>NC_071105.1:11156000-11822000 GCF_024256425.1 Clarias gariepinus | reverse complement strand
AGTCGTGAAGCAGGCAGGCCAATCATAGATCCGACATGCTGAGAAAAACATGCTACCTTGATGGTATCCATGCACTAGTGAAACGCTTTGATAAGTGTATTAGTGTAGCAGAAGATTAAAGAGAGAAATAAAGTTTTTTTCTTTTAACTTTCATAACTGTGTTCTGTTATTCAGCACAATCAAAAGTCTGGTTTGATATGAACGCCTCTTATACTGTATGACCTTTTGAAGACAAAACACCCAGTATTTCACATACTTTTCATAAAAGTGCCACGTTTCCGCACTTTAGTGTAATAAGCATGAGCTTCAAGTCGTGACTTTTTATTACTGTTTTATATTCAATATTCACCACACCTTCACACACCCAATAACAACAGCAATTAGAGAACGCTTCCAGATATTTTCCAATATTGCTTTTAGGAAAATCCTAGAATAAGAAGCGGCTCATTCAATTTTTTGGTCACTTAGATAAAGTAACTGCAATTACAAATCTTTCCTGCTCCATGTTTTTTCCCTTTCAGTTAAGATTGAGAGATAGAATACTTTTAAAATCCCAAATGGAAACCATAATTAATCCTAATGCAAAAAATTAACGGAAGTGCAATTCCTGCTGGGTAAAGGTTTTTAAAATAAAAATATTGGTATTTTTTTTAGTATTTTTTGAATTTTGGTCAGACCACTGCTTTAACTGAGAAAGCAGAAAAGCATAGTTTTCAGATGTCTTCCACATCAGTGCTGTCATAAGGACAAACATGCTGCAATTACATCAGATACTTTCTATTGAACCCATAGTGTTGTGGTGTACAGTATACTTAACCGACATCATGTAGACACAGTTAAGATGATGAAACCATTATTCGTATGAATATGAATACTTCATAATTCCATTACTTCTTTCTCAATGAGTCAATGATTTTGTTCTTGTGGCTTAGACGTATTTTGAACGTTCAAGATTAAACAGTAAAAAGTACTAAAGTAGCAGTCAAAGGCGAGTCGTAAAAAGGGTTCAACTTTAAACAGTCCGTAAAAGCCTTAAGTCACACAAAAGCCGCCAGGTAAAACTACAACACACTGTCACCCTTTTTTCTTTAGGTATATGCAGTGTGATTAGCTGTACATTCTTAAACATCTGCATCTCAGATGGCAACAAAAGCACGCACTTAGTTCTCTTCTTCCTGGTTACGATCCATCCTTGATACGTGATGGATCGCTAAAATGCTTTTAATACTTATGGCTTTCTGAAGTTTGTTTTGAATGTTTCTCAGAAGCAGCTCGGATGAAACATAAACCAGGCTTCAATGACCCATGGCCAAATTAACATGCTAATGAGAATTAATCAATTGCAAGCAAATTTCCCTAAGCAGCAATCAATGCTGGTGGATGGAATGGCAGCAAATTAATTTAACATCTTATCCAATACCACTTTAAAGCTTTTGACAAAAAGTGCCTATATTGCATCTTGTATTTTTTTTTCCCTTTTTCTTATCTCCCCAGAAAGAGAGTCAGCTTGTGTTAAATAAATCACATTGTTCAGATAAAACAAGTCACTCCACCAGTAAATTGTCCGCTGTCTGGTCTCTCAGCCACTTACTATGAGGCAGAAACAGGAAGAGGAAGTAAGGGCCAGGCTTGTATTCTCTGGCTGTTGCGGCTTGGGAACGATGCGATGTAAAGCAATCTAAGCAAAACAAACATACACACACACACATACATACATACAAACACACAGAATGGAGGATTTTCTATGGAGGTCTAGAAAGAAAAGTATGTGCAAGAAGCATGGGGTCATGACCATAGTCCTCCCAGCGTCCCCTCGTGTGGATCATTATGCAGCTGGACTGCGGCGTATCTGAGGCTGTGGGTGGTAGCACTGTAAGTTGTAATGCACACAACGCACACATGTGTGTAATTCTACACACATAGTGCAGCTAATGCACGAAGCAGAGGAAAGGCTGGTGTTAATGAATGCGCGTAAATTGCTGTGTCTTGATGGTGTGAAGACGCCTTTGTCATTTTACTGCTTTGCTTTGAAATCATTCCATCATCATTTAAAAAATAATTTTTTTTTTAATTGTTAAGGCGTATTATTCATTGAGATTGTGTTAAACTGACATTTATAGCAGAAGCGATTTCTTTTTAGGTCCCTGCGATGATGATAGCAGCAATTTAACCCCATCGCTAACTGAGACAGTATGTTTGGTGGTGTCATTTAATCTACATGAACACGGTCACTGTCAACAAGGTAACAACTGTGCTTTAAAGATTTCACTACTGGAGCCTGAATTTTAGAGAATTGCACCTTTACACATGTCCATACTTATATAAATAACTCTCAGTGTGATCTAAAGATCCGCTGATTGGGAAATTATGGAGTCCCAATTTAGAAAGCTAATTTATACCCGTAGGAACCTTAATACAAACTTTCTGTCAAACATAAAACAGGGGCAAGTGTTACAAAGCTATGTCTTATTGTACTATTCATCAGTTTATCCATTTTCAACTTCTCCACAGATTTTTCTCCACACTTTCTCTCGAACAACTCGGCCGACATCTTCAGATTTATCATACAACTTATCTTTAGGGGTGCTCCGATCGATCGCCTGCCGATAGGAATCACTTAATCATTTACTCACTTAATCTTTACTGAACGGTTATCTCTCAAATGGCCGATCACATAAACGGATACTGTCATGATGACGCCACATCAACATGCCATCTTCACTCGGGGAATATCACCAAGTCTCTTTAAAAGACCTCAAATTTGCAAAACCACTTGGGATAATGTGCCAAAAGATTTAACACCGAAAAATCGTTGTTTAGAAATAAATAATAAAACACAAAAAATAGAACATTTTAGCTGGAAGATCCCATTAACCCACATACACCTGTGATCAGCGGTCGGTGATCAGTATCAAATTCGGAGGATTCTGATTTCTGTGACCGGGAATCGCTGATCTGCCCCAAAACTAGTGATCGGAGCACCCCTTCTTATCTGTGAATTTCTCATCAGACTTCTCTTCAGACGACTCCTGAGATTTCTCCTCAAGACTTCTCCTCAGGCTTTTCTCAGAAATTTCTCCTCAGATTCCTCCTTAAGTTTTCCTCAAGACTTTTCCTTTAGACTTCGCCTGACTTCTCAAAATTTCCTCAGAGTTCTCCTCAAGACTTCTTCTAAAGACTTTTCGTCAATCTATCCCCAAGACTTCTTCTTAAGACTTCCCTTCAGAATTTTCCACAGGCTATATCACATATATGTTGCGTGAAATAATTTTTTCATAATTTATAGCTTGGTTGCTTCATTGTCTTTAATAACTGTGTGAATAGCAACATTGTACGTATCTACTAATTGGACTTGTGAGCAAATGCTAGTAATGGAGCCCATGGTGTCATTTAGTTCCATCAAGAGTCCTGTTTCATACATAAGTTATATTAAGGTCAACATTGCCAGAACCTCATGTTTGGAACAATCCAATCTGTCCTTAATAAAACCCAATAAACCTCTCACATCCGTTAAGATGCACAGAAGCTAATGTAGCTTTCTTTGAACATAAGTTTCGAGGCCTTAACCCACTTAAAGTTAAATAGTAGCCACCTGACCATGCAAACCCCGTTCTGTGGAAAGGCAACACTGTTTACCATTGTTCCTCAATGGGAAAACACTCAATAATGATGTGGACTGAAACCTGAATCCTAGCAACAGGAATCGTGGCACCACTAGGCTTTTAATGGTTGCCAATCAGCAGGCTTGGAGTGCACTTGACATTTCGGACTGACCTTTTTCACTGTTTGCTCAGTGATCTCAGCTGCAGGATGAGCAACGGTCTGAGGCGTACCAAAGGATCAGCTATGTGAATGTGCTTCTGACCCTGTCCTGTAGGATCACATGTCCTTACCCAGTGCACTTTGTCTAATACACACCTTATTTAAGTATAGAAAATGCATCCTCAGTGGCCATCTTATCAAAATTCAAACACGTGCTTTAAGGATTGCAAAAACAAAAAAAATGATTTTATCCTGCAAAACTAATTCAGCAATTATGCCTTGCCTCTGTGATTTTGAATCCTTTGCTCAGGAACGTAGAGGGAAGGTGCTAATGAATTTATCATTCTCATGACTACTACACAAAGCAGCAATTCTGGCATGGCCATCAGCAGGTGGCAGGCTTTGAAAGATGAAACGTTCCCATTGATTTCTCCTCACTTCCTCCCTACAGCTAGTACTCCAACATGTTCGCTTTCATATGACACCCCCTGACTTTGTGTTGTGCGTGCCAACCATTCTAAGTCACAACAATGACAATACTGTACATTTGTGTTAAGTGTTTTGTCCCAGGCTCATATTGTTTTATCAAATCGATTTGACCAAGAGCATGAAACCATAGATATGAAAATGTAGATGCCACAAAACCACGGGATTTGGGATTTAATCCTGGAGTTAAGGTCTAGACAAGATTTAATTTAATTTAAATGTATTTGCATAATGCTACTGGATGTTGATTTAGATCCCCAATGAAATGATGCAAGAAAAATTTCCCTGAGATGGTATTAAGACAAAATCTGGAATAGAACCAGCTTTAAACAGGAACCCATCTTCTGTAGGGTGACACTGGACAGTCTGTCTAATCTATCCTTATCAGGGAACCTGTGCACATACTGTACATTAATGCCATAGAGATCAATGCTACCACTCTATCACAAGGCACAAGCACGCAATCAACCCGCCAAGCATGGGGAGAACATGCAAAGTCCATGCTCACAGACTGGAAGTGGGATTTGAGCCCCAACCCTGGAGGTGCAAGGCGCCAGTGCTAACAGTAAGCACCTATTTCTTAATATTTGTACACATGATTATGTAATTATTGGTACTTAAGTGATGTCCTCTTTTCTTTGTCTACACAGTTCAATGTTTTTCTTTACACTTCTACACCTGCATACTGTACATCTGGTGCCACACAAAAGATGATGGTTTCCCTTTACGGCCTGGTTTCTTTTTAAGCCTTTTTTTTTTCTAAATTGGTCTTAAAAGTTTTTGCCCCACTACCGTTGCCTTTCTTATTAGGAACCTAATGACAAACCAAGTTACACCTGATTTAATCAGCGTAGACCAGCCTCTCTCCACAGTTTCGATTCTGTCCCTTCCCTATGCTCTGATGTACAACAGTGTAAAAAGTGTGGCATCTTTTCTTAAATCTATGGTTTACACCATTTTCTAGCATTAGTACGACATAACACTGGCAGAAATGTACTTAAAAATGCATTTAGTGTACAACAGAGCAAAAGCAAAGACAAACAGCAGTACCTCAGAGCTCTCATTTAGATCCTCCTTGTCCTTCCGCTTTGGGATGTCGATTGCCGAGTTCATGACAACTCCTTGTTCTGGCAGAGAAGGCTTGGAGTAATCTTTTACCTCCCTCTCGGTCATCTGCCAATACACATCATGTAATCAACAATAATTAAAGTCAGAGTAACCTTAAATAAACTGTTATTTCCATATTTAAAATGGTGTGGTGTTGGTACAACAGAAAGACAACCTACTGTATAGCCACATGAGGTTACCTCCTTGGGCGCCATAGGCCATTGGGGCTCATATGCATCTGTGCTGTGGAGCTCCATGTTGGTGCCTGAGGAACATTTTTCTGTGCTGAGCGGGTGAGTACTTTTCCCCACCATGTTCTGCACTGACTTCACCATGTTCTTCAAGTCCTCTGGGTAAGGGGTGGGATAGCGTTTTAGATTAATCTCAACCTACACAGAGGATGAGAGAGAAAGAAAGGGTTAAAAATAAACAACTCTATGAATAATTATGACCCTAAAAAAAGATGAACAAGAATTATTGTACAAAAAAAAATTAAAAAATCCACATAACAACTAAAATAATTAACATTTTATCACTTACTAGGAAAAACAGTTAATATTCGATTAATAAAAAATAACCTTGAATAACCTTTTATGTTTTAGGTTAACCTTGAATAACCTTTCATGTTCCTGGTTAAACATTATTTTTAAAGAAGGAACTACTGGTTTTATAATAATAGTATAATATTCATGTAGCAAAATTATTAAATCCCTTAAGAAAAATTTACGTTCAGCAGTTGACCATGTCCTGTTTCCTCTAGTGAAAAATACAGTATATGGGCAAAAGTATGTGCATTATTTATCACCACATTGAAAAAAATCTATATCAGTGCCATAACAACTGTCTGTAAGACTTGAAAAGGTCTTAAAATTAAGACACAGACACTGTCCCACCACTCATAAAGACAAAGATCAGTCTGCCAGTCCACAGGAATGCGAACTTTGTACTAGGACACACATACAGTATGTCACACATGTAACATTTGCACTTTTTGCACACCAGTGTGCTATGAACTTTGAACTGAAACTTTGCATTCTGCACATTATCTCACCCATAACTGGACACAGTTCTACACTACACTACACCACATTACATTACATATTATTTTTAACTTTGTACTGTCCACTTGCTGCCGTGGCAAAACAAATTTCCCACTTGTGGGACTAATAAAGGTTTATCTTATCTTATCTTATCTTATTTTAACTATGTATAATTTTATTATATTATTTTATATTTTCTATATTTCTATTTTTATTCTACTATTTTATTTTCATTATGAAATTGCTCATACATTATGTAAATTTAAAAGTCCTTTACATCCAAGTTTATTTCCATATTTCTCTTATATTTCTAATTCATCAATTCTCTTACTTTTCCTATTTTGCACTGAAACTTACTTTTTGAAATCTTGAGGTCATCAGCAGTCGTATGAGCTTTTCATATCATATTATACTGGTTATGACTGTGTATGCGACGAATAAAAATTTTATTTGAATTTAGTTTAGTTTATTCATGTAATTATTCCCTTTAAAAATCTTTTTAAACTGGTATACCTAACCTCCATAACATGAGCTGTTTGTAAACTCTAACTCTAACAGCTTCTCAAAAAAAGCTTCGTCAGCAATACAACTGGCATCATGTGTCAGATTAAAATCTCTGGTTACTCCATCAGCATGTTTAGTCAAAAAAAGGGCTGCAAACATGGAAATACACCTATTATCCACTATTGAACATGAATCATTGATGCTTAAGGGGACACAAAAGAAGTCTGTTTAACCTTGACTTTTGCAGAATTGTCCTCCTCCTCTTTCTTGTCCTCAAAATCAAACGCCACAGTCATCCTCTGCTGCCTCTGTTCTTCCCAGAGAGCGGGGTTAAAGCTGTCGCTGTCTGACTGGTAATCTGTAGACCCGTCATGTTTAAAGTCAGTTCTTCATACACATAGAACAAATTCAGGAATACTGATATGATGTGGAATGATGTTCTGATATGATGTGGAAATGCTAGACATGTTAGTCAGTGGATAAATTTAACTTGAACTTCACCTTCATCGTGCCGTGGTTGCTGGGGAAACATGTAGTTTGTAAGCACCCTCTGTTTGGTCTCGGGATGAGCCTCTGTTTGCAGGGGGATAAGGGCTTTGGACTGCAGGGGATCAATGGAGAAAAGATATTGAATGTCAAGAACATGTTTAATTTCATATCAGGGGTAACTGATATAGATGAGACAACCTGGCTAAGCCTTCCTGTCTTTCACATATTCAAAAAATAAATAAATAAATTGTTGAAAATACGTTTCATTTAATGGAATCCACATTAAATAATCTGCTGTTTTTGACTTTTGGAACGAAGATCAACACCATAACCAATTCTCGTAGGGAAATAAACAGAACGGCATAAATAACCAAAGTTGTGGCTGATTACTTTCTGCCCCAGACTGTAAATTCATTCAGTCTATCAGTAACAGTCTGGGTGACTACACACAGTAAAACAACCTCTAGGTTCCATATACCGTACTTTAGAGCAGCATGGACATATCCATCAAACATCATCAGCAAAGCAGACAAAAAATGTGCTTCTTGCACCAGTTTACAAACCCTATAAATAATTTATATTCAGTTACCTTCGCATTTGCAGGTACTCATGCAAAAGGACATGCAATGTATTCAAAAGCTCTGTTTGAGAGTAAAATAAAAATAATAATATTAAATAATAATAAAAAAATAAAATAATTTTTCAAACCTGATTGCATAAAGGTGACCCATATAACCGATCAATTATTCAATAAAATGTATTCTATCTATCTACCGTCATCATTAACCCTATGGTTGGCTGCAACGAACTTTGACATAGTGTTAGCTCATCACGAATGGGTCATGCCAGAATTTTTTCTATGTCAACATACAGTAACTCTGCGATTATCAGCCCGTCCCCAAACAAGCCCAAAGTCAATCATGTGTATAAGAACCCTATCTGACCATATGTGAAAATTCAATTCATTCACCGTTCATGTGTACCACACTTAAAGCTGAAAATAAACCAAAGCAAGCACCTGATTGTCAGATAGCCAGAGTGCAGCCAAATCTTTCAGTTTAGTGAAAGTGTAGGGAAGATTCTTCAACCTAATAAAAAGATCATTCAGAAATTAGAATACAGCAACATATTTTCAATACATAAGCATACATAGTCTAATCAAAAAATGTTGAAGACTTAAATATACTTAATTAGACTACCTTAAGATTTAAACTATGGCATCTATTTATTGTGGCACTATTTTAACAGGTTTATGCAACATCAATTAAACACCATTTAAAGAAACCACAGGCTTATACAGTGGGCACTATGTGTAATGTGTGTGTTACTTCCCTTCTTACCCTAACATCTATGTTTCTTAGCCTATCACTATGACCCTTTTTCTGTTGCTCCAAAGGCCACTTCCAGATCTTCACCTGATTGCAGTAATTTCAATGATCTCCTTAGATAAGTGACAATTTTGTGGGTGCGTCTTCCAACATGGTTGTGTAAGAAATAGGGTTAAAAGAATTGTTGCCTTCTGAATTATATTAATCACTGCAGTAATTATCCAATCAAAAGCTTTTAAGTATTTGATTACATAGTGTATATACATATACATATTTTCTATGCACATATATTTCTTAATGTAAACATATAATGGAAAAAAAACAGTTTTAGAAAGCATTAATGCATTAAACAGTATTTAACAGTGATCCTCAAACTGCTGCTGTGTTAACTAATGGTTGGATTTAATTAGTTTAGGTCCAGTGCAGTGTGATCAGAGCACCCGGCACCCATCACTTATAAAGATCCCACTTAATTAATCTACGCACAGTCTACTCATCCCTAATGCGGTCCATCTCTAACTGAAGAATATGAGATACCAAACAAAGTCCTTATTGTCAAATAATACACAATTTCACAAATCTGTTAATTCTTGAATTTGATTGGCCAGAATATTTTACAGTCGTATCAATAGTATATCAAATATATTAATGTGTTTATCCCAGTATGATATAGTTCCCATGTTCCACATAATCTAAGCCAATTCGTACTTAATAACTCAGCTTTGTCAGATCTTTAAACCATTTAGTAAGTTTTCCATAGCAGAAACTGAGAACGTTTTGTAATTTCTAGATTTTTTTTCATAATAACATTGATAGCTGTTATAATGTAACTCCACAACATTTTTTTTTTTTAACCTCCTCTGTCTCCTCTGGTCGCCACAGCGGACCATCCGATCCACACACACAGGTTTTACACTGTATGCCTGCTTTCTGACACAACCCTCCCACTTTATCTGGGCTTGGGACCAGCACTGGAAGTAGAGGCTGGGTAGTATAAGGTTTGGAAACCCATGATGGTGAGGCTTAAACCTGGATCATCAGATCCCCAAACCAACAACCTACTGTAGAGCCTTAGCTGTCTCAGCCGCCACTCCCCTTACGCCATCAAATGGTGTAAACATGTGATGTACTGTTAATGGGAAATAATCAACTTCGCGTCATTAGATGTCTAGCCACCTGAGTCAATAATTACAGTTTTTTTATTCCATATTTAATCAGAATTAATATAAGTTTCCATGTATGTATTTATGGAGAATATATATATTTTCTGGCAGAACAACGGCTCTTACAGAGTACTGTGTAAAAGCCATTTCAGGTAAATTCATACAGGTAAAAGAAGAGCACTTGAGGTTACCTATTGTCACTGAGATTGAGAACACGCAGCTTCGTCATCTGTCCGATTTCATCAGGCAGAAATTCCAGCTTATTGGAGCGCAAGGACATAACAGTGACATTCTTGCAGTTTCCAATCTGCAATAAAAGTGAAAATAGGAACATCTCTCAGAATGTGCAATTTTGTAAAAGCGTTCTCTCATCTGTCCTCATCTCTTTTACTTTCCCTCTCTCACTCTCTCTGTCTCTCTCTGGCCCTCTAGTGTCTTCTCTCAAAATAGAAATGACAATGTAATCTGTCAATACCTCCAGGATAGTGGGGTTAGTAAGGGGCAGAAAGAAAGAGAGAGAGAGAGAGAGATGTGTTGATGAAAATAAATGAAAAAGTCCTTTACTTTAGAACTTTTTGAAAATACAAAGATGACGGATGCCACAGCTACCAGCGTCATATACAACATCACGGAGACAGAACCTTCTCTGTAATGGCTTTGGTGGAACAATTGGCATGGGTTTCTTGGAAAGCCCCGACTCGGGTACTAAACACACAAACACTTAAGCACACACACACACACACACACACACACACACACACACACACTACACAGTTGGATCAGCTTCTCCTTATAAAGAAGCACTTTGTAAAAGGTTATTTAAAGACCCATCAAAAGTGCTTCTACCTGACACTACATCGCTTAATCCTTAACCAAGAAGCAGGAAAGTTAATGAGGTGGTGGTGAATCTTTTCATCCCAACTTAGCAATTAGTGCTTTATTCAAGGGTGCAATGACAGATTACAGTGAAGAGCTTAAGATAATACAAACTCTTTCTCTCACTTCACCTCCAACCTGAGACTCTCTAAGTACGGTGCTTCATTTTACAACAAAGGACTTTAAGTACAAACTTTTTATGGTTACGCCACGGTATTATATATAGGAGGAAAATATGATTCAAGACAATGTGCTTGATGTTATACCTTTGCTTAGGTCCCTTAAACATCTGTCTGTTTCTGGAACGGACAGAACATCTCTACGGCACTCACCTCTCTGGGCAACTCCGTCAGGAAGTTCTCATCGGCTGCGAAGGTGCGGAGATTGTGCAGGTAGCCAATAGTCGGGGGTAAAGACTCCAGTTCATTACAGCTGCAGTCAAACTCCTCTAAGAGCGATAAACTACAAAAACAAGCCAGACAATACAACGGCTATGATGATTGCAATATTGTCGCGCTACGATGCCACAGTAACAATCCGTATGGGTAGTACACACACACACACACACACACACACACACACACACACACACACACTGTTAGTACATGACTATATTACTAAAATGATTATTATTATTATTATTATTGTTATTATAATCTTAAACATCAGAAGGTGCTTTTTTAACCATAAACACTTAACCATTATAACAAACAATTAATAGTTTCAGTTGTATGACACTTCAAACAGCAGATTAATCTAGTGCATACAGTATTACAATTATAAAATGTCGTCTAAACAAGCAATTCATACTATATAAATTGTTTACAATTATAACCCTTTTAAACTCTTTACTAAGTCAATACATTTGTCTTTTACCTTTGTACATTAAACCTCAATGTATAGCATCATTATTTAAATCCTGTGACAAAGAAACAGTATACTGTAATGAAGCATATGAAAGAGCTATGAAGAAACCACATACTGTTGATAATGTCCACTTAAAAAAGATCTGAGTGTATCTAAAGGCCTGGATACACTTAGCTGTGCGTACTCTGATGAAGTGGTTGTCTTTAAGAGAAATTCCTTTAAGGCATCAATCCTAATAAGACGCCTGCTGAAATACGTTAAACAAAACGGATTATGCGGAAACTGCCATAAGGTCTGCAGCTCTCTTGATAAAAATAAGTCAACAAATCAGGATAATTTTTATGGTATTAGAAAGTCCATTTTATTCGCATATCCACTGATTAATTTGCTTCAAAGTGGTATACTGTATCCAGGCCATAAGATACAGTGGTTAAATGATGACTTATAGAATGAAGCGGTCAGTCTGAAATTCACTTTAACGTCAACGTGACTTAAAATAAATAAATCTGAGCTTTTCAGTAACACTGACACTTCTGAAATATAAGTTGGCTTGAAAAGGAAAACCGGTGGTGCATGTCATAAATTGGCATAACCTACAGTATTGTAACCCTTTCAATAAATTGTGCAGTATGCAGCTATTAGTTTGACAGTGTAGGCCATATTCAGAGATCATAATCCAAAATGTTTTCTTGTAGCAGAGCTTTTAACCACATCTGGATTTTGTTTTGCGATACAATGTACTACAAACTCCCCTAGATGTTCAGATTTACTTACTGTGATGTCATAGTACATGATTACTAGGATATTATTTCTCATCAAATCATATTCGGGCGGCATGGTGGTGTAGTGGTTAGCACTGCCGCCTTGCACCTCCAGGG
Source organism: Clarias gariepinus (assembly GCF_024256425.1). NCBI lineage: Eukaryota > Metazoa > Chordata > Actinopteri > Siluriformes > Clariidae > Clarias > Clarias gariepinus. The sequence goes on along the minus strand of NC_071105.1, from coordinate 11,809,500 downwards.
TCTGGGTTAGATTCCCGTCTCTGTGTGCATGGAGTTTGCATGTTCTCCCCGTGCTTGGTGGGTTTTCTCCGGGTAATATGCAGGTTAGCCTAATTTCGCGTTCCCAAATTGCCTGTAGTGTGTGAGTGAGTGTATGTGTATGTACCCTAAGCCTCCTTCCTGGGATAGGCTCCAGGCCCCCACGACCCTGAATACAGGATAAAGTGGTATAGACGATGAGTGAGTGAGTGTGTGAGTGATCAAATCATATTCACTGAGATATCATGCACATGTGATCAATTAGTTAAACTTTGTATTGATTTACAGTGACAGGCGGATGTAACCTGGGCCAACAAAATAATAACAAATGGACCCAGAGCCTTTAGTTTTTCCTTTTAATTTATCACAGCCTATATTTTATGATTGGTCCTCAGCATGATAGTCATCTAAAGTTGCCAGTTTTGTTCTTAATTTAGAATTCCGGAATCTAACAACAGGGTACCAGGCGTTAAGACAGCATTTTGAAACCACAGCAGTATACAGGACGTCTTAATAATAATGCACAAGCAGGCAAAGTCAAGAAAAAGCATGCACAAGAAAAGTGCATTTACATGCAAGGTCAAAACTGTGAATAATTAAATATGATAAATCTACTTTATCTTATGCAACTGTCTGTTTTAACAATTACCTCCTGATTATAAACATTAAACTCTGAATATGGCCACATACACCCAAAGGTACAAAATCCTGTGTGGGAATTCTTCCAGTTTCTACAGCCAAAAACAAGCTCTTCACTTTAACATACTTTACTCAGCTACTCAAACTTTATAATTCTCTTTCGGAAAAATGTAGCTTTATTATCCCCATTGAAGTACCCACATTCATATGCTATTCCCTTTTATAATGTAGCTTTCTAACATCTCTGTACGTCTGCAGTCGTACTGAGTCGTACGAGGATTCACAAAACCCCAATTTGTTTAATCTACAGTAACCTTTATAAACTTGGTCTTTTCAAGCAAACTTAAAGTACTTAATCCTGTTTACTGTATTATACCCTAATCCGCCACAGTGTTTACTGAGCCAAATGCTTTGCATTCCAAAATCAAGCTGCCTAGCCACAAAATGAACAAAGTAATGAATAAATTAAACAGCAAGGTATTGCATTTGACTCTGCTCGCAGAACATTTAAACATGATTAACAAACGGAATCAATTTCTCTCCATTTCGCAAACAGCTGCAATTAAGAGCTAGATTTATTTTTCCTTCTAAGGGTCAATGTATATTTATCATGATAAACAGAGTCATTAGCCTGACATTTGTACAGCAGCCCGTCCCAGCTGGCCTTCCATATGCAAGGCTTTTACTGAGGCGCTTCTACAGTAGCTGCACATACAGGAGATGCAAACGGATGCCCTTGCCTAAATAAACATGCTGTGGCAGACGTGTGGGGAATACGGGCGCTTCGCTGGTCTACTTACCCTAATTTGGCGCGTGGACTGAGATGCCCATTTTAGATGCATGTTTGATAAACACAGCACACAGAACCGACCAATGACAAACCAAGAAGAAAAGTGCATGGAGAGCATTATGCCAGGAATGGAGACATTTATGATGAATGGGGGCAGCAGACCTGCTAAAGGACTTGAGGTCTAAGAGAACTGAATCAAGCCCTGAATTTCTTGTCTGGCTTTTATTTAAAGTACATAGCAAAAAAAGAAAAAAAAAAGAAAAAAAAAAGGAAGGATGAGAAATGCAAAGGACATTTCCACTTTGGAACTCTTTAATTCTTTATTACTAAAGTACAGCATATTAAAAGTGCATTGAAAGTCTCGATCTATTGCAAAGATTTATTAAAAGCTTGTATTATTAAAACAGGGAATTATATAAAGTGATATATTAAGACATAAGAGAGGGTAGCGTTGCAGGGAAAAGATTGCTTAATGGACTTTTAATCAAACTAATTAAAACCTAAACTTTTGTCTAATTCAACTTGACAAAAACAAAAAGATTGGCTTTATCCTTAATTTAAATCTCCTGATAGTTCATGTTCAGACACAGAATGCCATTCTCAGTTGACATGTTGCCAATCAGTGTTATCTCACAATGAGGTTAGAAGGTCTAACATCGTGGAGGTGACAGACAGCTGAGTTGCTGGATTATAAACAATCAGCCGAACACTGTCGCTGTCAAAATCTCTCAGCAACGTACAATCTAAATTAATAGGAAAGGGTAATGAATGCCTTGCAGAACACAAACCAATCATCATAAAACAAGTCTGTTTTAAATGGGCATGACCCAATAAAACAGCAGCGGATGGATGTAGAGGGATTTGGATCTGAGAGGGTGTATAAAGTAAAGGTGTATGTGGTCACTTCCTGTCTTGATCTGCTACTTCATGTCCTGGAAGGAGTGTGTGTGTGACTACTCACCTTCCGATGGTGTTAGGCAGTGAGGTGAGCTGGTTGTCATCAACTTTTAATGTTGTTAACTTTTTCAACATTCCTGTGAAAGCAGAAAAAGTCCAATTACTTCCATTAGTTTTATTATTAATTATTCTAAAGGAACTGAAAAACACAGATCTGTAGGACGAGGGGAAAATAGCGGGACAGAGATGTTACTTGTAAAACGGCACCCTGGAGCGTGTCCGGGTATATTCAGTTTGAAACGATTTAATTGATTAATTATGTTCAGGAAAGAATGCGACATAGGTATTTGACTGAGATATGAACAGTGTTGGGTAAGTTACTCAAAAAAAGTAATCTACTACAAATGACTAATTACTACTTTTGCAGAAAATATGCAAAAAGTAATCAGATTACTAATAACGTTACTTTCAAGTTACTTTGAAAACGTGTCACGGCGTTTGCCTGTGATGCACATGCGCCTTAACCTGTTGTCGCTCCTCGCTCACTCTGTAATCTTCCTATGTAGGTGCCCCCAGCAGCCCCCCCCCCCTTGATCTTGGTCTTTGATCTGCAGTAAATGTTTTAGATTAACTTTGATAAAATGCAACAAGAGGAAATTATTATTATTTTTTTTTTTTTGGAAAACATAGTAATGTAGATCAGTCCAGGAGTTGTATGGAACACTGTAGGCTCAATGAACATGCAGATCATGATTCCTCCAAGACACAGTAAAGCATAACACACTCGAGGAAAACCATCTGCCCTGTTCCTCCTACATGAGCTTAAAGATGCTCACCATGTGAAGATATTATCAATGATGACATTTCTTCCACTTATAGATTATTTTAAGGTCATTTATGCATTAGTAAGAAGCTGGAACAATAGCACAAAGAACAACAGCTAGTCAGACATCTGAGTCAGATTGAGCTAAAAGGTGTGGAATGTAGCGAACCACATTACGGGCGAGATGGTGAACTGTAGATGACAGGACTAGTTTGTGCCTTTTTTACTTCTAATGCCTACTATCTGTAGTTGTTGTATTGACCATAACCAGAACGTGTGCAATAATATATACCCCAAGTGTATGTTTCAGATCTGTTGGGGGGGGGGGGGACATAGCTCGATTTGAAAATGAAATTGTCCTCACCTATCGTATCAGGCAACTGCTGCAGCATGTTAGACGAGAGCAGGAGGTCCTCGAGAGACTCACACCCAGAGATGTCTGCATCAAGACTCTCGATCCTGTTCTTGGCCAGGTCAAGATAGCGCAACTGCCTCAGTTTCCCTATAGACTGTAGCGAGAGACCAAGAGGGTTGGCAGGGGTCATTTAAACACATTGCTTCATTGTTATCACGGTCCATGAAATCTATTTAGCATCCTTAAAGCTTTTTTTAATAAAATTGATAGCAGGTCAAGATATTTCATGTATAGTGTCATATGTAGCATATAGTAACAACTCTGGTGGTATTACATTTACCTATTTTAGACCTCAGATCATAACATCAATGTACAGTCGGCATTATGCATGATGGGTGCACCACTTTATGCTCGTCCCTCCTTATCCTGATGCACTAACGGGAATAGGGTTCATCTGGACTCATCAGACCACTGGACATTTTTCGATTGCTCCAAAGACCATTCACTCTACAGTTTGCGACTGTGCTAGGACTCTTGTGTGTGTGACATCGTTGTGTGTTGCTTAGCTGTAAAGGTTGCGACTGTGCTAGGACTCTTGTGTGTGTGACATCGTTGTGTGTTGCTTAGCTGTAAAGGTTGCGACTGTGCTAGGACTCTTGTGTGTGGCACTTTGCTTGGTGTCTCTATTCTGCACAAATTGCGGGTGTGCTGGGACTGCGGTGTGTGTGTGACTTTCCTACGATCTGTTGTAACTGTAAATGTAAAAGATTGTTTGGTGCTTACCCCTGGTATCGTCTGTAATGAATTGTTGTCCAGCCACAGCTCTTTTAGGTTATGAATCTGCTCCAGAACTTCTGGCTGAAACACCAAAATACACAGTTGATGAACACTGCAGATTTTTATCATGACACAAAAAAATACATGACGACCGATAACACAGCTTTCTAATTAATTATTATAATTTCTATTCTGAGCACTGCCCCATGCCATCTGTCGCTGGAGGACAGGGAAACAGCACTTGGCTGTGATGCCAGGGGAAAGGAGGGACAATAACGGGCATTCACTCGCTCATAAAGCCATGTGGTGTGTGCTCTCTCTCTCTCTCTCTCTCCAAGCTTACTGAGCCTCTCTGCCACATGGCAGCAGCAGTGTGTGCAGCCTTTGCTCTCTGAGGAAACTCTCATGACATACGGAAAAAAGACTTACAGCGGCTGGCATCAGGGGTGAGCTTGAATCATGTGAACGATAAATAACTTCAAATACAATTTGTAATGTATAGTAATGGAATCTAAATGTATGTTCAGTCTTCTTATGCTTTTATTCCCATGACAGGCCCCTATAGATAGATCGAGATCTAGATCTTGATCTAGATCTAGATAACTAGTACAGTACATTTTGTGTAGTATAAACCTGTGAAAAACATTCATTTCAGACAGTGCAATTTTTTTATTTAAAAGCAATTGTTTTGTGTGTGTGTGTGTGTGTGTTTGTGTGCCACCATGATGTTGTCCATTCAACAGATTGGGGTACGGAACAGACTCTAATAGCGACAACACAGATGCTCAGTGGAGTACAACAAGCCAGCAGAGCAAATGACTTCATCAGATTCCTTTTGCTCTATTCATTGCTCATTATATCTTTTAGTGTTGAGATGTTTTATCTGATGTGGCTCCTTTGCTTCTATCGATTGAGACTGGGAATTGTGAAACAGAAGTAATCAGTCTGTCTGTGTCTAGTGGTCCCAAACCAGATGCTCTGAGAGCACCATCTTACAGCAAACAAACTCTATCTGGGAAAACTAAAAGCACATCTTCATTTGCTTGAATACAGAATCATATTCAGTCAATTATAAGCTGTTGAAACAATAAGCCACTATTAATTTAACACTGATGGTTACTAGTAGTAGGGAGCCTTTGAATTGAGTTGAACGTCCCCTCTGTGTATAATGGATGCCTGTGTCATTTTTTTATTTTTTTATTTTTTTATCAGCATGGCTATTTCCTGTTCATTTCTTGTTTTGAGCTCCAGGATATTTGCCCTCCGAACTGCCTCAGCATGGGCAATTGCAATTAAGAAACTTTTTACAGTGCAGCCCCATAGACCAGGCAGCATCTGCTCTGATCCCAGTAGGCTCTTACACTGTAACACACAGCTAGAGCCAATCAGTGTCTCCTCGTCACAACTTTCCGCTCAGGATGTGAGAATTATTAGAGGGAAATGTGAATCCACAAAGCAAGACACAGATTGTGCCAAAACAAATTAGAGCAGTAACAGATGCTGTTGCTACAGAAGATACTGACTAGTATAAAATATAAAAATACTAGGAACTCCTGTATAAGATAAGACTTTAAATATTTGTCAGACATCCTATACGGTAAAATAATTTGTTCGCATATCCCAGTTAGGAAGCTGGGGTCAGAGCGCAGAGTCAGCCGGGGTACAGCACCCCTGGGGAAGATAGGGGTAAGAGCTTTGAAAATAATTCCTCATGCTCCCAGAACCACATTTAAATAACTTAAATCCTGGAATATGTTTTCGTTAGGGTGAGAAAAAAAAATCTAAATCCAGATAAGCTGGTCATTCAGGACATCCAGGCGTCAACTGACTTTATTTTATTATTATCTTCAATTTATTGCCACATAACATTACCAAGTCTAGACCTGACCAACTGAAGCAACCCCATAATACTCTCCCAGAGTCTTATACAGTGGGATTTTTTTTTGGCCAAGCAGTGTATTCTTTACGTGAGTCTCTAAGGAGTTATGGCAAAACATTTTTTTTTACAAAATCTCACAATATCGGGACACATCCTGAGAAGAAAGCTATTCCACTGCAACACATGCATACACATGTTTATTCACACCTAGGGAGGAACATGCACAGAAAGTGCACGTAGACGATACCCCAGGCTCTGGATTGAACCGGGGACCTTGGAGCTGTGAGGTGACAACGCTTCCTGCTGCACCACCATGACACCATTGGGAAAACAGTTATATATGCGCTATGCTTTTGTGTGATTGAGAATGGCACTGTTTTTACACCCTCTGAACCAGTTTTAGTTCTCAAAAAAGTCTCAGAAGACTTTTTAAAAGTTTGCTTACTGCTCTAAGCCTCATTTAAATATAAGTGTCACATAGTGAAGAAGTACTCTAATCAAAACTAAAGCTCATCGTCTGCATATTTCAAAGACAGAACACTTTAAGTATTCAGCTCCTAAAGGTAGCACCATGGCTGAGGCAATGATGCAAGTGCCAACATCAAAGGTCAAAAACTGCCTTTCCTGAAGTGGGAAAGGCAGATTGGAGGTCCAGACAGCGGAACCATTAAGTGTCAATGGGGTTCTCTCATTACTCCAGGGCTCTAAACAGTAAAGCACGCTTATTGCGATGCCAAACCATCTGTTCCCTTTGGAAGCACTGAAGTGAGCATGCTTTTTTTTTACCCAAGGACAAAGTGCCCTAGATAGTGCAAACCTGCACATGATGCCGATGGGGGAAAAAGAAAAAAAACCCTTTGGGAGCCATTAAAATGTGTTGTTTTTTTTTAAACTGTTGGTCACTACAAGAATGACATGTCTGAGTCATGCTTGGTTTATTTGCTCATTTGCTCCTACTTCACTTTACAGAAGACCTCTATCCTGTAGAGTTCAAATTGCAATATGGGAAACAAACTCATAGAATGTTAGTTTTCTTTCTTTCCGCCTGTTATAACAGCTCTGCAAATCCCCAAGCAGGGTTACTAATCTTCAAAAACAATATAAACTTCTGTTTCGACAGATTCATTAATCATTACAGTATGTCATTTTTTTTTTTTGCACCAGTAAGTCACAAGCTGGACCTTTTCAAGATGTTTTTTACTTACAATAAGCAACTTTTAATGACTTTTTACAGTAAGCAAGCATGAAAATTCATTAGTCTGGTCTTATCTCTAATACTGTATTGTACTGTACATATTGTATTTGAATATTGCATTGTTTAATCGGTAATCCTCTATTTTGAGACTGCCAGTGTTTGCCAGTCCTTTTGCTTCAAATAATTGAAGAAATTTTAATTACGAGTTCAAAATGCATCCCCTGTAAGTGCTTCAGCGGTCTAACCATCCCCTTTAACACAACAGTAATTTGCCAGCTCATGGACTGGGCATTCACCTGAACCCTGGCTAAATAAACACATCGGTTGAGTAAATGATGGTGTTTATAGTTCGGAATATAACTTTGAAAGAAAAGAAAAGAAAAAAAAAACCCTGGACAGATTTATTGCTATTGTTTACTCCTAACTGGGTGAGCCAAATTGAAAGTCACTCAGTGTTGAGCTCGCTGTCAAACCAAGTGCTGCATGTTTGAACCGATTCATAAATAATACATCAGTGCATGATGCAAGCAATGCAGCACAGCACTGACGAATTAATGAGAGGCTCAGAATGAGGAGGAGGATGAGAAAGCTTCAATCCCCATCAAGCCCTTTTGGGTCAAACACTGCTGGGTGAGATGACAGCTGCCCATGTGATGTCTCTCTTCACAGTTAGACCTTTTTTCTTACCAGCTCAGTGAATTCATTGCTTCCCAAGTCTAATCTCTCCAGCTGTGACAGCCTGTGAATTGACCTGCAGCACATTTACAAAGAGAGGAATTACATCAGCACATCATATTAACTACAATAGTAACACAATGGCCTGCATCTCACGCTTCTAACATAGTAACAAAGAAAGGCTTATATCGTTAAAACCCTTATGGCTTTAACAAGCCTTGTGTTATACATTAACTTGATGTGTTATGATTGATGATTAATAGGGTAATTCATTCATTAATTAAGACTAAAACACGACAGCAAAACAACTCCTATACTCAAAAACATAGATGTCGAATTTCCCCTTTTTCTAAACACTTTGGGGAAAATATTAGTATAAATCCTTGAAGCTCAGCATCATAGCAAATAATACCTTCAAATCAATTGTGGAGTTGAAGTGCTAATAACGAAATACTTAAAAACACCAAATTCATAATTAATGTCCCAGTTTTTAACCACAGCATTTAAACTGCTGAAGTATGCGCATTCTAAAACTTGAACAATTGCAATTATACATAAAATGCTTTTTCATTGATTTTTTTTTCTTTATAGGATATACCAGTGCAATAATTTCACATTCTACCTTGGGCATTACAAAATCAAAGAACATGAAGGCAAAGCTCAGTCTGGTTTTGATGAAAACACGGGGCTGTATTAAATGACAGAATATAAAGTGTTGCTAAGCAGGGCGACTGAGCCAATCATTATGCAAAGACCACAGTGTGCAGTATGTGTTGTTCTGTAAGGGCCCCTGCAGTGATGTATTATGGAATACATTACAAGCTCTGCTGCCTTTCACAATATGAAACACCTTTACATTCATTTTCATTTTGAACATGTATAAAATCATGATTAGTTGGAAATTATATCTGTAGGCCATTACATGGTTATAAAACCTTGGACAAGCTGCATTTCCCTGTTCATCTCAATAGTCCATACCTGATATGTGAAGAACTGGAAATACCATTTTCCATTTAAAGAGATCTTCAGATACGTAGGTGACGGCTATCAATTAGTTATTAAATTATTATAAAAATTATTATTATTATTAACATTAACAAGATTTTTGGCTGAAATATTTTTGTAATATGTAGCTACACAAACAAGTGCATCTACTTACAGTATTGACCAGATGAAATGGAAGTACAAGGCATTAAAAGGTCAAACATTTGCATGGGTGATATTCAAACATGTTTCCGCCATCTGCCCTTAACAGGATTTTATGGAATCATGTGAATTCATTCTTTGTACAGTATGCCGGGAATCTTCCATGTACAGTACACTGTTAATGTATCAGTAAATATAATGCACAAAGTTCAAAAGTCAACTATCATCTGGAAAATTAAGGCTTATAGATTTCTGGGTGAGTATTGGAACATTATTAGGAAAAATGTTCAACCATTAACAGTGCTCGTTACAGTGAGATCTTGCATGTCCGTACACTTCTACCCACACTGTCAACACCCTGCACCTTTGTTTTTTGAGGTGTTAAAGCATCCTCCCAATAGGCCTGAACGTGCTTCACCAGACCTTCACCTGAAAGCAGCCGTAAGAGGACGTAAGAAGCGGTGCATGGCCCACAGCTCAGCCTAAAACATTTTATTAATGAGGGAAAACGAAAGCTTGTTGACAGATGGACAAATTGTATTGAAAAGCAACTCTAAAACTGCAGCTCTTGTGAGATGTTCCCAGTCTGCAGTGGTCAGGGCCTTAAAAAAATTGGTCCAAGGAGTGAGAAGGTGACGGGTGGCCAAGACTCAGTAATGAACATGAGGAGTGAAGTCTGGCCCGATCCAATAGAAGAGCTACTCTAGCTTAAATTGCTGAAAAAGGCTAATGCTGATTAACAGAAAGATTTCAGAACACAGTACAACGATATTTTTTTCCTTACTTTTTTGTCAGCTCTTGTGTTTTTCATGTTCAGATTCTTTTCATGATTACTATGCACATTTTAAAAAAGGTTAGGGTTTTTCTTCACTGTATTTTGTCCAATGAATGTAAGGTTTTTACGCCTGCACGCCCTTCAACAAGTTCCATTTTGGTTAATTACAGTGTTTCTCAGTCACTTTTTAAAGCTTTTCAAGGCATAAGTGAAATTCTCTAAAGAACTTGGACAAACTGTACATCATCTAGTCACTTCTGCACATCATAAAAGCAATTTCTCATTCTTTTCAAGAAATTGCAAAGGCTTAGGCATATTCACGTGAATGATTAAGTTTAATTGTCTACTGGTCCCTACATTATCATTTGCTCATGCTGTATTGATCTCAAAATGTTTTGCATGGTCTCCCTGTTGAATAATCTTATGCCACAAAACAACAAGCCATTGGTTCACTGTATATTGTAGATCATTACATGCAAAACAGTCAAACCAGTTGTCATCATCTGTCAAGCACCTATTCCAGACATTGCCATTAGTCTTTATTTTCTGTAAATCTGTCCTGAACTGATGAACTTCTCTTTGGTAAATCTTGACATTTTAAGTTTTAGAACAACCACTGATTAACCAGTTCTCTAAAATAGCTAGCTAGCTGACATGGATGCAGTATATGGACAACACAGCAGATACCTGCAGAGGCTTATTAAGACATTCCAAAAGATTTTGTGCTGCACTGTAATGTGGAAGAGAATCTGTGAAAACTGAGGAACGTCAGGAGGTGGAGAAAGACTGCAATGCAATTCCCCATACTGTACTGCACTGCATTTATTTTGTATTATTATTATTTTTTTTGCTATGCAGTGCTGTACAGCATTCCTGTCTTGTTCTTTTCTGTAAAGTAGTGACATGATCTGTCAAAAAAGAACAAAGGAATAAAGAGCGCAAACAGTAAAAAATGTAAATGCGAATTCCGTCCAATCTCTTGTGATCACTCTCCCTCATACAGTACAGTAATGCATAACTTTGAACTGTTGAAACTGATATTTGCCATGCAGAAAAAGTGCACCCTTGTGCGTTTTAAATGATTGACATAAAAAAACTTGAGCCACAGTTTCAATCGGAAAAACTCAGAGAAACTTTACTAACTATACTGACAACATATAAGGATTGTGAGCGATTTACAGGCTTTTGACGGTCACTCATTGTGTAGGGCTGTTTGAAATAAGTGTTATATGAAATGCACTTACAGTTTTGCAAATGTTAATGTTTGTAAAAAAATCTATTTTCATGTTGTGTTTTCTTTATGCTAGCACAAAGTTTACCAAGAATTATTTCCTTCTTTCAGACAATATAGCCGGAAGTATCGAAAGTATCCATTTCACTTTAATTAAGACTGAGCAAACCCAGTGTGAAGAGTGTCGGCATAAAAGTTTGTATCACTGCGCCAATGCTAACATCTTTAGTTTGAAGAAAAACCCACATCACTCACTTTGGCATGGTTTTCAAGTGATTCTCTCGAAGCTCCAGGATGCGTAATTTGGATAATCTGAAAAGTAAAATGCTGAAATTAGTTTTGTATGGAAAACAATGTTTTGTTAAACCTTGTACTGTACCCACTGTATATGGCTTAAATCACAATAAAAGCTACTTTGACTTATAACTGAATTTATTTTAAAGCCATAATCAAGCGGAACTTCATGGGACCAAATATATTTATTTTGTATCCTTGCTTTTATTTTTTACGTCTCTCTTTTTTTAATTTGTTGTAGCATTGCACTCATGTAGGTAAGGGCTCCTATATACAGTACAGTGAAACCTCGGATTGCGAGTAACACAGTTTGCGAGTGTTCCGCAAGACGAGCAAAGATTTTTAATACATTTTGACTTGTAAAACGAACAAGTCTTGATTTACAAGTACCGAGTATCATGTATCACGTGTAAAGCAAATCTCATTAGAGAGGTTAAAAATCTATAGAAACACTGCTCTGTCGTGATTCTTTTTAAAGGTAAAGTGCAGGTTAATTTGTTTTATTTTTTACTTTATATTTTGTGTTAATTATTTTTATGTATTTATTTTTTTGGGGCTGTGGAATAAATAATGTGAGTTTCCATTATTTCTTATGGGAAAATTAGATTTGGTTTATGAGTGTTTTGAAATATGAGCCCACTTGCTGAACTAATTATGCTCGTAATCCAAGGTTCCACTGTACACATATACAAGTGCTATTAAAGTTAAACCAGGACATTTAATTGTGCAGAATAACAGAACACAGATATAAGGAGTAATAACTCCCTTTATTTCTCTATATAATACCCTGATACACAAATGCACTCGCTCTACCTCGCTCCAAGCCATCTCCACATGTTTGGGGGATTTAAGAAGCACCTGAAAGGCCAGTGTTTCCATAGTATCTGTATACCATCATGGTAAACCTTTTTCTCAGTACACTGGAGCACTGATCTGCTTCACGTCTAAAACGCTGGCCTCACAGGAACTCCTTAAAGAGTGGGCTTGACTTGGAGATCAGGACTGTACTGGGGCAGTGTGGCAGGAACTCTGAGCCGAGTTCCTGTAATGTGCAAATAGTGTTCATACATGATTGTGTGTTCAGTTCCCGCAGACAGATGCATTTCTACTGTAAGCTGGCAACAGGTCTTTTGTCGATTTTAAAGGATCAGACAAGGCACTCGCTGAACGTTTTCAGGAAAAACTGCAGTGGGCTTTGAGGACTGTGCTTAAAGTGTTCCGTAAATGTTTTTCATTCATGAAACATTTCATCACAAGTTCCTATTCGACTTAAACACTATTCTTATATAAAAAGGGTTTAAAATTGAAAACAGCTACATTAACGCGAAGCTTTATAAGTCTAGCGCTCAGTACAGAGTGAGTAGATGGAGCTGATGGAGCTCTTACCTTCCAAAATTGGCGGGTAGGTACTCGAGGAAGGCATCGTTTAAGAAGAGCTGTGTCAAATTGAGGAGCTGAGTGAAGCCATCTGGGAGTCTAAGGGAACAGAGAGGAAGGCCATCAGCACATCGCTCAGTAAGCTTTAAGTACCTCCAACTCACTGAGAAGTTAAACTTGGCACGCTGTAATCCCATTGCACGTACCCTACCACCACCCCACTAGACACGACAACATGACTTATTAAAGATTATTAGTCAAATGTAAATGTGATCAAGAGTTGTGGAACATGGATATATGTGACTATTTATATGCTGAACTCTAGCCGTGCACTGTAGGTCCTCTCCCATCAAACACAATCATATACAATCACAAGATGCTAACAATACATAGTATTTAATTACCATATATCTCTATATTTTAATATAATCCTATGGTGCAATACATATATAACTCTACTAGCCCAATGTACAGTAAAGTTTCTGTAAATGTGCAATACACTATGTATAGCTTGCGTCTAATTCTGGCATAATATATCTCTGACTGCTCTTATTTATATTCATGTATATACAGTATATACATCCTCATATTTATATCACCCTGTTATTAAACAGGACCTGGGTACTAATTTTGTACCATAACATGGAAGTGTGCTGATATGACAATAAAGAATCCTTGAATCCTTAAATTTTTTTTACTTTAGCAGCAAATGAATTCACGCTTAGTTATGGTGTGAACCTTGTTTTAGTTATAAGGAATATTTCAGCTTAGAGAAATACAGTAAAGCACAACCTGATATCATTTTTCCTTGAACAAAAGTTAGTTAGTTATGTAATAGTCTCATATTCTCAGTTTTCATTGGGTGATATTAAAGAACAAAGCTTATTAATAGAAATGGTTTTTAAATACAGAAAAAAGAATCCACAGATTTATGGCATCCAATTCAATTCAGCATATGAATAAATTATTCATACGAATTTCAAAACTGATCTACTAATATTTCTAAACCATCGGGAATACAGAGGTACAGTAGCTTGACATACGAACACCGTGCATCACAAATTTTTGCCTTAAGAACAGAAATTTTGAAAAAAAATTAGTTGGCTAAGTTGCATGTACATTCAAGAGCTGTTTAAAACTTGTTTGTGGGCTCCAGGTGGCGCAGTGGTGAAGTGCTCGCCCTATTATCACGAGTTTGATTCCCGAACTCCCAGCCGGAGGTCTAGAGAGAGCTGATTGGCCAAGGTCTCTCAGAGGGGTGGGATGAGAGGTACTTAGTCGATCAGGGGCGTCTGTGAGCTCACGCAAGCGGAAGGAGCGGATAGCGCTGTCCTCCAAGTGTGTTACGCCGCCGCCAACTGTGCGTGAGCAAGCAGTTCCGAAAAGATGCGGTCGGCTGGCATTACGTGGTTTCGGAGGAAACACGTGATAGCCTTCGGCCCTCCTGACTGAGTGGTAGTAGTAGCCTTAATGTGGAGCCCCCTAGTGACGGGGAGGAATTGGACAGGACTAAATTAGGGAGGAAAAATAAATAAATAAATAAACCTGTTTCGTCAGTGGAAAGCCAAACGAAGCAAGTTTACATATTTTTGTGTTTGTTTTTTTTCTTTTCATTTTGTGCAAGAATTAGTGAAAATATTGCGCCATGGGCCCCAAGTATGTTAGCAAAAACGGCAGCAAGAAAGAAATGGAGCCACAGCTAAGAGGAATTATAAACTAAGGCTAAGAGGTTTAATGTCTATTTATCTCATATTTTACATGTCTTTTATTAAAGTTTTTTCAAAATTTGTTCTACATGCAAAAATATGATCATAGTGTTGTAAATTGGTAATAATTTTGGATAGCTGGAACAGTTTTTCTGTATTTATATTATTTTCTAAGAGGAAAATGCATTTCACAATAAAATTTTGGCCTTAAGAACTCGCCTCCGGAACGTATGCCTTGGTATTGTACTGGTATAAACTGGTAAATCTGTGCAGTAGTACAGAACCAAGTCACATTGAACTGCAGATGATCCCACCAAAACTGACTCCTTAATGTAAGAAAGCCCACAAATCTCTGTGTACACATTTAAAGGTTGCATCATCTAATGTAACAACTGCACAATTTTAAAATCCTTTAAATAACAAAAAACGGATATTAAAAATTCACAAGACATTTGCTGTTTAATAAGTTTGTTATGTGGGCCGCGGTTGGTGTACTTACTTGGTTATGGGATTTACGCTGGCCTCTACAACTGACAAACATTTACAGCACTTGATATTGTCAGGAAATTCTTGAATGCCTGAAGGAATGAGGGATATATTCATAAATCAACACACACACAGTGTTAGGCACATAATCACATAAGCACATTACATTTTGGATCATAAATCAACAGATCAGAATATGCAGAAACAAAGCACGTACCGTTTTTACTTATATCTAATTCTTTCAGGTTTACAAGGCTAGCGATGGTGGTTGGCAGGTTTGAAAGGTCGTTGTCAGGAATACTCAATTTCTTCAGGGCTTGACAGTTGAAGAGTTGCTAGCAGATAGATAGATAGATAGATAGATAGACAGATAGATAGATAGATAGATAACAGAAAAAAGTGTGCTAAACTTATAACTTATAGTAGTTGTATACAGTGTCTTGCAAAAGTATTCATACCCCTTGAACTTTTACTCATTCTGTCACTCTACATCCATAAGCACATGGCACAAAATTGGGAAGTGGAAGGAAAATGATATATGGTTTTCATCCATTTTTTTTTTGGTTTACAATTTTACAAATACAAATCTGAAAAGTGTGGCGTGCATTTGTCTTCAGCCCTCTTTACTCTGATACCCCTAACTAAAATCCAGTGAAACCAATTGCTTTCAGAAGTCACCTAATTAGTAAATAGAGTCCACCTGTGTGTAATTGAATCTCAGTATGAATACAGCTGTTCTATGAAGCCCTAGAGGTTCATTAGAGAACATTAGTAAAAAACAGCATCATGATGCCCAAGGAACATACCAGACAGGTCACAGATAAAGTTCAGGGTGAATCAGGGTTACAGTAGGTTATAAAAAAAATAACTTTAAACACCTCAGGGACCACTGTTCAATCCATCATCCGAAAATGGAAAGAGTATGGCGCAACTGCAAACCTACCAAGACATGGCCGTCTACCTAAACTGACAGCCTGGGCATGGAGAGCATTAATCAGAGAAGCAGGCTGATGGTAACTCTAGAGGAGCTGCAGTGATCCATAGCTCAGGAGGGAGAATCTGTCAACAGGACAACTACAGTATTAGTTGTGCCCTCCACAAATCTGGACTTCATGGAAGAATAGCAAGAAGAAAGCCACTGTTGAAAGAAAGTCATAAGAAGTCCTGTTTGCAGTTCCACATGGCTTAACTGAGCAATGATCAATAAGGCTTATAATGTAAACATATCCCAGGTATACTGTCTGCCACACAGGTCCCTGTCTATACAAGCAATAGCATATTAGAATAATCCTATTTATGTAAACCAATGCCGCTATTATTAAACATTAATTAACTAACCTTCTGACCAATCAGATCCCATAACGCTTCAATGCCATGGCATCATTTATCATGGCATCACATTAATGTGTTGTTGACAGAGCTAAACAAATCCATTAAACATTATTATCATGTATTAAAAGCAATTTTAAACTAAAGATGGTCTTTATAACCAGCAAAAGAAGAACGAGCAGTCCAAAGGCACCAATCCCATAAGATCACCACCTTTACAAAAGTAGCACTTAATACCACTCAAAATACTTTTTTGGGCTTTTCATTGATGAGTCATATGGGCACAAAGCCCTTAGAAACCCAGAGCTTTCCCAGCTTGCATAACTGTCTGTTCATTCAGAATCTTTCAGTGCTTTGCGGGAAATCTAATTTAAGAATTTAATCGAAGAAAAGGACGAAAGCTAAAGAACTGACAAAAAAAGGAGTACCAGTCAAAAGTTCGGACACAAGTTTGGATTTATTTTCTACATTCCAAAACAATACTTTTTATTATTTCTATTATTATTTTGGATTTTTTCCTGATTTTCTCCCTAATTTAGTCGTGTCCAATTCCTCCCGTCACTACGGGGCTCCCACATTAAGGCTACTACTACCATTTAGCCGGGAGGGCCGAAGACTATCACGTTTTTCCTCCGAACCGCGTGACGCCAGCCGAGCGCATCTTTTCGAACTGCTTGCTCACGCACCGTTAGAATAGTTCTTGCAAGAACAGTATGGTCAAGTGCATTTACAAAACCTATCAGAAAATTGATGAAACTGATAAAACTGGCTCTTATGAAGACCACTACTGCAGAGAAGAAGTTCATTTACCATCTTTAAAAATCCCAAATGAACAGCACTTTGGATTAGAACTGTATTACAGAGCATAAGTAGCAGACACATCTCAATATCAACTGATCACAGGAGATTATTGCATATTTTGGACGCCTTCAACATTATTTTATAATGTACAAAGAAATAAAAATTACCAAAGACCATGGAATTAGAAGATGTGTACAAACTTTTGATTGGTGTATACTGTAGGTAACATGCTTAAGTGTGGAGGATTGTCAACACCTCCAGTGTGTCTTCAAAATGGGTGTGTAAAATAGCCTGTTCTGCCTTGCGCAAAACAGTGTTTGTGATCATTTACTTCTACAGTAAGTGGATTAGTTCCTACTGTATCAGATTTAGAAAGCAAAAAAAGAAATATTTCCACAACCCTAAGACATGAAAGAATGACATCATCAAGAATCAAAGGCATCATCAAAACTGCTCACATGTATAAACACAAATTCTTTTAACCTATACCCCTAAAGCCCTTAAACATGTTCGACATGATGCGTTGAAACCAAACCTTACTGTGCTATAGCAACTTTATTATTATTATTATCATTATTATTATTAATAATATAAAGTTGCAGTTGCAGATGCAGCATGTGACAGGTCTGATAATGACATAATTGTCTATGCTTGTATAGCCATCATGGAAAAAAAGCTGAATGTAGACGCAGGACAGAGACCGTTCTGAAGTAGTGGTGAATAGATTCGTTGCTACGCTGACATAAATGCTTCTAAAAATATGAAATCACCAAAATTGCATATAATGACAGGACAGGATTAGCATAATTGCCGTGACAAAGGATGAACAAAAGTCTCTAGCGCAGATAATACATGGCTGCTCACTGTAGTGCCACAGGGGGCCCAGAACTACACTGCCCATCAGCCCCAGCACCTCTCGTATCACTACAACTCTCACCTGTGTCTTCTATCACCTCGATTAGCACTACTACTTAACTTCTACTGTTTAGTATCTCACTGGATATATTTGATTGTATTTGAAATTTGTTGTAACGTTTGTGTATGGACACTTGTCCAGAATAGTGGTGTTGTCTTGAATCTACTCTTGCTTTTGCTTAAGAAATGATCTAAACTTGCGTCCGCCTCCCCTATAAATCTCTGACAGAAAGCTACTTTAAGGCTAGTGTTAAGAGAACCTTGTCAGCCTAATGGCCCTTACATAATAAGAGACATCTTGCATGAGTGTCCAGGACCCCTTTTAACTCTAATTCCCACTTCGCAAGTCACTTCAGGGGGGATCTGTCACGGTAGCGCCACAGGAGCACCGAACTACACTACCCATCATTTGCAGCACGTCACATGCCATAATCGTTATTACTTGCTTCACCTTGATAAGCAACACTATTTAATTTCTAGTATTTTAAGCGTCTGGTTGTCAAGCTACTGTTATTATTGACACTATTGTTGTTATCAGGGCTGGTTGTTTTCATGTGTGCTACAGTATCGGTTACATTCTGTATATGTTTGGCCTAGTCTTCATAGTTCATATACATTGATCAGCTATTATACTAGCATCACCAAGTAAAATAAATAACACTGATTATACATTTAGGCATTTGGCAGACGCTCTGATCCAGAGCAACTTACATTTTTTTTTATCTAATTACACATCTGAGCAGGTGAGGGTTAAGGGCCTTGCTCAAGGGCCCAACAGTGGCAACTTGGTGGTTGTGGGGTTTGAACCTGGGATCTTCCGAACCGCAGTCCAATGCCTTAACCACTGAGCTACCCCTGACCCCATATACAACTATACAACAGTTCCAAACGAGCAATATGATTGGACAAGAGACATTTAGCTATATGTATCGCTCCCATCCCAGGTGGTCTAATAACCGTTAATTACACTAACTCTCGGTCGGAGCATGGGTAAAAGTAGGTCTGTACAGTAGGCTGTACTGACAAGAGAGCAACTGCCTGCCAAAAACCACATTCAAAACTAGTCACAGATGCTGTAGCCTCCCGCGGCCGGGGGCCTGGAGAGAGCAGATTGGCCGAGCTCCCTCAGAGGGGAGGGATGAGAGGCACTCTAGTGCGTCCACATCAATCGCAAGCAAAAACATAGAGTGAGTTACGCTGCTAACAACAGTGCGTGAGTGAGTAGTTCGGAAAAAAAAGAGGTTGGTTGCCAACTATTTGGAGGAATAATGTGATAGTCAGGAAAAATCCCAAGAGAGAAAAAAAAATGGTCTCAGAAACACTTTGCAAGAAAACACTTACGTCATCTTAAACAACACTTCCTTCAGAATCGCTTCTGGACCATTTGTGTTCTTTTATTTACGGCTACAAAGTTACCTAGATCCTAATTTGAGTTCCAAATCAATCTCTAATCCCAGATCAAGGGCACTAGTTGTTATGGAGGACAAGTGATTGTACACCCTAGATGGTACACTAGCTTCTCATTTAATGCTATTTGAGATTCAGCCCCAGAACCCCGACTTAAAGGAGCTGATATTCTAAAGTGGAATAAGTGGAAATAAAAAATTAAACTGACTCGATTTACAGGACTGTCCACCACCAAACTGTTTTATTCTCCTCATATTTTGGCTACATACAGTAGTAAGAATTGAAAACTACTTTCACCATTGTTGATTAAACTGTCCCAGCTGTTTATTTAACTGATTAAATGAACAAACAAATCATAATCTGTTGATAATAACTGATGGTTGTGGAATTGGCTGCGCTCTCGTGCCAATAACTGCATCACAGCTGTGCCGATGACCAGCACAACTGCACACCCTCTCATGTGATATTGCTTAATTATCAATTATAAACCAGTAAACTGGTGACAGGCCTCATGGGTACCCAAAGTTCAATGAGGCCTGTGGGAAGCAAAGGCCAAGTCTGTCTAGTTTAATCCTAAAAAAGCCAATGTAGCACAAATTTTAACATTTAAAACATATAAAATGCTTTGGGAAATGCATTATTTGGCCATACGTGTGGGAATCTGAGAATCACAACCATACAGTATGTGGCTCATCTCCAAACTGTTGCCATGAAGTTGAAGGCACAGACATGGATAGAACGTCTTTGTATATGGAGACTGTTCCAGCATGACAAAAGCACGGTTCATGAAGACATAGTTTGTCAAAGTTGGAGTGGATGAACTCCAGTGTCCTGCACAGATTCCTGACCTCAATCCAAGTGAGCCCCTTTGGGATGAACTGGAATACTGAGTCCTCACCTGACACCAATGCCTGTCCTCACTAACCAATCCCCTCAGCTACGCTCCAAAGGCTAGTGGAAAACCTTTCCACAAATGGGGAGGTTTTATTACAGCAAAAAAGAGAGACGAAAACTGGAAAGGGATGTTGAAAAAATAATACATGTATATCATGTTCAGGTGTCCACAAAGTTTTGTTCATACAGTGTTCATTTACTGATGCCATGAATGCAAAATAAAAAAATAAAAAAAAGCGGATAAGTTTTGTCAGGTACCTTGGGAAGCTCTTCGATTTGGTTAGCGTCCAGATAAAGCTCCTCTAGAGTGCGCTCGAAGCTGAAGATCTCCTTGGGCACCTGCTGCAGGCTGCAGTGCGAGTAATCCAGCACAGAGATGACCTCCTCCTCCCCGCGGAAGCATCGGCACGGCACCAGGCGCCCGATGATCTTCCTCTTGGTAGTCATCTCCAGACACTGCACTGTAAGTCAGAGAGAGGGCAACACTTAGCTTATCCACAGTGCAATACATTTTTCCCCCTAAAATGCCTTGTAGAAAGTGAAAATAGATAATTAAAGCAAACCTTACATTCAGTGTTAAACTTTTTCTTTTTTTTTTACCAACATGTTCAATGTCCTGCATACTTTGTTTAGTATTCAAAGTAAACAAGGCATGAAGCCAGTAGAGCATTACGTTTATGCACATGAGACAATTAAAAACCGCCATCAGGAATAGAGCTATATAATAGCTTTCATCGATTGGGCAGTGGCGGCTCAGAGGACTAAGGCACTGAGTTACTGATCGGAAGACTGGAGGTTTAATCCCCAGCTCCACTAGGTTGCCATTGTTGGGCCCTTGAGCAAAGCCCCTTAACCCTATCTGCTTTAGAGGCGCTGTATCATGGCTGACCCTCTGCTCTGACCCCAGTTACGCTTAACTTATACTGTATCGTTAATACATGGTCATGTTCGGAATTCATACGCCTTTTTACTTCTGTGCATGCTTAGAGTGTTGACGTCATCAGTCAGCACCAGCAGCGTCAGGATTTCATAGCAGAGCAATCAATAGTTGCTAAAAGGTGCTTTCTTTTTTATTCTGGATGCCAACAAATATAACCAACTAACTGATTGCCATCCTTCAGAGCAAAATTCCAAGAATATTTTTTGCAAAAATCGCGAAAATTGTTTGAAATGAATGAGCGTTCACGTAAAAATGAGGTGTTTTAACTCAGATGAAACAAGAAAAGAGAGATTGATATATGCATGCATAACCTTTCAGAGGACAGACATGTCCACATTAGAGTCAGATAAAAATCACTTGTAGTTACAAATGTAAACCACCATCAGGGCAGTGGGGGCTCAATTGGTTAAGGCTGTGGGTTAATGAATTACTGATAGAAAGGTCGGGGGTTTGAGCCCCAGCACCGCCAAATTGCTACTGGTGGGCCCCAAATCCAATCTGACCAAAAAATCGGAATCGTCCCATAGTTTCCTCTATGTTATTAGTTGCATTGATGAGACCTTATGATATAATTTATTGCTTAACGTCAATGGAAGTGGGTTAAGGCACCAAATTACTGATAGGAAGGTTGGTGGTTCAAGCCCCAGCTTCACCAGCAAGGTCCTTAACCCTATCTGCTCCAGGGGTGGCATGGCTAAAAGAATTTCACCTATTTAAATAATAATGATCGCAGAACACATTGAAATCTGTAGAAAAAGTACTGTGCAACATTAATTTGAATATTTTCTATACATTTTTTCCTCTTAGGATCATGCAGTGACTGTAATCAGTAGTGATTAATCAGCAGCCTGCAATCTTCTCATGCCACACATGCTGAGAAATGGGGTTCCATAAAAGCCAGCTGTGATGAATCAATGCTACATTTTATAACTGTCCATGATTCATAAATATACATAATGAATAGAGTGGATGTATAATCCATCAAAAAGTACACATCAGTAGTCCTTCAGACCCTGTCAATTAAGATGGCGGTTTTCCCTTCATACCAGAGTTTTAACTTTATATAACACATGCAATTAATGTGACATGTTGCTTTGCTTTAAATAACGCATTTTAAAAAAACTGCACCACTTGCATTAACAGTGGAATGTTTAATAAATATCACACATAAAATAATTTTAAAGGAATTAACTGTTTTGCAGTTTGTGTCATCCCTGTAATCATTAAAGAATCTTAATGACACTATGTTTCCTGACTGGCTTTAGTAGTTGATTTACAGTATTTCCTTTCACATTTGCTTCGCCATTCTTCAATGCATTACTTTCTAAAAAATGAGTTTAATAAAAGCTAGCCATGACAAACTGCCAGCTTTCATAACTATCCATGACAAACTTAAATGCAATTAACACTGGACATAGTGCGGCCTCAAGTCACAACCATATAACTGCAAATTGAGCTGCCAGCACTACTTAATTACTTGTCATCTGTGTCGTGGTAGAAAATAGCCGACTATAAAACAGGAAAGCATGATCATTTCAGTCTATAGTGGGCAAAAATCCAATCAGTCATGCTGCAGAAAGCGGCACTGGAACCGCACGCAAGGGAAGAATAATTGAACATTAAAGAAAACTTCTTTGAAAAAACGTGATTTTCAATATTTCTCAATTTGAGCAAAAGGACAAAAGCCATGATACTAAATTGGGTTCCATATAATAAAAAATAAAAAAGAATCAATAAAAAGTAACAACAAAAAAAAAGAACTAATCTCACAAAAACAAATCAGCGATTTATTTGACTTATTGGAAACAAGGTGACCCTCCTGGGATTTAAACAAAGTGCACAACACAACATCAACACAAAAACTATTTCTAATATAAATCAAGAACTTGTACTGTCACAAAATAGTGAAAGAACAAAGAACATCTATATTGAGGGATGTGCTAAATCCCCAGGGATGTTAATGTGAGGCTCTCTGAGACAGCGTGTGTTCTGGCATTAGGGAATAAGTGATAGATTGGAAAGCTAATTCCAGATGCTTTTGTTTTTTTACATGCAAAAATACAGGACTACAATAATTAAAACATGGCTTAGACAGAAGCACAATTATGGCATTGGTGAGATAAACAAATGTTAGGTTAAAACTGGAGGAAAAAGACAAGCACATTACAAGACCAAACAGCAGCCACCATTTACAAATTATACATCAGTTCACTAAAACATTGTGAATGTACAGAGTTTAAGTTTATTATTAAAGCATTTTGGGAGTATCACTGAACTTACTTACCAGTATATTTATTACATTGTTAGTACACTAAAGAGGAAAAAGACTCCATATCCAGGCATATGCAGCACTACAGCACTTAAGTCTTAAGTCTTTTATTACAATTATCTTGCAGATTTCCCATCAGGCATTAATAAAATGCATCCATACATCCATTCTTTTAGCCATCGAATGATCAATTAGCTATACCTCCATCCATTTATCCATCCAGCCATCTATCCATTCCTCCATTTCACTATCCATCTAGCCATCTTTCCAACCATCCTTTTAGCCATTCCTCCATCTACTCATCTATCCACCCACAATTTTGGCTATCCCTCCATCCATCCATTCATCTTTCCATCCATTGTTTTAGCCATCCATTAACCAATATATTCATCCATAAATCCTTCCAGCCATTCATAAAATTAAGAAATCTACCCATCCTTTTAGCCATTTAATCATCCAGCCATCTATTCACCCATCCTTTTACCTACTCATCCATCCACCTACTCATCCATCCATCCTCCCAACATCAATCCATAAATCCATCTGTCCAGTCACATATCCATATCCTTACAGTATATCCATTCATCAATAAATCCATCCATCCATCCAGCAATAAATTATTTTAGCCAACTGTCCTTTTAGCCATTCTACCACAGATCTATCCATCCATCCAGCCTTTTATCGACCAATCTGTTTAACCATACATCCATCTATCCAATCCATACCAACATCTATCCAGATATCTGTTTAGCCCTTCATCAATCCATCCATTCTTTATTGTAGCCATCCATCCATTCATCCATCAATCCATCCATCTACTCATTTCCAGATCATTTTCTGAAAATGAAACAGCTCCTTTTCCCTTTTTACCATTTGTATAGAGATCTGTGTTTAAAAGCACAACTCAGATTTTCCATTTTTCTGACATTACTTGGAAAGAAAAATAAATAAAGGAGTATTTTGCATAAACCCTTCTCTGGCTCTATTCTCAGCCAGGCCCAGGAGTTGACAGTTTTTAGTTCTTCTATACAGGAGACTGTACAGAACAGCAGCCTGTCAAAACTCAAAGTAAAGCACAGTGGATACTCTATTGTTAGCTGTAAAAAAGAACACCGAACTCTCTTTTCACTCCCATCCACTGAAAAAATATTGACACTGGATGTCATTTGTTTATGGTGGGAAATCTTCATGCATGTAAGACAGTCCAGATAGAGTACTGCTTAAAGAACTGTTGTTGTATGTACAGTAAAACATTACAGGCAGACAATAGATCAATTACTACTGAAATGTCTGAAAATATGAAATGCCATAAAACAGCTGGAGAAAAGTAAGGGGTAATATGCTCCATACTGTACATTCCAAGGAATTCCCTTTACCTAAAATTTAGACTTCCACAAAGAGGTGTATAAATATTGGTATTTATCCTTTTTAACACCCATGTGACTCAAAACCATGCACAAAATCACTTCTTAATATTTCTTGCTTAAAAACGAAATAATAAAAAACTAAACAAAATTTTTTTTTTTCCTCACAACTGTGAAAATGGATTTATCTCATTTTGCAGTCCAAGCCTCCAACCATGTGGTAGCTGCACGATCAATAAAATCAATGCAGATGCAGGTTAACTAGGTTTTGGGTAATGTTCACATCAAACACACACATAACCGTTGCATCATTTTCCGTGGATGTTTTGACTATTTTAGAAACCTTTTATCTTTTTTTACAGTCTACAGTTTTTACAAAATGGTGTGAAAAAACAGAAAACTGGAAAAGAAAACCAGTAGACTGAAACAGCTCATTGATGAAAGAGATCAGAGGAGAATGACCAGACTGGTCTAATCTGACAAGAAAACTAAAGAAACTCAAATAAGCGCTCTTTACAACTGTATTGAGCAGAAAAGCATCTCAGAATGCACAACTGGACGAACCTTGAGTTGGTTAGGAAACAGCAGCAGAAGATCAAATGAGGTTTCAATCCTCTCAGCCATGAACAAC
This sequence comes from Clarias gariepinus, assembly GCF_024256425.1. Lineage (NCBI taxonomy): Eukaryota > Metazoa > Chordata > Actinopteri > Siluriformes > Clariidae > Clarias > Clarias gariepinus. The sequence continues at coordinate 11,783,887 of NC_071105.1, read as the reverse complement.
AATCTGAAGCTATCAGACTAGCAAAACCTGAACAGCCGAAGACTGTAAAAAGACCAGGCGATGGTTTTTGCTGGTTGATGCATGCTGAGATGATTTTCTGCTCACCACATTTGTTAAGAGTGATTGTCTAAGTTACTATATCCTTCCTGGTAACGCAAACCAATCTGGCCATTTTCCTCTGACCTCTCTTATCAGCAAGGCATTTCCACCCACAGAACTGTCAGTTACTCAATGTTTTTCACACCATTTTGTGTAAACTCTAGAGGCTGTTGTGTGAAAATCCCAGGAGATCAGCAGTTTCTGAAATACTCAAACCAGCCCATCTGGTCCCAACCACCATCTCACGTTTAAAGTCACAAACCTCACACATTTTGATATTTAGTGTGAAAATTATGTAAAGCTCTTGATCAGTATCTGCACAGGTTTATGCTTTGTACTGCCATAAATTGCACTGTTTAAAATTCAAATGAAAGATTCATGATGTAAACATGCACACAAAAATTGGGATAGAGAGAAACATCCTCTTTTACCCCAGGAATATTATCCAAAACAAAGAGAAGACTTAATACTTAATCAAGGCTACAGTAAATGGTCATTCCTGCATATGAAACCATTATTAGCTGGAAGTGCTTTAAATATACAGTGGTACCTTTTCATACAACGTCCTGCCTTTAGAATTTTTGGCCCAATGGACGAAAATTTTGTACGAAATTTGCTTCAGCATACAAAGCATTTTCATCATACGAGCGAACAAACCAAATCGAATCAAGCAAATCTTTGCGTCCGCATCAGTATTTGAGCTTCAGTGGTATGGATAAGTAAAAAAATATGTACATTTTTTATCTTATTCATTCCCTGCAATCTTATAATGGACAACTGGTAAAATTTTGGTATAAATTTCTTCGAAAAACCACTGCTGAGTAAAAGATGACTCTCCAAAAAAAAACTATTTTTATGCAAGGTTCACTCATCCAAATGAAATGCATCCAAATGAAATCCTCGCTTTAAACTGAAGCCTAATTTTCCTCCGTTTTCAACATCTCACTATTAACTTTCTTTACCTAGTCCAAATACATCAGGATGATATAAAAAGCACAGAATAGCATTTTTTCATACAGGACAAAAGCAGAGGCTGAAAAGATGAAGCTATCCAAATAAAAGTAAGATAAGAGGGCAAATAGTTCACACTCCGCAATGTGTCTCTCACCTGTTTCCAGGTTCAATGATTTGGCACTCTGTAGGTGTGAATGTGGAACAATACTGGAGCCAGCTAGTGTGAGTTACACACACCATAGAGTTTTCACACAAACGCATGACTTCTGGTTGCTTCAGCAAATAAAGGAACCATTAAAAAGTTTAAAATAGTAAACAGCAAATGCATGCATTCTGTATGTTTAGATATTTCTATTAATGTTTAAGACATTTTATACTCAAAATATTCTTCTTTTTTTTTTGTTTCATTCTAGAGTGCTTTCCAGAGTCTTTATCACTACACGTCCTCCACCAATGGCTTCTATTTGTTACTTCCTTTCGAAACGCTTACTAGAACATATATCTTAGACATCCAAGAGAGATTCAAAAGATTTTTTTATCTGCCATTTGTACACATTTGAACAGCATGAGTGCACTGGAATTTTTTGTGCAGACCAAATTTTTTAACCTTTTTTTTTTTTTTAGAAAAAGTTTCTAAAATTTTTTGTTCACAAAACAAACTTTGTTCACAGTCCCAACACACAAACATTTTCGAGTTACAAACGCCTTACATTGTTCGGCATACACTGTGCATTCCAGAATGTCCGGAAGCAAGCATAAGTGCAGCAGTGATAAAGAAGCACCAAGCAATAAGACACACTTAAGACAAAAGTGAAAATAATTGAGAAAATGGAGCGAGGTGAAAAGATGGCAGACATTGCTCGTTCTTTTAACATGAATCGTTCAACCATCTGTACGATTCTAAAGAACAAGGACAAGATCATGGAACATGTTAGTTTTACAGTATATTGTGTATAGCCAACTGTGTTAGTACTATATGCTAGTACCTAGACAATGCTTTTTGGACTAAGAACAAATTGGACTTACAAACGAGCTCTCGCAACAAACCTCGTTTGTATGTCGGGGACTTAAAACAGAAGTCATGCTTAACAGCCATACTTTCCTGTATAATGCAGTATATAGTAGTGCTGATTCACCACTATGATGCACACTTTAATGCCACACTGCATCTTTCACTTATGTACTGATGCAATTGAATAAGTAATTGATGTTGCACATTCCCTAGGTATAACATCATATAGCTTTAATCCTTTATGTTTCTTTTCAGCATGTGTAGCCTATGACCTTAGAACCTGATGAGCTTTTCTTTTTGTTCATTTCACTGCTGAGTACCCAGGGCAAGTTATCACCTTGTACCCAGAACTCAAAGGCACAGCCAATACCCCACTATGTCACACTCATCCTCTGGCCATTTTCATGCACCAGCGTGACCTTGATGGTTTGACAGATTCCCCCTAGCCACAGAACCACATCACATACGCAAACATCCATTCTAGATCTTTTCTTTTTGGACCAGAGTGTTTTTTTTTGTTTTGTTTTTAGAAAGTAGTGTAGAATGTACAGTATATCAACATTATTACAAGGTTTCCTGACAGCACACCTCATCAGCCAATACCGGACATAATAAATAAACTGTGCAAATGTTAATATTGTTTCATATTCATGATGAGATTCACTCAATATGTTAATATTATTCCTTTGAAAATGGAAAACATTCATATGTTAATGCTGTTACTTATTGAGAATAAAAACTACTTAACATCTTGAAAGGTTTCTTTACTGAGGTTGAAAATTACTTAGTGTGCTTTTACTATATTATATTAAGGATAAGATCAATTGATAGGAATTGTAGTATTATTTTTTCTTTAAAGATGTCCATAGTCGCACCTTCGTTGAGGCTGTCAAATGCGTGCTTTACTTTCGAGCAAAACAAGATTATTTTGAAGTGGTGTTGTACATTTGTACACTGTAAATGTGTACACTGGCTGCACTACGGGAAGAAATTGAAGTATTCTGCAGAGTAATCCCTGTAGACACTCTAGTTAATGTTGTTCATACTGTAATTGAATTGTAACAAAAAAAATAATTAAAAGTGTATAGTAGGAGTGTCTATTGCATAATTCAAAAATGACAGACAGCTACCCTTTGATGTTTATATAAATTTAGTAATCAAATTTATATATACTGTATATATATTTCATGTTAAAGTGTATACATTGTTTAATGGAAAAAGCGACTCTTGTTATTCATTCAGGTATGCTTGTGCAAACATAAAGTTTACCTGTTACGCCAACTTGTTCCTAAATAATAAAGCCACTTATAGTACTTCCCAAAGAATACAAACAGAAGGTCACTGAGCCATCATTCCCACATAGGTGAAACTTGAGAACCCCAACTGGACATTCTAACCTGTATGAGCAGACAGACTTATTGATATACTGTAACATCAATACCAGAGTTCTGCCACAGCATGAGACGACTGAACTATTTTAAGCAAAAGCCCCATTATATACAGTACAAACATGATCCATTCATTCATACTGTATGGCAAGTCGCAGAAAGTGGTTACAAGGAAATCAAGATCCTGCTTTGAGGTCATTCCCATGAAAACTGAAAAGGTTTCAGACATTTTAGAAAAAGTTGTGCATAGTTTATTTGCTCTTAGGGGAAACCATCAATCTGTGGTTATAGAGTAGACCTAGAAGATGCTTCAAAACATTGTTTACACCGCAAGATAAAAGCTTCAAGCCTAGGGTTTCACACGCTAGAAAAAAAATAAATACACTTGCCAGCACACAACCAGTACATAGAGATTATTATACATGAAGAAAATACTGGATTTTTTTTCAGCGACTGCAATACACAGCTTTAACAATCTCTAAGCTCTTACGAACAAAAATAAGAAGCATATTATAAGCTATAAGAAATGTCTCATTTTTATTGAAGTGCAATTCAGTTTATTACTGTCATTCTTATTACAATGGATGCTTTTTTACAAGGATTCGTGAACATTATGGGAATGTGGGAAAGATTCCTTTAAACCCATATCCATACTGTATGTGCTATGCAATCACTCGTCGGCTGGAGCGATGGGGGCCTGGAGCCTGAACCAGAGAGCTCAAGACAGGAAACACCCTGGATGGGGTGCCAACCCCTCACCGGGCACAAGCATGCACAAACACACACAATCATACATCCTGACTGATGGCAGCCCATCCTTGCATAATCAATGCTTGGAGTTTGTCAGAATTTCTGGAGTTTTGTTTGTCTACTCACCTTATAAGGATTGAGCCACTTAGTTATCACTTTTTCCTTATGGCACGGTGCTCCATCATGCTGGAAAAGGCGTTGTTCATCACCAAACTGTTCCTGGATGGTTGGGAGAAGTTGCTCTCGGAGGATGTTTTTGTACCATTCTTTATTCATGGCTGTGTTCTTAGGAAATACGGGCAATTTGGAAACACCAATCAGCATGTCTTTGTACAGTTGGAGGAAACCTGACCGCCACAAAGCACAGAGCAAACATGAAAACTCCCCACACACAGAAATTTAAATCTCCAACCCTGGAGGTGAAGGTAATTCTTCCCCCCATGATCTAACTGTAGCCATCCAGGCAAGATCACAATTCTAATTATCTTCAAATAAAGTTACAGAAAATGATGACAATCGTTTCCAACAGAGCGAATAAAATGCCACATGTCTCAACACAAATACACTGGAGGAATCGCTGACAGAAGTGAAGCATTCTGTTTTCTGCCTTAATAACTTTGAAAAGCCTTTCTTTCATTTTTATACAAAGAGTGAAGAATTAGCACATGCTAATTTCATCTATTGAATTATTAGGATCATAATTCATCTAAAGACTTTGGTTAATTACTAAATTTGACAAATGAATTACTGGAATTATTATCATTATTTCAGTTGTTTTACTGCTGGCTTTAAGTGCAGGCATGTCAAAATGAGGAGACTTGGGGCACGAGGTGGGGTACACCCTGGATGGGTGCCAATCAATTGCAGGGCACACACACATACTGTACACACTCTCACACATGCATTCACACACTACGACCAATGTTGGGAATGAAAATGAGCCTAATCTGCATGTCTTTGGACTGTGGGAGGAAACTGGAGTCCCCGGAGGAAACCCACCAAGCACGGGGAGAACATGCACACTCTGTAGCCGGAATCAAGTCCAGACCCTGGTGGTGCAAGGCCACAGTGCTAACCACTAAAGCACATTACATTAAACTTTTATTATCAAATATTTACACATTTACTCTTTTTTAATTTGGTAAAACCACAGTTGTGTAATTAACTTTCTAGTTTACACAGTAAGGTATTGCGTTTTTTTGCCGCAAGGCCTCAGACTACAGACGAGTTAAGATGCTTTAACACAGCTAAGACAGTTTTTCACTTGCTGTTCCTTCTTTTGAATACTGTCATCGGTGACAAGCACAGCTCTTTCGGCTCTGGGTATCGAACACTTACGCTATCACTATCTTCAGATAGTGAAATCAAGTGTATCTATGAAGTATACAGCAAAGCAAAGTGCTGCACCGTCTTCCACAGTCATGCCTGGTTCCCCATAGACCGCAGAGCAGCGGAGTGAGGGAGCGGTGTGTGTGTGTGTGTGTGTGAATGTGTGTTTGTGTTTGTGTGTGTGTGTATGAGCTTAGTACAGCTAGGGCTGCTATGGAAACTGCATGACGCAAGAGCTGCTTCTGCAGAGGCGAGAGGACATGTTCACAACTTCTAACTGTGCTCTGACAAAACGGCTCACATTTTGGTTTGTAAAAAAAGAAAGAAAAAAGAAAGAAAGAAAAAAGCAGGGTACGTCCCTGGTCCTCGTCTCCAGTTTGGATATTTTAGACTCCTCAAAGTAAGGTCTACTTATAAGATACAATAATCTATTTTTTAAAAAAGCCCTGGCATGAAGTGCTATAAACTGTAATAAAGCTTCAATTAAAAGGTTTCCTTTTTTACATTTTTATTATGGTTTAATGTCTTCTCAGAGGAAATCTGTAGCATTAGATGGTACAGGCTTATTAAAAATGCATATGGATCTACCACTGACATGTAGTAATCACTGAAATGGTTACCAAGGCAACCACTGCTTCAAGGCAACATGCACAGTATCATATAATTTTTTTTTTCATTCCTGTTAGTGTGTTCCATTTCTGATAGATTCTGTATATATATATATATATATATATATATATATATATATATTAAAAATAAGAAATCATCCTTTTTTCATACTGAAAATAAGAACATAATGATAAATGATAATTAAATGAATGAATAGGATAATATAATCATATAATGATATATATCTATCTATCTCTCTCTCTCTCTCTATATATATATATATATATATATATATATATATATATAATTTACCACAATTATCCTATTTATTTTATTATCTTCTATACTGATTGTCCCATCAATCAGTATAGAAGATAAATGATTGTTCCAGATGTGAGTTATTTTTTAAATTACAAAACTATTAAATAACAGACATGGAATTAGATAACTACAGTAAGTCACCACAATGGGCAGTTGGTATTTTAAGACATGAAGGTGAGCTGTATTGAATAGTACAGTAAAGTGCATTTGTAAAACTCATCAAGCAACATGATGAAACTGGCTCTCATGAAGGCTGCAGAGGAGAAGTTCATTTAGAGTTACACAGACATCATATCACATATCAATATCAACTATTCAAGGGAGATTAATGCATATTTTGGACGCCTTCAGCATTGTTTTACAACGCAGAAAGGAATAAAAATCTGAAAATACCATGCAATTAGAAAGTGTGTCCAAACTTTTGACTGGTAGTGTATGCAATCACTTTAACATGATTTTAGACTATAAAGCACATGGACCTTAGTGGTCAGTGACATACCAGCTGAGCAGGTTGACATACTGTGATGTCAATATCTTTAGCAGTGACATGTTTAAAGCCAAGCCAATAGCGCACACAATTAATTCATCTACCTGTTAAAAAACAATATTTGTATTTGTCTTATTGTAACTGTCGTACTGTTTTGAATGCTTTCTGCAGTGCATACAGATCCCTGGATTTAGGAAGCTTAAAGCATAAGTTATATATCAGGTTAAGTGAGACAAATCGTTCATGCATTAATAAGATCAGACAGGATAGAGCTAGTTATTAGACGAGAGTCATACAACAAAAATATTATATACTTGCAGCCAATTTACGATACATGATATGCAATGCAAAGTACAAGTTCACTAACAAAATATCAGCATAAAAAAAAACATAAAAAAGGGTAATTGTCTTTATACAGTATTTTAATATATACTTAATACGTTGCACTAAAATGAAAGTGGAAAAATGCGTTCAGAATAATTATTTGTCATATTAATGTTTTGGTTAATGCACACTCTTAAATGCATTGCAGATTTTATATATAAGCAATGTGTAAGTTTTTTAAATGTAAAAAAGAAAAAAAAAAGTAAAAAGACATTTCAGGTGCTCTCTGCCATAGCAGTGCAATCTGTTTACTGCACTGCCACACCCATTCCTTAACATATAGTTAATAGTTGTGACGTAACTGGCATGCAACCGCCATGCAGAACTGGCATTAAAGCTGTTTTCCCAAATGTAATTCTTCCCTACAATTTTTTCTCCTGAATCATCACAACAGCTCAAGCTCAGCTCAAACTCAGCATGTGGTTACTGATAATAAGACGGAGGCATATGCAAATCCACAAAATAAAACAGAACCTGGGACCAATAGTAACTTTGTGCTTCACTTAGGTGCCAAAATTATGATTATATAATTACATGTTGCAGTTCAATAATGATGGCGGCACAGTGGTATAGTGGTTAGCACTTGCTCCTTGCACCTCCAGGGTCCAGGTTCGATTCCCGTCTTCTGTGTGCATGTTCTCCCTGCGCTTGTTGGGTTTCCTCCGGGTACTCCGGTTTTCTCCCACAGTCCAAAGAACTCCAGATTAGTCTAATTAGCGTTCCCATATTGAATCCTGGATAAAGTGGTATAGACGAGTTGATGATGAGTTTAATAATGAAGCGCTAACAGTGCATTATGTAACTACAGTGTCAGTCTGTCTTTATTTGAACAACAACAAAGTGACAAGTGACCATATAGATATGTGGTTTTGCACCATGCTGACAGGCATCTTCTATTATTTACTCTTTAAAGATGTGTGCGGTTACGGATCATAACCATCAGAAACATCAGAAAGACAATGACAGCTTCTATATTCATCAATTAAATTTCCTGGAATATGTACAGTATGTTTAAACACATGTCTGCATGTGCATTTCAGCAATCTTAACTTGATCGATATCAGTCTTATTAATTAATTTTAAAAGCATAGCAAGTAGAGCAGCATAAGTAATGGCGATAAAAATAGCGAATAACATCCTGCGCACAAAGATGTAATGGTTTAAAAGGCAAACCTGACTCATGCATATTTATAAATCAAGTTTTAATGTGACCTATTGAAATAGCTATACCACAGAGCAGACCTACCTCCAGGTGAGGTTGGAAAATCATTTTGTTTTCTACTTGATTATGACCTTAAACACTTTCACTCACTCACTCATTCTCTATAATGCTTATCCTGTACAGGGTCAAGAGGAGCCTGGAGCCTATCCCAGGAGACTTGGGGTACTAGACAGGGTGCCAATCCATTGCACTCACTCACACACAATCGGCAATTTGGAAACGACAATCATGTCTTTTGGACTGTAGGAGCCCATGGGAAGAACATGCAAACTCCATGCACACAGATCCAAACCCTCTGCATTGTCAGTGCGAGGTTACTGTGGTAACTACTATGCTGTGCTGTTGTACCTTAAACACCTTCATTTTTTTTAAATGTACTCCCATAACTGTTTTAATTTGTAGCAACCTCAGACAACAGCAGGGGCAATGTTAACTCAATAGTTAAGGTGATGGACTCCAGATCAGAAGGTCCACGGTTTGCCAGGCTGCCACTGTTGGACATTAAGCAAGGTCGTTAACCTCAAGTGCTCAGTTACAATCGGTGAGGCCAAGCTGGCAACCCAAGCCCATAAATAAGATGGCACATGGACAGACCCTATCATATACGTAGTGGGTCAACAGTTTACATACAGTTTGTGACGTTGCTTTTTTGCTTAACTTAAAGCAACTTTTTTTTGGTAGTCTTCTAAAATATTCTTATAATATGTAAGAGACTTTTTTTTACTCATTCCTCTTGACATAACTGGTGCAGGTCTGTCAGGTTTGTGGGCCTCCTGGCTCAGACATGCTTTTTTAGTTAAGTCTGCAAACTGTCTGCAGGATTCAGGTCAGAGCTTCATGATGGCCACTTAAATACTTTAACTTTCTTGTTTTAAAGCCATCGTGTTATAAGTTTGGAGCTATGTTTAAGATCATTGTCAGATTTTCAGAAACCAGTATCAGATTGCTTATTTCAGCACTTAAATTCAACCAGGTTTCAAAAATCAACCTGAAGAAGTCCAAGGCTACGTTCACATTACAAGCCACGCTGTTTTAATTCCGATCTCTTTGGTCAAATCTGACTTGTATGGCGTCATGGTGGTTCACTTTATTTCATCTCTTTCATATTTCAATCTTTATCACATACAAATTGCCTGCAGTGTGTGAGTGAGTGTTTGTGTGTGCCCTGGTATGGATTGGCACCCAGTCCAAGGTGTACCCTACCTCGTGCCCTAAGTCTCCTGGAATAGGCTCAAGGCCGCCCGTGACCCTGAATACAAGATAAAGCGGTATAGACGATGAGTGAGTGAGTAGAATTTTCATGGCACTTTTTTCCGTCCATACAGATGTGCTTACTCTAGCCCTAATTATGAGAACTGGCAAATCAAATTTTTGAAATATTCCACACAGTTAAGGAGACAGTCAACAGACCCACTTGACATTAGAGAAAGCTAAAATAAATCTATCACTAATAATCTCTTTAATTTATTTTGCGAACAGTGTACATGCACTAACTGACTCGCTAAAAGAATTAAATGTTAACTTGAAATGCGTGGAGTTGTGAAAAACTGAGATTAAATATCTCGGCCTTGAACGCAGTGTGAGTTTCCTTTAAATTAGAAGCATATAAAAGGACTAGTGGGCAGCAGCTTGCATCCACACAGCGGAAACTGATTCATCAATCACGCTCGAATGTCCGCTTGTTTTGATGTTGTACAAAGGTTTCATGAATCAGACAAATTGTTCATGTTATTCTGTGCACTCAAATCTGCACTGCTTTCCGCTCTGTGATGATGTGTTTGTGACCCGATATAAAACCAAAACAGCCGCCATTTTGTCTTGCGGTTTTACAACGCTGGACAGTTTGTGCGTGGGGAACGACACAACATACGAGGTCAAATACATGAAAGACAGTTTTATCGGTTTCCCACTCACATAAAGAAAAGTGATTTGTGGTTAACTGCTATTCAGACAGGAGACGAAAGGAACCTTGGTCAAAGATGAGCGCTGCTGGTGATCACTAGGGCATGTGTGGTCACCATTTTATCTCAGCTAATGTAACCATAAAATAAATCTTTTGCAAATTTACCAGAGTAAATATCCAATATACATCATGTACATGTGGTACGTTTACTAATATAGACTACATGCAAGGGTTAAACTGGGCTAGGGCTGTTTTCAATCTAATATTAAATCTCACCAGTCATAGCATACATACCAAACTGCTAAACACACTGTACAAGCTCATGCAGTGACCTCAGTAACTTGTCAGAGTACACATTGCAGAGTGACAGATGGATGGCAAAAGAACCCATATCATCCTATGATTTTAGGTATCTTAATAGACATGTTATACGTTTGCTCATTATTGGGTCAGTAAAATCCATGGGGTAGATTTAGCCAGCGATTCATCATTATTTGACTTGACTAGCAGGCATGATTGCCATACAAAATGGTGAATGTTTGGATTATGGATTACATGACTGCAAGTGCTCTATTGCTGATGACCAAGAACTGTCAGACAAGCTGCATCCCTAACCCACTACCGTCCACATGTCTCCTTTGACCTTGTGCCATTTGCCATGATGAATACATCACTATTAGGAAGTTCTTTTAATCTTTTAGGCTCTTCTTTTATCGTCAAGTCTGCTTGAATCACACATGTCCTTAAGAAGCCCAAGCTTGAGCCCACTGATGTAACTAACTACAGACTACAGTTTCCTTCTATTTCTATCAAAGAATCTGGAACACACTGTCCATGCACGGCAAAATTCATATCTTCAACAAAAGCTTCTAGTATGCCAACTAGTCCGGATAGAAGGGCATGCATTCCACAGAGACAGGCTCGTGTTTCATCACTAAAGCTTCAAACAAAGCCCGAGAGAACTATACTGTATGCATGCTGTTATCATGTTTTATTTTCCCCAACCAGCTAACTACTTTTGACATTGTTAATCTCTAGATCCTCAATTGTACTTTAGGCCACTCTGATTAGGTTTCAATCATATTAACAGGATCAAGTCTATCAAATACAGTAGCTTGTAGAGATTCAGTGTAATCACATCACAGTGGGAGTTCCTCAAGGGTCAGTACTTGCTCCACTCTTGTTTTCCAACTATATTAAAATCAAAAAACAAATCATTGCTCTCCATGATGAGACCCCTTGTCTTCTCTTAAGACTCATATGCTGCTGCTTTCCTGTCTTTTCTCTACATCCGCCAAGATACAGGATAGGCGAAGACCCATCATCTGAAACTCAACCTTGTACAGTATAGTCATCAGTTAAAACTCCCATAAGGTAGACCCATCATTCATGACTGCACCAACTACAAATTTTGAGGTGTGTATCTACTTTTTTATTATTATATCTCATTAACCAGAAATAAGATTCTTCAGGGTAATTTTTTTTCATAACATGTACTACAACTCTCTCCCTTTTGCTTTGCTCTTTTTTCTTCTCCACAAGATGCTAGTGTCTGCCTTCTATGTACTGTAACCTCTCTATGTTTTCTCATGTGACCTTCTTGCACATGCTTTCTGTTAGGCCAAGAAACAAACAATTGTTTTGACATCTTAGGCAGGTAAAGGTTTTGCCCTACATCATATATACATATGGTGCAAAAACAGAGTACTGTGCAGAAGTCATACTGTGAAAATGAATGCTGTGGAGCAAGTATGCCTTGAACAAAAAAGTAAAATTTATTCAGTTTTCTAAGGAAATTAACTAATAAGTTTTACTAAGCATCCTGCAGAACCACTATAACGAAGACTGTAATAAAAAATGCAGGGTGCCTAATCATTTTAGGGTGCCTAAGACAGTACAGTGGCACGACAGTGGCTTAGTGGTTAGATTCCTGCCTCAGGGTCGGGTCATGGAGTTTGCATGTTCTCCCCGTGCTTGATGTGTTTCCTCTGGTTACCCGCATATTCCACCACAGTCGTGAACTAGGAATAAAAACAATGGTAATCACAATTGGCCTCAACAGCCCATAGTGAAGCTACCATGGTATGGTCCTAGATGAATGGAAGACACTACTATAGAGCACTGTACATACCTTGCATGCCAACAAGGTAACTGGCATATCCTTCTCTGGTGTCTAAACATGGTCATTACAGCACTGCCTAAACTCCACTTTTCTTCTTCTTTGTGCATAGTCTTTGTGCTTCCCTGAAATCAGTACCTACAGTATGAGCCTGCCAACTGTTTATTATATTTATTATATTATTATTGGTGTACCTAGGTTTTAATTTATTTTCTTACCACCTAGACCACTCTAGCGCTTGTATCAACTCTTGTCTCTGGCTATCCGGTTACGAATCCTTACAGATTCACTAAATGCTATTGATTTATTTTCTACATTCTACAACAATACTGGGGATTTCAAAACTATAAAATAACACATATGATTAGGTAATTACGTAACAACAAGAAAAACAACAGTTGTTATTTTAAGACACGGAGGTCAGCCTTTTAGTAATACGTCTTGCAAAAACAGTATTGTCAAGTGCATTTGCAAAATCCATCAAGCACCATAATGAAACTGGCTCTCATGAAGGCCATCCCAGGAGGACGAGACCAAAACCTACCTCTGCCGCAGACGAGAAGTTCATTTAGAGTTATCAGCCTAAAAAATGACCAATTAACAGCACCTCAGATTAGAGGCGTTATAAAGTCTATAAAGTCATAAGTGGCGAATACATCTCACCATTAACAGTTCAAAGGAGATTAATGCATTTTTTGGACGCCTTCAGCATTCCTTTACAATGTAGAAAGAAATAAAAATCAGGAACGATCATGGAGTTAGAAAGTGACCCCAAACTTTCGAATGGTAGTGTAAGTAGTGCTATCAGTTGCTTAATGCTGTTCAGGTGAACATTTTTTCAGCATTGCCAAGGTACCATTGTTGGTTCCAACAGCATGGTCAATGGTACTTAAGTGCTTGCACTGTGAGCTGCTTTGGAACAATATAAATAAATATAAAAGTAGGATACCTTTGTTCAGAACTGGCTCTATTTTTGACTACGTTGACACCATGTGGATTACTTTGTGAAATTGATAGTATAACTGTTCCTTTGTTTCTTCATTTAATTTCATTTTCTTTCATCATGTTTACCTCCAGGAACAAAACACGAGGCTGAAACGAAACAGGTTGCATGCAAATTCAGTGTTGCTTCGTTCAGACTATACAAAAATATACCTGTTACAGTATTTAACTTACAAAATACTAATTGTAGACAATACAGTTGCCTACAATACAGTTACAATACCACACTATTTAACTATTATCAAATAATGAATGATCAGCTTTCTAAAAATCACAGGCACACTAATATACTGGGTGAAGAAACGCAAGGAGGAAATGCAGTAAATGTGTAAAATGTGTTTCTGGCTGTTTTACATTGTAAGTTTCTTTTTTTAAGGATAAAATATGGTCTTAGGCCACCATAATCCACAAGCCTTATGTGTGCCTAGGAGTCCATATGTCTCTGAATCTACACCAGAGGGATGAACATCATTTTCAATAGGATAAAAAGTCTGTCAAAAACTCATATACCTGTAGATGTTCAATTAGGCTGAGATCTGTTGACTGTGAATTAGTTAATATTAATCCATATTAAATTATTAAGTTCTATAAGGCTATACACTTTTTTTCGAATACTATTCCTGAAACAATGGAGGTCTCGCGAAGGTCAGATCTGCACTGTTTAGAACAGAGAAATCCGCAGGCATTCTGCACAGTCAGATCCGAGGTCACCCTCACGAGCAGTCCCGGAATAAAGCTAAAGACAAAGGCAAAGACAAAGATCCAGTCAAGCCAAGTCATCAAAACTAGGTGATGCTCATGAGAGAGAGAGAGAGAGAGAGAGAGAGAGAGAGAGAGAAAAGCATACTTCCTGACAAGCGTATACTCACTAACCCCTTAAAAAATAACCTCGTCCTGATCAGAGAGAGCATTATTTTCAGTTTTCAAAGCTCTGTCCTGTCTTGAGGAGACGGAGAAGCTTTGTTTGTTTTTTTTCTTTCAGTTCCCTTTTTAGTTTATTATTGTAATACTGCATTAACTATACTTATTTTGATATATCAAAAGGCTGCAATATAAAAATGAGTGCCCTAACCAATCGAAAAACTGTGTTGTGGACATTGTCGCCCAGACTAGGGGAGGCTGCTCTTAAAGGTTGGATAAACAATGCCATTCGCATAATGAAGCAAACACAAATTAACTGCATCTTTAACCTTTAACAAGGCCACATCCTGGATTAACTGATGACTCAGAGTACTGTATAATACAAGGCATACTGAAAAATTTATATTAAAATAGTCATCCACCTGTAAGTCATATGCCAATTTTCTACAGTATATACTTATTTAATATGACAAGAATGATAACTAGGAAGAATTAAATTGTGTGGCAACAAAAACATTACTTTAGCTATAGAAAAGATAGTTTAATAGCTTTCATTTGGCTAAAGACATAAGTCGATACTGTGTCACATGTCGGTCACAGATTGTTAAAGTAGGTATAAAGAAGGTGTGCTTTATTTATGTTATCGAACAAAATGTTGTCATTGAACATAGTTGTCGAGGAGAAAGAGTGTATAAAAGTGCTGATAAAGCAGGTGAAGAGTTCAGGACAAGAAAAATCAAGACAAGCTCAGGAAAGAAGGCATTAGACATTTTAAGGAAGACTGGACTGGAAGATCGGCTTTGCGAGGCCAGGAAGATGAGAGAGAATGAGACCTAGTGTTGGCGGTAATGTAACCTACTGGATTCCAATTGCCGTTAAACAACAAAGAAAAAGCAATGTTGTTATGGTTTCCTGTGTCTGTCAATAGAGTGTCAAGGTGCTTTAAAGGGTCTTGCATTTTTTAGCTCCAAAAGAAACTGTCATTACCGTGTCATGTGTCTGTCATACAGGGACAAGATAGTTTAAAGGGACTTGCCTACTTTGCGCTATAGAAGAAAATGTCATGTGTGTCATGCGTCTGTGATCGAGTGGGAGAAAACCTTTTAGGGGGTTACTTATTTTAGCTATAAAAAGTTATTATTGCATTATGTGTCAAGATAGTTTAAGGCATCAAAATAGTTTTAAGGGGCTTGCTTTACTTTGGCTATAAAAGTAAATGTCATTACGATGTCATGTGTCTGTAATCAAGTGTCAAGATAGGTTACGGCGGGGGTTGATTTACTTTAGCTATAGAAGAAAATGTCATTATTGTGTCAAGTTGAAACTGTGTGAACTAAAATTCCCAGTTCAGCTTTATGCAGCAGCTCATGGTAACATGTGACTGTTGTACACAAACTGGTATACCAATCTGTCATAGTGTTTATAATACGTTTTCTTGTATAGAGATTTACAAGACAGTATATAATGGTTACATACCACTTTAACTAATTATTACAACTTATGACAGTATATAACATTATACACATATGTCTCTGCCATAACATAAAGGTTCAATAAAGTGTTCCCCTTGTTTTGGTCTTTACCTTCTTTTTAAATCCAGCATACAGTAAAGTGTCAATATAGGAAAATATTATAGCTCAGTATCGCAAGTACCCCATGATAAACAATGTACATTATAATGTTTAGTTTTGCATTAAAAAGCAGAAACAAAATATTGGACCCATATTATTACCACACTAAAGTTTCTTACTTACACATATACACACACACACACACACACACACACACCGCAGCTTGTCATTCTACTAAAACACGAAGAAAATGGAAAGTTTCGTTCATTTGATCAGAAATAAAATAAAATGTTACAATTTTAATAAACAGACCCCCAGCATGTCTACATACACAAACTTTGGCTATAGTTCCAGTAATGAAAATATTACAATGCAGCTAAGGACATATTATAATAAACAGAATGAGCAGCTCACCTCTCATATCTTCTGGTCCAAATCGTTCGTTCTTTTGTCACATGACTTTTATAGATGCTATACAGTGCATTATACAGGAAACAGAATTGAGCGTTTCTTCTCATGAATCTTCTGGTCCGAGTCGTTTGTTCTTTTGAATCTATTGCACTGCATAGCGTCTATGAAAGTCACGTGACAAAGGAACTAACAATTCAGACTATTCATTTCTGTTTCCTGTACAGGAGGACATGCAAACTACACACACACACACACACACACACAAACCCAAGGCAGGAATCGAACCCTGAACTTGAAGGAATGAGACCACAGTGCTAACCACTATGTCACCATGCGGCCTCTGCTTATTATTAGACCTATATTATGTGGAGTGCCTGTGTATGAGCTGAAACAATAACATAGTTAGAAGCAGTGGATTAAACCTCTGAATATGAATATTATGCATACCTTCTGACAATTCAGATTCAAGCATTTAAACATGCTATGACACAAATTTTATTTATTTTACACTCTCCCATCATATGGTCATCTTTTAGAGATCTTTTATACTGAATGATAAATTTATGCTAAATGGAAGATGAATTAAAAAATAATTCCATACCTAAAGGGCAATAAGGTCAATTTATATGTAAACATTTACAGTAAAAAAGCCTAAGAAATCCTTTGTTTTTTTTTTCCCCCTACACAGGTACCATTATTGCAACTCCCATTCACTTGCTTTTTGAAGAGCTATAGATTTTCGATCATGTTGTTACTGTTGCAATCACATGCCCTTTACATTGCTTTTTGCTGTCACATTCAATTCAAGCAACAATATTTTAGCCTGTATTTACTTTTAGTTATTTTTCCATCTGATATTCTGGTCCACCTTTGGCATGTAACGATCCTGGGTATCAGTTCGGTGTCATCTTTAATATTCATGTAAGATTCAGTGGAAATGCTCAAGTCGGGACACAATCGCTCACTTTGACAACAGGGACAGAGACACCAGTTGCTGGGAAACAAGAGGGCAAGTGAAGGCAGATTGGATAGAAATGGTCACATCATAGTAGAGCGATAAGGATCTGTGTGCACTAGTCCATAAACACTGCTATAATCTACTTCATCACGACACCGGAAACTCTTTGGTTTAGAGTGAGCCATCAGAACAGAGATGGGTTCAGTCGAGAGGAAATAAACTGTGTGTTAACAGTGATAGCAGCATGAAGACGACAAAGGCTGAGATTGTGTGCTTGACATAAATAGGCTACAATCACAAGTTTTCGAAAGCGATATACTAATGTTGTGTTTTAGAAATAAGATTTGCTCTAAATGTGAATGCTTAAGTGGATGTGAAGAGGAAACGATAGAGCACACTCCATATTACGATCAACACTGGTGTGTGTGTGGGAGGACATGGCATCGAACATTTTGTTCAGCTGTACATGTAAGTTGTTCATTCATTTCACAGACCGACAAAAGAGTCAAACCAGAAAAAGGGGCAGTTGCACAAGGCACATTTTAAAAATTTGAAAAACATTGTACTGGGATCATCATTTCTTTTAAAGCCTGTTCTTTTAAAGGTATATCCATCTTGTTCCGACTGATAAAATACTGTAACATTTTGAATGATTTGTACTAATACTTATACTAATACTAATTGTATAATCTATTAAAACAAGTTTGATGGTAAATCATGTTAAAATGTTGCATATGGGTGACCCGTCAAATCAAGGCATGTGTTAAATTATATGTATTAGTTTTGCACTATGGCCAGTAGTAGATGAAATAGGTGCAGTAGGTGAAATATTTTTTAATAAAATTTTCAATTTGGCAAAAGTCTGTTAATAAATACATTATATTACCGCTATTTTTACACAATTATGTAGTAGTTTGTATACGCTTTGTCTGCCGAGCGTCACGTGATCACAACTGACCCAATAGTTTTTCTCTCTCTCATACTGCAGGATTGTGGGTAATCCTCTCCCATGCTCGGGCTCAAGGCGTCAACATCCGTGCACTCGTGTACTGTTTACTATAACATTGTGACTATGTGTGTGTGTGCAAAACATTTTTTTTTTTTGTCCAACTTTTTTTAGTAACTGTACTGCAACAACCTTCCCCATGAAAGAAAAAAAAAGTTAAAAAGTCTGTAGTAGTGCGGTAGATCAATCTGTTTAACTATAATGCAAAGTCACATTTTCCAGAACCCTTAAATGGAGGCAAAAGCAAGTTCCATTAAAGAGGTTTCTTGTTAAAGATTCCAGTTTGCCGACAGAGACTCTGTCAGAGAGCAGTGATTCTGTTAGTGTGTGCACATGTGTGTGTAAAAGTCATCCTACACAGTGGCCCCCTTTCCTCCTCCTCTCCTCTCTCGTCTCACACTAGCCATGATTCTTTTCAAAGATAAAGTGCAGGGTAATTTCTACTATTTTTACTTTATATTTTGTATAAATCTTTTTAAAATTAATATTTTGAGTTGTTGAACGAATCTTCTAAGTTTCCATTATTTCTTTTGATATATGAGTGCTTTGGATTACAAGCATGCTTCTGGGTTAATTCATACTCACAATCCAAGGTTTAACTGTATAAACATATACATATATAAATTAATAAATATATGTATGAATATATAAATATATGTACAGTGGGGGAAATAAGTATTTGATCCTCTACAGATTTTCTGGTCTGGTAACCCGCGGACCCCGTGGGTAACCCGCGGGTTGGGTAAAAAAATTTTCATTTTATTTGTGGGGCGGGTTGGGGCGTGTCATTTAAAAAAAAATTTTAATAAAAAAATCCATGTATGTTGCGTGCAATTCCCTATAGCCTATATTAAATATTTGGGAATATCTATTTTCATATTTTATTAAGTTCTTTGATAAGGTTACATCACGTGACAAATCACGAAAGCATCAAGCAGCTACCGCTGCCAGTCACAACAAAAACAAAGAAATAAAAGTGAAGATGGAAGACGAGGCGCAGAAGAAATTGAGAAATACATCATTAAAAGAAAAAAAGGTCAGGCTGTTAAGTCTAATGTTTTAGCATTCTTTTTTTGCACAGCGAACGTCAAAACACTAAATGAACATTTCCGTGTGATAAATGAAAAAAAAAAAGGCAGTGGTCATTTAGCGTAGGCTGTAAACTGTACTGTAGGCCTGCCATATACAAATCTAAAATAAAAAAATTGTTTAGTCTAGATTACAAAGGCTGCTTTGTAAATGTTGAAAACGTGTATCATTATCTTGTTATTAATATGACCTGATTTATCGTTTATATTCATAATCATATGTTGTTGCCAGTTTACAGGGCGATGTTTCCAAGCACTTTCAGGCTGAAATAAAGGCTGTTTTCATTTGAATTACAATGCCTAGTATGTCTATTTAATGGTCACGGGTGCGGGGCGTGGCGGGTTGTAAAAATAGATACAGTGGTGCAGGGCGGGCTAATTTCATAAAAGAGGGACCCGTGGGTTGGAAAAATACCCGACCCACGCATCACAAGTACACATATTAATTTAAGAAGGTGCTCCTAACAACAATGTGTATGTGGTATGTGTATAAAAGCCACCTGTCCACAAAATCTCTATCTTCTATTCAAACCTCAACACCATCGGCAAGACCAAAGAGCTGTCAAAGCAAGTCAGGAACAAGATTTTAGACCTGCACAAGGCTGGAATGGGCTACAAGACCATCAGCTAGAAGCTTGGTGAGAAGGAGACAACTGCTGGAGCGATTATTTACAAATGGAAGAAATAGAAAGGAACCATTAATGGCCCTGTATGCAAGATTTCACCTCATGGAGTAAAAATAATCATGAGAAAAATGAGGGACCTGCCCAGGACTACACAGGAGGAGCTTGTGAATGATCTTAAGGCAGTTGGGACCAGAGTCACCAAACAAACCATTGGTAACACAATACGCCTGCATGGATTAAAATCCTTCAGCGCAGCAAGGCTTCCCCTTTTCAAGAATTTTTGAGATTGAGCTCTTTGTCATCAACTCGACTTGCTGTTTTCGGAGGAAGAAAAATGCTGACTATGACACTAAGAACACCACAGTCGCTACAGTCAAGCACGGAGGTGGAAACATTATGCTTTGCGGCTGTTTCTCTGCTAAAGGTAGAGATTGACTGAAGGGCCAATGGATGAGGCCATGTGTTGTAAAATTTTGGATGAGAACCTCCTGAAGATGGGTTTAGACCTTAATCCAATAAAAAATTTACGGAGAGAGCTGTAACTTCGTTGCCAAGCAACCTTAACCATTTAGAGAAAACCTGTAAAGAATAGTGGATCAAAATGCTTCCCAAGATGTGTGCAAATCTGGTAAACAACTACAAGAAACGTCTTCCCACTGTGCTTTCCAGCAAGGGTTTCTCCCTTGCAAATACTTTTTTCCCCTCATTGAAATGCAACTTAATTCATAACATTTCTATCATGTGCTTTTTCTGGATTTTTGGTTGATATTCTGTCTCAATCCTTCACCATAAACCTATGATAAAAATTATAGACCCTTCATTTCTTTGAAGGTGGGCAAACTTAGTTACCAATGGTTATATATATATATATATATATTTTTTTTTTTAAATTAATTTCCACACAAACGAATAACAGTATTGAAACGAATTGATTTTCATTTCTAGTATCCAAGCTGGTTACTCCAGTTGTGATTGAATCGAGCTGCTAGAGAAGTTATATTTAGGGATAGCAGGGAAATCCTGGTGTTAAAATGAGTCTGCGGGTTCCCATTATGTTATCACGTTACAGAATCCTAAATTAAACATTCTAAAAATAGGATTTCACCTTTTTTTTCCAAGGCTCTCCTCATAAACAAGTTCACCCTAGCTATATCTCAGCATCTGGACATGATACATAAATCAGCCAAAATGCAACTTAATACCTGATGTAATGTCACAGATCACATATTATTGTAACAACATGCTAATTTTATTTTGAGTATTTCAATTCTTTATACTTAACAGACACGTAAAGGTCCTCTTTATTGAGAGTGTTACAGAAAGACTAGGAAGGTCAGAAACAGAGCATGAGTGTCCTCCAAAACTACTTTCATTCAAATGAGCACAAAAGAGAAAGAAAAAAATAAAACAAGCAGCATGTGGTAGGTTTTTAAGTAGAGCAATACTTTTCTACAAAATGATCACAAGCCTTAAATTAATAGTACGTGTTGCCTGCCCTGGAGGGGATACCTGCAGAGACTTTTCATGTAATTCTAACAAATTCAGAAATACTTGAAAATGAATCTTGATTTATCCATCAATGCAGAACATTTTAAACTCCTTAATATTTGTTCCTGGATGTGAACATCTTTCTGCAATTCACAGGATTTAAGCAGGGTTTCAATACAAAGACTGAGGCCCCATGCACATGTATTACCGATATTCTTAGAAACACACAACAATGCGTTGTTAGGAGTTTGTTATAATGAATGAATGATTAATTATGAGAGCTGTGTATTCAGCAGCAGGCAGACAGAACATGAAAATGAATTAATCTATGCATTTTTAGTAACTGCTTTACTTTGGTCAAAGTAAAAAAAAAAAAGTTATTTTTTTCAAACAAAAAAATTATAAACAGGATGATTTATACAGTATACTGTATGTTTGCATTTATGATGAGGTAGAACTGCTGACACAATTGGGTGATGATGCTAAATTTCATTTTCCAGCAGGACTCACTGCCAAACGTATTAATACCTGGTTTAAGGACCATCGTATCCCTGTGCCTGATTGGCCAGCAAACTCGCCTGACCTAAACCCCATAGAGAATCAACGGGGTATTGTGAAGATGAAGACACCAGACCCAACAACAAAGAATAGCTAAGGGTCGCTATGAGAGCAACACACACACACACACACACACACATACACATACACACATACACACACACACACACACACACACACACACACACACACACACACACACACACATCATCTTAATCCATAGTCTTTTTTAGTTTTTATTTCTTTCCACATTGTAAAAACATTGTTGAAGGCATCCCAATATGCGGTACTCTAGTTTAATATTATTATCAACAGTTGATATTGAGATATGTCTGCTACTTAATCTCTCTAAAGGCTTCCTAACGGCTCTAATCTGAAATAGTGTTAATTGGTGATAGGCTGGTAACTCTAAACTTTAAATTAGAAATATAATAATAATAATAATAATAATAATATATAAATATAATATACATTATAATATTTTTCTTTTCCTGAAGTGTACATACATTTCTTTTGTCTGACTCTATTTGTGGGAGGCTGAGATGATCATTGCACAATACAAATTTTGTGCTTTCTTTAACTCATCTATATATGGTCAAGTTGTAACCTTCTGGCAGATGCAACCACATTTTAAGAAGAAAGATCCGGTACTTAGCAAAATTCATGACGCCATTAATCTTAACAAGAGCCTCTTAACCACCAGCCATAAAACAGAAAACAGCCCCAAAGCATAATTGGGCCATAAATATACAGTATTGTACATTGGGTACATGCCTGACAATGTCTTTATGTGTTATATATTTTACTTTTCAATATCTATTAACTAGAACTTGTGCAAGTGAAAAACCTTCTGTTTCCTCTTGAAAGACATCAGTTTTTTCGGCAAACTGGGTGCAGAATTAAAATAAGATTGATAATTTCTGTGCATCAAATTATAATATTCCTGAAGGATATTATTTAGGGATATTATTTAATATTTTTCCCACACACATTTCTGAGCTAAATTATTACCAAATATTAATTATGAATAGTTAATCTAATATTATTAATAGTTTCAACAAACTATTAATATGCTTGATGGTAATGAGAATATTTTATGAATTGTTATGTAATATTTATCTGACACAATCATTTCAGTCACTTTTCTATAGTCATGTGTAAACGGATAATTAAAACTCAATTAAAAAGATCGGAAAATCCAAAAATTGCTCCTAGATTTTTCCGTCCGGCTGATTAAACACCACAGGGCTGGGTGCAGACTTGCCCAACTACCCTTACAATTCCCTGCTAGCCATGCAACGCGTGTCCTCCTGATTTCAGTCTGTCCTCTTTCGGCTCAGTGACCATGATTGCTCAAGCGCAGTGGGGGACAGATAGTTAAGAAGGGGACACGTACCCAAATCACACGTCTCAGAAGCGTTTTGAAATCCACCCTGCTTATAACTCAAGGCCTAGCTGTGACTTCACAGGGTTCACATTAATCAGCTTGGTGTTAAAATGCCCTTCAAATAATACTGTTGAACTTGGAAATTTACATCCTACCTGATTAAATCTCACTGCCATTGACAAAAATGCATTTTTTAATATGTTGTAGTATTAATCATGAGCGATTTGCACAGATGTTAATTGTAGATACTGTATGTAAGAGCCAAAATTTTTAATTGCAATTGCAATTGAGGCCAAATTTAAGTTGCAATTATCTGTCCTAGATTCTTTTAGTCACAGGCTGTTCTTAGAATTATAAAAATCTTTTGATCTCCAGTCACAATACATATCTTTCATGTATGTAACTGTGTTTACACACAATTTTGTGTAATTTAATAACAGTGTGGTTTATTTAAAGATTAAATTCATGAAAGAAGTTAAAAACCATGCAGACGTGTAAAGCCAGTGTATAACCATTGTTGGGTATGCTACGGTGCAATTGTAAGATGTCAAGCTACAGGCTACTCCAGATTTAAAGGTCACATATTATACCCCTGTTAAACAAGTTGACATAGGTCTCAGATGTCCCCAACATGCGTCTGCTAATGTTCGAGCTGAAATACCACACAGATCATTCTGGCATGCCTGAAGATTACTCTATTTCACACCTCTTCCAAACGAGCTGTTCCAGTGTCTGCAGCTTTATATGCCCCCCCCCCCACACACAGACATAACCCTTTGGAGAAGCATCTGTAGTGTCTAGTGTCTGTGAATATCCCACTCAGAGCTCTTGTTGTCTTTGCTGCTTGAAGGACTGGTATTTTAAACAGCCAATGCACCTAATGGCCTCGGAACAGGGACACCAACAACAAACAGGGGGAGGGTCTATGCAAATTCCATCTATGCAAATAGTTTTTTTATGATGTCGTTATGTATAGAAATTTAAAAAGCATGTTCAAGCACTCGTTTCTACAAAGACAGAAAGTGAAATTGTCTTTTTAAAACATTTTGTACAATATTTTGTACACCTGAGATCCATGTGAATCCAAATTTATTTTTTAAAGCTTTAAAATAGCCAAGCTAGGGCCTCCGAGTGGCGCAGTGGTAAAGTGCTTGCCCTATCATTCGAAGATCGCTGGTTCAATCTCCGGGTGATGCTGTAACCTCTCACAGCCGGAGGTCTAGACAGAGCTGATTGGCCGAGCTCTCTCAGGGGGGAGGGATGAGAGGTACTTTGTGCTACCACATTAATGACGGCTCTACAGCCAATCAGGGGCGTCTGTGAGCTCGCGCAGACGGAGGGAGCGCATCGCGCTGTTCCTCCGAGTGTGAGCGAGCAGTTTGAAAAAAATGCTCGGAGACACCACGTGGTTCGGAAGAAACACGTGGGTCGGTCTGCGGCCCGCCCGACTGATTGGCGGTGGAAGCTTAATGTGGGAGCCTCCAGTGACGGGTGGAATTGGACAGTACTAAATTAGGGGAGAACAATCTGAAAATTGAAAAGGATAAATTAAAAATAGCCAAGCTACAGTCAAACTACCCTTAAAATAAAGCAGCTAGCTACTACATAGTTAGATAGTAAGAAAAAGCAGCTAACTACATTGGAGTCACTTTTTAAAACTGTGACACGTTCATGCACATTTTTCCAGCATGCAGTACCAGTCAAAAGTTTGGACACAAGTTTGGATTTAATTTCAACATTCTTTTCAATACTGGATTTTTCCAGTATTGAAAAAAAACTTTGAAAACTATGAAATAAATATAGAATTAGGTAATTAATTCTAAGGTTAGCTGTTTTAGAATAGTTCTTGCAAGAACAGTATTGTCAAGTGCATTTGCAAAACCCATCAAGTGCCATAATGAAACTGGCTCTCATGAAGACCTTCCCAGGAAAGAGAGACCAAAATGTACCTCTGCGGCAGAGAAGAAGTTCATTTAATGTTACCCGCCTCAGAAATCACTAATTAACAAGCACCTCAGATTAGAGACATTATGTTTAATCAACTGTTCAAAGGAGATTATTACATATTTTGGAGGACTTCGGAATTGTTTTACAATGTAGAAGAAAATAAAAATCAATAAAAGACCATGGAATTAGAAAGTGTTTCCAACCATTTGACTGATAGTGTATACCATAATGAAGCTTTTGATTTTTGATTTATAATCAAAATATGTTGTTAAGCAGCAAGCTCCTGCAGGTCCAGAAACAGGTTAAACCACTACTCTTAGTTTGGATAATTTATAAAAACATTCATTCATTTGTTGCCTATTATCACCGATCCCCTAAAGGGTCGCAAGGCCTGAAGGTAATCAATGGGAACCCAAGCAGGGTTGTAGGTGTCGCAGAGCACACTCACACCACAAACCTACAATGCATGTCTTTGGACTGTGGGAGAAAAAAAACAGAGTAACCGAAGGAAACGTAGAGAACAGGCAAACTCCACACACACACACAAACTGAAAGCAAGATTCAAAACCCCAGCCCTGGAAATGGAACTACATGAAACAACCATGGAACAATGCTTACCACTAGGCCACCATAGAAATACCTAAGTAGATAATTAACATTAACATTAATCTATTTATCGAGTCCTGGCCAGGCTCGATTCCCGTCTTTGTGTGCATGGAGTTTGCATGTTCTCCCCGTGTTTAGTTGGTTTCCCCAGTGTATTCCGGTTTCCTCCCACAGTCCAAAGATATGCAGGTTAGGCTAACTGCCGTTCCCAAATTGCCCGTAGTGTGTGTGAGTGTGTGTATGTGTGTGTGCCCTGAGATAGATTTACACCCTGTCCAGGGTGTATCCTGCCTAGTGCCCCAAGCCTCCTGGGATAGGCTTCAGGTCTCTGCGACCCTGAATACAGGATAAAGCGGTATAGAAGATGAGTGAGTGATTAATCTATTTAAATAGTTGTGTTTGGGTGTTTGCCACAATATGGAAAAATAATAGGTCAGCTACTGCCATTCTATAAAAACTCCAGTTGGTAGCCTCTAGCAAGCTGCTCTCTAACAAACATGTCAAGTATTCTGAGAGAGTAACAACACATCAAAGAGAATTGGTAGGGTCAGATAAAAATGAAAACATTTCAAAGCTTCTTTCAGGAGACAGGAAGGTTGTGTGGCATTATAAAAGCAAAAAGTAGCTACAGATATTTGGGATTCCTTCTTTTTAACATGGACCTGCATAATTGCAATATTGGTGCACCAGATCCCAATATTTACATTTATATACAATATTTCAGTGTGTAAGTGAATGTATGAAATTTCCAAAGACTAGTATATTGTATGCACGTGTGGGGGTGCGGGAGAAATGATTCGGCCTCGGCAGTTTCAATGAATCAGGCCGGGACAGTCCAATACAGTGGAAAACAGCTCAAGCTGGCTTAGGCAGTTAGGGATCTAGGTTGTTAATTTGAGAATGGGTTCGGGCCCTGTTTTCAATGGGTTGCCACACCCCATACTACACAGCCACTGAATGCAGAGCTGGTCCCAAGCTAAGTTAGAAACAGGGGAGGGTTTGCCAGGAAGGGTATCCTGTGTAAAAGGGAGTCCTAGCTGTCTATATGGAGCTCAGGGCCGAGAGATGCTTGTGCTTATAGAGACTGATTTAAAGTGTAATGCAGGAAAGAGAGAGAGAGAGATTTTTTTTAAATATAATAGAGCAATAAAATAGAGAAGTCATAGAAGCTTGCCAATTTTTAGGGCAGTTACTTTAAGGAATATGAACTTCAGATAATGATAAAGACACTCAGAGCTCTGATACTGGTATCACACTTCAGGATGCCAGGGGTACTGTAATTCTTCAGATTGCTCTGTCGGTCTGTACAGGATCACCTTCTCACCTGTCACTGGTGGCACAGTAACTGCTTAAGGACACGATTTCCACAGAGACATGTTCATTTGTGGAAATTGTTACTGTGAACTAACAGCCACCACGGCCCATCAGGGGACGTGTTAAGATTCAGCACATGTACCGAATTCATTTGCGTTAGGATTCAACACATGTCACAGTTCGTCACAGTTCACATGCTTGGACACGACGGAGCACCCTTAACTCCTCACCATTAAACCCTTGGATCTGAAAAAGTGACAGGTACTGCATGGATGCTGAAAATCAAAGATGGATGAGAAAATGACATTTGGTTTCTTGGCAATGATAACCATGTCCATGTTGGATGACAAACAGCCCATGTGCCATGGGCATGGGCTGATGAGCAACTGGCTAACAACCCTGTCATCAGCCAGGTTCCATAAATCTGCTTTCAGCTCTAATAATCATGCCCTGTTTTATACCGCACTGCATTAGAAACAGCCTGAAACACTGGAGATCATTCCGAAGGCAGTGGAAATGGACCGGAATTCATTGATCTGCTCATGTGCCATTCATGAAATTCAAATAAGATGTGAATCCTAAATGCTGCTGTAAAAAGTAATTAAATGGTGACTAGTTTATAGGAGCATTTTCTTGTGCATGGCTAATGGACCGCATGCAGTTCTGTATTCGTATATTGCTTGCAACTATGGACAAGGAATAAATCACTAAGGAAATAATGGGAAGCGCTTGAAAATGGCTCTGCTGGAAAACAGCCAAAACGCAATGTCTCGCACCATTTGTACAAACAAGAGATCATTCTGTGTGTAACCAGTGACTTACATAATGTCGTGCACAAAAAAAGATGAGGCGTTTCTTTCAGCTCATTTAACACCCCTGGCTCTTGCATTAAGCTGAATGAATTCACACAAGTGAAAACTTCACATTATAGGAAAAGGAGCTAAATTTAAGATTTTATAAACATGGCTAAGGGATAAGATCAATGGTCTATACTGGTTTTATAGTCTGTTTGCGGAAGGGAATTGATGGCTGTCATGTGACCTGTTTTACAGTGTGTCCAAATGTCAGTGTTGCTGTAATTAAGAGATGAAAATTTTGAGATAATAAACCAAGATGAGCAATGAAAGTGTTTCTCTTCTCAAGCTTAGAAATTATATACTTTTGTATGAGTTTTATTATTGTAAACAAAATATTTGGCATATACACCGATCAGGCATGATAATTTGACCACTGACAGGTAAACTGAACAACCTTGATTACCAATTACCGGTATACACTAGCAAAGTGCTGACCACCAGATCACCCGGTACACCACAACCCGCCATGCATGGAGCCCAGCAGGAAAAGAGCCCAAGGTGGCCGACCCAGCCTCCAAACTTCCCAGATCCAGTTTGCACGTTTTTCCTGGTGGGTTTCCTCCAGGTACTCCGGTTTCCTCCAACAGTCCAAAGACATGCAGATTAGGTTAATTTGCGTGCCCAAATTGCCCATGGTGTGTCTGCCCTGCAATGGATTGGGATTCTGTCCAGGGTGTACGCCACCTCGTTCCTAAAGTCTCCTGAGAAGCCCTCCCCACGACCCTGTGCAGGATAAGTGGTATAGAAGATGAATGAATGAATGAATGAATGAGTTTTGCAATTCACATCAAAACTTCCTAAGGGTTTAGGAAGAGGTTTGCTGCAGATAAAAACCTTTTTATGTATGAAGTTTTTAAAAGAAAAACCTACTCTTACAATACTTCATCAGCTTCCTCCTCTACAATGATTGCGGTACTTACAGTGCAGATGTGTGTGAGCATACATTTCTTGAATGTTGTAGCATTTCATTATCACGCTTCTTAATTTTCTCTTGTAAACATTTCTTTCCTAAATATTAAAGTTCACCATGACTCAAAAATGCAACAAAAACAGTGAAAGTGATGGTTCCAAGCTTCTAAAAAAAGAATATATAGCGATTTGCAAAAAAAAAAAAAAAAAAAAAATGTTTTGTTGCAAATAATAAAATCATTTAGACATTTATAAGAAAATAATTAATAAACAAGTCTGAAAATGGGGTTTTTGTATGCAGTCAACCAGTTCATTTAAACAAACTGAAAAAAACTTAAAATGACTGGGTGAGCAAATCACACTCAGCTAGGTAAAGTTTTATATAACTTCATTATGTCAAACTGATCATTTCTACTGCTGCATTTGGGAAAATGACTTGATTTTTTTACATGAAATCACTATGTGCATTAATATCTGTAATAATAGGTTAATAATAATATTATTTTCATGAAATTTGGTGGAATTAAGAAATGCAATGAATTCTACTCTAAAACTTTTGATTTTTTTATGAGCTATTAGCAGAGCTGGCACTGGTCAGCAATTAGGTTCAGTCTGATTGGGGCACTTTTTGTCACGCAGCAACCAAAAAGGGACTAATGAGAATGGTCTGTGAACCATTTGAAATCTCCATTTGAAAGGGGTTTGCACAAGAAGGTAATCCCTTCTGACTCAGTGACTCAGCTGACTCACACAGAACAGAATTCAGTCCATGTGCTCTCCTACACAAGCTACAGATCAATCCAAAACGGGACTTATCCTGCACTATACACAGCATAGACGCTATCATTTTATACCTGACAAAGTGCACTTATAAAAAAGCATGGAGCCATTTTGGATTCCTTTTATTTACGAGATGATTATAAGAAGAAGTGATGTGTCTATAGCTGCCAGCAGAAATCTACTGTATACAGTATACAGTATGTAAATGTAATATGACATAGGGAGAGAGGGGGGGGGGATACAGTGTCCTCTTAATACATTCTGCAACGGCATGCTGCTGCTAAAATAATGCTGCCACCACCTCAGGAAAAAAAAAGGGCATGAAATAACTTATCGCTCGCTGCACACTTTATATTCTACTTAGCTCCAAAATAGGCTGAAATAAAACAGCATGATCAGGTGCTGCCAGAGAGGCAGGACGCGAAGCCCATAAACCCCTGGAGACAGCAGAGCACAGCGAGGATGGCAAGCACACACACTCCCAGAGAGAGAAAGACTCTCACATACACATATACTGCTTGTTAATACAAACCATTCATAAAGAAGAATTTGTTTTCCCCCAAATTTTATTTGTCAGGTGTTATTTTTAACAGCACTGTAGGAGCTCTGATATAGACAGTAAATGTGTAGGGTACGGTAAATTACATGGAAATTATGCTGCACATTATAACTGCCGTTTAATTATTTACCGTCGTCGCTTCCTGATGTCAGACAGCTTACACTAGACGTAGCGACTGGTGATATTAATGAGAAGCCCGAACCACAGCAGTCTTTAATGAGCTTATATCCTTCAGTTAGATAGGTACAGCATAGCAAGGCTTGTAATGTTTTTATGTCGCGGACAAGATTGTTGCTCTATAATGGGCCAATTGATATGAGCAGGTTGGCAAATAAGATAAGACAAAATAATTGCAGGAAATAAACATGCAGGGATAAATTATTGTTTTGTAATACTTGTATAGAGATTGACAGAGGAATGAAGAAACAGACAGTAGAGTAAAAATAAGAGACACAAACAAACACAACCCATTGGTTTATATTATCCCCGAAAATTACGGCATGTAAATGTACATTATTATGATCTTGTGGACAGCCTTCCAAGATGAGTGGAAGCTGTTATAGTTGCAAAAGTGGGAACTCCATATTGAAGTATATGTATTTGGATCCAATATCGTTGCAGGTTTGGCCAAATGCTTTTGTTCATATCAGGCCTTAATGCTATATGAACAGTTATCACATATATACACTCATGCTACTCATACTACTTATAATTACAATGAACTACAATTAATAAACCCTAAATTGGGCACTAGTCCATCACAGAACATCCTTCTTAAACACTTTTAACTTTTAATTTATATATATACACACCATACCAATGTTTAAAAAAATCTTCAAACATCAGTCTTAACATTGGAGTGAGCATAAAATTGTAATTTTGGTCAGGCAATTGTAACTTTCCCTAGGTCTTCATGGAAAATAAACTAATCTTTCAGAAAGATGAAGGACTTTTTGGATGATAAAACATAAGTCACATGAAATTAGGATAAATGCATATTATATGGTTTCTGAGGTTCTGATTCAGCAGAAGTTTTTTTACTTTTTAAAATATACCTTGGTCAGCCATTTCCTCATCTATGGTGACAGGCATACGAAGATGAGTACTACCTAAATTCAGACATCATCATCATATTACCATGAATTTGATACAGTTATTTAATTAGTCCTATCACTAGGAACAAGCTGATACAATATCACAATACAGTGATACCTTAAATACAAATTGAATCCGTCCTGGAGGCAAGTTCTTAAGGTAACATTCCGTACTGCAAAATGCATTTTTCCAAGAGGAAATAATGTAAATGCAGATAATCCTTTCCAGCCACCCAAAAAATATTACCAACATTACCTATTTTCAACACTATAATCATATTTCTGCATCTAAAAACAAAAACAAAAAAGACATGTAGTCTAAGTAAAATATGAAATAAATAGACATTAAACCTCACTTTTTCTCATGCTACTGTCCTTGCTTCTTGCACAAAATGCAAAACACTTTCTGGCTTTCCACTGACTTAAACCAACTGCTCCTGGAAGTTTGCGCTACTTATGCGCACATGCAATAGAGGCGCAAACGGGATGTACAAGCTGGCGTTCGGTTCGGCTCGGTTCAAACGCTTGTATGCCGAAAATGCAGTACATTAAAAAAAGATTTATTCAGTATCGTGATACATAAATTGCCACAAAAAAGGAACTGCGATATGTAACTAAATACATTTTTCCCTCGTCTCTACTTATCATATTAGTAAGCGTACTAGAGTCTTTGTTTATCACAACTTTACAACTAAAGTGTATATGGAAAATT
Source organism: Clarias gariepinus (assembly GCF_024256425.1). Classification (NCBI taxonomy): domain Eukaryota; kingdom Metazoa; phylum Chordata; class Actinopteri; order Siluriformes; family Clariidae; genus Clarias; species Clarias gariepinus. Next base: position 11,751,576 of record NC_071105.1, on the reverse strand, counting down.
CAATTGGATTTAATAAGGTCTTGATCAGCTTCATATTGATAAGCCCAATATCCAAACATCATCCCAGATTAACTGTCGCTACATGATATTTCGAAAAAATATTTTTTGTGGCACATCTAGCCATTTGATGCATAACTGAAACACTAGCTTTTTATAAGCCCACTGTGCACATAGGGAACTTTTCAACAGTAAATATTAGCATATCTATAGATAGATTTTCTTTCATACGCCTAACTCTGCAGACAGAACTACACTACATGAATTCAGGCTCAGAGGACAAGGCCTAGCATAGGGATGTTAAACATGATATATCTATAGTATATTGCAAAGAAAAAAAAATCTGTGGATAATTTCTTAAAAATTTCAGTCACTGTAAGCTTACATGGCAGTTTTTAGACTACTTAGATGTCCTTAGGGAATAATTTCATAAATAGCAGTCATAAAAGGTCTCTTGAGTTACAGTACGTTTAATCCTGCACCATGTTCAAAGCAATATTTGACTCTGATCTGTAGAGTTGTCACAGGATGTTGTCAGACTGAGACAAACATGACATTGCTCTTCTTACCAGTAGATGAGTAGGCCTTCATCTCTCTTCACGCCCGAGAAAAGTGCTTGGGTTTCCCTAATCTCAGAGGCGGGTTTAAACAGCAAAGTTGTAAAAGCTTCTTTAAATGCAACTGCAGTGTCAGCATTTCCACAAACCCCAGCACAGAAGAAATACAGTCTCTTGTATGGCACAGCGCACAAAATCATATGGTACAAAGCAGCTTTGATGTTACACGACTTGACCTATACAACCAAACAGAAATATATATATATATATATATATATATAGTCAGTCTCTGTCTTTTTTAGTTCTTGTTGTTGTTGTTTTTTTGGTTATTTTTTGGATGCTCAATACTTTACAGATTTCAGATTTCAAATGCTGGTGATCCTTAATGGACTAGAAAGAACACTTAAGAATACCAAATGAACTAAATTTGTGTCTGCTCATTAGAAGTACTGTTTTATAAATATCAGTGCCTAATTCTAATTCTGCATCAGACACAAAACACTGCAGGAAGAAAAAAACAAAACAAAACACAAAATACATTTTTTCGGGATAACCAATTAGTGAGAGCACAATTAAAGCTGCCCAGTAGTGGCGTATCGCCTGCAGGTGGAGGCATTGAGCATAGTCTGGAGAATTACTATAATAAAGATAGGAATATAAAGGATTTTTTGGATGTGTTTTAAAATAGGTAAAAATGTAAAACCTTGCATAGAAACTGAGGCTGCAGTTCTAACACTCATGCATATATGTCAATGATACAATCTACTAAACACAGCACATTCCCAGTCAAACAAATGACAAATGACCAGAAGCACTCTCCACTGTCTATAATCTTTGTTTGCATTTACACTTTATCATACATTTACGCTATAGATACACCTTTTAGGATACATGAAACATCAAAATGTGGAAAACCTGATTTCTGTGACATGGGAGTTGATGCCATGTAGGATGACTTGAGTATTTCAACAAATTATCTGCTGATCTCCAGGAAATTTCACATGACAGTCTCTAGATTTAAGACAATATAAAGTTTCATTCATATCAGGCAAGAACAAGTGGAGACTATAACGAGCAACTTTTTTTTTAATTGCCAACTGTTTAGCAGTTGTTCTTGGCTGACAGAAGTGGAACCTGACATGGTCTTTTGCTGCTTATCCACTTAAAAGTGTGACGGTCACGTGCATGCTACTATGCTTTCCTGCTTACTAGGGTTGTAAAGAATCTGACCTTTGACCTCTCTTATAAACAAGGAGTTTTCCCCCAATAGAACTGTCACTCATTTGATTTTTTTTTTGCATGCATAATTTTGTATACTCTAGAAACTGTTATGCGCAAATTTTATAGAAGAGCAATGGTTTCTGAAATACTCAAACCAGAGCTTCTGATACCAACATCATTGGCATGATAAAAGTCACAAAGATCAAACTTCTTTCTGATGTTTGATCTGAGTATTACTCAAAGCCCTGTTGCCATTTTTTTTGCAAGGCAGTGCTGTATGATTGGGTGATTGGATAACTGTATTAGGTGGATAAAGTGGATAGTTAGTGTACAGTATATTGTGAATTGTAAAAATTTTACAGTACAACCTGTCAGCGCACTTTACAATGGAAAGAAACAAAGAATAAAGTGTCACATGACTGTGACTGGTTAAAAAAGTCTGCCAAACAGCAACCATGAGATCATAAAGTGACCTTGCTAAAAATGTAGAGGAAAATAATTACAAACTGATGAGATGGACTGGAGATGGCTTTGCATACAGTAAAAGATTAATATAGTAGTACTTAGTAAGTAGTCATGAATATAGTAATTTCACTTCAAAAATGCTGATAAGTAATGAATTGAACATGATGCAGCAAATATATATACAGTATATATATATATATGTGTGTGTGTGTGTGTGTGTGTGTGTGCGTGTAAACGTCTATATACTGTATATACAGTATGGACTTGTATAAATATTTTAATACTAAATTTATTGCTATATGGTATATATTGAATGATATGGTAATATAATGACAATATTAATATTATTATATTAATATAATATACATCAAACATTTTTCTTTTCATGATGTGAATTTTTTTGGGATGACTTTGTATATATGTTTATATATAAATCAGTGAAAAGTTGATGTGATACAGCTTGATGTCAAACCTAAACATTAAAACATGTTTTAATACTATAAATTATCTACTACATAATTACTACAACACTTTTATTTGAAATTATGGTTGCATTAATGTTGTGGAATGCCCATTTCCTGTTATCACCTACATTTTACCAGCCAAAAATAGTAATTTTTTTATCAGCCTCTTTATTTTAACTCAATTTTTTTTTCATGATACCAAGAATTAAATATTAGAATCCTATATAAATGCAGGCCTAGAGGAACGTCTCCTAGATTTAGCATACGGATACCCTACTATATACTTTCACCTAAAGGATTATTAGGAACACCTGTTCAATTTCTCATTAATGCAATTATCTAATCAACCAATCACATGGCAGTTGCTTTAATGCATTTAGGGGTGTGGTCCAAACTGAATGTCAGAATGGGAAAGAAAGGTGATTTAAGCCATTTTGAGCGTGGCATGGTTGTTGGAGTATTTCACAATTTGCTCAGTTACTGGGATTTTCACGCACAACCATTTCTAGGGTTTACAAAGAATGGTGTGAAAAGGGAAAAACATCCAGTATGCAGCAGTCCTGTGGGCGAAAATGCCTTGTTGATGCTAGAAGTCAGAGGAGAATGGGCCGACTGATTCAAGCTGATAGAAGAGCAACTTTGACTGAAATAACCACTCGTTACAACCGAGGTATGCAGCAAAGCATTTGTGAAGCCACAACGCGCACAACCTTGAGGCGGATGGGCTACAACAGCAGAAGACCCCACCGGGTACCACTCATCTCCACTACAAATAGGAAAAAGAGGCTACAATTTGCACAAGCTCACCAAGATTGGACAGTTAAAGACTGGAAAAATGTGGCCTGGTCTGATGAGTCTCGATTTCTGTTGAGACATTCAAATGGTAGAGTCAGAATTTGGCGTAAACAGAATGAGAACATGGATCCATCATGCCTTGTTACCACTGTGCAGGCTGGTGGTGGTGGTGTAATGGTGTGGGGGATGTTTTCTTGGCACACTTTAGGCCCCTTAGTGCAAATTGGGCATCGTTTAAATGCCACAGGCTACCTGAGCATTGTTTCTGACCATGTCCATCCCTTTATGACCACCATGTACCCATCCTCTGATGGCTTATTCCAGCAGGATAATGCACCGTGTCACAAGGCTCGAATCATTTCAAATTGGTTTCTTGAACATGACAATGAGTTCACTGTACTAAAATGGCCCCCACAGTCACCAGATCTTAACCCAATAGAGCATTTTTGGGATGTGGTGGTACGGGAGCTTCGTGCCCTGGATGTGCATCCAACAAATCTCCATCAACTGCAAGATGCTTTCCTATCAATATGGGCCAACATTTTTAAAGAATGCTTTCAGCACCTTGTTGAATCAATGCCATGTAGAATTAGGGCAGTTCTAAAGGCGAAAGGGGGTCAAACACTGTATTAGTATGGTGTTCCTACTAATCCTTTAGGTGAGTGTATAAACATATTGTATAGACATACGTATACATAGATAGATTTCAATCACTGCAAAATGCTCTGACAATCTCTCAACTCCTAAAGCACATGATAACTGCACACAAAGGCACACAGAAATCACACTTGAACATGAAACATGCCCTGAAGCACTGAGGGGAAAAACTGATTTAAAATGTCAGCCCAAATGCTGAGTGTTAAAATTCGGCAGTGAAACTGTACTTGAGAAATGTCAGGAAAATTAAATAGGAGAATGTAAAAGAAATCTGTTTACACATGGGATTCCTTTAAGTACTCTAGTTGCCTCTACCTCCCAAAGCTTGGGTGAAATATGGCATGACTTTTATTCCTACTTAGACAGAAGAAAAGCCATCGGATAAAAACTTCAAAGAGTCGGCTCAACATAAGGTTTTGTTGGAGACGGTAATCAGAAATAGTGACAGGTTAAGGGTGTGGTTTCTTAAAAATCCCATATTCTACCATTGCGTTAATACCGTAACATATATCTCAGAGGTCCACAAAGTAGGCCTTTTAATTCTCAAGCTAAAATACCCCACTGATAATGCATACTTTACAGCGAGCTACCACTGAACAACTCTCCACCTGAAAACAGCAGCACTGAGCAACAAGCCAGGAAAGGGGATTTTTTTAAAATATGATGTCACATTAAGGGGAAAATAAAATTTGCTTGTTAAAGCCAAGGCCAAAGGAAAGGACAAAAAAGCACGAAATGTATTTTCACATTTCACACATTTTTTATCTCTGTATGCACACTGGAGACCCAAATCTGAATTTCTAAAAATTACATAATTTTTTGCATAATAAATAAAAACAAAAATCTTTTTTCTTTTCATTTAAAATAAACACCCTCTAATTACCGATTATAATTCCAAACGTAAGTTAAATGGTATTTAGCCAAGGACACAAGGTTTAAAGGAGCTTATTTTACGCAATATAACAAAACTGATATAGACACTCTTGGATTATGCGGCCTCCTGGGTTATCATTATTATGCGATGGATTAGTACAGTAATAGATTGGTACAGTAATTAGTAATGGATTGCTGGCAGGCTGCTGATAAATTGCAGTTCTTATGGTCTCTCTTTTATTACTGAAGGAGTCTGAAAAATCCTTGCTGCTAAGGTCTGAAGGAATAAGAACCACGGATAGCCTAGGTACTGTGTTAAATAACAACCATATATTGTTTTTATTGCTTTGTATGGGGTTGGGAAAAAATAAGCTTTTCCGGCTGAGCCAAGGGCCTTGGTGGTGCTTTTTGAGAGTTTCTCTTTATGCTATTGGATAGACATTCATCTTATTTTTTCACCATCTTCACTCAGACTGTCAGGAGATTAAGGAACATGTAATTGTTTACTGTACCTAGAGAAAGATCTTCTAATTACTGTTTTTCTCATATAGGATGGTGCTTCACTGTCCAGGGTAGACCACAGAGATATATATTTAACTCCTCAATCATTTAGTTAAGCTGGAATCTATCACATGACACACTGCATAGTTGACTTTGGTATGGGCAGATTATCTGTGAGTGCTGCAGCTGTGAGTGGCCTAAGTACATGTTTCTTACCTAGGAAGATATGCTAATTTTAGCCAACTGAACTGATATAACTGACCTGCCAGTGTATTTCTCTGGTTTAGAGAGTCCTTTTTATGGCTTTGTATGTCCTTCCTTGGATATCTTTTAATTGACTGCAAATGCTTAAACCAATCTGCATTTTCATCCCCATGATTGAACAAATACTAACCATAGTTTGATAACAGACTTTGATATAAGACAATAATAAATTATCATTGATGCTAATCAATAGGTGCTCATAAGCTGATATGTTCCTGGATACACAGTTGCATTTTTTATTGCAAAGTTTACAGCCATAGAACAGAAATTATTTATGATCACACTATCCAGTAAAAACCAGAAGAGGATGGGTTCCTTTCAAGCTTCCTTCCTTGAGTCGTCTCAGGGAGTTTTTCTTCTTGGAATTTAAAAATACTTTTAGGACTTTAAAAATACTTTTTTTAAATGTATATATTTCTGTAAGGCCACTTTGTGGCAATGTTCATTGCTAAAAGTGTTATAACAATGAAACATGTTGCATTCTGGTGTAGTGGTTAGCACTGTGACCTAAAACGATTGGCTGAAACGATTCCTCGAGTAACTCGAGTAATTCGATTACAAAAAATGATCGAAGCAAAATCTTCTGCCTCGAAGCTTCTTTTAATTAATTTTAAAAGCTTGCGTTATGTTTTTGTGCAATTATTTGTTTGGCCTGACACAGCACATGTCCGGACACAAGCCGCCAGTAAATACGTGAGAAAAAGTGCTTACGTCACCCACAAAGCGGAAGGAGACGTTAGCTGTTTAAGGGAGTGTTCTGTTGCGAGCTGCAAAATGGAGGGGAGCGATAAAATTATATTAAAATTTATTTTAATGTGTGCCTAAGTTTTTTTGATACTTAAATTCATTTGAAATACCTTTTTTTTTGTTTTTCCATCTGAGAAAATCCTTTAAAATAATGTATGGTACTGTACTGCACTTAATTCATCTCAGTCAACTTTAAGCTATTCCTTGTATTGTGAATAAGGACAATGTTTATTTTTGATAAAATGCTGTATGCATTTAAAAAATAAAAGTTAATTTTTCCAAAAGAAAAAAACAATTAATCATTGTTTCTCTTATATATTTTACATTGCTGTTTAATTAAGCAAAAGTACATTCTATCCGAATACTCGATTGATCAAATTAATTTTTTTGGTAGAATACTCGATTATGAAATTATTCGATAGCTACAGCCCTAATGTGACCTCACACCTCCACGTCGAGGGTTCGATTCATGCCTCAGATCTTTGTGCATGGAGTTTGCCTGTTCTTTTGGGGGGTGAGACCGATTTAATGCAGCTAGTGAGAGGTCATTGAGTGGTGTTTTAAATATCAGCCGCTAACTGTAGCATCAACTTGCAAGAGGCTATTTAGCAAGCAACAGTACCTACCCAGATCATTAACTTTACTGTTAGCAAGCTCTTATTAGTCTGGCTAGAATTTCCGTGCATTACATACATACTCGACCAATCAGAATCATCAGCATTTAACGATTTATCTAGAACTTTAGCTCACTAGAGATTAGCACACTAACCCTAGCTAGCTAGCTAAAACAGTGTAAATGATGTCTGAATGCTGCTAATGCGTACATTGTAGACCTAGGAATTACCCATTCATAAGTCTACAATGTACTTTGTTAATGGTTTTTGTAGTTTGTTCAGCAGCCTGTCAAACACAGACACCCAAGTCACATAGTGTTGCCACACTAGCCAAAACACCGAGCAATAATGATAAGCTGCACACCCAGGCCAAGCAGATGCCCAAATGACTCACTCTTGCCCAATATAACTGGTTTTAAAATATAATGAGGACGCATTCCAACACCTCTTGTTAGTCACTAGCTAGTGACTAGCAAAAACACCTTTACAAGTAGGTAAAGATACAAACGAAGCAATGCAAATAAATTACCTGATTATTATTAATTATATTTTTACAGAGTCACTCTTACATACCATAAATGAGTTAGAATTTTTATTTTTTTTTTCTAGCTACAGTACTTCACATCTGGGTAATGATACAAACTGCTTAACGAAAAATTAATCAGCAGATTCTCAAATATATTGTTTTTGGTTTGTCGATGTGCCAGACGACGAATACACCACATTCTGGAGATATATCTGTTGTTTCTGTGGCAGTTAATTAAGGGGTCAGGTTTCCAGCTCCATGGCTGATTGTCATTCAAACATTTGAGGTTGAACACATTTGGGAATGGCATTTAGCCTAACCTGCATGTCTTTGGACTGTGTGTTTGGACTGCATGTCTTTGGACTGGAGTATGCGGATGAAAACCACCAAGAATGGGGAGAATATGTAAACTCCAAGCACCAGTTACTTAAGGGGTCGGGTTGCCCGATTGTTATTTCACACTAATCTATATGTCTATGAACTGTGGGAGGAAACTGGAGTACCTGGGGAAAACCTGGGGTGTACCTGGAGAAAACCCACCTCCATGCACACAGACTCTCACAGACAGTGAGAATCGAACCGCAACCCTGAGGGTGCAAGGTGACAGTACTAACTACCAAGCCACTGTGCCTCCATTAAGGTTGTTAATCTGACCTCAAAATTCCCCAGAACTCAATTCAGATCAAGCACCCATGGAACATGCTGGAAAAAAACTGATCCATGGAAGCCCCACATTGCAAGTTACAGCACTCTAAGGATCTCTTACTAACGTCCCAATACCAGACAACACAGCTCATCCTCAGAGTTCTCGTGGAGTCATGCCTCAATGGGTCAGATCTGATTTGGTGACACAGGGATAACCGAAAGTGTATGATATATATGTACACAATGCTTGACAATTTGAAGCCTGACACAGAACTGAGTGTGAATTACTAGAACTACGGTATTACAGAACTACTCAAAACAGTTTATTTGTTCCATTTCAAACACTATAGCTTTACAATGGATAAGTGTATATATTCTAAGAGAATGCTTTTAAAAGGTATGCACAAGGATGTGGGAATAATCGAAGGACTTGGGAATGAGGCTGTAGTTTTGTTCTTCTTTTTCTTTTTGTACCCTTTTGTCTAAGGGGGGAAAACTGTTAATTCATCAAACCAAGCACAATAAGCATTCAAAGCAGAAACAAGCTCCATTTATTCAGTCGAGATGTTATCATGTAATCTAGTGTATTGTGGCAAAATGTTACTAAATGAAAAAGTGATTGTAAATTTTCAACCACTGACCTGCAATAGTATTCAAACTAGGGGGAAAAAATCCCTGCAATGGGAGCAGTTTTGCTGACAAGAGTCTTGGGGCATATGACAAGAATCTGTATGTGAAAAAAAAGCTTGATGGCTGGATATGTTTTTCAGACAGAACAGCATAGACAGCACTTGGCATGAGTGCACTGTGTACTAGGACTGCAACTAATGACTATTTTGACAGTCAAACAATCTTTTGATTATTGAAAAAAACAAAACAGCTGACTGTCCGGGTTGTGAATTGTGGCATCATTCGAAGGCTCTTATTTAGCTATTTGTAGTATTAGCTTTTTTTAGGCTTACTACCCTAACGCTTAGACCCCTGCATCTTTTTTTTCCTGATGCTACTGGCTTTTTTTTCCGATCAGTGCTAAAAACTCCTACAGTAAGATCACCACCTAAACCTAAATTAAATTAGCTGTCAACTAATTTGCTAATCGAATTTACTCGAAAATTATTCGTTGCACTCCTACTGTGTAATGCTAACGATCATCTATAGTCCTAGAACAGTCGGGACCATCTCCAGGCCTGGTGTCTAAGCCTAGCCAGCAGAAGGAAGTCCATTTCTGTCTTCAGAGCCACAGGCCCATTATAGACACATCAGTCCACAGGTCCTGTCGTTCAACATTTTGTTCAGCTGTCAAGTCTTTTCTTCTTCTATAGCTCCAGGGACCAAAATCTGCTTACATCTGTTCAGAATGTTATCTGCACCTCACACTCTTTTTAGAATAAAGCTTGGCAACACATGACAAAAGAGTGAGTATAGTGCTACACACAAACCCTAAGAATACAAATTCACAATACCATACGGTTTCAGTCAACATAATGCAAATTCAGGTAGTGCATGTAAACGGTGTGTATCTATGGATAACCCAAGGTAAATATTACTACACTACAACAAACTGTGATTGATCTCTAAGCTCTAGGTTTTGCATCTGAGGTAGGTGAGCCTTCTGTATTGGAAAAATATATATTCAATTAATTAGATTTCTGTGGCATATATTTGTCTTGAGATGACACTACTATCAGAACTTTGCCGTTTTAAATAAACAGTAATGTGGTACATCTATGATGTGGCACAAAATCATTATTTACTTATTACATTATTTATTATTACTACCACGTGTAGGTTTTTTTAAGGTAAATACTGCACTAATAAAAGAAAGAAAAGATAAATGTTTGAATAGATAAATATAGTAAGATGCTGTCTACTGAGAAATGATGGACCACACAAGTTTGACCTGACCTTTAGTAAATTGGCCAATAAATATATGATTCTATTGATCTGTTTTTCGTTTGTGTTGGTCCACCTTCATTTGGCAGCTAAATATAAGAAGCATTCAAGTCAACCTGGGACATGATGGCAAAAAAAGGCTGAAATTTACAGAAGACTTCAAGTACGGTGATGAGACTCTTAGCCGCAGTAAAACGTTTGAATAGTGCAAATGTTGTAAAGAAGGCAAGACGTCCGTGAATTACGATTCTAACTGAGGTGGCTCGGAGCCCACTGCAGTCATTCCTGTGAACGTTCAGCGAGTGGAAGACCTGATTTTTAAAAAATCTACAGATAACTTGTTGCAAACTTGCAGAAGAGCAGCATCTGTCTGTAATACCTGTACACGCAATCATTCACCAACATTACTTGCACATTACAGGAACTCGACTGGGAGTTATTGCCACATCCCTGTACAGTCCTGACCACGCTCCAAACCATATCCATATGTTTTGGCCCATTAAAGGAGTGCCTGGGGGGCCAGGATTTCAGACATGAAGTAAGATCAGCCTAGTTCAACCTTGATTGGGCTTCAAGCACTAGTGAAACGCTGAGATAAGTACAGGAGTGTAGCAGGGGATTATATAGTCCTAGACTGACTTTACCACCCCGCTTAATTATTAAGCTTGACCTATTCATTCATTCATCTTCTATACTGCTTATCCTGTACATGGTCGCAGGGGACCTGGAGACTCAGAAGATCTCAGAAAACTTTGGACACGAGGCGGGGTATACCTTGGATGGGGTGCCAATCTATTGCAGGGCACACAGACATGCCCATTCACACACAACAGGCAATTTGGGAAGTTAGTCTAATCTGCATGTCTTTGGACTGTGGGAGAAAACCGGAGTATCTGGAAGAAACCCACCAAGCACGGGGAGAACATGCAAACTTCATACACACAGACCTTGACTTATTCAATATGAATACATTTCTTTTGTTTTACTTGTACTACAAACTTTCATACTGAAGAAAACCTCTATATCCACTCAATAATTTTTTTTTTCAGAACAAAAAACATTTCTATGCTCCCTGGAGCATAACTTTGTTTCAAACGTGTATCATTTAGATTTGTACTGTACACCAATGGTAAACTACACCCGTAAATCAAATGTGGAGAAAAAAAAGAAGTAATGGTGTGAGAGAAATGATTAATATAATCTATTGCGACTCAAGATTGATCCATGTAAGAAAAGTTGAACTGGTGTTCTTTTAGCTCATTTACATCAGAAAGGAAACAAAAATGCTGCACCCTTTAACATGAATGCTTTGGAAGAACATCAGTCACATTTGCACTGCAGCTTGTCAGCACCCTGTCACTACAGGGAATGAAAATGAGATGTTAAACATGCCACAGTAAGATAAATAACGGTAATAATAAAAGCACCAGGGTGGTTGGAGGGCGCCTGAGTGAGGATCGAAGCCCCTACAACCTCGGTAAGTCTCTGTGAGACACATGAGACATATGAGACAGGTGAACACTTTGCGCATTGCCGGCACAAGCACAGTATGCAATGCATATAATTAGAAATAACATGAATAGAACATGAATATGAATATTAAAGCAGTGAAAGACTTACACTGAATGGTGGAGTAATTGTCCATTGGACTATTGTGTTTTATTCCGTTCGTAATCCAGGTGTTGAGAAGAAAAGAGCAGGAGGATCACGGAGCATCACAGCAGCACATCTCTCTCTCTCTCTCTCTTTAACACAGCAACACTCTGCACATCATCCGCATGCGCATCTTACTCTCAAGGTTCAAACCAAACCGTTTCCTTTCATCTCCTCTACAAGATTGTAACAAAATTGCGAGTTCATGTCCGATTGATGAACCGCAGCGCTTTTCCTTTTCACGCAGCAAATGCACTACTCTGAAATAAAAAACATTTTGCCATTATAATTATAACAGTAATAATAGTATTAATGACACGGGCCGTTCATTCTGATTTCTTCCTCCTGTCTAATTCCGTCTTTAGCCATATTCAGCTATTTATATCCATCCACACTATCCAGTGCGCACGAAGCGGTGAAGTCCTCTCTTCTCCACCTTCTTCACCGTTGGGATGACGGGAGGAGGAGGAGGAGAGCGGACCAGTGTGTGTGTGTGTGTGTGTGTGCGCGCGCGCGCGCGCGCGCGTGTAGTGTGCCAAGAAAAGCCGACGCTGGCCAAAATAGGCGCTTTAAACCGTAATGCGCATGCACGCTAGGTTGCGCGCGCACCCGACGACTAGCGCGTGAAGTTGCACCTGGAGACAAAACCTAGCGGAGATGTAGCAAACTGCTAACGTTCTGACAAACTCATACACCTGAATTTATCTACTGTATGTGTCATGAAATAATAATTATAATAATTATAATAATAATAAAATGTAAGATTTAATAAAGCAATAAAATTTAAAGGAAAAAAACAAATCAATAATAATGAAAGTTAAAGAACAAACATCTTCCGATTTGAAAGTTACATCCTAACCCTAACTACAGAGCATTTCAGTGTAACGTTTTTATTTATTTTATTTATTCATTTTTATTTATTTAAGTATTTGGCCAAATCTGCAATAACAGTGATATATCCAGTCGGTCCCCCTATTGCAGTTATAACAGCTTCCACGTTTCTTGTAAGTCTGTCCACAAGATTTTGGAGTGTTCCTGTGGGAATTCGAGTCCATTCTTTCTGTAGAGCATTTATGAGGTCGGGCACTGATGTTTGACAGGAAGATCTGGCTCGCAATCTTCATTCCAGTTCATTCCAAAGTTGCTCGATATGGGGTTGAGGTCAGCGCTCTGTGCGGGTCAATCACACCAAAATCATCAAACCATGTTTTTATAGTCGTTGCTTTGTGCACTGGGGCACAGTCATGTTGGAATAGAAAAGGGCCTTCCCCAAACTGTTGCCACAAAGTTGGAAGCGTAGCAATGTCCAAGATGTCATGGTATGCTGAAGCATTAAGATCGGCCTTCACTGGAGATAAGGGGCCTGATTGAAACACCTGAATTCAATAATTAACAGGTTTGGCCAAATACTTTTGTCCATATAGTGTATAAAAATAAATGAACTGATATGTAATATGAAATGAAATGCTATGTACTTGGTATGTACGTATGCATAAGATGTAACACTATAACATCAAGTTATTTCAAATCCATATACACTGATCAGTCATAACATTATATTATACCATTTTCCTTAATTTTTGCTTCAATAGCTCTTTTATTGGATCGGACTAAAAGGGCCAACTTTCATTTCCCATGTGCATCAGTGAGCCTTGGCCACCTGTGACACTGTTGCCAGTTCACCGGTTACCCTTCCTTGGATCACTTTTGGCAGAGAACATCCCACAGAGCTACAGTTGTTGCTCCGACTAGTTGTCTAGCCATTACAATTTGGCCCTTCTAACAGTAGCTAAATTTTTAATATCTCGTTACAATGGAAGTGGGCAGGATATATTAGGCAGCAAGTGAACCTTTTTTCCTTAAGTTGCTGTGTTGTAAGCAGGAAAAATGAGCAAAATCTTTTCAATAATAAAATGAAATCCTAATTATGGGAAGAAATGAAGCCTACATGAGTGGCGTACATAAAGCCCAGAAAGAAAAACAGAACCACATGGTTGTGGAGGTCACATCCACAAACTTTTGACCATATGGTTTATTTAAGATAACTTGATGTTATAGTGTTAGATTCTATGCATATGTACATACACAGGAATTGTAATAATTTGACATAATGGTTTTTGAAAATGAGCTCAAGGTCATTTCTTTTTATAGTTAATGTTTAGATGTTTAGTTTTCTTAAAAACCCCTACCCAAACTTTTTATTATTTTTTTTTTATAAAAAGAAATGAACTGACAAAACAAAGAACCACACATTATATTATTAACACCTGATGTTAGGCGGCACTGTGGCGTAGTAGTTACAGTAGCCTTGCATCTCTGGGGTTGAGGGTTCAATTCCCGCCTCGGGTCTATGTGCATGGGGTTAAAAACATGCAGATTAGGCTGTATAACTGGAGTTCCCAAATTGTGTGCGCATGCGATGTGATAGATTGGCAGTATAAGCGATATACAGTAGTTGATCAATCGGAATGGTTATTACCGTCGCGCTCACCGCCGCGTAAAAACGTCAGCGGCCAAAATAAATTAGTTGCATTTCAAAGTCATTCGTAAAATGGCCGCCAGGTGGCGCAAAGTGACATTTTCGCTCGTTGCCGTAAATACAACAGTGACCGTTATACAGCGTATCTCTGTATCTGTTTATTGTTATTTAAGTTCTGGATTATTTCAGGTACTTTAAACACATTGTTGGGTTGCTCATGTTGGCTCATATGAGATGTAGTTTACGAATGAACACCTGGTTGGGTTATTTTGACCCAACAACTGGTTTATTCATTATTCTTTGCTTTCTCCAAATATCAGCCTGCAGAATGTTTGAAATATTACTGTTATTGTGTCACAGGTGTAGTTTTAAGAGTTGTTTAGGCAGGAATGCGTGTGTATACAGCTCAAAACATCAGTTATTAAAGATAGCGGCTATTTAGAAAAAATGCCCAGTGATTTCTGAGCTTCAGGAAATCTCCCGGCGCTCTGCGCATAACACCGGGCCAACTCATGTCGGAAAGAATTTATAAACGGTTTCTAAACGTGGGCTATTGTTTTTTTTTACTTATAGTATTTGTTAATTTAATTTAAATGAGGTTTGGGCTCAGGACTTCAGAATCGTGATTCTATCCTTTAATTTACTCCATAGTTTTAATCAGCGCTCAGCCGCATGCATTAAGTTTTCCAGAGCGCACCGGCAGAAGTAGAATAATGATTATGAACGCGTCGGGAAAACAGCAAGCAGACTTTAAATAAACGTTTGCGTTCATTTTCTGACGCGCTCAAGGTTACCAAAAACAATACAGAGCAGCACAGCTTACAACACTTACAAAATCACAACGTTTTTTCGTTATTGTGAGTGCGCTTAAATAAAAGTTGAGTCTTATAAAGGCATGTAGTCTTATATAGTTTTATTATATAGTTTTTGCACATTAATCTGACAACAGTTTTTTCAGCCTGTCACGGCGTGCGCCCAAATCAATATCGCTCCTCGCTCACTAGTTAGGCGGCCTCCCCTTTGGACATGCGAAGCAGCGGGACCGCAGAATTACACATGACTGGTGAGCTATCGTTGCCCGGGCTTGCACTCCGCGCTAGAAAATACTCGGGGTTTGTTGGGCTACAGTGGATTTTACTACGCGCTGTGTATGCAGCGCGCGTGCAACAACGCGGAAGTGGGGCATGCAAGCAAGGCAAATGGAACGCGCCCCAGTAACTTCAAAGGAGCGAGAGGTGGGAGGGGGGAGCAGAGTCAGCGCGAGCAGACGGATGGCCATTGCACTCACACCGTGTAGTAAAATCCACTGTAACCCAACAAACCCCAATCATCACCAGCCGTGCCTTATTCCGTCATGTCATGTGGGCATTATAAGCTTTGTATTGAAAACTTCCAACTAAAAAGTGGCAGCTGGCACGCCTTATTTTGTTAATAGTCTAAATAAAAACCCTCCGATTTAATTTCCTATAGTCTAACCAGCGCTCAACCGCACGCATAGTTTTCCCGAGCGCGAGGAATTTTTTTGTGCTAAATAATGTTTATGCAGTATAAGAATTCCTATTAATCCTGGGTTGTTCTTTTAGTGTCACTATAGTGCTTTACAATGCCAGACAACATTCAAATACAAATGATTCACCCTCCCCAGGTGTGAATCGGCTGTTCTCACCTATACATTCAGAGGAACTGAAATGCATTTCTCCCCACTTTAAAAACCTCTTGAATCTGAGGCTCTTCTGGAGACTTTCAGTGATTTCAATTTGTGTAATTTTAATCTCCTGGATTCTAGATTCTAAAGTTGACATTGTTACCTTTTTTAATCATTGGAATGGAAGAACTTATTTTCCTTATGATAGCATAAATTGCATTGTTTTTAATCAGTCTATACACAATAATATTATTTGTTTTTTTTGTTTTTTTTTAACGGGTATCTTGGTTCAATAATCTCCGTGCCTGGTTTAGGTTTAGTATTCAGTGCGCATCTGTTATATTACAACTATCATAACACTCAAATACCTTTTATTGGGGGTTAAGTGACTGATGTGCCTAACATTTTTCAGCTGAGCCTTTGTTTCACTGAAAACGACCGCGACACCCCCCTCTCTCTCACACACACACACAGAGCCGAACAAATCATTAGCACGTCCCTCCCCCAAACAGCACAGACATTTACTTACACCTGAACTGAGTTGTTTGAGTAACATGGGTCGAATCCGTTACAGATCATATCAGTCTACTGCATTTCATTCTTATAATAAACGCAAAAACACAAGCGGGGCTGAATGACCAACATTAGCTGACGCAGTAGAACGTCCTGACAATGTTATAATTTTTATGGTCATTTATTTTAGTTAATAAATCTACTATAAATTTAAAGAACACAAGAAATAAGATGACACAAATCCATACACGCTTTTTTTCTAATTACAAGTGATAAAATCAAAAGGCTCACTGCCTCACTGGCTCACACATTTATTGTGCTTAAATTTGATCCTAATAAGATTTGATTTAATTTGAATTTTAGAACAGTGGCAGCTGGAACACCTAAAACAGATGCAGGATTATTTTTTTATAATCTAAATAAAAATGCTTTTTTAAACGTGGGCTATTGTTATTTACATGCAATATTTGTTAATTTAATTTAAATGGGGTTTGGTCTCCGGAATGTTGAGCATCAGGATCCTCTTCTTTACTTTCCTATGTACAATCAGCGCTTAATCGCACGTATAAAGTTTTGTAAATTCGTTTAATGTTTAATAGTAAATAATGACCCCCGTTGCGCTGTACCACCGCTCGGAAAACCTTATGAAATACAAGTTTAGGACAATTATGATGATCTGCCACGGCGTGCGCGTGTGATGGGTGTACGCCCAAATCTACTATAACTACTCTCTCACTCCGTAGGCTCCCTGAATAGGCACCAAAGGGACGGGGCCGCTTATTTGTGCCGGCTGGCGATAATTAACGTTAATATGATCTCGGGCTTGCTCCGCATTATAAAAGCAAGGCGCGGAGGTTTGTCTGAGGTCTGGGAAGTACGTGATGTAATGGAGAATATGAAAGAAGCATGTCAGTGGGGAGATGTGACGCGGCCAGGCACTTTAAACAAGGACACTAGAATTCCGCCCTTTGATCTCCGCGCTGAGGACAGCGCGAGAAAGAGCTGCGCGAGCTCCCGCGGCATCTTCACTCCCGCACCGTGCCCGCCCTCGCAGCCCCGCTGCCGAAGAGGAAAAGGCTGCGAGGACGTTTGTGTTAAGTTTTTTTTACGTCAGCGAGGACTCGCGCCGGCCATCGACAGCGGGAGAAGCGCTGCCTCCGCGTGCTCAGTTCTGCCACTCCGCGCACCAACACTTATTGTCAGCTGTGTGCCCGCATGCCAGTGTGGCACAGCCCCCGGAACTGCACATGCACAATCTTTATCCCTTTCTTTCCATTCTCCCTCCTTCAACACTTTCCTTCCCCATTTTACCTAAATAAATGACCCTTTTCCCGTAAGACCTCGCCTCGTGTCCGTGCTTTATGGTGCCGCCCGTGCAACATGGGTCGAATCCGTTACAGATCATAACAGTCTACTGTATTTCATTCTTATAATAAACGCAAAAACACAAGCGGGGCTGAATGACCAACATTAGCTGACGCAGTAGAACGATGACAATGTTATAATTTTTATGGTCATTTATTTTAGTTAATAAATCTACTATAAATTTAAAGAACACAAGATATAAGACGACACAAAACCCTACACGCGTCTTTTCTAATTACACGTGATAAAATTTAAAGGCTCACTGTGTTAACATTTATTTTGTTTAAATTTGATCCTAATAAGATTTAATTTAATTTGAATTTTACATTTGTACTGTGATTTTAGTTCTGTGATTATGAATTTGTTTAACTACAATGTTTTACTTGATTTTATCCGCTACTACGTGCAGTTCTAAAACTCTGTGTCTCATTAATCCAGCAGAGAATGAACTAAGGCATGAGGCGTCAGCCTGTAGTTATATAGCGCCACTCAAAGGTAAAAGCCAGCAAACGCACAAAGCCAAACGGTACCGCCGAGCGCGGCGACGGTAGGACCTACAGTCCGATTGATTAACCACTGTAGAAAATTAACTTGATGTTATACAGTAACGCTTTGTGCATACATACGAAATAAATCTGAGGAATGTGTTGCTTATGATACCTTTACATAATAATAAAATTTTTGGTCAAATATTAATATTTCCAAGACAATATGCATTGTATGAACACTATTAAAATGATTGAAGTAATCAAGCAAATATAGTTTACTTTGGTGTTTATTGTATTTATTCCCTCTAGTGTGCACTGTGAATAGTAATTCACATTCTGTGTTGCGTTTTATACTATGGATTTTCCTTTAAAACCAAAGGAGAGGCAGAGGAAAACCCTGCAGTAGAGGAAGAGCGGTTGCTGAGGTTACTGCATCAGCATCACTACATTTTCCAGATGGTTACTAAGTGGAGCTTAATGTAAAATGTAAACAAGACAAAACACTCAGCAAAAATAAAGCTTAGTACATTTATTCTACATAATCAGGTTCAGACGATCTGATTTCACAAAGAAAGCAGGTTTTCAGCTTTTGTTGGGTCAGAAAAAAAGAAAAAAGTATCTTCTGTCACATTTGTTTACACCAGTTGCCCCACAAGTCATGCAACCAATTACAGATGCATATGTAGTGTTTTATACTGAGAAATAAGCAATTAGCTTTACAACACCCAACCGAAAAGCCAGACAGCGGGGGGAGTGTAACACATAAACATGAACATACATAATTGCTTAAAAAGGCAAACTTGTCAAGCTTCATTATATTTGCTCTTTGAGAAATGTTAAAACTACTAACAACAATCAATTTGGCACTGTTATTGAGTCAGACAGATACAAACTAGTGTTTGTAGTTAGCCATATTCCATGTAGTGGTTAGCACTGTAGCTTCGCACTTCCAGAGTTAAGGGTTTGATTCCCGCCTCTGGTTTGAGTGCATGGAGTTTGCATGTTCTCCCCGTGCTTGGTGGGTTTTCTCTGGGTACTCTAGTTTCCTCCCACAATCCAAAGACACGCAGATTAAGCAATTTTCATTTCCAAATTGCCCACATGTGTGGGCGTGTGTACTGTATGTCCTTTCCAGGGTGTACACTGACTCATGCCCGAAGAGTCCTGACCCTGTATCAGTGGTATATTATATGAATGAATAATTTACCATATATTAAGATGATCCTTACTTAAATTTTCTCATGTTAAAGAAAATCATGTTGGCAATACATAATTTAGTTGTGTTCATCTGTCAATAATTCGAACTGCCACTGAACAATTGAAAAGGATGAGGATGGTTCCCTTTTGAGTCTGTTCCTCTCAAGATTTCATCCTTATAACTCATAATTTTTCCATGCCATCATCGCCTCCAGCTTGCTCATTACAGACAAACCGATTGTTGTTGTTGAGTCCTTCGGCTGCATTTTTCAATTCCTATTCAATTTTTTTTTCGTAAAGCTGTTTTGCAACAGCAAATGTACATACTAAATTTCGTTTGAGCACTGCCAAATTAAACTGGCAGTACTCTGTCTCATTGCAAAAATTACAATATTTCTGGGGAAATCACATTTCATTTGCTTAATGTTACTTTTGCATCTTTTTTTTTTACAGCTAAAACTGTAGACTCCTTCCATAAATACTACATGTAATAAACGTCTAACTACACAAAGCTTCATCATATCAACAATTTCAGGGTTTTATTTAGTATTTTGTATGTTATTTGTAACCTATAACGTAACCTGATGAAACCCTTGACTACAAGTATTCTGCCAGGTTAGCTCATGTAAGCCATTAGTCATGTAAAATATGAATATTTATGAATATCTCACAAGACCCTTAAGAAAACCAGTCAGGTAGGCTTTTGTTAAGAAGCTAAATACTGTTATCAGTAATATTGAACATATGAACATAAATTTAATATAAAAACATCTCAATTATATGGTTAGATTAGATTAGCCAGTAGTTTGCATTGACCACAGAAACTATAAATATTTATGACTATAATTTGAAAATCCTTTTAGAAATCCAGTTGAAGAGCTTAAGTTAGCTACTTAAATTAAAGTCAGTTAAACTGTTATGTTAGCTATTGTTTCAGTATGTTAGCTATGTTATGTTAACTATGTTAGCTATTTTCTATAAGGCTTACCCTGTACATGGTCGCGAGAAGCGTTGAGCGTATCCCAGGAGAATTTGGGCACAAAGTGGGGTAAAGATGAAGATCATCTGCCTTATTTATGCAAAATGCATAAAAAAAATATATGCTCTGCATAACTCTTGGAAAGTTCTAAAGTAAAAAAACAAAAATTACACAAACTTCATTTAGATAGTTTTAGCTTCCCCTTGAGTTTTTGACTCAAAGCCGGCAAGCCAATATACAGTATGATTCTTCGGTGAAATGCCTACAGAGCTCCTAAAGAGATTACATGGTCCAATGAGTCCAGCAATACACTCGGTGGTGTGGAGTGGTAAAGTAGAACATCGTACAGGAAATAGGATTCTTCATAAAATTACTGAAAGCAGAAGCCATTCCTTCATCACCATCCATTATTTGTGTAAAATAACCGAAATGAGAAACCATTAAAAGCATTTCAGCATCTGCATTTCTTATTTACATATACTTATATATATATATATAATGTATGTATATGTAATAATGTATAGATGTACTGTGTAGTTAGTCAGACGTTCATCCATGTTGTAATATGATACTAGAGCAAGGTTATATACTGTATGCAGATTTTTACCACAGGAATGCTGCAAGCTCGATTCTGTTTCATTCATTTGTGGATGAATTTTCTATAACAGCATGGTCAATGTATTCATTCTGACACTCAGAGGATGCACCATATCAATTTTAAAGTGGGTGTAATCTTTGATCTGGTAGAGATTTTATGAGAAGACATGTATTTAGCTTTCTTGACATTTAAAAAGCTGTTTAAAAATTATTTAAAGTTTTCAGACACAGGAAAGTCTTCTCCTTTTAAGCTTGTGTGTGTGTGGAGGGGGTGGGGGTGGGGGGGTTGTTAAGGGAACGTTATTCTAGCTGCTATAATAACAATCATAACTAATTTGTTTCATGAATATTTCACAATATTAAATGGTAGTAATACTTTCATATTATTATATTATTTCTGTATATTTTAGTCCTCTCTGCCTGTCCATCTATTCATGATTCTCATTAAGATAATAACTCTAAAAAAAAAAAGTGGTTAAATGTTTGTAAGATTTACATGAAATTATCATTATAACCAGCAGATGAACGGATTAGACTTTGGAATAGATTCTAACAAGCAGATGTGGATTTAGGTATAGGTGACATAGGTAGCCGGCCAAGGTGGCACAGCACACCCGCATGAAAAAAAAGGGGGAAAAATCTGGATGGTAGTGACATTTGTGCGAGTGGTTTCCTATCACTCATTTGCACATCAATGATGTCATGTCACTGTTTGGGTCAATTATCCTTGCCATAGTGCATCGAAATTCTCATTTGTGAGCAAGGCATGGTAGGGTACCGGTTGGGAAGTTCTCTCGCTCAGAAGTACTGTACATAATGTGGTGTGGGGGATGGGGGCTTGATGGATGTCACCTCAGGTCCCCTGGATGGAAGCCTGACCATCTGGGTGGGGGGCATTTTAGTGTTGCCTCTTACTTGACAGAGTTGAAGAGATATGAAATGCCCTAATACTCACCAAATCAAAAAATAGAGTTTAATATTGTTCATATAATGAAGTGGCGGTACGGTGACTTAGTGGTTGGCACTGTCCTTGCCTCTCCAGGTCCTGAGTTCGATTCCCAGGACCTGGAGAGGTTTCATCCAGGTTCCTAATTGCTGTTTCCAAATTGCCCGTAGTGTGTGAATGTGCATATGAATACCATGGTTGTACAAGATGGAAATAAATACAATGATCACCATTGGCCTCCACGGTCCCTTTTTAGACTACGGAGGTTCTTGGCTGAATTAGTAAATGTTCATTCAGGAGACATCATAAAGTTTTCCTGTGATTGCATTGAGGTTCTGAGCTCAGTCAATGGAATTTCTAATGCTGTAGGCTAACCTAAAAGAGGTCTATATTATGCTTACATTGTGTATCTTTTGGAATATATTGACGCTTTGATGTGCCTATGCCTATAAATACTTAATGATTTAACTGTTTGTTGATACCACTGTCTGAAATAAAATATTAAGGCAAAGTTCATGTAGAATCATGTTTTTTTTTGTGGCTGGATCCTGAGGGAAAGTTAAACCCAGTAATCCCAAAAAAAGTTAAAGGTCACAGCAAGGTCAAATGTCAGAAATATTTTTCCTGCGAATTCTCCTTAGCCATCAACACTGTCAGTATTGCGTTCTTGTAGTATAAACGTATGGTATTTCGTTTTACGGTAAGGTTTGTGCTTTCTGATTATAAAATTAGTATATATATATATATATATATATATATATATATATATATATATATATATACACACATATATATGAATGTATTGTAGATCATTTGAATCTTTGTGGCATGGTATATTTCTTCATATTTAGTTAGTTAAATTAATTTGATACTAAATTTAAAGAAAAATTAATTGATTAATTAATAGAAAATTATGACAAATTGTTAAAAAGTTAATTAACTTGAATTAAACCTAATAACTTCATCTTCGACTTCTAATACCTGTGCGCTTCATTACATTCCTCTTCTCACATGCAGTCCAATTAAATACAAGGATTGAGAGAAAACTAAATAAATGAAGCAAAACACAATATCTAAACAATAATCAGTACTAAATGAGAATGATTCCAAATCAAAACAGAAAGCAGAAAGGTTAGACCACTGCAGCAACATCACTCCAGTCCAAGCTATAGGTTTCAATCCCCATAAGAGCACTCAGCCAGCAGTTGTTTTATTAAAAGATCAGCATTATCTTTCCTTTCTCCAGAAAGGCCTTTTAATGCTGAGATCAGGATCTTGGCACGGTACCTGAGAAACGTGCATTACAGATGGATGTCTGTGCAGAATTTGGCAGGGAGTTCAGTTAAGTGAACGGTTCTCTAAGGGCCAATGTATTACTCCAGCCTAACTGACTTACATGACACTTCTCAGGACGCACCAACACTTACTACGTGACAGTTATTAATGTCAGTAAAATAACCTTTGTAATTGGTAACCATTTTATGGGTTCTTAAGCACATGCCTGCCATTCAATATGTATGTATGAGTTCTAGTACTGACATTATCTGGCTACCCAGATAACAGCCTATCCCAGGAGATTTAGAGCACGAGGCAGGGTATACCTCTTACCCTGGACAGAGTGGCAATCCATCACAGGGCACACCCATAAACTATGGGCAATTTAGGTTATTGCAAATTAGGTTAATTGGTGTTTCCAAATCACCCATGCACTATGGGCAATTTGGAAACACCAATTAACCTAATTTGCGCGTCCGTGGACTGTGGAAGGAAACTGGAGTCCCCGTAAGAAAACCCAGCAAGTATGTGGAGAACATACAAACTCCGCACAAACAGACATGAGGTGGTAATCGAACCCCATCCCTCCAGGTGCAAGCCCACAGTGCTAACCACTATGCCACTGTGCCGCCATAATAAATGAAAATGACTGCATTAATCAGACACTATGGCACGAAAATGTGTCCTCTAGCAAAATTGATTGGTAATCGATTGGCTTACAAAATGTACATAAAGCATACAGGTCTTAGCCTATTAGGTCTTCTCCCAATGTATACCATTTACTTTCTTAGCAAAATAATTCAAATGCAGCTCCTAAGTTTACTTTTGCATTGTTTTCTAGTCTCTATACACAACACAATAAAATTCATTCTAATTCGAATACATTGAAAAAACTTTAACATGACCTTGAAAAATATTTCTGATCTGAGCAGTTACAGTATTAATGGAATTCCAAGATAAAAGGAACTTTAGGTTCAAACTTTTTTATTGTGTAATCATCATTACTGATATAAATTTTAAGCGATTGTCCATTTTTAACAATATAAACATGACAAGAACAATAAAACAAGCATCATGTACAATCAAACAAGAATCAACAACCAGACCTCAAACATTAAAACAAAAAGAAAGAAACAAACAAAAATAATAAAATAAAATAATCCTTTTTTTTTTTTTAATAAAAATAAATAATTGGGTGGGAAAAAAAACTGAACAGAAGTCATAGATTTAAGATATTTAAAATATGAGATAAAAGATTGCCATTTCTTACAAAAGCTACATCTCCGAGAGCATCTTATCGTTTCTAGTTCTATAATTTACTAATTTAAATAATATTTTTCCCAGTTTCCACAATCTAACATCAAGTGCTAGACAGAAATCAGATCAAACAATTAGGTAATCTTAAAAAGTCAAATAAAAAAATGTTTATTATCAGCGTTATTAAAGGCATTGATGTAGTTGTTGCAGTTGTACATTACTGAGGGAATATTTGCAAACTTTAACAACACTATTCAATTATAATTACATTGTGTGTGTGTGTGTGTGTGTGTGTGTGTGCGCACAAAAACGCTGAGAATATATATAGATAGTTTAGCAATAAATGTATATAATATCTATATATAACATGCTAAAGCAAACCATTAATAAATTTATTTTGTATTTTAAAAAGGTGTGCTGTTATGTAAAAATAATCAACAATAAATTGGTGTTGTGTAGCCTGGAATAGTACGGCTGATTAATATCTGGAGTTGATTATTTCAGTGTTTTACTCCTTTACAACAGAAAGCAAGCTGCCAACGATATCAATTCTAAACCAACACATTATATACAATACTTTTTTTAAACTTTCATATACAAATTTCATGGTATGAAAGTCAAACAAGACAGGTAAGTCCCTGTTATCACTTATCACATAGAACCATGATCACTTGGTGGCATGCAAACTCCATGCACACAGAGACAGGAATCGACCCCGGACCAGGGAGGTGCAAGGCGACAGCGCTAACCACTATACCACCATGCCACCCAAGTCTACCCTTCAAGAGGTTTTAATTTAAGGTTTGTTAAATGTTAGAGATATTATGAAAACTGCATAATCTGTTTCCTCTAACCAGTTTGTCATGCTTTTCTTTATTCCAACATTGCACATTTATAATACAAGTAAATCTGAGAATTTTAAAACTGTGATTAATCACGATGATTAATTACAGTTTATGACTGTGATTAACTGGATTAATTTGTTTAATTGATTGAAAGCACTATTTAAATCGGTAGTTACTGTACATTAGATGTTCCTGAGTAAAAAGCAAGAACTTGCTCGGTTAGGCTGGTCTTGTCTTCCAGTTATTATTATTACTACTACTACTACTATTTTTCAAATTTAGAATGACAAATTTGTCTGAGTGTTACCCTTGTGTGCCCTTGTGTGTTTTGAAAAAAATATGCCTTGTTTGACAATGAATCCTGCTACAGGTCTATATTTACTCTGCAATTGCATCCCGACGCCCGATCCCCCTGCCTAAGGACTTACCAGGCAATTCAATAACTGCACACACAGCAACCAGCAACCGCTTTTCATTGATCCTGCCTCATGAATCTCTGTTCAAGGTATTATTAGAAAGACTCCTAACAAGGGAGCTGAATATAATTAATCCCAACATGACTATTAACTCAGCACTTCTTTTTCAAGCTTTGCAAAAGTTCTCTCATGTTGAACCACTTAGACCTGATTAATTGAGTCAAAAATGTCCTGAAAGCTCACACATTCACTAAGTCGTTTATTAATATTTTAAAACCAAACAAAGATTTGATGTTTATTATTGCTGTGATCACTCTGTAGGGACCAATCAAATCAACCAAATCTGCTAGGGGTGCCTTGGGCATTTGGGGATATTTCCTAGTGTAATTAGTATACATTCGTTTAAAGTTCCCAGTCACAAAAAGTTTACATTTTGCAAATCAGATTTAAGATTGTAAAGTTTTTTTTTTTTTTATATACAGGAAATTAGGATTCCTCCAATATAGAAGGCCGCCAGACTGTCATTCTCAGAATAAGAAAGATAAAAGAAAAAGTAAATTTCTCACATCGTAGGCAAATATATGAATGTGTTAAAAGAAAGAATGTATCCATGGTATATAATCCACCTAATTCCACCGAAAAATTCATCCTAGTAGACATCTGAACGGTATGAACACAATAGTCATATCCGTGTTCATATCTTTCTAGCTGGCTCTCTGTTACCATGGTAACCCCATTCTCTGAGGCTGACAGCACCAGAGTTAAAGTACACTACAGAGGAATGGGACAGCAGGACATAATGGTTGTCCCATAGCCTTCAGGTCAGATAAGTGATGATCAGGGAAAGAAAAAAAAACCCACAGCATTTACCGGATTCAAGTTCAACTTTATCCAATGTAAGGTTCTTTTTTCTGGGTGGGAAAATACATTGAACTTGAAAGTGCTTAAGGCTCCCACTAAGAAACAGATAAAAAAAAGTCTCTGCTTTACCAGGAATGCCTCCCCAAACAAGCTCTGTAATAAAGAGTAATAGGCATACAGGGACAACTGTGGTAAACTGCTGGTTGTCACAGAGGGCAAGGAGAGGATAGAGCTATACCTCATAGATCTTCCAGGTTAGACCTGTCCACTTTGAGTAGAATATCATGTAGCGGATATCCTGGGATCATCGTCTCTTTCTAAAGATTAATGGCTGCCTTCTTTTTCTGTTCCTTTTTTTAGATAACTGGTAGAAGTCTGCCTGGTCTGGAGAGCTGACTATTTCCTGGTAAACCCCTTAAAGAAAAGTGTTTTAGGTTCAAGCATTTCGTTTTGAGGAATCTTTAAAGAGTTCTTTTTTTTTGTGAGTTAGATGACACTCATTTGATCTAAAATGGATCATAAGATTTTGTGAACTTGTGGTCCATGCAAGCTCAAGTGCACACTGTTAATAAAGCAAAAAAAGGACATAGAGGCCAATACTCATGCAAATATTTCGCAGATTCTCTTTATTTTTTTTTGAAAAAAAAAAAAAACAGTATAATTTGCAATCAAATTTGGAATTAAATTAGTTGAAGCATTTTTACTAGTGCTTGCACACTATTGGACCCCACTGTATATATAGCATGCTACAGTGTACATATGCAAATTTTCCTTTACTTAGACTGGCCAAAGATTTGCCACAGGTCTGTTTTTTTTTTTTAAACATGATAAAGCGTGATTCCAAGTAAAAGGTCATTCAAAAACTTCTGGCACCCAGTCGTCACTCAGCTGTATGGGTGATGAGAGCAGCTTAAGTGATGTTTGCGGTAATGGTTAGCTTATTCGAGTAATCCCATTTCTAATCAGTGCTTCTTGCGCTATGGTTTGATCAACAGTTAAGATCTAAATAGGAAGACATTTTGATATGTTGAGAAACTTCACCTTGAAGCATCCCAGAGCTGCTTTATATCCATTCTCTGTGTATGATTTATGAACACAGACTGGAGATAGTTCAGGGTCCTCAGGCTATATTACAAGGTTTTTGAACCTCTTGAACAAATGATATATCAGATCGGCACGATTAACTCTAAAGCTTTGCTTTCTCCTCTAATGCAGAATTAGATTTTTTGTACATTTTAGTAAACACTGGACACATTGGCTGATTTGGAAATGGGAGCAATGTTTGTGATTGTCCATATAGTTGGAAAACTTTTTAAGCTTACTTATAGCACAAAGATCATTATGCCATGCCGACCATCAGCGAGAAGAAAATAGCCAATGAATAAATTTCAATTACTTAAAGCTGAATGCTGATGGCACGCGATCATTTTTTGCATCTTGCTTCTTAAGTGCAAAATTATTATTCATTGTCAGACAGGTTTGTCTGTATTAAACTATTAAATTTGAAAACTGCTACACACCCCTTTTTTAGCAGCTTTAAAGTTCCACGTTTTGAGTAATGACACATAGCTGCCAGATACTGGTGTACAGGCCAAATGCCAAAAACCCTACATTTGTTATAAAGTTTATGGACCTGTGCAACACAACCACAAGCTGCTGTGAGCGCCTTAAATGTGTTCAAACGGTTTTTGAAGAATTTTTACGCCAAGAAGATGTTTCCTC
Source organism: Clarias gariepinus (assembly GCF_024256425.1). Classification (NCBI taxonomy): domain Eukaryota; kingdom Metazoa; phylum Chordata; class Actinopteri; order Siluriformes; family Clariidae; genus Clarias; species Clarias gariepinus. Next base: position 11,723,119 of record NC_071105.1, on the reverse strand, counting down.
CCATTGCGGTCACTCCAGCGGTAATGTTTGCGATACTTTCTGTGAAACAAGACATTATGGGATATAGATGTTGTTCGAACACCATGTTAAATTTTTAACATGACTTTGTGGAATACTGTAGTGTAAGCACTATGGTGAAGCAGAAAAAATGTACATTGGTATACTTTGCAGTACTTTTTCCGAGTGTTCAAAGAAGGTGAAGAGGCAGACAGCCAGATTGAGGTGGTTTGGACATGTTCAGAGGAGAAATGGTGAATATATTGGTAAAAGGATGCTGAGGTTGGAACTGCCAGGCAGGAGGTCTAAAGGACGACCAAAGAGGAGATTTATGGATGCAGTGAGAGAGGACATGAAGTTAGTTGGTGTGAGAGAAGAGGATGCAGAGGATAGGGTTAGATGGAGGCAGATGATTCGCTGTGGCGACCCCTGAAAGGGAACAGCCGAAAGACAAAGAAGAAGAAGCAGTACTTTTTCCGTCATTTGAAAAACTAATTTTTCACAAAAGTGGACTTTTCTTATTTTGCTGTCAAACTGTTAATTCGTAGATTAATAACTTGCCATTAGTATTACGATAGCAGTATTAAAGATTGCAAGCATTTTTTTTTACCTATAGTTTTGGTATAGGATGCAAATAGTTCATTTTTTTAAAATAAAAATACATGCTAAAACATCATGATGATGATAAAACTGTGTATATTTGCACACTATGAGTAGTGAGTAGTGTGTCAAAAAAGGCATCATCCTTCCTTAAAGATTATTTACATCATAGTTGCATACAGTATACTGTACTGTAGTGGCTCATTCTCAGGAAGATACAGGTTGTAATCCGACATACTATCCATCTAATTATTAATGGTACAGATGTTACTCACATCTGTTCAATTTTTATGTTATAGTAGAATATATTTAAGCCTTTAAAGCTGTCAGTCATTCCAGAGGCAAATATCAATCGACTCATTTGCCATGTTAATGAAGGAAAAAAAAAAAAGACTGAGCTGCAGGTATCATGCATATTCTGTTCATAAAGTGCAGAGTGCTTGTGCAAAATGTGTAAAAGTTGGCAGGTCTACAGTGCTACAATTTGTGCATTTTACAGACCTGGCTTATTATTTTTAATATGGAAGAAAACAAATTTTAATTATGAGAACATAAAAGACATTTATTGTCTCATTACATCTCTTGGCTTATTAAGAGACTCTAAGGTAGATTTGTTAATCATTTGTCTATGTGCCAGAGCAGTTCTCTCTGGCAAAGCAATGCTTCAGTCTCTGAGGTGTTTGGAAAAAGTCACAGTCTCTCTGATCTTTCGGCTTTTGTTTAACGATCAGATGTGAGCCGTTGCTTTCGGATAGCAGCGCCTCTTGGAAAGCAAGTGTGTATGCTAAATGAAATATCCACTCTGATTAGTTCAGCTTCAAAGAAGCAACAGATAACACATTAGGTCAACCTTGTATATAATTACACAGCTTCAGAAAGGGGTGTCTAGTGTCACTAATGAATAACTCACTCGGCTTACAAAAGACGCAGCAGAATGTTCATTCTCGACAAGATAGTCCCTTTTTTTTTTTTTTTTGTAATGAATGTACTGTAGGGCTCATGCTCCCATGGTCCTGAGACCTGACCATCTGAAGCAGAAGCAACCCCAGATCATAACACTGCCTCCAGAGACTGGAGTACACTGCTTCCCTTCTTACCCTGACACTGGAATACGGGCAACCCGGACTCATCAGACCACATGACCTTTTTCCATTGCTTAATCCGTACGCTCTGTAACAAACTGAAGCCATGTTTTAGATAAAAATCCCAATAGGAAATACACATAGGCCGCACAGCTGTTTAGTCCCAATCTTGCGAGTCCCCGGGAACACCGTGTGTCATCTCAGAATAATACACCCTGGATGAGAGAGTGGATCGCAGTGTACCATGCATACACACACAGTCACACACTCAGTCACACCTAGGGGTGATTTATCTTAGCCAATGCACCCTCTGGCAAGTTTCCGAGAGGTTGGTGGAAACTGAACAACCGCAGGAGAACCCACGCAGACATACTGTACTGTAAGAAGATCATGCGCAGAAACATGCACAGACATTAGCTCAGGCTCGAACTTGGAGCTGTAAAGTACTGTAAGAACATTTCTCTACTGAAAAACTGCCAAGTGCAAAGTCCGCTCCCTTCTAGACTTTGCTGTGTGGAGAAAACTCTTGTTTTTTCAGTTTCAAATAAAAATCGCTGTAACACACCCCCTCTTGTGGCCTACTGCTTTATTTTATGAGTCGAATCTTACAGTCCTTCGCTTTTACGCCTATTCTGGCAATTTTAGAATGGAATGTTTTGCAAATTGAGCATGGAATGGATATAGTAATTATTCAAATTATCACAAGGTGTTGTGGTCCTAGGCAACCAGCCGTTACGAGCTTGATAATTTGCTACCATTCGGCGGTTAGATTAACAGCATTCACCAGAAGGCAGAGTTCATACATGCTGCATTGTTACGTCTCTTCAATCATGTGTTTTGTTTTAATAGGAGAAAAAAATGAATGAATTCCATTTTACTGGAAGATAACGTGGTGGCCTAGTGTCTTTTACACTATAACCGCCTTGGACCTGTATTGCCAGTTCCCCACATTTTCCTAGAAGGTCACTGGGCCAATTAAATCTCGTTTCCAAGCTGGTATTTTAAAGGGCTCCAGCATAATAAAGCATAATTGAGGATGAGTAGCGGGAGTCTTATCCTTTTCATCACACACCACATGCTAATTATCAGTATTGATTTAATACACTTCAATATCGTTTTCATGTACAACAAGACTCGCTGTTCTGTCCTAATTCATAAAGGAGAAAGTATAATATTTACAGACTTAGGTATATCTGCATCGAAATGTTCAAGTCTTTATGACAGCTTAGCAAAAGGCTCCTGCTGACACACAGACAGTGAGCGGGTGTCAGATAGAAGGAGCGACTAGAGGAACCAGCGTTACACCACCTACCACGTTCTCTCTCTTCAGAGACTCCAGACTTTCTCTCCTCTTGGCTTTACCGCAGCGTAGCTATGCGCCATCTGTCGCTGTTGCCATGGCAACAGGGCCCATTGATCTACATAAAACCACAGACGGAGATATTCTGGTCTGATCCATTAGCATGACTCAAACGGCATCTCCGTCTTGGCTAACTGGCGGACAGTCATTTCAGACATCTTTCTGACCGTAATTACCATTACTCTGACCTTTAAATGGAAACCAATAATATAGCTCTTAATTCTAATCACAATCGCTTTTATTCATCTTTAATGCGGAGTTAGGAAAGCCATCCCGAGCTGGCGAGAGACGTGGAGACCTTAAAACTAGTTGGAATTAGTTATAACATCATTTATTACCAACCTCAGTGTTTCAAGAGGTAATCATTTCTATCCGGTTGTGAATCGCTTCATTAGCCATGACTAAATGACGTGTCAGACATTATTAGCAGGAATACTGTAAGGACTAGCTTATCTGTTTTCTGCTAGAGGTCTAAATTATGATGTTTTGTTCAGAAAGACGTCTGACACGACTGCCGTACAGTGATGCAGTACAAGCATTCTTGAAAGAATTGTGTCTTGTGAAATATTAAGTCACTGCTGGAAATACACAACACACACACACACACACACACACCTCATAAAATCTGCAGAATGTCACAGCAAGGAATTTCATTTCTTATGATATTGTTAGGGCTTCGAGAGCAAAGTGAATGTGGAGAGCTCAGAGTAGGAAAAGCTAATAAGGCCTGAGATTTCTCTGTAGATTTCTTTTTGGATCAGTGTAACAAACATGAAGAGAACTCTATAAAGAGATCTTACATCATTCTTACAATGCTCTGGTGGAATCGGGGGGGAAAAATCGCATCAAAGCTAGAATCCGCACGATGGATGATTACACCACGCCTTCTACGCTCTTGTTTCATAAATATTCTACTGTAGTTTTATCAGAAGGAATTTGCAAGGGAGTAAAAAAAAAAAAAGCTGTTTCTTTGCGAGTAAATAATTATGCAGGCAATGTGGAGAAATTTGCAGCGAAGGAAAAGAAAAACCTCAATACGTTTAGAGAACGAGCGAGGTGAAACTAAACAGATGTGTTCAATAAGACGCAGGCATCTCTGGGCAATTTCTCCAATGATTAAAGTGACCAATCTCCGAGCTCCAGTCATATGTCTTAGTTAGAGGTCTCTCTCGTCGGTAGGAGATGTCTGATAGGACGCTCCCTATCTGGAGATGCAGAATTATCGATGTGATTATTGATCATTTGGTGCATTATATTCATGCAAGCTAAGTAAGATATAAAACATGCTGGAGCGTGCCGTTACAGGAACCACCAATGGAGTGGTGGGACTGCAGCTTGACAAGAAACGTTTGGAACACCAACAAGTTGAATATATTACAAGATATAGCACTTAGATCTGACCAAGTAATGTGATTGGACAAGAGACATTCCATGAGTGCTGATATAAAGCGTAACAGTACTGGGACGTTTAACGATATGCGTTAACTCCTGAACAAGGGCGATACTTGGTGTGTGGAACAATGGATTTTTTTTACACCCTTCATAGCGGACTTGCATTTATGCTCTTTGGAATTCAACCCTGGAACAGTTTGTTAGCCGATATTTCACAGCGAAACAAGTGAAAGACAAGGTTGGGGTAGCTCAGTAGTTAAAGCATTGGACTATGGTCTAGAAGGTCTCAAGTTCAAACCCCACCACCCCTATTGGGCCCTTTAGCAAGGTCCTGAACCACTAAGAGATAAAAATGTGAGTTGCCCTAAATAAGGGTTTCTGCCGAATGTTGAAATGACTGTCCACCAAAATGTGTTTGTAAATGAATATGTTGTATAAAAGCAATATCACACTCAAGGTCATGTTGTTGTATTAAATATCAGCACGGATGTGATATCTTTGGGACTCATTATACAGTACGCCGAATGAAACACATCCATGCTGATATTCAGTACAACAGGACAACCTCAAGTGATGTTGCTTAAATGCCAGCATGTACCCAAGTGTTTTTCATCTTTAATCACAACAATTTGCACACAGAAATTATTTTTTCATTAATGAATGATAGATCATACTTCAGATATGCATATACAGTAGTTTATCACTCGATTCCCGTCTCTGTGTGCATGGAGTTGGCATGTTCTCCCCGTGCTTGGTGGGTTTCCTCCGGGTACTCCGGTTTCCTCCCACATTCTAAAGACATGTAGGTAAGGTTAATTGACATTCCCAAATTACCCGTAGTGTGAGTGTGTATATGTGTGTGTGCCCTGCGATGAATTGGCTCCCTGTCCAGGGTGTACCCTGCCTCGTGCCCTAAGCCTCCTGGGATAGGCTCCAGGTCCACCTGAATACAGGATAAAGCGTGAGTAAGGACTAAGAGTGAGTTTATAATTTCTGTAGTGTATATATTTATGGCATTTATCAGACGCCCTTATCCAGAGCGACTTACATTTTTATCTCATTATATATATCTGAGCAGTTGAGGGTTAAGGGCCTTGCTGAAGTGGCCACTACATACATACAGTAGTGGTGGGGGGTTTGAACCTGGGACCTTCTGATGATCAGGCCAATGCCTTAACCACAGAGCTACTCCACATTACATTGTGCGTAGTGTTCATCACATTACATTACGGCATTTATCTCATGGCATTGCTTAAGGGCCTGACAGTGGCAACTACGTAAAGGTGGGGTTTGAACCTGGGACTTTCTGATCATCATTCAAATGCCCTAACCACCTTGAGCTTACACACAAGGTATCAGGCTATGTACACTAGAGATGGTTGTTCATGAACGATTCGTGAACAAATCTTTAACATGACTCAGAAGAACGAGTCGTCTCGGAAAGTGATTCGTTTATTTTCTACTGGGCGTGCATGCGCAATGAATCGCAAAACCTCCGTAGGTTATGTACAGGAAACAGAAATGAGCAATTCTTTCTTAATGAGTCTTCAAGTCACGAGTCGTTCGTTCTTTTGTCACGTGACTCCCATAGACACTATGCGGTGCAATAGATTCAAAAGCATGAACGACTCAGACTGGAAGATATGAGAGGTGAGCTACTCATTCTGTTTATTATAATAAGTCCTTAGCTGCATTGTAATATTTTCATTACTGGAACTATAGACAAAATTTGTGTATGTAGATGTATTGGGGGTCTTTTTATTGAAAATGCAACATTTTATTTAATTTCTGATCAGAAGAACAAAATGAACTAAATGACTCAAAAAAAGATTCGTTCATTTTGATGAACGAGATTCAATGAACCGAGTCACTAAAATGATTCAAGCTTCCCATCACTAATGTACACAGTACATGGATAGATATTTAAAGGTGTGCCAAAAGTGAGATAGAGAAAATAAAATTCTATTTTAGATTTTTTTTTTTTTAAATAATTGTCATTTCCTTATTGTCCAACACATGTTACAACTGATATAATCACCGGACTAGCGATCTAACCTTTGTTCAAATGCATTATTCCAAATAAACAGATAATGTGCCTTAAACAAATACAAATGTTCAAACAATGGGCACACACTATGTAGCTTTTTTGTAAGCAGGCCCGTGTACATCCAAAGGTTTTTCTTTCATGTAGGAGTGCTGTAAGATATGAAGGTTGTGGGTGTGAGTGAGCGCTCCAACATGAAGCTTGCAGGATAAAAGGAGTTGCTGTGTTATGCATTCATCATGTTCATTTGTACATGCTTAGTAACTAACAGGTGAGGGTTTAAATGTGGGTGAAATGAGGCTATTTGAGAAATGTGAGCAGGTGCAAAAAAACTGTGAGTGTGATGACTTTGACACAATGCTGTGAATGTACACCATGGATTGGATGCCAGTCCATTACAGCGCACTAGGCATAAACACTTTGACACGCTCATTCACACCGAGAGGGTCAATTTCTCCTAGGCAATCCACCTAACGAATGTTTTTTTAGGAGGTACGGACCCCCAAGGAACACGTAAAAACAAGTGAGACAGTAACCCAAGCTCGATTGATCCGGGAGCATCGGAGCTGTGAAGCTGCAACATTACAATTTCCATTATTGCTCTACCAGAATGCCCTCATTTTGGTTTATTGACTTAAAGACAGACAGCGCTGGCATTTTAATTTCCCGTCTTCTGATCAGTAGCCTTTATCCACTGGGCCACCACTCTCCATATATCTCCATGGGAACAAGTCTTGCTAATTGTGCATATAGAAATATCAGCATGCTATCAATAACATTGTCCAGATTGAAGAGAGGTTGATGAAAATGTGTGTGTGAGAAAGAGAGAGAGAGAGAGAAAAAGCAAGGGCTCTTTTGAATTACAACAAAAATGTGACACTCAACAGTCACCATACAGATTCCCGCTTCCATCAATCAAGAAAATTAAGCTGGTATGATAAGTGACTCTACTCACAAACCGCCTGTCAAAGCACACGTATTAAAATGCCACGCGCGAAACAGACAGTGACGGTAAACCAAACATTACAGCCAAGCAAGGAATGTTAGGTAATAAACCTCCCCTCCTATTTGTGAGAGGATAGTGTAAATGTCGTCCTCAGCCACCTCTCTCCTCCCCGAGGCCCGAGGAGAAGGTGTTAATGAGAACACCTGGTCAAACTGCTCAGAGCAAGACATGTTCTCAAGACCATCCATTACAGCCCCATTCACTTAGGGAGATCACACTGATCCGTTCCAGTTCCATCCATAACATTTAACACAAGAAGATTTTTTTTTTTATCCCCCCAGAAAGCAATGCATATCATCTTAGTAAAATTGGACGCACCACCATGGCAAACATTAGTCATGCTCTAAATTGTCTCTGGTCCTGTTGTTTGACACCTGAGGCGAAATGTGAAAAGAACCAAAAAGCACTGAAACTGCCTCGCAGACTCTGAATTTACTATTTTAGACAGCTGCACTGCCAGATATCAAGAAATGGCATTTAGGAAGCTTTGTCAAATAAAGAGCAATCACAGGTTTGGGTAAAAGTTGCATCAACAGATATCTGGTGTAAACCTTATCACCTTCAGTAAAATCGCTTAAAGTAAATATCTTCTTACAGTATTATACCTGGTGGAAACCTGTTTCCTCGTGTTAGTCACGCAAAGAGGTCAGAGGTTAAAGAACTGGTCATACATTCAACCCTTTATCAATTGAGCAGGTTATGGATTTAGACCACCGGGTTGCAAAATGCCACAATTATGGACACGTCCTTTAGGTCGGAATAGGATGAAATGAGTAAAGTCAATAAGGCAATTTCTTTTTACATGAAATATGATGCTACTGAAACAGGACTCATCCTGTTGCCGGCAGAAAACTATACCAGATGGGCCACAGCAATAATCGTTCTACTCACCGTATTAGAGATGGGATGCCCTTTAGAGTTTTCTGAAGCCTGCACTCAGAGTTTGAGCCCAGGCAGATCCAGACACGGCCTCTGAAGAGTAATACTTATAGGTAAGTACAGCCGTCCAGCTCCTTTTATGTGTATTCACTCTTGTTGACCTGCCACATCTTCAGCCTCCTATCCAAATCCACTAAGCTCTGATTAGATGTCCAGTTAGATCATCCATGCCTCCAATTTCAGTCCTGACATGATGACAAGCAGATGCTGCCTCTGGAAGCCACATGAGCCTGTAAAATTAAGATTTAAACAGCAGGTTAGTCTCCCTGTTACCATTTGCAGAATCTCACAAAAAGGACAGTCAAATAAATTAGATATAGTGTCCTTATCCATACAACCAGAAGTGTGAGGAAATCTAGAACATTTACTTCCTTCCTCTACATACTGTAAGGACATATTTCATAGACTGTGGGTTAATACGATCAAGATTTCCCCCCCAGATTTTCTCCCTAATTTGGTCGTATCCAATTCCTCCCCGTCACTAGGGGCGCTCTTACATTAAGACTACCACCACCACTCAGTCGGGAGGACTGAAGACTATCACATGTTTTTCCTCCGCACCACATGACGCCAGCCGACCGCATCTTACCGAACTGCTCGCTCACGCACAGTTGGGGGCGGCGTAACACACTCGGAGGACAGCGCTATCCGCTCCTTCCACTTGCGTGAGCTCACAGACGCCCCTGATCACAGAAGCACCTTTCATCCCTCCCCTCTGAGAGAGCTCGGCCAATCAGCTCTCTCTAGACCTCCGGGTGTGATAGGGCGAGCACTTTACCACTGCGCCACTCGGAGGCACAATCAAGTCATTCTAACCTTTTACTCAGGCACACAAGTAAATTGAGGACTTGTACTTTTACTTGAGTAATATTTGCTCTAGGGAATCTCAACTTTTACTCAAGGTTAGGATTTGTCTACTTTTTCCATCTCCCACCTACAACACCTTTATGCACTGTACATGAGAGTTGATGCTATAATACATAACTGATGACCCATCACTTTTAAGAAATCATAGATTGCTGTGGTATAATATAACATTAATTCAACAGGCCATCATGTTGCACATAAAAAAATATTTTAGGGGTAAGAAAGTGAAGCATATTCAGTTAGCATATTCATTCGCATATACTGTAAAGTATACTATTCTTAATATACTGTTATGGATATGGTCTGTTCCTAGAGTACATATACAATATCCAGCTGTGTATTGGAATTGTGCAATTAACAAGAGACTAAAGGATAGAGACAATGAATATCTGGTTTCCTTTACAGATAATGCACTTGTCAATGTTGTTCATTTTCCACACACCCTCAGGACATCATTACTCTAAATCAGCCCCTAATAACATGCCTGGGGTCTTAATGTGATACTAATCCAGAAGACGAAACCCATACCACAGGATAAACAAATAAGAACATGAACCTACAGCTGTTTCTATAACATGGATCACAACGGGTAGCCAATGTATCTGAACATGCCTTCAGAAAGTCATCTCAACAGCAATGAGATGTGATTGTAGAAAATCCCTTTAAACTTCATCATGAGGATAAAGAAGGTTATGTGAATGATGTTAGAGACACCCTGCCATGGAGATGTGGCTATTTGTGGATATGTCCTGAAAAACCCAAATCCAAGGCCTAAAGCAGGAGCTATTTTTGTGATATCAATCCAGAGGATTCACATGCCTTACAAAGTAATAACATTCAGCTGCTGTAAAATCAGAAGTGCAATTGGAGGAAACAATACCTAGGCATTATGACTTTATGATTGTATACATCAAATATATGGGAGCTCTAAGCAGTGATTAAGGGATCCAAGCACCATGTGTTGTTGCAGAGGTTAGAAGTTAATGATGATGATGACAATGATGATGATGTAATAATGTCATCAAAAAATCTGCAGTTTAGAGATATTGAATTAACTTCAAGATAATCCTGATAGTGCAAACAAAGATTAAATTTTCCTGGTAAGCATGGTAATACCATACTCACTCTCACTAACTCATCTATACCTATATCCTACTCCAGGAGATTTAGGGCACAATCCATTGCAGGGCACACATTTAAACACTTTACAGTAGGCAATTGGGGAACGCCGATTAGTCCTATCGGCATGTTTTGAACTGTGGAAGGAAACCCACCAAGCACGGGGAGAACTTGGAAACTCCATACACCCTGGAGGTGCGAGGTGTCAGTGCTAACCACTAAGCCATTGTGATGCCCGGTAACAAACATATATACCACATTTGTTGCATACACAGTACTGTGAAAAGGTTTCAAGCTACTTCTCATTTCTTTATATAAAACGTAATTAAATTGCAATGTGCCTAATGAAACAATTAAAAAATTGGTTATTTATTTAACAACCTCAGCAGCAACCTCATTTTTCCTCTCAACTCTTCCAACCAGTCAGCATTCAGCATCACCAGTATACTTATCATCTGTCCTGATCCTGATCATCTGTCATCATGCACCTGTTACTCAATGGTTCATGCCTTAAGTTAGATGTTTTTGATGCTTTTTCCATAGGTCATTGTGTGGAATAACAAATAATCAGCCTAAAACTTGGCAAGCCAAAAAAAAGCCCTACAGGAAGCCTGGAGAAATATTCAATAAAAACACAAGAAAGTGGCTCTTTGGAAGCAAAATATAAAAATTTTCATTTAGTTTTTAAAACCAGGTAGCCCACGGTCACAAAAGCACATTGGTATTATCACAACATTTCTATTGAGCAAACGTATAGCCAACATCGGGACTCTCAACATATGAACTTTATATATGTTTGTATATTATGCATCAAGGAGATGTGGAAGCGGAAGTCGTGTTTTTATATTAAACTCTCTCCTTGAAATGTTTCCTGGGGAGCACTGCTACAGATTCCAGGATGGCCTCCAAATGCCAGCTGGTTTTCCACACCTGAGGCTCTGACTGCATTTTATAGCTACCCAAGACACACTGAGTGTTCAAAGGCATCCGAATTTGAGAGAGTCAAAGGGATGACTAAATTACAGCTTCCACATTTTAAAAAATGATGGCGATCAGAGCCAGTATCTCAGCCAGTCTCATGGACCCCCTTCAGTCCTAATGGGAGGATACTGAAAAAAAAATTCCATAAGCAAGGATAGAATGCGCCAGTTTTATTTTTATCGAAAACAAAATTACGTTATTTTGTCATATAATATATGTATATAAAAAAAGACACAGACGTCTATTCTTTCCAACAAACCGTTCTTGAAAATGCAATTGAGCTTCTTGGGTCCAAGTTTGTCCAAGCCTGGCAAAAATAAAACAGAAATAAATAAATGAAGGTTGCAGAGGGAAAAGTGGAGCAACCGTCCCCCAGGTCCTGCATTTCTGGGACGTACCATCAACACGGCTTCCACTGAGGTACTGCACATCTTGAGACACGTTCATATGTTTATCAGAGAGGCTCACTCTGATCTGGTGCTAATGGCCTGGGGCGAGCGCTGAGGATTACCGAGGGTGTCACATGAATGCTGGGGTCACTGAATCACTGAAACAAGTGTACCTTCCGGCATTAAATGAAGCCCATATGGCCTCTCACAAAGTAGATTTCTTTCATGCACCTGCCTGGAGCATCTCTCTGTTTTTTGAAGAAAAAAAAAGAAGAAAAAAAAGATATGGTGTCCCTTCTGTCATGTGAATATGACTATGCTTGTGCTTCTGAAGGACGGGATTTTTTTTAAAATAGATGCATGTATGCCTCTCTTTAAAAGTGCATGCATATTCAGAAATCACAAGCAATTAAACATGTTGTTGCAATGCAATAATCCTATTTGTATGATTATACTTAATTGCATTCAGTGACCAAGGTGACTGAGGCACTCCCATGACAAGTGTTATGAAAGTTATATGAATATGAATATCCTTGTAACATGACATGAGCGAAAGTAATACTACAGTGCATAGAAAACTGTGGACAACATCCAGAAGACAATATCCGGGCATCCCAGACTACCTTGCGCTGACCTATTTTGATTTCCAGGTGTCCTGCATTTTCCGACTGAAATTTATATTCATTTATAATTTTTTTTTCAGGAATGGTACACTTAACAAATGAGCCTTGGAAAGATATCCTCATTTATCTTCGGTTAAAGGGTCAGGGTTACTGCCTGTGAGGAGTTTAGCATTTTCTCCTCATGTCCACATGGATTTTCTTCGACACCGGGAAAGAGGTGGGAATACAACTTGAATGAGACGTCATGTTCACATTCTCTACCTGTATACGTGTAAGCTTTCGCTCCATTCTTTAGCTTGCTCCTACGTTTCTGAAAAACATGCTGGATTGACCTTAAGTTGCTCTTAGATGTGAATAAGTGTGTGAATGTTTGTGCGTGGTGCTCACGTATTTGCTGTGACCTCTGATCCCTCCACAGTGATATTGGCAACAAAAATATAAGAATCCATCATCTTTTGAAAACCAAATAATGATTCTTCCACGGATGCATCGGTCTAACAACAGTTTCCGGCACTTTTTACAAGACTGTACATCAGTCTTAATAACTCTCTTAGCATGTTCTATGCACAGCGAGATTACTGTTGTGGCTTCCAAACAAAAATCCCATTTAGCCTGAAATGGAAGCTGATATATTTTGCCATTACTGAAACTATTCATCTTGGTCTGAAAAGCAAGAATGACTTTCTAATGGCAAAATAATGTGTTGGGCCCCATTTTCTTCCGAGCTAGAGCGGAAACAGACAGAAATCATCATCTTGTCATTGCAACCAAATGCATGCTTCTTTCGGTTTTGAAAGAGCAAATGTCATGTACTTAATCAAAACTCAGCATAAGAGCTCAGAATCATGGCCTTCACGCTACACAATGACGAAATTACACAAATAACGATGCTCCATCCCCAAATACATAAAGGCAATTCAGTGTCTGCAGGATCCTTTGGAAATGTAGCCGTTAAAGGAAATATAGCTGCTTATAGTTCTCGTCCGACTATGCTGAAGTGTATAGCAGAATATTAGCACTACAACAATATATACACTACTACTTTATTTACTTTATTTAAAAAGTTACATGCAGAATAAAAAAGTCTAGTCTTCACATACACTGGAACTTCAGCATGCAAATGCTTTTCCCAGGCCCTTACACCAAGAAAAGGATAAGTAGTAGTGCACTTAAGAAATTTAGGTGGAAAATGTAAACACGCACACTGTAAATGCATAATAACTTACTGAAATATTTGAAATTATGCCAAATCTTTACTTTTCCATTGATGTTTTTACTATGTTAATACATTTGAAATGTTTTTTTTTTTCTTGTTTTCTTTTAGGACTGTGACTTTTTTACTTTTAGACTTTGGTCTAGTGAAAAGGACTAAAAGCATTAAATACCTTACCTGAAACATAAACGCATTCAAACACTAAAAGTCTCATGCATTCTCAAGGCAGTTGTTGATAGCTGTGCTGTCCTAATGTTTTATTCCCCCATGCTAATTTTTTATGTGCCCCAGCAACTGTATTCTTAATGTTATGGACGTATACTCTCAAAGCATGATATAATGATATAATCTTAAAGAATGATATAATTATATAATCTGTGAGCATGGTACAACATCACATACAGAGGTGGTCATAAAATATCCATCCAGATCTAATCGAGTCGAATCGAATCGAATCGAATCGAATCTAATCATCAGTGATTGTTGGTATACAGTAAATGTGCTAGCCGGAATAAGCCCTTCTTGTCTTTCAGTAATAAAAAATGCATGCAAAAATATTATTATAATTATAATTATTATGAAAATATTTGCCAAATATTTTTCTGTGGAAATGGGTATAACAGCAAAAGAAAATTGGTGCAGAGACTGATTTCTTTCCTGCCCATACTGTAAACTCACTGTAAATGTCACACTTTTTAACAACTTAACTCTGAAATCCAGAAAAAAACAAGCGGAACGGTAATTTATATATATATATATATACCAGGAGACTCTGGGGCATGAGGTAGGGTAATCCATCACAGGGCACACACACATACAAACACATACTCACATGCTCTTTCATACACTATGGGCAATTTGGGAACGCAAATTAGACTTATCTGCGTGTCTTTGGACTATGAAAAGAATTTTTGAAAGAAACCCACCAAGCACGGGAGGAACATGCAAACTCCATACACCACACTGACCCAATAGAAGTCAATAAAAGTGTTCCATCAATCCATCATATGGGCTACATCAGAACACATGTATATAGAAAAAGAGTTGAGTGTTTTACATAGTTGATAGTGTTATGTTCTGATGTAGCCCATATGATGTAATGACAGGACACTCATCATATTAAATGTTAATTATAAACCTATATGTGTTTGAATTAGGAAAATTATTATTTTTATAACATATTTAAATTTAGGGCAGAAATGCGACTCCAGTAAAATATGTAAGCTGAGAAAAAATAAATAATGGTAATTAATGGTAATGACTGATTATTGTTTATGTCAAACTCATTAAATAGAATTAGGTACATTAACTTTTTATAGTAAAATTGACATTTGGAAATGTAAAAGATATACAAAAATCGAGAATCTTTTTTAAAGTGTATAATAATTACATTATGTTGTATGTTTATTTATGTTTTAAATCAATTAAACCATAATAGTACCATCTTGATTTTTAATCTATCTATTTCAAGCTATATTTTACATTTAATCTCAGTCTAATAGATTGCAAAATTACTGTCATAAAGCTATGAAATAAAATCAAAAATAATAAAAAATGCTTTTATTTTTGCTGTCCGTAAAGGTATATTTGTCTGGAACCGCCTCTGCCTATCAGTGACAGCTGGGTCAGGTAATTACACGGAGTGAAACAGTCTGTAGGTTTGTCACTGTCGCGCTGTCACTGACACATCTGCAACACGTCATCAGCGGTGATTGAGAAAAGCAGTTGTGAAACATGTGAAAAACAGTTGTGGGTGTAATGAACACCAATGAGGTGGATCGTTTTTTATTCTATTATCCTTTTCGCCCAAGATGCCTTGATGGGAACAAGTAAAAAAAGTGATAGACTGAGCACGCATCACCCAAACAAATTACAAAATAGACAAAAGACAGATGACAGAACTGGAAGTTAGTGTTCTTTTAGTTTGAACAAAAGGGTTACAACTTCTCCGTATGTGGTATGATGAGGAAACACGGCATGAAGCCACAGATCACAAAAAATTAATGAATGCAGCTGCCTATCTGCTTTAGTGTGTTTGTGTGTATGCGTGTGTAATAGTTTGTCCTACATTGTTATTATTTCATCAGTGAGACCTTACATTGCTCAACTCCAATAGTTTCACTGTCAAGCTATTGATAAATATTAGAGTTTCGCCTTCCCATTAATATCAGCACCAGCTATCACTGCATACCATAATAGCTGTCTTACTGTAGGACATGATAACTAGACTTGTTCAAAGAAACTGAAATGCATTCAAAATGAAACAAAGCCATCATAACATTTACCTGTTATATCACTGGACGTGGCAACCTATGACAGAACATGACACATGTGATACTGTTACGGAAAGATGCACTATTATAATTCGAGTGTTCTTATAAGCGCTGAGCCAAATTATGGCCCCAAGACGAATGAAGTCACCTGATAAAATTACAGTGCAAACACTGTATGTGACACCATAGCTGTCTGCACATTTTGGCGCTGACCTTAAAAAAAAAAGATGAGATATCACTTCAGATAGACATTTTTCCTTTTGCACTGCTTCCCCAGACCGGAAAAAAAGAAGAGGACCGAGGGAGAAAGATAGATGTCTGGAGGAGCTGATTAAGTGCACGGGTCAGGCGGAAATGCCCGAGCGTGTGCTGCAGTGCTCACGACGAGGAGCACGGAGACTATGTTTCATTCGTGACTTCAACAGAGAGCGACGCTGCCTGAGTGGGCCGAAATGCGGCCATGCTGCATGGAGTTGCCATGGAAACTGCAGGGAACGGGGGAGAAAGTGCAAGACAGCGGATGTGCATTAAGTTCTGTCATTTTATCACCTACTGTAGAACGCCAAGAGCATGCAAATCATGACGAGGCCCACGAAAGCATTCACTTTTAAACGTGAAAGAACTGCTTTACAGAATACTATGAGGAATTGTTTTCTTTTTTTTTTTTTACTGCACCGAATGAATTTTATCTCTGAAGCACCGAGGCTCTGACTTTGTCTTTCCGCATGTACAAGTAGAGGCGATAAGATGCTGAAGGGGGCCAGCGGTGATGTCACACACAATCTCAAAAACAGGAAATAAGCAAGTACATCACTATTGTTGATATTCTTTATATATAGACATCATAATGCAGATATTGTCTGCAATAGCAGCAAAACCAGACATGACGGTTTCCTGAATGCAGCCATGGCTCCATCTACTGAGCAGAGATGGACAAGAGATGGACAGTATACTGCTGATTCTCAAGTCCTGCAGATCTCCATCAGTTTGCTCAACCTAATATCATTTTAATACAAACCACTTTCGGTTATTATAAAAGACATTTTTAAATGCTTTCTAACTAAAATTATAGTTAACACTCCAGTACAGATCTTCAAAATCCGAAAAACAGATCATTACTTATTTTAAGAAAAGGCTTACAAAAAAGATAAAACCTAGTTGAATATCTAGTTTTTGGCAACATCTCTTTTAATACCCGAACCCGAATTTTTAGTGCATTCGCCTTCATACGCCGATTGGTACTTAGTACTGTCTTGTACATGTGACCCGCAATAGTGAACTGTTACTGCATTGGTTTTCCTGAAGTGTCTTCCTTAAAGCTCGTGCTTTCTTCCTCCACAAGGTCGAGGAGGAAAAACATTATTAATTAAATTAGCAAATAATGCAATAATGCAAATTTTAATTGTTATATGCAGTGAAATGTTTATACAACCATCTGTGACCTCAAATATAGAACTACATTGCAAATAAAATTTCTACACTAGAAAATACATTTAACTTTTATTCCTTGGGCATTAACCCTTTTATCCTAGTGGGTGCCACATTGGATCATTTGATCGTTAAGGTCTGGCAAAGGTTTTACAGATTTTACATGGCCTGTCACATCCCTCACATTTCCTATCCGAGCTTGAGACTGACATAGCATTCAGTGGCTGGGTTTGTATGAGGCAGAAGGTTAAGGGACTTGCCCAAGGACCCAACACTGGAAACCTGACGGTGGCAGGGCTGGAACCCCCAAACCTCAACCCCAGTGCCGGAACTGCACGAGCAGCCCCTCTTCTAGAAAATACAATCAAACCAAATATAAAATTTGAAATAAAATAAAATTTAAACTAGAAAATGAGTTACAAAATTAAATGAAATTAAAATAGAAATGTTAATTGCCCAGAAACCAAGATAAAAATAACAAAAAACAAAAGTATAAAAATGTAAGAATAGCTTGAGTGTGGAATATCATAGCAGCAATACGATTTAAAAACAAATAGTATGAAATGATTAATGGCAAAAATAAATATTTTAATCAATTAAACCTTACCATATATATATATATAAAAAAAGCCGTCTATCTGGGGATGTGATATCGCCTCTCACAAACGGATTGCAGATTCATCACCGAAGCAGAGGTAATAGCTGATGTGGGAGCTCTGACGCAATCACACTTTAAATGCTTTACACGCCCAGGACATGATCAGGTTACATGAATCATGCCTGTATCTGCATAGATTTCCTGTTAGTTTCATTGTACTGAGTGAATAATTTTCTTTAAGGCAAATAAATGAAATTGAATGGGTTAGCCAGAACAAGGGGAACCAAATCGATTGTTCGGTTAGAACAGGGGTAGCCAGCCAACTCTGGTCCTCGAGAGTCTCCAGCCCTGCATGTTTTCCATTTATCTCTGCACTACTCACTGCTGATTACATGGATCAGGTGTGTTTAGTCAATCAGAAGCTGGAAGATACCAATTCACTGAGAACATCTAATTCAAAATAAAATGATGTTTCTCATCATATCCTAGGTCTAACCTAGCCTAACAGCTTCAGAAATAGATACCATTTAAGAAAAAAAGGTTTTTAACAGCAACCTATAGGGTTTTGTTTAACTTTTGTCTCCCTTAACTATACATGTTCTATGTATAGCCCCAGATGGGTTTTAGGTTAAACCTCTTCATGAAGCTAAATCATTAGCAGGTCCTCAATAACACCCTCAAGGCTTTTCAGTTTATCCCCCTGGTGAACCCTTATAGATTACATTTAGAACCAACAGGAGAGGGTTTCTGTCTAAGAAAAAGCCCTATATACAGTAGATAGAACATTTTTACAAAGTTTAAATACCAAATACTTAAAGAACTAAAGTACACTTAATCCTAAGACTATATTAAAACAAATCCAGCTAGCACCCCTAAAGGGTCTTGGGTTCATTCACATAGGGAAGCCCTAAAAAGGCTTATTGTTAGAAATCTATAATAAGGGTTCCAAGAAGAAGAAACTTCTTTTCCATCTGAAAATATTGATGTATGCACTTTTTCTAGGAATGCAGCTTCAGAAATGGCTATCATTTCAGACGAAAAAGGTCTTTAAAGAGTCCTAAAGTGTTATTTTTGTCTCTGCAGAACACTTAAAGGTTCCATAGCGACCCCCCCTCCAGTGGTGCAGGGGCCTAGCGAGAGCTGATTAGCTGAGCGTTCTCAGAGGGGACGGATGGGAGGCACTTAGCATTCTTACATCAATCATGGCTCTACAGCCAATCACTGGCGTCTGTGAGCTCACACAAGTGGAAGGAGCAGATAGTTCAGTCCAGTCAATTGGATAGCGCTGGATAACACAGTTTCCAATGGTGCACGAGCCAACAATTTAAAAAGATGTGGTGGGCTGGCGTCACGTGGCTTGGAGGAAACACATGATAGTCTTCAACCGTGCCCAGTAGCCTGAATGTGTGACTGTCCCAATGAGGTGGGACTTGCCCATTTAAAATCTCTTCATAAAGCTTAACCAATAACCACTCAAAGAAGCTTTGAAGTACTGTACATGTCAAAAAAAAATTATAACTAGGAACTCTCAAAGGTTCTATATAAAAACCTACAACAGAATGATTCCCCACAAAAATGTAAGCTAGAACTATTAACAATCCAGGGTTTCAAAGTTCAGAACGGGGACCATTTCAGGAAAAAGGTTTCCAATAGCACCCAAAAGCAGTGCTCAATTTGTCCCACTGGGGAACACATAAAGACTGGATAGAGGATTGGCTGTTAAGAGAATGTTCCACATAAACCTCTTCATAAAACTAAGCAACGGCCCCTGGGGTACACTTAGTTTCAAGAATGTATTAGAAATAAGATTCCAACTAGCAGCCTAATGTGTTCTCAGTTTTTTGTCCCACTGGGGAACCCTTAAAGGTTGTGCGCAGTATCTTCAAATGTAGGGTTGCCATTTCAGAAAAGGTTCCAAGTTGAGGAGGAGTACAGAGACATGTTGGGTTATTGTATAAAGACCAGATTAATCAGAAATATTAAGCAAGGCCCAGTTGACCAGGCCACAATTTCTACTTTTGTGAAAACAAATCCTCAGCCTTGATCATTTCGGTGGCCTCATTATCATCTATAAAACAGCACACGTTAAGCAGTGCCAAAATTCATTAACAGATGGTATTTGCTGGTCAAACATTACTCGTTAGGGAAGGACTTAATGAGAGGGAAAATCAACATCAAATTTCTCTCGCTCAATTCACAGGGACCGGGAAGATGTTAGTGCTAGTTAAGTAGAGCTGCTGCATGCTGCTCATGGCAGTTTATTTGCCAGGGGAACAGATAGATGATTGGATATATATTTTAAGTGTTTATGATTAGTTAAGCATCTGATCCAATGAATGATGCTTTCTATGTTCCGAGCCTAGACACTCGTTAGGTCATTACAAGTCTGGTTTGTTACTGAGAAATAGAGTCAAGATTCATTAAACCTTTTGGAAAAATAAGGAAATCATTACTGTAACTGGTGCATTGCTGGTTCAGTGGTAGGTTTCTCACTTCCCATGCAGGAAGCCTGGGTTAAAGTCCCGCTCAAACCCCAGCTACTGGATGGAGTGCCGGTCCCAAGCCGGATAAATCTGTGTAAAACCTGTGCCAAGTTGTGCGACGCCTCAATGATAGCATACATAACAACATTGCTGTTATGTAACTATGGAGCGATGTGGTGAAGAAAAGAAAGTATATATGCAGTCCTGCGCAAAAGTCTTGAACAACCTCTCATTTCTTCATATTTTGCTTCCAATGAGTGTCATATTTTCTCGTATTTTTTTAAATATATAGTCTTAAAGCATAGTATTATATGTATATATATATATATATATATATAATATTATATTATATAGCCGTTATAAAGGATAAATTTGGGTTTACATTTTCTGTTCAGTCCCAGTACCTGACCAGTTTCGGGGGAATGCCTTATGTTTGCTAAGTCACACATTGACCTAGGAATAATTCAGCATAAAAACCATCTAAATTAAGACATGGAACCAGTGAGTAACAGGTGCAGATAATGACAGATGATCAGGCAGGTGATTACTGTTGTATAATGATGATGCTGAACGCTGAGTGGTTGGAACAGACGAGAGGAGCAATGAGGCTGCTGCTGCTGAGGTTGTCACAGTCAAACGTTTGTTCTCAATTTTGTATTTTAATCTAAATCGTTAAAATCTGCATAAACAAAAAAAATATGGAATAAAACACAACAGGTTGTGGTGTTATAAGAAAACAAGTAGCAACAGTGTGGTCCAATGTACTAAACCCAATTGCTTTCTAAAAAACATTTATGCAATTCATTTTTTTAATAAGAACATTTATTTATTTCATTTATTCAATAGGTAATTTTAAGATTGTCCCTGATGAGCAAGTCGAGGACGACCGCAACGAAAAAACCTCCCTGAGATGGTAATAGGAAGAAACCTTGAGAGGAACCAGACTCAACAGGGAATCCATCCTCATTTGGGTGATAAGGGATAACTGGGGTTGATCTGCAATGATTTATGAGAGTGTTGTTCTCCTTATACCACCAAAAATTTGGTCAATGAATACAGTTTTGTATAAATTAAAGTATTACATGTTTTGTACAGTACTTTTAGACATCATTACAGGTACTTTTAATGCTGTGGAACCCATATGAAACAACTTACTGTAGTTCCTCTGATCACTTCGGTCATCCCACTTAACAGTTATTCTTGCGCCAGCCTATTTTTTTGTCTCTTGATGTTAACAAGGTGGAAAAACCCACTGTCACAGCTACTGAACAGAATATAAATCCATACCTTCTGACCAATCACAATCCAGCATTTAACAGCAGTGTGGTAGAAAGTACAAAAGCCTTCATTCATGTATACAGAGTTTTCTGCCCCACATACAGTACCATACAGCCTCTGTTATTCCAAACACCTATAAATATTCATGCAATCTATGAATATCTGAGTACCATGTAAAATTGTGCGAAATCTGCTTCTGCCGAATTGATGAGTGAATATGAAATAGGTAATAATGAGTCTTTTTGCACATCCTGTTGCTTCCAAAACTGTGTAAAGAAATTTTATTTTAAATGCCACAACAGAGAAGGGCGATAGAAGGAGAAAGATGTGAGAGGAATCACTATGCATTCCAGTCGCATTACTCTGCTCTCTCGCCTCTCATTTACTTGCCTCTCCTCCCACGACCAGGCTGGCTCCAGAGTGTTTTAATAAGGAGCCATGAATTGAAAGATGGTGGGTTGCTTTCCAACTGTGGTCCACTCAAGTTTGATGCAAAACCACAGCAGCAGGGGAACGCTGTCACATCACAAGCACTTTCAATCTGGCTTTCAATATATATCCTGTATTATATACAGTTATACCAAAGGGCTATATACTAGGTTCTAATTGGTCCAATTTTGACGAAATAGCATGAATACTAGATATATCTGCATGGTAAATTATTAATATGTTGATATTTGTACAGTAACATTTTACACAGACATGCCTCAGAAACTGATTTTACTTACTCATCAACTATACCACTTTATACTGTATACAGGGTCACGGGGGGCCTGGAGCCTATCCAAGGAGACTTACTGTATGGGGGAATGGGTTGCCAATCCATTAAAGGGCACAGGTACACCCGCAAACTACGAGCAATTTGGGAACGCCAATCAGCCTAATCTGCATGTCTTTGGACTGTTGGAGGAAACCGGGGTACACAGAGGAAACCCACCAAGCACGAAGAGAACATGCAAGTTCATGCACACAGACCTGAGGCAGGAATCGAACCCAGACCCTGAAGGTGCAAGGCCACATGCAGGGCTAACCATTAAACACTGTACCACCAGGAAATCGATTAGAAAATTATTATTATATCAAGATGTTCTCTGTAAGGAAATGTTTAGCATTTTTGAAAGAAATCTCTAGTGCTTTGACAAACAGATATAAAGCTATGACGTTAGGTTTTTATGTATGTAATACCTTCCAGGTATTAACTCTGGGTCTGTTTCAGACCCATTTCCAATACTCTATAGTTGATTAGTTTTCTATATCGTCATGTCCCGGCATATTTTAGTCCTTCAATCCAATGGCAGCAACTGACAGCTGAGTAGAACAGCCGTGAGTCTGAGGTGACCGTGTGAGTGAGTGAACAATGAGATAAGCATGCTCCAAAACTTGAACAATGCAGCTGAGGTCTACCACTAAAACTCTCTGTGTACTGCAACCCTGCAGCAGAGCATAACCATAAGCCCTTACTTTCCCTCCGCAGAGAGCGCACTCCCGCTTCAGACGCCCACTCATGCTTCAATGAAAGCTCATCTGTAGGCTGAAAAGCCAAAATGTTGCAAAGAGAGAAAGAGTGCATCAGAACGAGAGACAGAGAGAGAGAGAAAGAGAGAAAGAAAGGGGAGGGATGCAAAAGAAGGTTATGTTGCATATTCATAGCCAAAAACAGCACTGCTAAAAAAAAAACTGAGGGTATAGACTTAGAGTCTCCTTCCTGGCCCAGTCGAATGAAGTAAACTACCAGACAGGGTCAAAGAGAATATTGCAGTAACTCATGCACATCATCTCGAATCTGACAAATTACCAGGTGAAAATAGTGCTAGATGGTGTCGCTTTCCAGAAATGAAACACTGCATTATGCTTAAAGGCCTCGTTTTCACAGCTGATGGGAAATAGACTGTCCTACATAAGGAGCAGAAACTGTTTGGAGAACCCAAATACGGCTCTGCGCAGGTCACCTGTTAGAAAGAGTAGCCATGCAGCAGTTTTCCCTACCGCTGAGTGTCAGGGCCAGATTTCTCAGTCTCTTTGGCAGCCACACAGTGTGTTAGGACACGCCAAACCCGCAGTAGTAGGTGATAATCATAATAACGTGCTAAAGCTTCAGCTCTGCACTGTTTGTGTGTGTGTGAGTGTAAGTGTCTGTGTAAGTTTGTGTGTGGATGCGCGCGTGTGTGTGTGTGCGTGTGTGTGTGTGTGTAGATGTGTGGGCTGGCCTCTTTGCAAAGAGAGGATGCTGCACCATGGAAACCTGTGCAGATATTCACAGCTAATTATGCAGCGACCCGCTGACAGATATGAGTGCGAAGATGCACCATGGAATTAAACTGCCAGCTCCAGTAGCCATGTTCAGCTGAAACGAGAGGGAGGCTGAGAGAAAGAGATGCTCCGGTTTACACTGGGAGACTTAATCAAACTGCCTCGGACTGACAGAGGCTCAATTTCAGCGTGTAAATCATAAAACAAAATGAGAAAGGAAAACATTGTAAGAATGAATCTTCGCAGTTTTACTAATGAGCTGATGACAAACAGAAGCAGTTTCACATTTGGAAACAGTGGGTGCATTTATTTGTTTGTTTGTTTATTTATTTATTTAATTCTGTTTCAAAACATTTTTATAAACATAGTAATAAAAAATTATAAAACTCAGATAGGTATGGCCTCCGAGTGGCGCAGTGATAAAGTGCGTGCCCTATTGGGAGATCGCAAGTTCGATTCCCAGGTGATGCTGTAACCTCTCGCAGCCGGAGGTCTAGAGAGAGCTGATTGGCCTTTGTTCTCCCACATTAATCCCGGCTCTACAGCCAATCAGGGGTGTCTGTCAGCTCGCACAAGCAGAAGGAGCAGATAGTGCTGTCCTCCGAGTGTGTTACTTCGCCCCCAACGGTGCGTGAGCGAGCAGTTCGAAATAAGATGCAGTCGCTCATGCATCATTGGGGGCGGCGTAATACACTCAGAGGACAGCGCTCTCCACTCCTTCCGCTTGCGTGAGCTCACAGACACTCTCCGTTCTTTCCGCGACCTACAATTAGCTATAGAGCCATGATTAAAGGGAGAGCACACTCGCATCCCCTCCCCTCTGAGTGAGCTCGGCCAATCAGCTCTCTCTAGGCCTCCGGCTGCGGGAGGCTACAGCATTACACGGGAATTCATATTTATCAAGATGTCTTACTTGAAAAAAATTACTTTAAAGTACTATGAGACATTGTAATTGTATGTATTTTGACTGATTTGCTGATTATTAAAAATCTTATCTATATATGGTATTACCTAATCAACAGGAATAGTTTATGTGCACGGTTCTACTTTGCAGGCATCGAATCATTGTTGTGACGTCCAGTGTCAACACACAGCTGAGCATTAGTGCTAAAAAGAAATGGAAGCATCCATATACTTTTTTTTTTCCAAAGGTGAAAACATAAGCAGACAAAACACTGCACTAACTCTACTAATGAGCCATGGCTAGAGCTCAGCCCTTTAGTGATTTGTATTTAAAAAATTATAAATAGAAACTGGGTTTACTTTCAGTAACACACTGAGGACAGTCCTAATCACTATGCCACCAATAATGGCCATGTTCGCAAACCAATGTGATGTCAGTGAAAGAGGTTCATTTTCTAAAATTCTGCTTTAATATTATGCGCGTTACTATTATCAGAAGGAAAGCTGATTAATTTCTTAGAATAGCGTGTCTCTGTATAGACAGCATTTTTGTATTAGAGAATATATCATGCATTCTGTTCATTTACATTTATGATTTGTGGAACATTGACAAAATTCCTCCATACAGTAGGGGAAAATCTTATTGTAAAATCTGATAAAACGATGTTACAATGTCCTTGCATTAAAGACTCCATAAATATTAAACAAGCATCTCCTTACAGAAAACTTCACCATATCCACAATGACACTTTTTTTTTATCTGTTGGATTGTCTTCAGTATAATTCCCTATAAATCTGTAACATTTTTAAACAAGTGCATAAATATAAACCCTATGATTTGCTTCTCTGCCGGCATTACTGTCAGAGCTGCTATTATAGAAAATGTATCAATAACCTGTTCTAATAGAATCGAGCATTCAAAGAGAATTTAGATTAAGTACAACAGTGCCAAAGGAACACAGCATGAACATACAGCATACAGGGTTTCTTTTTTGGGTGTTTGCAGTGTATGTTAAACACATTGTGTATGCTTTAATGTTTGGGATTCCTCGGACAAGAATCTGGATCTTCTCTTTGGAATAAACTTTACATAGAATTTCTAAAGAACTCCATAAAACCAGGTTTACGGACATGTATCCTGGGACGCATGCTTGTTGTAACAGATGCTCCCTTTCCCAGCCAATCTGGAACATGCATTCTGGTCTCACCCTCAGCTTAACGGCTATTGGACGGTGATTTTGAAACCATCAGTGAGGTTCTAGGAATGTCACTTAAGCCCTGTCTGCTTATAACTATATTTGGAGTGGCAGCTTTAACTAGGAAAACCAGAAAAAGGGGGATCTGTAAAAAAGTTGTCTTTGTAATGAGAACCTTTTTGTTGCACTTTAAGAGTCTTAGGGACCTGCTTGCTGAATATGGACAAAAATAAAAATAATTGTATTTTTTTTCTTTCTTATTCTTTTATGAAAGTTAATATTGACGCACTCAAAGGTTGGCTTGTGGCTTACTGCTTTTTAACTGACTGTACTTTAATCCATATTGTAAATACTGTATATACAGTATGGACTCGTCTTTTTAAATTGAGTAGGACTATACCTAAAGGCTATATAATTATATTTGTAAAATGCTGTATTGCATTTATATCTGGTGCTAAGGTGTGTTTGGGAAGGGTGAGTGAAGGGAATTTTGTTTATAAAGAAACGGAGGAAGAGGTAATGCTTTACATAACCCGTATTGTACTGTACAAAAAAAACTCCATAGAACCTTTGCTTTGATGTCTCCATGTTCTATTGACCTTCTACTTCAAGATGCATGGTCTACTCAGTTCCATAAAACACTACAGACGTGAAATACTGTAGGACTCTATAGCACTTCCGTGACGCTGCGGATGTTCTACAGAATTTCAACTGAACTATGAAGACGTCCATGTTTTATTTTACTTTGTTTATATAATGCGTTCTTTTAAAATGGAAATCCCATCCATCTAAATGTTTCACTTCTACACTGCTATAAAATATCCACAAGTTCCACAAGAGCTCTTCTTGTCTTTGCCAATAATTTAAAAATGATTGCTCAGTCAGGCCTCGGATGTCTTTAGATTCATTGACGTGGAAGCCTGTGGACATTTCTTTGTTTAAAATGAGTCTTTTCACCACACTGATTCTATTCCCTTCAAGGTGCACTGTTGACATTTTGCTTGTTATTATCACATGATTCTGTTGACAATGGTGCAGGAGACATTTGCCCTTACTGATTATTTTGAAATGACAGAGGTGAAGACAAAGTACTTCATTACCACCAACACACCATCCCTTTACCTCTTGAGACATGAGCTGCTAGGATTCCTGGAGGAGCAGTGTTTAACACTCAGCTCTTAACACCGTGGCCCTGGTTTGATTTGCAGTCAGGGAGCCAACCTCGGGCGCTGGGCTTTACACAATCCGGTCACCCTTAGTTCCGGACCCAAGCCCAGAACTGTACGTACTTCTATACAGTCTATGGGTTTTTTTTTTCAACAATACGTAAGTACTAAAGTCCCTATAGGATTTAAATATATATTTTCTTCTATAGGAGTTTGATAAATTTGATATCTGGGAAACCTGTAGAATATTTTGGTAGGCATTTTTATCTGCCAAGATTATCCGGACATTTATGTTGTGTAATAAAACTAGTTAAAAGGCTACTTTTAATAAAAATTGGTAGATGAGCAAAATTCATTTCATCACCCAACATTACACATGCCACATATCCCACTATGCTCTCATGTGCACAGGTTGTAAGATCTTTCAAACGGGATGTAAATCCCATATAAAAGTTTTTAAAAACTGTGTGGGTGCACAAAAGAGGCTAACTCACAAGAGTGCATACGCAGTGGAGACTACTGCACATCTGACAACTGTATCATGTATCCTGTATCATAAGGAACCCTTGTTGTCCAGACTTTTTTTTGTATAATTATGAAATCAGTAAACATCAGCTCTCCTTGATCTTTCCTGCTGAGGATTTTCCATGGGACGAGTGTATATAGGACAGGGTGACCTAGATGACAGAAGACCTACTTTAATCTGATTGGCTTTCTTAAGGCAATCCACTCACATGCTCAGTAGCTCAATTTAAACCAGGTCTGTTTGGGCTTCTGTTGTGAGCATTTCATGCATAACTCATGTTCAGCAAACCTATACACTGTACATACAATTGTCCCGTAGGGATTATAAGATTCTATCAGACTCACTTGTCAAAATCAAGTTATTTACATTTTTTAATGTACTAACATAATGTGATTTTATTTATAGATTTCTTGTGATATGTATTTTTGGACTCTATCTGGAGTGCAAAAACTTTGAACCTGGTTAGAATGCAGACAGAACCTTATAATTCCAAAGTAATGGAGTGTCTGTCAAGGGTGAAAAATCTGAAAAAACACATGGTTTCTTAATTTTTTTTCTGAATTACATAAGCAAATAAATTGATTTTCTAATATCTAATGTGTCTTTAATTTAATGCAAACACAGATAAGCTTGGGAAACACCGAGAGCAGGCAGACAGAAGTAAACCCTAAATGAACTGTCATGTCTTGCATGTTATGGCTGTGGCACCATGGGATATCTCTGGGTTCTTTGGTTTTCTCCCAAAACAAAGTAGGAGTAGTAGTGGTCTACTGCAATGCTTCCCATCTCCAGATCTACCACAAGGCTACTAAAGATGAATGAATAAATGAATGAATGAATGAATGAAAATGCCCTATGTCTATATTGGCTTATTTTGCTATGCTAAGTGATCATAGTTGATCTAGTTGATCTATGAATCTAGTAAAAATGACCCATTTAAAATGATGCTGGATATAATAATGAAAGTTTACAAAAGGCATCATGTGCATTTCCAAGATGCCGGATCTCCCTGTTTCCAAATAATAAACTTTTCCTGTTAATAAACTGTTCCTGTTAAGTTGTACTGTTGTGAATCAGAGGTCAAACATTACATCATAACTCCTTTATTGATTATCTGGAATAAGCTATTTAAAAGTTGCAAAAGTTACTTTTTTACATTTAATTTTTTTTTTTTAATAAATCCTTTTTTTTTTTTTTAAGAAAAAAGTCCTATCTGCTCTAGAATTTCAGATTTCTATTTCAGATTTCTGTTTTTCACAGACGGAAAACGATCAGTAAAGTCATTTCACTCCCTGCTGTCGGTTCGGCTTCTTAAAAATCAATATCCACAAGGAGAAAGTTCTCCAGTATTTCTTATCAAACGTTTCTTGGCATGAATAGTCTGACCTGGCAGCATCGGTTATAAAGAAAGAGGAAACTTGGTGCCCCCGTGGCAACACTGGCTTGGATGTTGCTTTAGTATTTGGATTATGTGCATGTTAGACATTATCAATGACAAAAAGTTAAAGTTTTTTTTTGTTTGTTTTTTGGTTTTACAAGCAACAGCAGATTCTCAAAATAATTTGCTTTGGTTTATACAGATTACAGTTTGGACTGCACAAATAATGAAAAATGGAACTAAAAGAACTATTATATTTATACCCAATAGGTAATTTTACACTGGACCTCTAATCAGGCATCGTGACTAATAAAAACACATACTGTAAATAAACTTTAAAGTATTTCTTCAATAAACTACAGTTACCCCATGCTATTGTAAATTATATAAAACCAGTTTCCTTTAATGAACATATTGGCAGTAGATCTACTCAATGCAGCAAACTGCGACTTAAACAAGCCAGAAGCTTTTAACAGCTGCAAGACATGGGACTGTCTACACTGAAATGTACACAAAAAAATTCAGTAGAACCTGAAACGTCTGTCAGTCATTATGAAAATAAAATCGGTTCAAACCGCCGATCTCCAGATGGTAGTGCAGGCACTTTTGCACCACTTGGTGCACCGCTTAATCCTGTATCTTGTTTTGATAGATTTTAATTTTTTTTTACACCTACTCATTAAATTTTCTAACACTGCCTGGCCAAAAAAAAAAAAAAAATCCTTCATGGATTTAAATAAGGAAAGGCTTAAGATGATGCTTTGATTGGATAATTACTGCATTGTTTTAGCTGGCAACAATTCTTTGACCCTAAGGTGTGCAGTGAATAGCTTCTAATTTCTTAGACATCCATAAGATCATATCCTGTAGTTGCAGGGAAGCTTAAGCAAAGAAAACAACTAAGGAGATGAAATTACTGGAAATGTGTTAAGAACTGTCCAACACAGTCATGAATTGGAGACCACTTAAACACTTGTTGAAGGTGCATCCTACAAAATCACAGCTATGTTTAATAGTTTAAATACGCACATTTACACCAAGCAATGCAACAAGAGTTCATATGATTGGGAATAAACATCTGTATGGCCTTAATTAAACCACTTGTTAGACTAATAAAAAAAAACGGCTTCAATTAGTTAGGGAACATAAAGACTGCACTTTGGAGAAATGGAAAAAGGTCATATGGTCATCATAATCCATGACTACAATGCCAAGATTCATCAGGATCAAAATTTTAAAGTGTGGTTCCGGGAGCAGAAGGAATCGATTGTAATCAAAGCTAAAGCAGCGCCAACGAAATATTAAACTGTGAGACATTGTTCTTGCCAGGAAGTGTATTTACCACAATATCAGCAAATAGAAACTTAATTTAAAACACCGCAATGATGACCAAGCAGTAACTAAGTGAGAGAAATGGACACTGGATGGATTGTGCAGTGCTCGTTCATGTTAATAAATCGAGTCGCACTTAGTGAAGCCCAAAGAAAATACTTTTTGTTGTTGCTGTTCTCGGATCCAGCTGTGCTCTGTATTTGTATTCATTTATAAGGCATTATCCCTTCTTCCCAATAATACATTCCTATACATACATGCTTAATTTACTAATCAATTTTAATTTCAGTATGGTGTTTCAATAATAATTTGCCAACCTAAATGATGCTTCTATCAGTTTGACTGAATTAATTCCGCTTGGCTTAGAAAGTCTTAGAAAGTGTTTCCACTTGAATCCTTTAGAACCCAAAACCACACATAGTCTACTTACTAAAAGCTTATTACACTGGAAAGCTCCTGATTTTTGGTTCGTTCAATTGTAAAACCTGTGGCCTTAAATTTAAACAACACTCTGCTTTAGTTTTTTTTTATTTTATTTAATCAAATGTTGAATAAAAGACTCGAAATTTCACTTATATAACAGGTGTGCTTAAAATAAAGTGGTATTACAAAAATCTGGCATTAAATTTAGGTTTGAATACCTTAAGAGCATGCTAGAGCGATCAAATTAGTCTGTATTTATCTGTCTATTCAATCCTTTGCAGGAACACTGATTTCTAAAAACCTCTTTTATGGCTGGTGCTTATGCATGCTTGTTCGTCACTTTATTAATAAAAAAAAAAAGATACCTTGCTTTTTGGAATAAAAAAATATATATACAGGACTTTGAATTCATTGTCCTGTGGAGGAGTCAGTGTAAGTGGCTATGTTATTGTGTAATAATGCAGTGGTTTTCAAAGTGAGGTCAGGACTTCATAACCTGTCATTTCGATCTTACATTTATTAGCCTGGTTCAATTAATTGGGTTAAATAAAAATAAAGCAAGACTGTACTTGTCAAAATGGACCAAATGTGTTCTGTCAGGTGAATGTCCCACAGTAAAAAGCTCTATGGCTTCAATAAACAGCTATAACATTTTCATGCCCAAAATATGGTCTGATGATTCAGTGCATCTCACAGTGCTAGGATCCCAAATCCGAACCAGAGTCTGGGTTACTGTCTGTGAATACAAAGCAGAAAAGCATTGGGGTTTCTACCCCCTGGAAGCTGTCTATTTGGTAGCACCACACTATGTGGTAGCACCACACTGACTCCGAAATTGCTTTTTAAAAATATATAAATTTTTAGTTTAGATATATGCATTTAAAATGTTGCCGTTCCTCTTTAATCCAACAGGTGGTGCACTCTAAACTATTCACATATTGGCAGCCGAGTGGTGGTTAGTGCTGTGGCCTCACACCTCAGGGGTTGAAAGTTCGAGTCCTGCCTCGAGTCCAGGGGAGTGGAGTTAGCATGTTCTCCCACAGTCCAAAGACATGCTAAATTAGATTAGGCTAAATAGTGTTCCCAGATTGCCTGTAGCGGGTGTGATGTTGTCAGGCAGCACAGCATCCTATGTGGTATGAGCAGAGTATGTACCAAGTTTTTTTATTTTTTATTATTTTGAACAGGATTATTCATAAAATCGTGATACTTACAGAATCGCTATGCAAATCAAAGCCGCACTTAGGTTTCGTGATAAAATCATATGAGGTGGTCCCTGATGATTCTCATCCCTGCTAGTTTTTCCTTTTTGACTGCATCAAGCAATCCAAGACTTTAGATTTTCAGTAACATAGATTCAATTTCAGTGCTCAAATTTCAGGAGACCTCGGTTGAGCTTCCTCCGGGTCCTCCGGTTTTCCTCCCACAGTCTAAAGACATGCGGATTAGGCTAATGTGTTTCCAAATTACCCATAGTGTCTCCGTGTGTGTGTATGACATTCTCAATCAGAACAGCATCTGATTGGTATGAGCAGATTATTCACCAAGTTTGTTTTAAAAATATATATATATATGCAATGGGGATAATTACAAAAATCTTAATACTTACAAAATAGCAAAGCAAATCAAAATCGGCACCTACTGCAGGTATCGCACTTGATAAAATCGGATCAGGTGCTCCCTGATGATTCCCATCCTTGCTGATTTCGGATTTTTCAGGACCGTAGGTAAAAATATTAGCTCGGCGGGTATCCTCAAATCTTAGGGGACCTCGGTTCGATCCTGAGCTTGGTTAGCAAAAGGGAGGCAGGAAGGAATACACCTTGGATGGAACACTGTGTTATCCATGTTCTATCAGTGTATGTGGGTTTCTACCAGCTTCTCTGGGTTCCTCCCACATCCCAAAAACATGCGTGTAGGTGGACGGGCTATTTTAAAATTTCCCGTAGGTGCAAACGGGGAGTGCGATGGACTCCTATTCCATTCATGGGTGTTATCTTGCCTTGCCTCGTACCCGCTGTTCTCAGGATAGGACTCGAAACCAGATTGTACGCCCAATATCAGGACACCTAATAAAATTAATTTATGTTGAAGATTGATTGATGAGTTTATATATATATACATTTTTTTTTTTTTTTTTACAGGAGAAGGGTTGAAAAAGTTTTAGTACCCCTGTTGTAAAATCCTAATGTAAACCAAAAGGGGGGGAAAGTGGACAAGGATTTTTACACCTGCAGCATGCAGTGTTATTCAGGACACTGAACCAGAGCAGGCAGTCTCTCTCCGAAACCCAACGTACAGTAACACGATGCAGATGCACACACACACAGGAGATGATGAGGACAACATTAAAACATGACGTACTGAGCTAGATCGTGAGAAAGAGAGAAGGAAAAACAGATCTACATACCGCATGAAGCTTTGTGATCATTTTGCAGCCCAAAAGCGTTAAGATCGCCCGGGCGGAGGTGCCGAAGGTGCCGAAGCTGATACTGGCCGTCGGAAATCCGGCTGAGGGAGAAAATCGCGTTTTCAGTGGACCGAATTCTGTCTTTCATCCGTCCCGTAAAGCACAGTGCGCTCACTGCTCCATTTCCGTGGTGTGTGTGTGTGTGTGTGTGTTTGTAGCAGTAGGCTTTAATGGCTGCACTGGCGCGCGACGCGACACGGTACGCCGCTCCTCCTCACACTCCCACACCGGCGAGCACACAACCTGGAGTTTAGTCTCGCTCACCTCACCAACATCTTTCACATCTTTTTTTTTTCTTCCTTCCTCCAGCTGACAGCAATACACACTACCACTTGATCTCCTATAACATATAGAAGAACATCTGGGGAGGGAAAAAATCACCAGTGTGCATTACGCATGGCAAGCAATGCAGATCATCATCATCATCATCATCATGGGAGAGCTGTACACGACCATCACATATGTACAGTGTGTGTGTGTGTGTGTGTGTGTGTGTGTGATATGTCCATGCAGTCTGGTACTGCCATGGCAACTAAACTGTCTAAACTGTCCATTTTATCTAAAAAAAAAAAAAAAAAACAGGAATAATTGAATATCCTATTATTATAATAATGATAATAATAATTATTATTATTAATTATTATTATATTTATTATAAATGAAACACCTAGATAAAAGTATATCTGATTTAGATCTACTCTATATGTATTATATCTATATACAGTATCTATAATATCTGTGATCTATCTATCTATCTATCTATCTATCTATCTATCTATCTATCTATCTATCTATCTATCCTCATACATTACCTTCATCCATCCATCCATCCATCCAGGACCCTCTGTAGTCCAACTAGGAACCATAAAAGCCAAACGTGACCATTATTTCTTACCATTTTTACGACCGTAGTAGGCCAATTTTCACATACGCATTCACACACTACGAGCAATTTTGGAACGCCAATTAGCCTAATCTGCATGTCTTAGGGCAGCAGGAGGAAACCAGAGTACCTGCAGGAAACCCATCAAGCACAGTGAGAACATTCAATTCAATTCAATTTTATTTGTATAGCGCTTTTAACAATTGTCATTGTCGTGAAGGAGCTTTACACAATCAAAAAGAACATGCAAACTCCATGCACGCAGACCCCGAGGCGGGAATCGAACAAGCTGTCTATCCCTCAAAAAATGTTTGACTGAATGTTTGTGATTCTTTTGTGTGGCAATTGATGTGACTTCAAAATCAATTTTTTTCAAACTATTTTTTAAATTTGTTTGCATTTAATTTGGTGAAACGTTGCCATTTATCTTTAATCCGACAGGTGGTGCACTCTAAACTATGGACACATGGGCATGCGGGCATACAGTGGCGTACGGGGTAAGCACTGTGGCCTTTCACCTCCAGGGTTAAGTAATGTATCCCTGCCTGGAGTCTGTGTGCATGGAGTTTTCATGTTCTCCCCATGCCTGGTGGGTTTTCTCCAGGTACTCTGGTTTCCTCTTATAGTCCAAAGATTAGGTTAATTGGTGTTCCATGGTAGGACCTCCAGTCAACATTCACACTCTACGCGCAATGTGAACACCAATTAGCATAATCTGCAGGTCTTTGGACTTTAGGAGGAAAACAGAGTACACAGAGGAAACCCACCAAGCACGGGAAGAACATGCAAACTCCATGCACAGAGACCTTTGCTTCCTGACAGTGTTCGTGGCTCAGAGTCACAGTCTCACAGTTTAAACGTAGACTAAAGATATACAGTACCTCTTTAGCCTGACATACACATAATTCATCCCATAACAATATATTCCAGTACATCAAAATTCACATTCAATGCAAACCAGTGCTGATATTATCCTGAACGGCAACTACGCTAATTCTTTTCCACCTGTTCTTTTTTCTACCCATCCTGAGGCATGTGGAGATTGCACAAGCTCCAGTAGACAGAGACCAATCCTGCGAGCATCCTGAGGCATCCAGAGATGTTTCAGTGTTTCTGATGGTTTGGAACTACTCCTGAGGTCACCTTCGCCCTTGGCACCCATTATGATTTATACACATTTTCTCACATCTTATACAGATTTACATATTTTTTTCAAATTTTGTGAAGCTGCTTTGAGACAATGATCATTGTTAAAAGCACAATATAAATAAAATTTAATTGAACAGACTCCAAAATGGAATCAACTCCAGACCCTGGATGTGCGAAGTGACAGTGTTAAGCACTTAGACACCGTGCCACCATACATGGTATGTTAGGCAAAAAGTTTGGATTCAACTTCTTATTCAATGGTTTTTCTTTATTTTTTATTGTTTTTAACATACGGAAGACATTAAAATCCTGACAGAACTAATATGGAATTATGTTGTTGTTAGTCTTTTGGCTGCTGCCATCGAGGGGTTGCCACAAAAGACCAACTGATCCGCACAACAACTTGGCACAAGTTTAACGCAAGGTGCCTTTCCTGAAACAACCCTCCTGTGTTTTTTTAGCTCGGGACCGGCACTGGGGCATTGGGTGGGAATTGAACCCGGGTACTTAAATAACCCAGATTATGTTATATTTTTGATTCTTCAAAATAGATATCTTTTGCTTTGATGACAGCTTTGCAAACTTTTGGAATTCTCTCAGTCAGCCCCATGATGTAGTTACTGTATTTGGAATGGCTTTCCAACTATCTTGAAGAAGTTCCCAGAGGTTAAGGACACGTTAGCTGCTTTCCTTCACATTCAAATTCATACCAAACCATCTCAATTGGATTTAGATGCAGCACTCTATTACTCTCCTTCCTGGACAAATAGCACTTACATAACCTAGAGGGGTGTTTGGGGTCATTGTCCTGTCAAAAAAAACAAATGATGGTATCACTTAATCCAAACTAGATTGGATGGCATGTCGCTGCAAACTGCTTACTGTAAGTGTGCTCTCAATTTTGACTAAGTCACCAACAGTGTCACCAGCAAAGTGCTCACACCTCCTCCTCTATACTTCACAGTGTGAACTACACATTCAGGAACAGTCTGTTCACCCTCTCAATGTCTAACAAAGACATGGCAGTCAGGGCCAAAATACTTACATTTGGACTCATCAGACCAAATGACTGATCTGATCCATTTCTTGTGTTTCTTGGCCCAAACAGGACTCTTCAGCTTGTTGTTCTTCTGAAGTAATGGTATCAATGCCTCAATTCAACCATTTAAGCAGTCTCCTCTGAACAGTGGATGTTGAAATATGTCTGCTGAGAAGCATATATGTGGGCTTTAAGTTGTTGATTTCTGAGTCTGGTCATTCTGCTACAGTAAATGCATCCTCTGCAGCAGAGGTAGCTCTTGGAATTCCTTTCCTGCGACAGTCCTCATGAGAGCCAGGTTCATCATAGGGTTTGATGATTTTATTATGAAAAATCTGATTAGCGTTCATCAGAATGTGCTTGAATTAGTTTAAGACTGTCTGTAAGATTTATCCTTGCTCTGGGTAACAGGTATTACCAAGATTACTGAGACCTCACATCAAAATGAATAGACTAAAAATCTCTGGATATGTCTGTGGTTTCACATAGGAGTCTGACGTCCCCTTTAAGTATTGCCTCCACTAATAGTTTCCAATAGTTTTTTCTGTTTTGTCAAAGTGAAATTCGCCATTTTCTCTTTACCACACGTATACTTAATCAGCCCGATCTCTAACATGGAGCAAACTGCTTATCTAAGTCATTGACCTCTTGCCTCAAACTAAATTAAGCATAAATCTAAAAATCAATGTGTTTGTGTGGTCTCAGTCACTCTGTGACATCCTGTTGTCTACAAAAAGGATCTTATGGAGCTAAAAATAGTTGTTGCTAGACTCATTTTCTTCCTCAGCATATTGTTGGGTATGACTTTAGATGTCACATTGGAATCAGGCAGGAGGTGTGTCATTGTACATTAGGAGTGATTCAGATGATTATATAATTCGAGCGAAGAGGTGGACAAATGATAAGCTCATTAACTCACTCACTGGGCAAGTAAAAGTGCCAACGTACTGGCCAGTCCAATGTGTTATTAGGATAAAAACTGACTAGGATAAAAAAAAAAAAAGTATATTTCAACAAAAAAACTGGTTGTTTTTTTGCATGCATTTCTACGGTCTAATGATAAGCTAAGCCTAAGCAATAGGCACATCATACTGTATATAGCACATGATGTTTTTATTAGATAACATTTCTGCCATGACCTGTGGTGTTCTGTGACATAAAAGTTATTACCTCTTTATTATCTTATCCCCATTTTAACTCAAACATGAGTTAAATGGTTGCAGGTAGTAACATTAGCACAAGAGTTATATGAAGACTTTAAAACATCAAAGAAGACACTTTAGTGTTTCCACACTGTTTTTCATAATAAAAAGATTGGCGGTCTTGTATAATTAATCCACCCTAATGAAAACTATTCTATCTACAGCCAGATCACTCCCTGACCGATGTGTGTAGTCCAGCAGGTGATGGGAATCAGAATAATTCAGAATGGGATTCAGGTGTGTGCTATCACACATTCAAGGTGCGTCACAACCATGAAACACATTTAAGGTGGAATAGCTGATTTTTCTTAATCATTAATTTCCTTACTAAATAACCAGGAACGTATGGTTAATTGCTCAAAACAAAGGGTTTAACTGTTGCTTTAGCGAAAGTTTATACGAGGACCATTCCACCTTTGGTGATAACAGACAGTAACAGCACTGGAACATGTAGTGAAATTATTTCATGGTGAAATTAGGTCTGTATGGTCTGCAGTACTAGAAAGAGGAGAGAGCAGCTGCCTGCCAAAAACCATATACAGTACAAAACCAGTAACAGAAACACTTTCAGCAAGAAAACACATCTGATAACTACACAATACTTGGTCTATTTAACATTTTTGTTTTTAAGTCATTCTGAATTGCCTCTGAACTGTCTGACTTTTTTATTTATTTTTGCTAATATCTAACTCATACTACAAAGCTGTCTAGCGTTAACATGAGGCTGAATCACAAATCTTTCTTTGGCCCTGATTAAGCACACTACGTGGTGTGTAGAACAAGGCATTGTACACACTAAATTCAATTCAATTTAATTCAATTTTATTTGTATAGCAATTGTCATTGTCGCAAAGCAGCTTTACACAATCAAAATAATTATTTAAGTCTGTATGGAATGTAAGTGTGCATGAATCAAGATGAGCAGATTGTCCCTGGTGAGCAAGCCGAGGGCGACAGTGGCAAGGAAAAACTCCCTGAGGTGGTAATAGGAAGAAACCTTGAGAGGAACCAGACTCAACAGGGAACCCATCCTCATTTGGGTAAAACAGAGAGCAGGAACTGGTCTGCATTTATACAGTGTGTTAGATGGCAGGCAGTTCAGCTATAACAGTTGATGTTAACTGATGTAAATATGGAGTCCAGGTAGTTATTGGAGACAATTGCAATTTTGAACTTTTGAGCAACCGCAGCCAAGTCAAATCCTCAGAGAAACAGCTGTCAACACCAGTTAAGGCCAGAACCGTCTTTATGGTAGAGTGAAACCATTCCAAGAAACCAGACGCATTCCAAAGAGACACATGAGGCATCCATGCGACGAGATCTCCATCCAGAAGCGGAGCACCAGGTCCCTCAGAGAGGGAAGAGAGAGAGGGGGAAAGAGAGCAGAAGAGGAGAGATAACAGTTAGGTATGGTCGCAGTCACATAATGTATAATGTAAATGTATATTTAGTGTAGAGTGCAATAAACAGTGCAATAGCTTTACATATGGGATTCAACCCCGGAAACCGCTGATGTTCTGAAGTGGAATAAGTGAAAATATCTTGTAAGTTTTTCAGGACTGTCCAAAACCTGCAAGTTTTATTTTCCTCACCTTTTGTATGACTCCATCACAGATGTGCTGATATTCTGCACGACAGCACTCCCTCTCATGTGACATTACTTAATCAAGACCATGTAGAGACTCATATGTAAAACTAATGTCAGGTCCAGAATGCTTGTTTGTTTTTGAATGTCAGTCATTTTATAGACGCTGTGTAGCATACATGCTGTACCTTTAGGTTTAAATATAGCTACATATTAAAATTAAATGTTCTGTTTTACTTTTAAGTCAGTAACCTTTTTCCCCCTTTTCTGGTTGTTGTCTTTTAACCAGATACAAATTAAAAAACTAATAGCCTTGCCACAA
The DNA here is from genome assembly GCF_024256425.1 of Clarias gariepinus. Lineage (NCBI taxonomy): Eukaryota > Metazoa > Chordata > Actinopteri > Siluriformes > Clariidae > Clarias > Clarias gariepinus. Next base: position 11,683,623 of record NC_071105.1, on the reverse strand, counting down.
TTTCTGGGCTGTCAGCTCAGCCCAGGTGCTCAGGCCACTGATTTGTCCACCCTTGTAGTAAGTATGTAAGTATGTAAGTATGTAAGTATAGGGTTAGGGTTAGGGTTAGTATATGTGATAATGTGAAAAATCTTACTACATATATTTTTAAGGTAACCATAAAAAAGAATAAAAATTAAGTAAACCTGTCAGTTAAACCTCTTTAGAAAAATAGTCCATTAAAACACACAAACCCAGATCTGTCCTTGAAATAAATTATTCAACTGTGTTAAATTTCACATCCTTATTGAAAGAACAATAATTATTCCTTGTTTTCTTATAATACGTTATCTCCTCATGTACACATTTTTATGTATTATTTTTTTTAATGGAATGCCATGCTTATACCATGTGTAGTCTCAGCACCAGCACATAACTGTTCAGAGGTTATCAAACTTACAAGGTTGCTGCTTTATTTTTACAGTTGCCTAGCAACAGTCAGATTTCTCAGAACTGCTGAAGGAAAGGAATGAATATACAAAGTCTTAAGAGCTGTTCATCCTTCTTTTATATCAAGTCATTGACTATAAGAAAATCATTTGTGTTGGGTATTTATCATATCTGTGATTTTTGAACTAATGCAATGTAAGATTGGAGAACAGATTTTAGTTAATTCTAAAAATAAGGGCAGTGAGAGGTTTTAAAATGGTCATTGCATTGTAGTTTTTATTTCAGGACATTGAGTGCCTTACATAAGTTTTTAACCCATTGAACATTTCTATATTTTTTAAATGTTAATAAACTGTACCTGTAGATGAAGCATAATTGACATTTATGCAATATGTTTAACAATTTAGGTCAGGGAGGATGAGCAAGGTTTTTGTCTGTCTTAAAAATGTGTAATAAATTTAACCTGGGTTTTAAACAACAACAAGAACAACAAATAAATAAAAAATTAATAATAATAATAATAATAATAATAGAAATAATACTACTACTACTACTACTACTAATAATAATAATAATAATAATAATAATTTAAATAATCATAATTATATTTAAAAAATGGTCGTCTTTGAGTAAAAAAAAGTGAGATCACTTAATAACTTAAACATTTTGTGAATTCCAATCATAAAAAAAGAACAGCAGTAGAAGCTATGTTTAATAGTGAACCTAAGGGCATTTCCACACACACACACAGTATGGAGTGAACTCAAGGGACTGGGACTAAACACCTGTGTAGCGTTAAGACTGGAATGTGAAGCAATGGAAAAATGTCATGTGTTCTAATAGGTGATGCGCGCGTCAGGGTACGAAGAGAGGCGGAAAAAGTGATGCCCTCATCATGCCAAGTGCCTACTGTACAAGCCCCTGGTGGCAGGTATTTTTATTGGTCAGGTCTAAGTTCAGCAATGTTATCTCCTTAAAAAATGAGTTCACCTTACTACCTGAATATACTGAAAGACCAGGCTGTTTCCATAAATTGATTTTTTCCTATCTGATGGCACAGGCATATTCTAAGTACGCCAATGCCGGGACTCATTGGGTTCAAACTGTGACAAAGAGCGGTTCAGGAAGCATGCGACATCATTTTCACACATGAATTGGCCACCCTAGAGTTCAGACTTTAAAATTATTAAAAATCTTTGGGGTGTGCTGAAGAAGGAAAGGGATTTATGTACCCGTCTGACTCTCCCATCATACAAGATCTAGTAGAGACATTTATGTAAATGCGGCCCATATACTGTGTATATATGGCTGGGTAAGTTAACTTTCTCAATGAACCTGCCAGAATTTCCCTAGGGTTTCCTCTGGACGTTGTAGCTTGCTGACTATCGCATGTTCAGCAGTTTTTCCTCCACCACTATCTGTAAGTAGGCAATTTACAATGAAATTAAAGCACCTTTTCAGAGTGTGCTCCCAGCAGCATATTGCTGAAAACAGCTGCACCTGTAAATCTACCCATGGCACTATCTACCAAAACACACACACACACAAACAAAACAAACACACAAACAAAACAAACACACAAACAAAAAACTGCCAGTCTGTATGAAATTTGAGTTAATGTAAGCATAAGAATAATTTCACACTATTATCGCACCAACATGAAGAACTAATTGTTTCGTATAGCTTTATTTTTTAAAAACAATATGTAAAACATAACATGTACTGTACATGTAACAATACAACCACCTATTTTCCCATTTCTTAAAAAAATAAATAAAATGTAAAAAAAAAAAGAATAAATAAATAAAATAAAATAATAAATAAATAAATAAATAAATAAAATTACATTTAAAAAAAATTAAAAAGTGGGTGATAATAACAACAACAACAACAACACACCAACAACACCAATAATAATAATAATAATAATAATAATAAGAATAATCATAATCATAATAATAATAATAATAATAATAATAATAATAATAATAATAATAAATACACATGTATTCATACATATGTATACTTATATATACATATACATACATACTATTTATTTTCCTTCCCTTTCTTCCCACCCCCTCCCTTGTATCTAATTTACTGTAATAGATTATATGTTCTCCAAGAATGAACCCCAGATTTTTTGGAAAGTTTGCTATTTCCTAACATTGAAAAGTATTTTCTCAGAAGTGCAGTATTATGTGAGTTTGTTGATTTATTGTTTCCTTGATGGGAAGTGAGTCAATTTCCAGTTCTTTAATATGCATTTCTTTCCTGCAGTTACAGCCAGAAGGATGAAAATTTTTGTATGATTAGAAATGTTTAGTGATTATGTATCTCCTAATATCCAAATTCTAGGGTCACAGGGACTTGGGGTATTTATCATGTTTGAGGAAACATCAATTATACTGTATATTTCTAAAGAGAACTTGACAATTCCAAAGCATATGTAATAGATTTCCTTCATATAATGATTTCTTATTGTTCTATTGATAACCATCTAACATTAACCTTATCAGGGTGTAACCAAATCCATTTTGATAAAATATTTATTTTGATGACCTTGATTTTGCCTATTAATGATATTGGTAGGTCCTTCCACTTCTGCATATCATCTTTTACTCTGTCTAGAAGTGTGTAGTATTTTTTTTTGTTTGTTTGTTTAATATCTCGTTAAATGTTGATTCAATATGAATTCCTAAGTATTTAAACCCATTATTAAATAGTGTTAATGGTTTCATTATGTTTTTTTTCTTGTACTGATATATTATTGGGAAAAGCTATACTTTTATCATAGTTAAAGTTGTTTCCAGATTTATCACTATGATCTTTAAATACTTTTAATAAAGGGGGAATAAAGAGTTGTGGATTGGTTAGATAAATTAACAAATCATCCGCATATAAATATAATTTGTGATAATTAGTACAGATTTCACCTCCTTTTATTCCATATTGAGATTTTACTGCTGCAGCGAGAGATTCGATGGCCAAGGCAAATAACAAAGGAAAAAGGACAACCTTGTTGAGATCCTCTAGATAAAGTAAGGGTATTTGACATGGCGAAGACACATCTGTCTGTGGGAACTCTATACACATTTCTCGAACACCCCTTGCACATTACAGGACCACAGGATGTGGAGTTATTGCCACATCCCCCATTCAGTCATAATCTCGTTCCACATGTTTGGACCAGTAAAAGAGTTCCTGGAAGGCCAGTGTTCCAGATGTGAAGCAGGCAGTCTGATCATGGCTCTGGCATACTGAGAAAACTTTCTACCTTGATGGCGTCCAAGCACTAGTGAAACACTGGGAAAAGTGCATTAGTGTATCAGGGGATTATATAAAGAAATAAAGGTAGTTTTTACTCTCATGATGTATTCTGTTATTCTACACAACTAGAAAAAGTCCTGGTTTGACTTGAACGCTCCTCATATATAACCTACTCAGTCCTTGTTGTGTGTAATGACCATGAATGAAGGTCTACTCGTAATTCCTCTGATCAGGCTCTGATAGGTCATAGAGTAGCTGCTGGATTTGTAATGAAGCATACTAACAAGGCTAACAGGCTCATCCACAGTCTATTGCACATTATAGGTGTCATCTAGTGTAACGATTTTCGAGAGAAGCAATTTGACCCAGTTGTATAATGGAGACAACTTTCTTTAAGCAGACTTTTTGTTCATGATTCCAATTAGTCTGTAAAGCACAGCATGAGATTGCATAAAAGATCTCATGAAATTCTAATCCATTCAAATTGGAGCTTGTGCAACTGAACAAATTAAGGCACATAGTGGTGATGAAAGAGCAGGGAGAGGTCACTAAAGTTTGTACCGTGGAGCCAAAGCAATTATGTCATTTTTCTTACTCTATTATACAGTATCTTCCAGCTTGATTGAACCTTTAACTTAAACCTACTGACTACAGTATGATTTTCACGGATCATATGTACTACCAGTCAAAAGTATGGACACACCTTCTAATTCCATGGCTTTCCCCAGTGAAGGGCAATCTCAATGCTTCAGCATACCGAGACATCTTGGACAATGCTTTGCTTCCAACTTTGAGGCAGCAGTTTAGCGAAAGGCCCTTTTCTATTTTAACATGACTGTGCCTCAGTGCCAGCATATGCTCGCACACCAACCCAGGATATCATATGCTCTCAAATAAATTTAGAAACTACAGACAGCCTTATTTTCCCTTTTAATATATACAGTATATTAAAGTAAAAAAACACTGCAGCATAATCAGTTTTTTTTCTTACAGGTGCATGTACTGTATTACTAAGATGAACAGTTTTATTTCATTTTTTAACTGCTTATAATATTTCTCCTAAATTTAAAATATAACTATTGTTATTTAGAGTGTATATTTAAAGGGAATTACAACATCACAACTCATCAAAATAACCCAAGATCATGCATTTGCATGATAACTCAAATATAACAAAATGCTAATAATAAATAATATATAATAAATAAAATAATAATACGAATTTGTATTCGTAAACAAATTGTGTTAATGCTTTGGCTAAATAACATTAAGAAATCAGTATTTGGTGGAATAACCCCTGTATGCAATTACAGCTTTCATGTGTGTTCATTTCTTAGATACCCAAATTAGCAAAACAATCAATTTTATTCTGTATGTTATAGGCTGACTGTCTCCACATTCATTTGAAAATAAGAAGGGAAAAAGGTTGTAAACCTCATAAATTAGCAGACATAAACTTATAAGGTCAAAATTAGAGCAATAATGACTACATTATGACAAAATATTTTTTTTAAATCAAAGTGAAAAATCAGACTGCACTATAGCTCCTGTCTTCCTGTCCCCTTCCTACCTATATAAAAGAATGTGATATTTTGTATCTGATAAAATACTCCTGTAACTTCAATACAATAAATAGTATTAATGTCTTTTAGCATATACTGTAGTATTTTATGTGATGATAGTATGGCGCTACCTTACATGTAATATTTATTTGCAGTTCAAATTCAAAGAAAAAGCTACAGTTATTTATAGATGAAACTGACTGCACTTGAAGCCCTGAATAAATCTGAAATTGTGCATAATTTCACTACTTCTTCTGGAAGTGCTTTATTCTTGCATGCCACTCTGGGGAGACGTGGAGCGAACATAACATAAAGGTGCCAGTCAAGACCAACAAAATCAGATTAATGAACAGATGAATATTGTTATTATTATTTATTATTAATTTTGGCAATCATCACTTCAGTACACAGGGTGGGCAATAATATATATATATATATATATATATATATATATATATATATATATCCTTATATATATATATATATATATGTGGACATCCTTCAAAGAAAAGAAAAGTGGAAGCTGTTATAGCTGCAATAGGGGGACCTACTGTATGTATTTCTATACAATGTCATTTCAGGTTTGGCCAAAAACCTCTGTCCATATAGTGTAGCTGTACAGACATAAAAAATAGCCCATCAACCAATAATAATTTGTGTGTAGTATTTGTAAGTAACCAGCAGGGGGAGACACTGCATCTGATTTGATAAGGAACTACAATACAGAGCCACAGGTAGACTTCCCAACCGCGCCTCTGCTGGTCATTTCAGGGTTTGAATCCAACATGGCCCCCTACTGGATATAAAGTGTGCTACACAGACTACAAAAGCCGTTGCATTCTACCCTATGTAGGAGTCCTAAATAGGGAGCATGGGGAGATTTGGGACTCAACCCAGGTTGTCTCCCGTAATCCAAAAGGAGGCTTGGCAACAAGTACTCCAGAGTTTGATTAAGCTGCTAACCGACGAGCTCTTTATCATTCGCAGCGACTATTTTTCTTCATTTTGCTTCGTTTTCACTGGATACACGCTTAGGAATAATGAATGTATTTATTTGTTTGGATAATAATAGGTAATTTACCTTCTTATACGGCGAAATAGCCAGGCGTTCGTTTGGAAAACGTTTTACCGGCTGTGCGTCCATACTTTAGTGTAAATGTTTGTTTATTTTTTGGTTAAATACCGACTAGTCTTTGTTACCGATTTGTTTTGTTTTTGTAAATACAATATAAATCAATATTAATGATTGAATCTGTTTCATAAACATTTAACAGGTTAAAGTTTTACTTTATTTTATGGAGGAGCTAACAGGCTAACTGCATCTTTGCTAACGACTAAAAAAACAAGTGGCGTTTAAATAATAAAAAAGGCGAAGTTTATTGGTGGCGTTTGGTTTCCTTATTTGTCTAATATGATTAAGAGTTATTAAAACACAGCATGGATGCGCTGACTGCTTTTAAAGCACCACCTCGTCGAGAGAGGTAAAAAAAAAAAAAAGAAGAAAGAAAGAAAATAGGAAGAAAGGGGGGAAAAGACTATAAGGCGTTGTTGCGCTCTGAGACTCTGGCCTTCAGCATCAGTGTAACTCTGACCGAGTCACCATGCAGGCGGTTAGTGCTCACACACACTTATACACACACTTGTACAGGTTTAACACAAGCTGTTGGTAGAGCCGGAATCGCAGAAAGCTTCTAAGGGAAGCTCGCGCCTTAATTTTTCTTTTAAACCAGGGACAATTTGGACAGTAAAGCCAGCTGTTGTTAAAGTGAGAGTGTGTGTGAGAGAGATGGACGCGGTGGATCCTCCTCTGGGTCTGGAGTCGGACTTCAGTGTCCGGGATCATAGACTACTGAGTGACTCGGACAGAACTTCCGCTCAGAATGGACGCAGTGAGGACGCGTGGAGATCAGTGTGTGTGTCTCTGTACGGAGGAGCTCCGTGGGGGTTCACCCTGAGAGGAGGACGAGAACACCGGGAGCCGCTCATCATCACCAAGGTAAAGCACACCGACTCCTGGTGACTTCAGTCTGTCTCTGTCTGCATGTCTGTCCTTCCATCGGTCCCTCTTGTATTCTGGAATATCACAGTTATCTTACACTATCAGCTGTCTGTCTGTCTGTCTTATGGCAGATCATCAGCTTGGTTCCTTTACAGTTTTCTTTCATTCTTACTTTAATGCTGCATGTTTGTTTGCCCCTGCTTATTTATTAAAGGATGAAGAAGCTACAAAATGTCAGCGTTTGTAGAACTATTCTAACCATAAAACACCTACATTTGTACTGCCCAAGTTTTAATACTATAAGAAAACAATTTCTACCAGAACAAGATTATATATAAAACATATTCTGCCAGACAAAACCAGAAAAAACTACCGATTTTATCTAAAGTGCACCTAAAGCATCTAATGTAAAATCTTGTTCTTCTGGTCAAGACCATGCTATAATGTAATATTTATTTATTTGTATCTATTTTTATATCCCTTTTTTTTTTTACTTTCCCACAACTCTCTAATCATTTACATTATAACATAATATAAAATTGGTTTAAATAAACCAGCTTAATATTTGATATGAGTATTGCCATAAAATAGCCTGAGAAGCTGATATGGCAATAAAACCTAATACAAAGAAACAAACATATCTTTTTGCATGTCACCATCACATTCTCTTTATAGTAATAGTTATATTCCTGCCTGAGTTTGTCTTTCTTTTTTTGCCAAGTATTAATAACCTTAGTTCGGTTGCAGTATTAGCTTTCTTTCTTTCTTTCTTTCTTTCAAATGTTGGTCTATCTTTTGGCATGTCGCCCATCCCACCTTTTTTTTTTTTTTTTTTTTACAGTATTAATTGTATTTCTGACTGGATATTGTTTTTTTTCTTTCTTTCTTAAGGAACATCACACCTTACATTCTTTAGGGTGTTTTCTTTCTTTCTTTATTTCCTTCTTTATCAAGTATTCATAATCTCACTTCCCTTATAGTATCAGCTAAAAGAGTGATATGAGATAATAAATACTTTGTAAGAAAGTTTTAATAATCTCACTTCTCTTACAGTTTTAGCTTGCTTTCTTTCTTATCCAGTACAGTAGAACCTCTGCATACGAATGCCCTCCCTTACAAATTTCTGCATTAAGAAATTTGCATCTGCGCACAAAGCATTTTTCAGTATATGAATGAACGAACTGAACCAAACTGAATGCCAGCTAAGTTGCACATGCGTCCGGGACCCGTTAAAAACTTGTTTTTAGTGAATTTTATTTCATGTTTTACTTCATTTACATATTTTTTCTAAAGGTTATCCAAATAATTTTTATATACAAAAAGTATGATTATAGTGTTGGAAGTTGGTGAAATTTTTGGGTGACTGGAATGGATTCTTTCTTTTTTTTTTTCTTTCTTTCACATGCTGCATGTATGTCTGTCTTTTGGCATATCACCCATCCCACAGCATTATTTTATATTTCTGTGAATGTCTCCTTTTTCTTTCTTTTTTACTCACTTACTCATCTACTTAAAATCACCCATCTCAGTTGGCTTACAGTATTAGCCATGTTTCTGTTTACATTATGACATTACTCACTGCTTTTACACCACATTGAAATCATGAGCTCCTTTTTACCCCTACTTATCCCCCACAAATCTTTTAAACATGTCTATGATGAACAGAAATTGTACTTAAGCTACACTTCATGTTACAGCTGTGACCAGGTATTTTGTTAGCCCCATGTCTTTGAGCCTGTCAGTCTGTATCAGTATATACTCAGGAATTCTACTAAGTTCAAACATTGTCAGCCTTTCCTTTTCATGTGTGGCACCTGACCATCACATTTTGTGCCTTTTGAGCACACCAGTCCAGATTAAGTCTCCTTTTTTAACTGTTATAATAACCTTCACTCATGTGGGAAAGCATTCCACTAGGTGTTCGAGTGTGGCTGTGGGGATTTGTAATCATTCAGCTACAGGATTGTTAGTGAGGTCAGGTACTGATGTTGAGTGAGGATATCTGGGGTGCAGTCAGTGTTCCAATTCATCCCAAAGGTGTTCAGTAGAGTTGAGGTCAGCGCCCTGTGCAGTGTGTAATTCTACTTTAACTTTGGCTAACCGTGCTTACATGGACCTCACTATGTCCACATGGTTATTTTGGAACACGTTTGAAAATTTGTAATGCTACAGCATACAAAGACATTGTATATAATTGCTTGTTTACAAATTATTGGTTTGATGGTCAGGCATTTACAAACATATGTCTATTATATAGAGTATTTATCTAATAAACTAATAGTCTAATTGTTGATATTCTTATGGAAGATCTATTTCAATTTTTGACCCCACCGTCCTCCACATACTGTAGCACAAGACCTTACTTGATTGTTTGATTAATAAAATTGGTGAAATCTATATTTTTATACACACTATATGTTCAAACTCAAATATACTGTAATGGATTTTTAGAACTTTTAGATTCAATATAAATATCAAAACATTTGATAAACATTTATTCGAATATTACAATTATTTAGTAAATTCCTAAATTTACTAAAGCTGAATGTCGAGGTTCAAACTGATCACAGGCCCAAAACATTTTGCACTAATGACAAATCAGTACCAATCAAGGCTGACTGATACTGTAAAGACAAACTCTAAAGACAACTGATGGCTGATGTGTTTTTTTATTTTTTGTTTTTTTTTGCTTGTGGGAAAGAAAATAACCTTATATAGCATGAGGTGACTAGTCTACATTCATAATTTAAAGGAAAAGAAACTTAAGGGCTTGGTGTTCGAGTTAACCAAGTTAGTTTGCTTTTTTGAAATGGGTCCAGATGTTGCGCTTGGACGCAAGTTTGGATTTATTTATTCATTCTAGAACAATACTGGATTTTTTTCAAAACTATAAAATTACACATATGGCATAAGGTAATTAAGTAACAACAATAATAACAGTCAGTTGTTATTTTGAGACATAAAAATCATCTAAACTAGAATTGTTCTTGCAAGAACTGTATTGTCAAGTGCATTTGCAAAACCCATCAAGCACAATGATAAAACTGGCTCTCATGGAGACCCAGAAACCAAGACCAAAACTTGCCTCTGCTGCAGAGAAGTTCCCAGCCTTAGAAATCACCAATTAACAAACAGTACCTGCAGATACATTTCAACATAAACTGTTCAAATGAGATTATTACATATTTTGGATGCCTACGGCACTGTTTTATAATGAAAAGAAAGAAAAATTGAGGAAAAACATGGACTTAGGTGTGAATTCATATATCGCCACGCTAACTCCAAAATCGATTTTCTTAAATTATTTTTGTATTTATATATGTTTGCATTTGTGGTGGTGAAATGTTGCTTTTCCCCTATAATCCTACAGTCTTTACAGTTTACACATTGGCAAGCAGCACAGCATAATGTGTGGTAGGAGTGTAGTCTTTGCAACACAGATCACAATCGCAGTACAAATTGAATCTAAAATTTGCTAAGTGTCATGAAAATATATCAACTGGTTTCTGGTGAATCCTTACTAAATAGGGTTGCAACTTTTACACATTTATCTTAATCAATAGTTAAAAACTCTTAAAAATGTATTGATTATTAAGGGCAGCAAGACACTTTTTCTCACTTTTTCTTAGTTTTATTGAATAGTTCTATTGGCACAATCCCATCATTGTATTTATGCCATAACATCCAAATAGTTTAAACAAACAGATTTAAACAAAACATCTAATATTGTAAATTGTGTGAATCGCAAGTGCTCCCTCTTGTGATGTACAATTAGAAATAAGATGCAAAACCGAACAATATCGGTTACGATATCAGTGTTACTTCATTTCTAAGGTACTGGTACTGCTCTATTTTACTGTTTCTGTAAGAAGGTAGTATACTGTAGGTCTCGGAGGTTCCCTAAGGTGTGCCTATTAATGCTCCAGCTGAAATATCCCTTAAATAATATATTCTTCGTACCTTGTGCTTTCCTTAATTTATTCCTCCTTCAAATACGCTGTTTCAGTCTGTGTAAATGAGCTGCCGTGGCCCTCCAGAGAATGAGAGAGCTAATCAACAACAAGGGCTGGCGGAGGGGATGATCTTATGAGGTCATATAAGGGGGAAATCTAACTGACTTGTTTAAACCCTGGCCAATACAAAAATGGAACCAGGACAAATAGCAGAGAATGTTTATTTCCCAAATTTGTTTTTGTACATGCCCACACCCATCTGAATGTCTGAAAATGACTAAAATGTGAGTTTTGCATAATAACTTGAAATGTAAATGTTGGATGACTCAGATTCTTTCAATGAACTGCCCTGTTTCTCAAGAAATTGTGCAATGGTAGCCTGTTTTTCCCAAACTCTTTTTTTCAAACTCCTATTTCATAAACGTTTTACTCACTGTATGTTGTTTTACTACAGAGCGCCGGTTCTTTCTAGTTCTTTCTCACTAGGATTTTTTTTTTCTAGATCTTCCAGTTTCTCAACATAACATATTTTAAATAAGTGAACTTAAGGTGTTTTTTTTTATAGCTAGAAATCGGAAATGTTTTGTTTTGTTGTGATTATCAGAGAGTTATTTGTATTCAATAACAATAGGAAGAGGATTAATGATTTGCTTTACTGAGGGAGAAAAGGAATAAGTTTAGAAGCTTCAATTCAACCAAAACAGTTCGCTCTGAGGTAATAACACCTCCAGAAGACCTGCTGTGTAGTAAACCTCATTTGCCCTCCTCAGTATGTAAATATAAACATGAGAATATGAGTAGTTGTTCAGGCCCTAAGTCATATTGCCGCAGGGCCACGTTCTTAAACAAATTATCAATGCATTAATTTTTCCCTGAACGAAAGCTTATTCACAATCCTAAAATGTTTTAATGCTGTGCTTCAGTTTTGCTGGTTAATTGAATAAGAAAAGCAAAATCTCATACAAACATTGTGTTCCAAATCGAGTACTGCAATATGAGATTTTTTTCATATCACTGCAATAATATAAAAACATTGGCACACACATTCGTCATTAAAATAAATATATTTTTTATTGGTTTCGTAAATAAAGTAAGCACTGAGATTATTTTGCGATCACATTTTTAGGTGGAAGTGCTGTAGTGTTGGAAAAAGAGTTGTTAATGATAAAATTTTAATCAATTATTTGTCATTAAGGATGTAACTGCAATAACAAATATGATTTGTTTTGCGTGTATGGGTGGCTTCGACACCCCAACTGTAATCTAATATTAGATTCCTAGCCAGACTCCTTACATGTTTGCTAACAATTCATTTGAAGAATTATTGCATGTAAGAACAGTTTCCAAGATTCCTCTTGTTAACACCGAATCGAGTCGGCCTGATTACAATCCACCTCCACTCACGCCATTTTTTTTGTACAGAGAGTGTTCAGGAGCGCTTCACATACACATTAGATTTTAAAATGCATAACTTTACAACCCTGATGTTCCAGATACATAATCTGCATGTCTGGGGTGTTGATATGTCTCTGTAACATAGAATTGATCATTCCATTTGGAGAAATATGTTTTACAGGATGTAACTTGTCATGAATGTATAAAGGACTTATTTTCTAAACGCATGTTAAACCTGCTATGGGCTTGCTTTATATGATCTTTTAGAAGTTAGAGAGGAAGCGTAGACGAGACGGTGTGCGGAAAAGGGGCCCAGAGTGATCTGAATCTATTCACATGGCCTGGAATGGAAACTTTGCATTTTCAGCCTTGAAACACATTTTTTTGGCACCTCGTTTAGAACAGAGGTCGAAACTCCACTGTGTTTTGACTGGTTAATTATCAACTCAGAAAGACCTTGCTGAGAGATTTGGGTGGTATCGCAGTCTATATATATATTCAGTGTAGAATGACATGTTTTAACTTTGTGCTCTTTAGCTCAAACCTTTTGAGAAGTCCAACAGCGTATGTTCTCTAGCAACAGTTCTTCTCGACCTCCCCTGAGAACTCGGCGTCCTTTTGAAAGCCATGTGACCTGCAGAAGTAGAATTCCTGCCATTGCTGAGGTTCTTAAGGAGATCAGAAGTTTAACCTGGATCCTTTTCCTCTGAGACGTTCTGAATAGTTGGCGGTGCTAGAAGATGCTTTTGAGTTTGTAAAGTTGAATGGATATTCTGTTATTCGGCTCCTGAGAGACTTACTCAGCAGGAAACGTTGGCATTTTTCCATACCTCCCAGAGCCCTGGTCACACCTCAGCAGGTGGTGAGATAAGTTAATATTATACTCCTATGTTAGCATGTTGTTGTAATTGTCAGTTAAGTCTTTCATGGAAATCACTCAGTTGGTGTAGTAACATTTCAGCTTGTTCAGGGAAGTTTACATGTCTGATCTGTTTATTGTAGTCTTGAGATTATTTCACCTATATTCCCCCCACCCCCCTTTTTTAACATTATTAATGAATTGATAGACATTTGTGATGGTAGGAATGTCGCTTTAGCTGGTAGGGTTTTTGTTTTCAAAATGTGCCATTGATTTTTGGCAAGTCAAATACTTTTAGCTTATCTGTTGCATTTCACAAGGTCAGTGTTTAAGCTACACTGGTATCTGGAGTGTTTCCATGGCCATCTCACATTTACTTTTGTCTTCTTATTGGCCTTTCTTAACATGCAGGTGCACACAATACTGCTCTGTATTAGGGCTTGCAGAAGTACGAAGTTTTAGTAATCAATGACCACTTTAAAAAGTCAACTAAAGCATAAACGGTTTGTGGAATTGATGACAGGCTGCAAGTATAATTTCTAACTTCTATGCCAACTTAATAAGTAATGAACCTTGGCTTTATATTGCTTTAATTAAAAACATACCAGTTCTTAAAACGGTGGCTCAGCTGAAATTGTTGAGTCTAAATAAAAGGTGGAGAATAATAGGCCCGCTTAATTATGACAAAAAGCATAATAATAAATATAATTACTATAATTTTTGTTCAATATTGAGATCACGATTTTTCAACATGCTTATTCATTGACTTTGGAAACATTGTGTTTATTGAAGGATTTAAAAAAAAAATTGTTTTTTAAACAGGTAAAGTTCAAGAAAATTCAAGTTAAAAAAATGCCATAGCCAAGCTGAGGGTGAGTTTGGGTGCAATGGTTCCCAAAACTCACAGTTCATTTGTATTATGGTTATTTGATTTTTCAGATAAGCTAAAAAATGGAGACCAATATAATTTTGCTTTCCATTTATTGCTTATAGATAGGGCTGCAACAACTAATCGATAAAATCGATAATTATCGATAATGAAATTCGTTGTCAACGAATGCCGTTATCGATTAGTTGGGCTGCTTACGTCACTGAGGCGCGCGACCACAAGATGCACAAATACACACAGATACACAGCCGCTCGCGCAATGGAGGTTACAGAAGCGCCGGCAGGAAAAAGCGCGCGCCCCGAGTCCTCCAAGGTTTTATAGCAATTTACATTAAACTCCTCTAAGAAGACGGTAACCTGCACGCTATTCAAGACTGAGATTTCATTGCATGTCATGCACGAACACTTAAAAAGAAAACATGTTGGTGTTACGGATGGCGAAACGTCAGCAGGGTCGGTAAAAACTGTATCTCCATCGTGTAAAAGTTGTGTAAGTTGTATAGTTTAAGTGCTTTTATTTAAACTGTTTGCTAACTTCGGGACAGTCGCGTCGCGCTAGATCTGTTCACGTGTATCTCGCTAGCATCGCATTGCGCAATCACCTCATGAGCAATAGTGATTAGTTAAATGGCGCTACTTTAGATTAGTTTAAATTACACGGTGTGAATAACAGTAGAATATTACGTTTAGTAATTGTTGTGGTTTTCAGCGAATGCAAATAACAGTATATTTGTGACTATTAACTTTTTGCATTTCTACAGTTTTTTTTATAGTCCAATAGATCAGTGTATTTTTTAAACTATATATATATATATATATATATATATATACTACATTTCATTTAAGGTTTAAAATGTCAAAATTAAAGATTATTAAACTCTATATGTGGCTTTTGCATTTTTAAAAGTTTTTTTATACATAAATAATACCCTGATTTATGTTTTTTTTTTTTTTTTTAATAGTTATAAGCAAAATATAAAATTAAAGAAGCGGTTAAGTTTTATCCGATTAATCGATTAATCGAAAACATAATCGCCCAACTAATCGATTATCAAAATAATCGTTAGTTGCAGCCCTACTTATAGATCATTTAAACCAAGGAACTTTTGCCTATGGTTAAAACTTGTTTAAAATGAAACTTAATTTAAATAAAATAGTATTCAAGATGTTCAATAAAAGATAGTTGAAGCTCTTTTATAGGTCACATTCTTCCTTTCTTCCTGACGACGACGACCGTCACATGGGTCTCATTTTGATCTGCTTGCTCACGCCCCGTTAGGGGCGGCATAACGCACTCTGAGGACAGCGCTATCCGCTCCTTCCGCTTGCGTGAGCTCACAGATGCCCTTGATTGGCTGTAGAGCCCTCATTAATGTGGGAGCACGAAGTACCTCTCATCCCTCCCATGTGAGCGCTCGGCCAATCAGCTCTCTCTAGGTCTCCGGCTGCGAGAGGTTACAGCATCACCCGAGGATCGAAATCGCGATCTCCGAATGATAGGGTGGGCACTTTACCACTGCGCCACTTGGAGGCTATAAGGATGTTTTTAATTAAAATTTTAAAGTCGCATATCTTCCCTTCTCGTGGGCCAATAACAATGAAACAAAGCTCAGTAGTTTCTACGTGATGCATGCACAAACGGACATATAAAAATTCCCCAAAACATCCTGATGTGTTCTATTACTCATCTTATAATCCTTTAAATTATTTTTGCCAGCAAATATCTTTAATGAACAATATAGTGAAGGCAACTTTATAGTTTTATTATATGTGTAGAAAAATGGTGACGATGATGATAATAATATTGTACTTTGTCATTTTTGGCTGAAGATGTGTTTTATGTAGGTTATACAAATCTAGGCCAGTTTTATTAAAACAAATTAGGTGCATATGTATTTTTTTATTTTCTTTTGCACAGTGTGTGCAAGGGTTCAGGATTATCTGGCAACCTAAACGTGGTTCAGAGTTATCTGTCAACCCCGAAAGAGCATGGTAAAGACAGTGATGGGGGAGACCATGGCTGAGCGAGGAAAAAAATGCAAATTGTGCGTGAGAAATATCTACCCTGATCACAGATCAACTACAGACTGTCGTCACTAGCTCTTAGCGAGGGTTGAACGCACAAGATTTAAAACACACTGAGACTATAATCACTTGATGTTGATTATCTTGTTTTTATAATCGTTGGGAGCCAAAATCATGATTAAGTGAGGCCTAAACCAACATCTGGATTTTTCCCCCCCCCCAAAACTAAGTGTCTGGATGAGCTTCTTTAAGCTGGCATGCTGCTCATCTCCCTTCAAACTAGCTGAGTGGGATTGGGTTGTGATGTGCACCCATTGGCCCAAACAATGGAATTTACTACACCACAGTGCAAGGATGTTATTTAGCTTTAAAGGACAACATGCATGTTGTGGCCTGCCACGCTGAAAACAGTGTAGTCGTTACTGATAATCTAACTGAAACCACACATATACATATGCAGTAAAATGTATTTTCTATATAAAATATACCAGCAAGAAATCAAAGAAATAATTATGCATTGTTGAGTTAGTGACTGTTTATTTTATGTTGTAGCTCTGTTCAAGGACAACAAGGCAAGGTGTGCTATAATAGACACTTATTGACATTTTAGGATGCGGTAAAGCGAGGAGCTCCAATAACAGCACATCCCGGTTACAGTTTGTATATCTATTATGGAAGGACGCGGCATGTTTGTGACTCACTTGTTGTTACATTCATCACTGTCAAATGTAAAAGAAGCAAGTTAGTTCCTGTTATCATGTGCATTATAATAACTATAAACAGCCCTCCGCATAAATTCAATTATTAAAAAAAGCACCTTGTGATGTTGTGAAACCTCATAGCCGTTTATTCTGATGACTTTGCCATGTTACACATTAGACCAAGTGCTTTCCTTTTGACTGTTGACACTGGATCCTCTTTCCAAAAATGCAAAATAAGCAGCTTCTCACATAAAACTTCCCCAAATCACACATTTTTAAATTCAGCATGTATTGAGCATCTGCTAGTCAGATCCCTGTAAAGCAATTGTATTTATACATGGAAGCAGTTGTAGTTTACAAAATGCATTTTGCACTACAGGATTTAGAGATGTCATGGGTTTCTTCAGAATCTGATAAGGTTTTTAGTAATGTTTACAGAATACCCTGGCAGGTTAGTAAAAGTTATCGTTATCATTCGGGAATAACTGTGTACTGATATATGGAGTTGTAATTCACAGACAAGTTTGTCCAATCAATTGTTTATATGTTTATATATTTATATAATTATATGCCTCTCTTCTGACGATCACGTGATTTGCATCAATGATGGTGCGACTATTATTTTACTATTTACTATTTTTACTATTTTTAGAGGAAACATATTGCACATTGCTGCCATAATTCAATTTGAGGTTTTAAAAAGGGCATAGATAACTGTTAAAGTGATATAATGTATGTATGTATGTATGTATGTATGTGTATATATATACTTTATATATACACACATTTTTATTACTGTTTTAAAAAAAAATTGTGCCATTCCCCCGATTTCTCTAAGGGTTCATTGAGGTTCGTAGAGTAAGCTGGCAGTGCCAGGAACATGCATGGAATGTCAGAGCTTTGCAGTATTCTCCAAATGTACTGAATTATACCTGACAGCCCAAAGCCTGTTGGAAAGGCACAATCTAGCATCTGGGATAAATTTAGCTTGGAGTAGAGAGACCTGGATAACTTTATAGCTAGCCTTCACTTGGAATTTGGCCATGAAATGTTTAAATGAAGGCTGCACACACGCTGTGCTTCACTTCATTTCTACTAAGAACCGACTGAGATCTTCATAACCTCTGAAGGACCCTCGCGATTTTTAAGGCCTTAAGGTTCCCATTATTTAGGGAACTATGCATTTTGTATTAAGGCATCGTGAAACAAAAATGTGAAAGTTCTTCTCATTCATAGAGTTGGATAAATGGTATTAGTGACGAGCTCACATGTCTCTGTGTCCTGCTTCTTTACTTTAGATACACCTAACTATTTATTACTAGATTACTGTGAAAAAAACTTATCTTACATTAAGAGGCTTTGTTTATTAACTTAGTTTAGTTGTTCAAAGTTTCACAAATTAACAGGAATAAAAGTTCCATCATATCAAAGTTGGCTTTATTTAAATGGAAAGTATTTGGAGTAAAAAAGGAAGAAAACTGGAACTAATTAAAATTCCCCACATTCTTTTCATACCTTTTGGTTCTGCCAAAGGTCTTCATTGTGTTTATTTTAAGCCCCTCTTTTCAATGATCCCCAAGTAATCCTGTTTAACACTGTTTACACGCGGGATGGACACTTTTACACACCCCATCTGTCTTGAGGCTCAGTATGATTATACTCATTTGTAGAGAAATGGATCAGATCACACACGTTAATGTTACACCATCGTATAAAAACTTGCCAAGACTGAGACCAAGTAATAAGCTTATCTCATCCCTGGCTTTTGCGTTCATCACAGAAAGCAAATATCATCTGTTATGTGTTTAACAAAAAGCAAAATTAAACATACTAACACTGGGTAGGACAACCGCTTGCTCTCCGAAAAGACTTAGATTCTTCAAGATGTTGGATTCTACTAGTACTTTGAGAGGCTGGTTCATGTCGACATGATTGCATCAAAGAAGTGCTGGAGATTTTTTAACCGCATGTTTCATGCTGAAAATCTCAACTTCCTACTCAGTACCAATGGAAGTGCAACGAAAACATCCCACACACCATTACGCCACCATTAGACTGAACTGTTAACAATAAGGCAGGTTCTGTTCATGATGTTAACACCAAATTCTCACCCTACCATCTGCATGCCACAGCAGGAAACACGATTTCTTACAGATTGCAAACATTCGTTCAGTCTTCCGTCATCCAGTTTCGTTCATGCAATGCATATTGTATTTTCAGATTCCTGTTTTGCTCGATGGGAATAGATCCAGATGTTGCCTTCTGCTGTTGTAGTTTTCCTTCCTCACGGCTTGTCCTAAGATGCTTTTGTGCTCACCACAGTTGTGAATAGGGCTTATTTGAGTCGCTGTAGCCATCCTGTCTAGAGCTGGGTATTCTTGACTTCCAGCTCCTGATTTTTTAATTTATTTATTTTTTATTACCAATTTTGTAAGATCCATTTTAACAAAAGGCATATTAGGGTATCTTTTATCATCATTTATGATATCTTTTTATTCTGTTCTCACTTTCAGTTGTTCATGTTTACACATGTAAAGCTTTTTCATAACACAGCTTTATAAACATTGTCCTATTTACCCCAATGTGGTTTAACTTGTGTGTTTTACCTCTTTAGTTTTATTTCTCTGCAACTTTTAATCATTCAAATCAGTTTTACAAAATAAAAAATGACACCCATTTACCACAACTTGGAAATGTCTGTCAATATCAGGAAAAAAATTATAATGTTATGGGAACCTTCATATTACCAGATTATTTCTGTATTTCCCAAAGCACAAATTTAAAACAGTTTAGATTTTTTTTGTAGATAAAACTACATTCAAACAATATCTAAATTTACAAAGAATACCCGTTTAAGTCACCGGAGTCATACTTTTGTTCAGGCACTTTTACTCCTACTGTAGGATGAGATTTGCTTCCCAAAATGTAACACTGAGTGACCCGGTTATTCCATCAATGCCTTTTTTTTTTGTGATTCTGGAAACATGAATCATTTTTACACAGAACTGGCCACCACATTATGCGCCACAGTCACAATGTTTGTATAAATCATGCCATAGTGTTTTAATTAGTGTAAGTATTTACGAACTCTCATGAGAAGCAACTGATGTTTTTCCCGTGTTGTTTTTTTCTTTTATTTAATTTTTAATCGAAGCGTCACTACACATTTTTTAATCCTACAGTATTACCTGTAATATGTACTACATATTTTAGAAATGCTTTGATTACATGATTATCTTGTCATATCACCACACACCCCATGTGACCAGCGCTGGAATAATCAACCAAGTGTGTGATTAAGTGTTAATCTCTACTTTACCTGCTTACCAGCTCTAAATGTTGTTTTTTCTGGTGCTGAAAGAACTCCCTTGTATGGTATCAGTCAAAATATGTAAAACATGTGGGCAGTTATCCCGTGTTCTCAGAAAAAAAAAAAAAAAAGTTTTGAACTATCCTGTTGTCATTGTTTGAAGTCTTCCCACAGACAGTGACAGTATTTCCTTATTTGATTCTCGGTACTTCATTTTCATAGTGGAGGAAGTTTTAATGATTCCTGCCGAATATGCCACCTAGTGCACGTTTTTTTTTTTTTCAATTTTATTTTCTATTTTAATAAATGACGTATGAGGAGTTCTAATACAGTCATATTTGTATTAGTTTTTTGTTTGATTTTTATATTTTGACTGCTTTTTATTTTTTATTTTTTTTTTTTTAAATAAATTGGTTTCAGACTTTTTAGGATGAACTTTTATAAATACATGTCTCTTTGCCTGCGCACATGTGGTTAGTGGTTCATGTCAGTTTATGCCAAGGAAGCAGGACACAATATAGTATTGTTCTAGTATACATATGCAAGACAAAGGCATTGTGATGTGTGTATTTGAAGCTGTGGGATAAATTGTGAGCAGTGTGTGTGGGAGCGCTGCGGGACCGAGGGAAGCTGTCAACTCAGCAGTGCACACAGGACGACAGTCAGCACAACACACACATTCCACAGATCCACATCCTTTCCCCTTACCATAACGAATGCCAGAATGCACTTTCAGCAAGTTGCAGTACAAAGACTTTCGGCTAGGTATATACCTGTAGTCAAGTACAACACCGTATCATGCTAATATAGACAGTTGTTCTTTTTTAGTTCTGAAATTTGTTCTGTGATTTAGTAGACATGAGGATCACTAGTCACCTCCCGATATATTATCCCGATACCTAGGTGCTAATTTGTAAATATCCCAATTCAATATTACATTTTTCCCCAAAATTCGTTAAAATGCAAAAAAAAAAAAAAAAAAGTTTTAATAAATAATTAAATGTAGCACATTATTTATATCATTAGTTTTTTTACTTAAATTCAAAAATAGCATTTAAACAATACAAACTAACCTCTAGTACAGGAGTGTAACATTTAACTGAGAACTCCAGTATGTCATTCACCATAATTTGCGATGTTCGTTAGAAATGATAATGATTCACTCCTACCACACAGGATGAAAATGTGTTAATAGTTAAGTGGACCTTACCTTGTCCTATCTGTGACATTTCACAAATGAATACAAGTCTCCGGTTTTCTTTAATATTCACAGCAATGACATCAAAAACATAAATATCAAAAAGTGCATCCCAGTTGTTTTTAATAGATTTCTAACCTTCATACTGCTCGACCTTACTTAAAATTCTACTGCTGTTTTAGCATCTTATTTTGAGGAAGGGTATTGACTTGTCTTTGTTTTTAATCTGTAAAACATTGATGTACCTTCTACTTAATTTTAATTTCCTTGTGAGATAATAAAAAGCGAAAGTGTTTTAACGTGGTGTAATCAAATGTCTTTCGCATCAATTAAATTTCCCTTGTGTCTGTGGCAGTGCATGTTTGTCTTCGAATAAATTAATGAACAGAAATATTCAACACATTGAAAAAGTGTTAGTCAATACATCAACTTGATACTTAGCCAAATAATAAAAGCTAAAAAAAGTTAAAAGGCTGCACCTACTTTAATTGCATGCTAGTTACTAAAGCAGTGAATGAAAACAGAAACGAAGGCTTCACTGGTAGAGTAAAATAGGATTGATCTGAAAATCTGTTGTACCCATGTTCGTTTCACGATTTAAAATGCCGTTGAAGTCAGGTTTATATAGGTTATGATTTGCCTTCTCTTACCCACATAAAACTGTCTACACTCAAGACTTCTGCTGCTTTCATTAAGGCTGTATTATATTGTATATCTGCCACAACTAGTCAAGAAATTTTACGAAAAAATTATTGGAATCATTGATTCATTGGAACCTTCAGTATGTTTATGCTCTAAGAGACTAATAAAGGAGGTGTGTTACACAGAGTAACTAGTGATTAACAGCGTAACAGTGATTAGTGAAGCTAGGTGAAACAGGTAGCTTGTAAGTGGTGGCTTAGCAATTGTGTCGATTGTAGCGAAGGTCAGGGGTTCAAGCCCTCTGTTGACCCCTTGAGCAAGGCGATTGAGTGTCGATTAAACCATATCTCTATTTTGTTGTGTTTTTATAAAGCAATGAGAAAATCTGTTTGTCTATCTTTCTATTCATTCTGCTTTTGGAGTCGATTCCACATGCTCATTTGACCATCAGAGGGTTTGAGGCGGCAGGACATACAGCTGATTTATTTATCTTCAATTTGTCTCTGTTAGGAATTTAACTGAACCAATCAGGTCTTGAACTGTGCAGAAGTCTCATAGTTGTGGGGAAAAGTGTGGGAAACCAGTCTAAAAAGTACAGAGTACAGTCAGTTAGATTGAGTGTCTCGACTGGTTGACATCGAGACAACGTTCTCATTGTGTGACATTATCTGATAATTATTGGCCAAGGGAAATCGAAACCCAACATCCAGCACTGCAGCCGCCCCATCAGCGGGAATGTGAGGGGGCAGGGCTGCCAAATATGACACGGCTGCTGGTACATCTTGGCTGAAGGCCTTGGGATGGGGAGAGATCAGGGCTAGAGATGGCAAATGGTGAGTGCTATGGTGCGTTTGCGTGGTCTTTCAGGCTTCACTGCTAAGGAGTTTAATTCAGAGAGGGTCAGCCACTAAAGCAGTGTGATCGCTGCCTCGGCTGTTCCGCCTGTCTGGCCGGTTTTTGAGATTCAGTCGCCGTTAAGAAATCAACCTCTGCCTCAACTTCTACACCTCCAATTCTGGTTTGCCGCCACCACTACAGGATTGCGACGCCTTCGCTCTAGTTTCCGGATTTCCTCAGTCACTGCCAAAGATTGGCTTCTATGTGTCAATTCCAGTCTGCTGTCATCGCTTCCAGACTGAGATAACCATGTAGGATTTAACTCGTCGCTGCTGACATAGAATTGTGATTGTCCCCTTTGACATACCATGCAGACTCGCTGCCAGCAAACTTGCAATTACTGCCTCCATTTATTTGCCCATCTCTTCGGCCTGATGCTGCCACCAGCACTCCAGCTTTGTGCCATCATGCCCGATATACGGTGCTCCTAATCCAAACTTGCACACAGCCTACTTTCTCATCAATTTCTTATTTACCCTCCCCTCAATTTCCAGTCTTACCTCGCATTTATCCCAGAGTCAAGCTCTTACAATATGCAATGAAAGAAATCCCAGGTGCATTTGGTGCGCGAGTATGTCACAGTGGATTGTGCCATCATGCTGCTGGGTGACTCAACTGCGCCTGTTGTGCATAGCTACCTTATGGTGTTTCTGTTGTGTTTTTTTTTTTTTTTTGTCATTTATCCTCTCAAATTGGTACGGTATGCCAGAGGGGGGACATTGACTGGAGCGTCTGCTTTCGATTAGCTTTTGAGGGTATTTTAAACGTCTGCTTGTTTAGGCATTTCAAATCATTTTTCTTTGTATTATGTTCTCTACATGGACCCTGGGTTTACAAAATCCTGAACATTTTGTAATAATAAACACACTGAAGCATGCATTGTGTACAGGCCAGAAATGAAACATTGTCCATTCTTAACAAGAACACATTTTTTTTTTATTTGATGGTGTAGGATGTTGTTCAGGAATCTCCTGGAGGTTTGAGCCAGAGTTTACTCTTGCAAATCCGAGAAAACAAAAAAGAAAAAAAGTTTCCTAATATCACAAACACAATTGTTCAGCTAAGACATGTTTGGTGCATGAAGGTTTTTTTTCTTGTCTGACTTTAATGTTGTGATCAAATTTGAGTTTAATTGTTTTTTTTTTTCTTCCCCAGTTGTACTTAGATCTTGTCATTGTTTTCTTTCTTTGCTGAGTAATTTATAAGTGTTTTATTAATGCAGATACAGACAGTGGTTAAAAAGCTTTAGCTTGCCCCGAGACTGTTAAAAAGGCACTCTTCTGTAATCCTGTCAGTTGTAATGTTGTAAACCATAGTACTGTAAATGAAGCTTGGCAGAATTCAGTCATGTTCATGAAGAAGCATTCTGTGCTAAAAGGTATTTGTTTTTTAATCCTGTGCTTGGTGTGAAGCCAAATTCCATTCTTTTTAGTAATGTGTTTCATAGGAATGAAGCCTGTGAGCTTTAGGATGACCTCATTAGTTTGGCAAGTTGGAAAGCACCTTCAACGTGCCGACGTCATTGTACCTTACGATGGAAAAAGGAATGCTGCCTACCTAATCTCTAAAACTGTTCAATAAATGTCTGCGAACAGTCCCCAAGTGAATGTTAAAGCTACCCGAGAAGCTCATAGCACTATGCTGTTACAAAGCCGGGCATTTCCCTGGACACGGTATGATTTGTGTGTCGTATGTTTAGTCTAATGAAACAGAACCTTGCCTTGACCCCAGGTAGCATTGTAGCATTTTAGCTTATTGCACATTATTTCAGGAATGCACTCCGACCAAAAGCCCTTCACCTTCCCCATGGACTTGTCCAAATCCACCTTCATGAGAGAATAAATTAGAAGGCATATGATTAACCTGTGCTAACAGACTCTGCTGGAGCCTGACCCCCGCTGTGCTCATTTAGTAAGCATGCCATTCCAGTTTAGTCATTCAGACCACAACTCTTCTAACAATAACTTAGAACAGAGCCATCGCTTGGAGCTTTAAAAGATCCTGCTTTCATTTCAGAGGGAATTTAATCCATAACACATTTTAACTTGAGCACAGTGGATAAGCATGTTTTGTTACTGAAGCGCTTGCTCAGCTGTAGGTCTTTTGAGTTTTTTTTCTTTATTCCAGAAAAAAGGACAAAGGGACAGGATGTTCAGTACATAGTAGTGAATTAAAAACCCTCATGTCAGTCCTAATACCCTGAGTACATGGCATGAATCAAAATCCCACACTTACTTGATCTTTTCTTTTTGGTTGAACTTTTTAAAATGTTAAATTAATTAAATAAATACATGAAATGGGACTGATATTGCACATATGCAGCTCAGCTCATGGTGTTATGTGCAGTGCTGTAACAAGTGCCTCATTGTTGTCCGGTTTGTGTTTCGTAAAATGATCCACGCTGCTTTTGAATCCTACATTTGCCGATGTCTAATATTACACCAGCCCGGATATAGAAACCATTATAATTTCCAGGCCAGACACATTATCTGCAATGCTATTATTATTATTTTTTTTTTTTTTTTAACTTTTGTTGTGTTTTTTTTGATGATGGTTGAATAACAACTGTTCTCAATTATAATACCTTGATTTATTACAAGATGTGCACACTCATAAGCCTGTTTCAGAAATGTACAGCGCCATCTGTTTATATTTAAAATGAACTAATTTCTTTTTAAGATTTCTTTTTTTTTACAGTTATAAAACTGTAAAGTTGACTTTTGGACTGTTGGAAAACACCCTTATATCATACAAAAAAAAGAACCTGACCGCAACCTTTAAGAATATTAGTTTATCTCAAAATTCAACAAAAGGAGCTTATGAGTGTGTTATTTTTTTCATAAATATCTTCAATGTACTGACAAGCCAACTTCACAGTTTTATACCGATAAACTTTTTTTTTATTAATTGATTTGTGGTTTTAGTTTTCGTCCAACAAATTTATAAATTAACTACTTTTGAACACCATATCAGATACTTTCATTCAGTTTGTACATTTGAAAAAAAAAAAAAAAAAAAAAAAAGTTAGCTTGCTTGCATTTATTTACCAAGTGTGTTTATCATGAGGGACCTACATGTGAGGATTTCCACAATCCTAGCACAGAGCTGGACAATGTCCCTGTCTTGTATCTGTATAACGCATACAATATGCTTTATATATTGTAAGCACTATGCATTTCAGATCTTATTGTATGATGAGCGCCAATAATTCTGAAGGGCATATGATTTACATTCATGTGTGTGTACTCTTTTACACAGTGTTTGTCCATGTTCCTAATCTGCTCATTATTTAGACACGCATTCACTATTTAACCCCTCCATCATTGTGTAGTCCATAGATATCAAATTTTATTGCAGTGCTGTGTTTAAAAAGATCATTTACACATACAGAATTTTGTCCTCGCGTTTCAGGTTGAAGAAGGCAGCAAGGCGGCAGCGGTGAGACTCCAGGTAGGAGACGAGCTCGTAAACATCAACGACTTTCCCCTGAGCGGCTACAGACAGGAGGCCATCTGCTTAGTCAAGGGCTCCCACAAGACTCTCACTCTGGTGGTGAAAAGGTAGTCCGCACACATGCATACACAAACACGCACATAAAGAAGTGCATGCAAAACCTCACACACACCTGTTTCCTGCAGTGACATCTCCTATCTCCCATCTCCATGGCCACATTTAAACGCCGCTACCATAGTGATGAATTGTGGTGGTGCAGGCGGTGATGTGATGTGATACGCAGCCTGCCTTTGTGCCGAGCTCTGTGTGCTCACTGCGTGTTTGTCATGTTCTACATGTGCTTTAATTTTTCCTATATTCACATTAATCCTGAGTTCAGTACCAAGCTTTGTTTTTATTTAACGATTTGTCAATTTTTTTGTCCGATTATTCTTAGCATTTTGAAAATGTACTTTGCGTATAACACAGTGGGGTGTGCTGTTATAAGGAAATAATCAACAACAGCAATGATGAAATGGCATTACGACTCCAAAGCGTATTATTTTACTATGGCAGCAAAGCCTGTACACGTCTAGTACCACAATAATTAGCTGGCAGTTATGAATGACACTTTATACTTTCATTCAAGTATAGTGCTTGTTGAATCAGTTGTTCCAGAATTACTGACATGTTTGTGGTTAGGAATAATGAATTCACACAGTCAAACCAGTCGGATTAAAAAAATTCAATTCAATTGTGCTTTGATGTAGAATTGCTAAACGTAATTACAAAGCTAATGAAGTTAACTGAGCGAAATCTTCCTGTGCGTGATCTTTTTTCTTAATTTTTTTGGGCCAGGCAATGTATTTCAAAATATTAAAACCTTTTTTAGGTTTTACCTTTTGCTAATAGTGTATAATAGATATTTAGGAAATATAATTGTCAAATATACTGTTTGTTTTTTTCCTTCAAAATAGGGCTGCACGATTTGGGAAAAGTGTCATATTGCGATTATTAAGGTCAAAATTGCGATTTACGATTGCGATACGATAAACAAGTGGTATGACTCAACTTGCTTGTTATCAAGGAAAATCCACCCACATTACTAATAATGCAGAAATTTAAATTTCTCAACTGAGATATAGTGTACAGTGCAATCTAACAACTATGAACAAATGAACAATGTTTTCTAATTAAAACAAAATTGTACAAATTTAAATAACAGTAACATCTTTACATTATTGAATTAAATTACATTAAATTAACTTTAAAATAAAATTAAAAAGTAAAAAGTACAGATAAATAAAACAAATACCCATTTAATTTTTTTTTTTTTTTACATTTTGTCCCAAAACAGGGACATTTAAGGAGGATGTAACATATACTTTATTGGTATTCTTATTAAATTACTCACCATTTCTAATCTAATGATGAAGAAGAGATTAAAGGAAAAAAAAGTGTCCTTTAAACATATTAATTTTAGAGTCATACACTCTCATACACTGTATTTCGATTTATTCTTAAATAAATCTGTTAATAGCTGTCCTCTCTAACATACAGTTAAGTAGCTTTAAATATGAAAAGATTAAATTAATTTAACTTACCGATGGCCAAATAAAGTCTATGCCCGAAGCACTGTAACCTAGTCCAGTGATTAACCCCCCCGTAACTTGCATTTTTTTCTGGGCACAAGTTCAGCGTCGGTCTCTTCTGTATCCATTTTCTTCCGTCTCCACACTGCGCTGCGGAAAGTCACGTGACCACCAGCATGCGCGCTACACGAGTCTGACTGGTAATTTTTTATTTTTGACATAAGAAATGGCCATACAGCTCTTAGAATGAATGTCTTGTTACGTCCGCAAATGCATTTGTTTATTTAATATAATCGCAACATTTGCTGTAATGTAATCGCATAGGCTGACATCGCGATTGCGATATCATTAATCGTGCAGCACTACTTCAAAATTTAAGTTCTGTTTTAGATTCCTGCCAAACCTTATATAATCCATTTTACTTTAGGTTTGATTTTCATATTTCACAACTAGATCTGAGTAATTTAACAGCTCAAAGACACCTGCTTAATCCGATAATTACGTGCAGAGGTAAATTAGGTCTTTCTGAGCAGCGTATTAGCACTGCTGGTCCATGGAGTTGTGCCTAACCCTAATCTAACCCAGTTAAACACGTTTTTTAATTAGATTAAATAACATAATATAAATTCTATGTAATTGACCACACTTTATCTAGAATATCAGTTTTCGTCTTAAGTAATTACTTTGGCCATGCAATAAACACTTCCTTTACTGATGCAGTTAAATATATAACTGCATAAACTCTCTTATGCGCTGTTATGCCTAATTCTTGCACTAATAAATCAGTGCCATGATTTACAACTTCTTGTTTTAAACTAGCCTGTTTTTCATGCCTGTCTGCTAGCACATTTTTCTCATTATGTGCTGAACCCGAATATGTAGGCGAAACACGCAGGCAGCGTGTTGGCACTAGTAATGATGTACAATTGTTTATCAAAAGGACCTGTTATGTAACACTGCGAATTTCTTACACCTGATTTGTCAGAGGGTTAATTAATTTTCTACAACAGCAGCTCTGACGGTGGTGCTCGTCATAATTCATACTATGGTTTTACTGTATATTAATGAAGTGGTTATGATGGCGTTTAGCTAGTAATAGCTCAATCCTAGAGACTTGTTTGGCAGATTTCATTGATATAGTTTTATTGATTGCTGATGTGGTGAAGCAGTTTGAAAGGAGTGATTTATACAAGGGGTGTCTCTGGTGTCAGCGCTTTATAAAAGTAATGTTTCTGCTTCTTCAGAAGCCCTCAGGGCTGAGAATAAGCTGCATTTTTTGTGCGTTTTATCATCTTGGAGAGTGACTGTTTATAGGTGCTATAACATGATTGATGAAGCGATGATTAATGAAATGATCCTTCATGGACATTCAACATTTGCATGTAAACTGTTATGGTATAAGAGAAATAAATCTCCCTGGGATGTGCTGTTGCTCAGTGAAGTCCATTTCCTGCTTTCACAATTTTTACTGCAGTGGTTCCAATGGTCTGGCCTGCCTTGGCACCGGCTCTGTGGCTCTGCCCCCTCTATTGTCAAGGGGTTCTTTTTAAGGCCATCATGTAGTAGTGTTGACTGTTTTGCTTAAATTTCTTTTGCACATTTCATGCCAAAACTTGTTATAGTCCTTGGCCTTAGTTGTGGCTCTTGTTTTTTGTACGAAAGTCCATGAATAGGCCTCAAGAGACATACGATGGACCTAATGCAGCTGTAGCTCCCACTCTAACTTTTGGTGCATGTTCAATATACAGTATTTGTAGCCTATGCCAACAAGTCATAGACCACTAAGATGCATGTTGACGCACACAGGAAGTAAATCCGTATGACAAAAATTGGGCTCGACACTACCCTTACTTCCTATTGAGCCACTCCCTCATTGATTATTTCCCTATCACAGCACAGCCCCAAGCAAAGCATATGTTATAGCAGGAAAATGAGGTAAGAAAATGGTTAAGTGAGAAACATTTTTTAAATTTGGAATCACTAAAACCTTTCATGCTTTAAAACATTCTTGCTCAACATTCATTATGAGTTCTAGGTATTATTTTTTTTCGCACACACTAAACGGAAATGCTTCTCAGACATTGAGCAACTGCCATTCATTTACAGTTGGTATGTCATTTTCAGTTGGTTTATCCTTAAATCCTGGACAGGCCAGTTCGGCTAGATTCATTGAGTTTCTAGTAAGTGTTACACATGTGTCATGGGGAAGTTTAAAGAGTGAAAGTGTGTGAAAGTCTTGATTTATTTGAAGACTATATGACTATCATATAGTCACAAAAATCATATTTCATTATTAGTGCACAGATTATATAATAAAAAACTTAGCGTGGTGTCATCACCCTTTTCTAGGAAAGCATCGGCAGTCGCAGTTTGCAGCAATTTCTTTTTTTACATAAGATATTTGATTCTTGGGTGGATTTTTTTATTGTTGTTTTTTTTGGTATGATTAAACATAAGGTGACTCTGTTGTTCTACTAGGAATTAGATGGGAACTTTGTGGTGAACTTTATCTTACTTAGTTTTGTCAGTGTTTACAAAGTCGTATGCCAGTTTTGCGTACTTATTATTCATCCAGTAAAAGCTG
This sequence comes from Clarias gariepinus, assembly GCF_024256425.1. Classification (NCBI taxonomy): domain Eukaryota; kingdom Metazoa; phylum Chordata; class Actinopteri; order Siluriformes; family Clariidae; genus Clarias; species Clarias gariepinus. The sequence goes on along the minus strand of NC_071105.1, from coordinate 11,652,886 downwards.
ACATGTTTGGTGCTGCAGACGGAAACACAGAGTTACAGTATTGTCACTGTCAGGTGCACTTTGCTATATTATACATACCAAATTTAAATTTTTGTTTTGCCCAAATCACTAGTGAGTGTTTTTGTTTTTTTCCTGGTTGTTGATTGAGAAAAAGCAAAAAATGTTGTCCCTGCTTAGCCTACTTAAACATTATGCATGAAAAACTAAGGTCCCTGACCGCAGCAGGAAAACTGGAAAAATGTTGTGTATCAAGTACATCCTACTTCCTAGCCACGTCCCTGACAGATTCTTAATGTGTCTATCATATAGTCACAAATTTCCTGTCACGGAAATAATAATGCACTTACAGTACTATGCCCATTAAGATCGAACTGAGATATTGCAATGTCTAATCAGATCGCAACAGGCTCTTACCCGGCCCTTATTATATGCTTATTACATTGCCATTGTGTCCAGCCAGTTGGTTTAATTACTGCGACACGCATAGTGCTTTTCAACATGAAGTGATATTGTGACGGATTAGATGTAGTGTTTATACAATATTCTCGAAAAGTGACATAGATAACCTGCTGCAAGCGTGACATAACTGTGATAAGCACCAGAAGAACATTATATGGACTTAGCGCAGTCTTCTACTGAAGAGGTCAGTGCGAGAACTCAGTCAGCTGATGCTCGTGCTAATTTTTTTATATATAAAAAGGGTGTTGGCTAATGTTTAATGCCTGCATCATCCTATGTATTGCTTCAACCACATCTTCACCAGACTTTTTATTTTATTTATTTATTTATTTATTATTATTATTTTTTCCAATTTTCTCCCTAATTTAGTCGTGGCCAATTTCTCCCCGTCACTAGGGGGCTCCCACATTAAGGCTACTACTACCACTCAGTCAGGAGGGCGAAGACTATCCCTTGTTTCCTCCGAACCGCGTGACGTCAGCCGACCGCATCTTTTCCAACTGCTTGCTCACGCAACGTTAGGGGCGGAGTAACACACTTGGAGGAAAGCGCTAGCCGCTCCTTCCGCGTGCGCGAGCTCACGGACGCCCCTGATTGTCTGTAGAGCTGTGATTAATGTGGGAGCACGAGTACCTCTCATGCCTCCCCCCTGAGAGAGCTCAGCCAATCAGCTCTCTGTGCCTCCGGCTGTGAGAGGAAAACAGCATCACCCGGGGTTCGAACAAGCGATCTCCGCATGATAGGGCGAGCACTTTCCCACTGCGTCACTCGGAGGCCAATCTTTTTATTTTTTTTAAACATATTACGTCCCTATTGCATTCCTGCTACGTTCTTAGTGCAATCACTCAGAACAGTTTTTTTTAAGCTTCTGATTGGAAACTTCTTCATTAGACAAATTTTTTGTTTTTTAAATAAATCAGATTAGTTTTTTTTTTCCTAGTTGTGATTGGTTTTTTTCTGCTGTTGTAGCCAATTTGCATTCACACCGAAATGTCATTGGGTTCAAACTAGAACGGGTGTGTGTCAGACCTCTTTTTTTTCCCATGCAAATGGCGTGACTGTATGTGTTTTGAGATCGTACTTGTGTTTATATTAACCTGTTGAGAAACAGAGATCTGTACAAGTTGTCTAGACCTGAGACTGTCTAGCCCTTAATCCTTTTTTATACTACTGTTTTGACTGTATATCTGTGCAGATACTCCATGTTCATCAGGACTGGCTTATCTCTGACTAATGAGCAAATAGGGCTGTCAGAGCGCTGTTGGAACTTGCTCAAATCTGAGGGCGTTGTCTTTGTTTTGCATCTAGTGACCTCATTTGAAACTGTGAAGTCATACAAAAAGGAAACGAATCGCTTGTTCACGTCAAAACTCAGGAGGCGTGATGTGTAGGTGAAAAGCCGTTTTTGTTTGACCAGATGAAAAAATTCCTTGGTGGAAGTAATCTGAGGAATTCATCTATAACTGTTACTAGCCTGAGTAATAGTTTTTGCGTGGGATCCAGGTTTTAAAATGCACCTGCGCGAGGATGAGAATGCTGCAACAGGATTACAATGAGACTTGTCGCTGTTTATTTTGCAAAATTTCTCACAGACTGTCTGGATTGCAGCTAAATGAAATGTATAAAGGATTAAATAAAATGGAAAAGACTGCAATGCTGCTTCTGTATCTCATTTCCTACACAACCTAACTCGACCATCGCAAATGATTCGAAGTAAAAGTAACTGACACATGATGGCCACCACGTGACTGTGTTTCTCTCATCATACCACAAAAGAAGTCTCCGTTCCAGTCGAGCAAGTGCACCACACACTGACCCACTGAAACAAAAGTGGCCTGTGGATCGCTCTGTTGTTGCTCTGGGCAACCGTAGTGCCCAGTAGGCATTTTTTTCATCTGGTCATCTGAGGCGCTCATGAGCTTGTGAGGACACATTAAGCTGGCAAGCGGCTGTCCGATTTACCTCACATGACCGCACAATGGCCAGCGTCTGTTCTCACTAAGTGCATCAGTGCACCTAACAGCTTAGCTTTCTCATAAGCTTGGGTTGTTACATCATGATCCCTTTATTTGCACACTGGGATGGATTAATTGTATTGCCAAGTCACACTATAAACGATTAGCATTTTATCAGATGTGGATGCTGATCAGGTGCAGTCAAGAAGGCTGTAAATATTTTACCTGTCTGATTTTTTTTTTCACCCGTATTTTGTTGTTATTAACACTAATTTGATTTTGTTTATATAGGAAGTAGTTTGTAAAATATTCTCATTTTTATGTTAGTAAATCATCACTTCAACAAAAAAAAAAAAAAGAAATCACACAACATTTGCTAGTCTTGTGTTCATCCAATACATTTCAGTTGGTGGCCACCTGAACATTGCATCCCAATTTAATGCTTTTTAAACACCCCACTCTGGGGTTTTTGTTACCCTTCACTTTAATGGGGGAGGCTTTCACTAGATTTTAGTGTATGTTTCTTGGGATTTCTGAGGCCACACACTTGGGTACGGTGAGTCATCCCAAATTCAATCTGGAAGTGTAAGTGTGGTTGAGGTCGGAGCTGTGTGAAAGCCACTCGAGTTCTTCCACTCCAACCTTGGAAAACCATGTCTTCCTTGGGCTCGCGTTGTTCCCAGGCACAATGCCATGCTGGTAGTACTTGGAGAAGCATTGGTGATACTTGAAGAAAAAATGGGAAGAAGAAGAATCACATTTGAATGGGTGTAAGGTGTCCTCAAACCTTTGGCCCTACAGTTTTATACTCGATGTTGCCCAAAGTATTTCCTCACCCATCCAAATCATTGAATTCAGGTGTTTCAATCACTTCCATGGTTACAGGTGTATGAAATCAAGCACCTATGCATGACGGCCGCTTTTACAAACATTTGTGAAAGACTGGGTGGCTCTCAGGAGCTCAGTGAACTCCAGCCTGGTACTGTGATAGGATGCCACCTGTGCAGTTAATCCAGACGTGAAATTTCCTCACTACTAAATAAGATAAGATAAATATTCCACAGTCAACTGTTAGTGGTGTTTGTGGCTGAGTTGCTGTCCTTCCCAACTGCTTCAGCACTAACAGCACTAAGTTGTAGGCCACATAAAATCACAAAGCGGGGTCAGCGGATGCTGAGTGCAGAGGTCACCAACTTTCTGCAGGGTCTATCTTTGTGAGTCTCTTCATGTGGCCTTCAGATTAGCTCAAGATGAGCACGTAGACCTATGTCTTTCAGAAGTTGGGCTCGGCCAACATCATATTAAACAACTAAGAACTAGATGTTACTGAAGTTCATAAGCATGTGGAGGCAGGCGAGCGAATACCCAGCAATGAGTCCTCCTATACAATCACCTCGAACATGGATTGTGCGTGTCGAGTTGAAAATTTGATCAACCTGTCTGTCACACTAAACACATTCAACAAAAGCACTCATACAGTATGTCTCGTACATTAGAGATTCTTTTTTTTTATACTTTTCACTGTTTTCCATATTTATGCACTACTGTGGGATGTAAATCAGACAGGCACTGAAAAGGAAGTGCATCAGTGTACTAAAGCAAATCATATCTCTCAAGGTGTTTTTTTTTTTTGATGGAGGGAAGCAGGGACTTTAAGCACAAGACTAAATGATCAAAGGTATCTTTGATCAGTTTTTTTTTTATTATAAGAGTTATTGCTGCCATCTGGTGGCTGTGAGGAAATATGGCCATGGAAGCACTATTAAAAAGTATAAATTGTGCCAGGTTACATATTTATGGAGTACATTGGTTTTTTTTTTATATTTAATACTTAATTACAGCACAATACCAGCCAGTTACCTGCCTCAATGACCTTTCAAATTTTTTTGGTACCTGGTTAAATGTGCACTTGAATATCTCAGCTTAAGCATAGAATCATCTAATGCAATATGTTCCTTATGCTTTATTCTATTTAGACTGTTTATTACTTTTCTATGACAAAATTATAAAGGTAGAAAGGAGAACCTGAGTACTTATCGACTTCAGGTTGTGATGAGACCTGGTTTCTGTGATCAGATAGCATTTGACATAATCATAAAAAAAAAAATCACAATGTGATAGAACCATTCAGGTCATCTCTGGCAGTCGTCTGACTGGTAGTGTAATTGGATTTCATGCTGGTGTAAATGCCGCCCTTACCGTGTGCTTGCATTAGACGCTAGGGGTGAAGCACCTGCCCTGGATACAAGGTCTGACGCGTTCAGTATATACAAAGCATAAAGAAGCTACTGTGAGATCCAAATATCCTTCCACAGCTATGTTAATTTCACAATTCGGATTACTCAAAAGGTGCAGATTTGTTTTCTGTATTTCATTTCCAATAACAGGCTTATATTAATACACTAATTCTCTAGTAACAGTTAATTCACAGTGCCTTGTCGGTATCTGCATAATCTGTCACTATTAATAATAAGCTGATGTATGATATGTGATATTTAACAAAGGTATATAATTGTTGATATGTTAAAGCTTTCTGTAAGCTTATTTTACCTTCAATGGAAGGAATTTCAAGAGTCTGTGAATAAGTTTTTTTCGCTATGGGAAAATCTTCAGGACTGGTGACTTTGTGCTTCTCAGTAACGCGAGCGATTATGAGCGGCGGATATGAGAACACCTGTTTATAGTTGCTCTGTTATAAGCAATAACAAGAACTACCTTGACTTGTAAGTGTTCCACAGCATTAACAGTAAAAATGATGGCATGCTGTTCATTTAATACACTTTAAATATTTTGCAGCTCACAAAGAGCAATAAAGCAGATTGTGACCTGTTGTTAATGGGAAAACATCAGGGTTGTAATGCCCTACCGCTTCATGCATAGCATCATGCTGCATAGTCGTCTATATAGAGATTATAGAGAAATGTTCTATATAGAAAATAATTAGTAAAACTTTCTTCTATATTCCTGGTCAGTGCTATTAAAACTATTAAGTGCTGATGAGGATTAAATAGATTAAAGTTGTTTTCGTCTGCAAGGTAATTTAGAAGCTTTTTCTTTTTTTAAATTAGGTGAAAAACCAGCCATACATATAAACAGATGTATCAAATGGGGATGATTGCATCTCGCTCTGATTCCTGACTAAAATTTTTTTTAACTAAAAATTATTGCTTGGGAATGATTAAAAAAAAATGTTTTGTTCATTCCAAGCGTTATATCATTATTAAGCGAGTATGAACCTGTTTCACCTTTATGTAGTGCTGTGATACTGGAAGCACAGGGATGACATGATGAGGGATTTGTCTGCCTTTACTTGGCTCAGTCAGTACATTTCAAAGGCGTGACGACCCATCTTTGACATTTCACTTACACGGCTTCATGATAAGGCTACTTCTCATGTTGGGCCAAAAATTTCATAAGGGTGTAGGAGCTGCGAAATAAGGTCATGCTAAAAGAAACTTTTGACATGTAAAGGTATTATTCATCAGCCAAGTGAGTTCACTGAGGGCACATCTTTATTGATCCTGTGAATATTTCATAAAAAATAATAAATGAAGCAGTGCCAAGCAGACATACTTTTCACTAATAAATTAAGGAATTGTGGACATCTTCAGGCATCTTTAAATGATCCATGAAGCATTTTTGGATTGCTCGTGAAACAAGAACAAGGACCTGTGTATATGAGTAGTGATGTTGAAGCTATGTCATGTATAACGTTATAAACAGAAGAGCTTTAGTTTCCCAAAGCAGTCAGAATCAGCCAAGTGTGCAGCCGCGATCGTGGCTCAGCGTTTGGTATGACATGCAGCCCAGGAATGTGTCGGTCGTTATGGGCAGCATACGCTTGGCCTCTCTCGGTCTTGTATCAGAGGTCTGATTCAGGTGGTCGCTGAAAAAAGCTTTTGTGTCCGACATAAGAAACTAGATAAATGGCTGAATCTTATATAGCTTCAGATTCGACTTCAGCATGTTTTTATCCCCTTCATGCTAGCTGGCTAGTGTTACCATTAATTAAGTTATATTTCTGTTTTCACCTGCTTATTGCAATTAAATGTGCACCCACCATCTTTGTTGTATACAATAATTTCAGTTGAAAACTGTTTTTGATAAATAAGATAAGGCAAATGTTTTTTGAGATATTTGTTGCAAACCTTGAAATGTCGGTCTGCTTTGTCTCTTTTGAAGCCACAAACTTAGTTTTTAATGATGTTGATACCAGAAAATTTTCATTTCTGATTCTCATGATTCTCAGAGGGTGTTGGTTATTTTTTATACGGCACAGCTCTAACACATACTGATTGGTAGTTATACAGTATGGTGGGTATTTAACGAAGAAAAAATATATGTTTGGTTCGATTATATTTTTCCCAAAAAGGAACAAGCATGTGGGTCTCTAGTGTCAGCAAGATTTCCCTCAGGTTTCTGCACATTTTCGGTTCTTTTCCGTTCTTTTCTCTATTCTTATTCACTTGGGATGGAAAAAAAGAGGCTTTAGAACGCTTGTGATTTAGAGGAACCAACAAAAAGCTAATTTTGTGCAACATTAAATAGTTATATAACCCAAAAACCTATGTCATTCTTGAATTAAAAGAAATGTACAGGTTGGAAAAATTGCTTTCATATAAGAGTAACAAAAACCTGGATACTTAAACAACTTTATTTGTAACTTAAAGAAACTTCTCATAACAACCCCTTCAAATTACTGTACATTACTGCTTGCATATTCTTCCTGCTGGGAATGCGTGTCACTTTATTGTGCATCATTTTTCTTTTATTTATTTATTTATTTGTTTATTTATTTAATTACCTACCTATCAATTGTATGCTTTAATAGTTTGTGACCTCCCAGGCCACTTTTTTAATCAAGCACTAAACTGTATAGGTCAAGTCCTGATCACTGTTTGCCATATGCCCTCATCTTTGTCCCTGCCCTTACAGGTTCTGTACAGTGTGCGCTAGTATAAAAGAGCAAACCTTTGTAGGTTTGATCGAGGTTCTAACCTGCTGTTAATCGCAGATGGCCCATGTCAGAGCCTGAGACATGCAGTCTGACACAGCAAAGTCACTTGATCTGAGTTGGAGGGGTTAAGGTCAGGGGACATGTTTGGTTTGAGTCTGCTGCAGCCAGAAAGAGGCACTGCACGCAAGAAGAGGGCAACTCTGGTGTCAAGTAGCCCAGAGAAAACTTTCGCTTTTATAAATGTTATGCTTTCATCAACTTTATAAGGTTACTGCTTTTTATCATGGATTTAATATTCAGTCTATAAGTATTTAAATATTGATACCAGTTCTTCTTTCTTTGTTTAAAAAAAAAAAAAAAAAAAAAGCACCCAGCAAATATCTCCATGTTGCCATGGAAATAGAAGACGCGTAGGGTTGCAGCTCAACAGGGGATGGTCCGAGTGTGTTCAGCCTCTCAACTGCTCATTAACATACCATTTTTGAGCCAACCAATGGGGCGGTGCAAACTTCTAGATTACTTAAAGGGGAATGGCTATTACAATAGCTCTCTCCCCAAATCCTTGCAGAAGTAAAAATCCACCACAGTTTTAAATGGATGTCTAACCTGGCTCAAAGTGTAAAAACTTCACTAGACTACATAACGTATCGATTTTTACCCTCCCTGTGTGTAAAGTAGCTTTATGATCTACATCTTCCATAGAAAAAAAAGAAAGAAAAAAGCCAACGTTTGAAAAGACTCCCACTTCTCACAAGGGACTGGTCATCTATTGTCCTTTCACCGTCTTTGATGTGAATGTGGAATGCTGTGCCTGAGAAGTCAAATGGAGCAAACCCGGAATCAGTGTTGCTTTTCTGGGAAGCTTGATTAGGAATTTTGTGTCTCCTTCTTGCCTTGAGGGTTCTGCTTGGTAAGTTTAGAGACTTATTAGCTTCTTGTGTTTCTCATAGCCGTCATATCTTCATATCTAGATATCTGATTGGCTTAATCTTTTAAGTAATGGTGCAGCTCTCTTTCCTCACAAGCAGAAGAGCCGGGGAGCGGTTGTTCAAACATGCAACCTGTTGCATATGCATCTTGATCTGACTTTCGTAGACTTGACCTACATAGGAAAATGTTTAATATTCTCTCCTGATAGCTGAAATGCTTTTTTAAATGATATTTTTTTATGATTTTGGAATTTTTCTTTCAGAGGACCCACAGTTTATATGAAAGAGTTGAATTATTTGTTCCCTTTTCATTGATTTGTTTGTTTTTGAACATGTCTCTGGGGGGAAAAAAATGCAAAGCGACTTTCCTTTGCTAGCCCCCCTCCCTGGCCTCCATTCTGCCTGGGCTCTGCTGATCCAGTCTACTGGCATATCTGCGCTGGACCAGCTGTAGCCCTGACAATGGCAGCCACATTAGCATCTGAATGGTTAGCGCCATGTGTGGCTAGCACACAGGCACTTGAAGCTTTGCACTGTGAAACAGAACAGCAGGGGAAGGTGTTCAATTTGGACATTTGAATCTCTCTCTTTCCTTAATTTGTTGTATTAATCCGTTTTGAAATCTTTGTTACACGAAACATGACCATCTCATTTAAGTAGCGGGAGAGGTTTTTTATTTTATTTTATTTTTTAGGCATTTTAGCAAACTTGAAAGGTCTGATATCTAATAGCAGACAGATAAGTTGTTAGGCAGGCTCACTGGCCAAGTGTAAGGGGAATTTTCAGTGTTAAACAATAGTTTGAATTGCAGAGGAATCTTCATTCCAGTCCCTGACCCTGTGGCTTTGCAGTTTTATTACAAAAAAAGTTACTCCACTTAAAAAGTAAGTTACTATTAGCAAGTTACTATTACCATCAATTTTATATATTCCTTGTTATGCCTTTCTTAGAATTAATTAAAATTGCTATAAGTAAAAAAAAAAAGTAGAAATTTGGCATTACATACAGAATGTCTTGTCTAACTTTTAATATTGCCTATTATTTCCATAATATATAAAGTAAATTCTCAGTTCAGACTGTCTATAGTGTTAATGGATTAGCTCAGTCTGACTGTTTCATTAATGCCTTACCTCGGACATGTGTAACTTTTATGGAAAATAACATGATAATATGCACATACATTCAGGTGCTTTTAAATGATCATGGGCACTACAGACAGAAGGTTTCCAAGGATTTTGTGAAAATTCAGTAGTAGTATTAGTGATATTGCAATACAAGTATTCCCCTTATGCCTAAAACAATGCTAAAAATGCAAGTAAGTATTGATGTATAAATTTGTAATTGCTTCGATTTTGAGCAGGTCCAGGTCAACACCATGTAATAAAATAATTTTTTTATCATTATTATCATAATGTTATAAATTTCGGGTTATGTTCTAATGATAACATGACGAATTCTGCATTTCTCTAGTATCTGGTCTGTTCTATGTGGCATGATATAATTTTCTTTAACTTAATCATGTTTTAATTGTTTTAATTGCATGTTGAGTAGAGTGTCTGCAAAATCTGCACTGCAGCACTGATGAACATGTGACTGATTTAATTAGAAGGTGTTGATTTCATTTTTCAATACCTAGTTGCCCATTCGATTTGTTTAAGGATTTCATTAGTAACAAGATTTTATGAATATCCCTAGTAAATTTTTATAAATTTGTGACTGCTGTCTTTAAGCCCTGGCTTCGCTTTAGAACTCTAGGATTGCTTCATAGTTCAGAGCTGTGGCAACCTAGCCAATCATATACAGAGTCTCATTCTTGTAACCAATCATAACGCAGAAGGTGGGATTTGTCAGCAAAATGCTTTTACATCTTACTACTGTTAATGCTAGAATGACTGCAGCACTGTCAACTGCACTTTAAAGCACATAAATATTTTAAAGTGATTTAAAAAAGAAAAGCTTGACACTGCTGATCTGTCTCAATCTCAGCTGATCTTTCAGTTCATTTTTCTTCTGCACCACAAATTTAGCACTGTTCTAAGTGCTGTGGGTATGTTCAAAGTTTAATCTACTCTCAGTAGGTTACCTGCTGAATGTTTACTGTTTATTGAACCTCCCGCTAGCATGACAAACTTCAGGTTCCTGGTTTTGAGATGGTGTTTATTCCCATTCATACAAATCTCCTCTTTCTGTATCACTACCTTTGCTCCTGCCATGTTAACAACAACCCCCCTGATTTCACTTACTTTCTTTTTGTATAGAACACTGATGGTATAATATTCCGGCCCTGAACTGGCTGTGTGAATAAGGCTATAGTTTTAGTTTTGATGAAAAGGAATGAAATGGGTAATAGCTACTGAATAAAATGCTCACTGTAAATGTCACTGTAAATGAATTTAAAAGCTGTATAAAATCATTATAATCTATATAACGAGACATCCATTTTTCACCACAAGATGGCCCCAGGCTCTTAAAATTCTTTCCAGTTTCCCATGCATAAGAATTCATACAGCGCTAATAAGCCTCAAGGTGCCTCCAAGACTCTTCAGGTGCTATAAATACTTTCAAGCTGAATTCTCTTTGGGACTATGTGGCTGAAAAGTCTGCTTCTTTATCCATATCATATATAGAGGGGAGAGTAATACATTTAAATTCCAGTATGGTTGGAAGCTTTACGTTTAACCTATTTTGCACATATTTTTTTTTCGTGTTGATCATCCATAGCATTAGTTTGTTCTGCCATCCCTTTATTGCCTCAGCCTGTCTGTTTAGTGTAAAAGCATAGCACTGTAGTTCCTATCGATTGAACTCCATTGAGGTTCAGAGATTCAGTTTGTGTGTCCTCCCCTCCCTTTAACCCCCTTCAGGAGGATGAAAATGGTGGATATTGTAGCACAGAAAATGCCGTCAGAGAGTGACGTTCATGTGGCCCGGAGCTTTCTAACGAAGATTTTGCGAAGTTCAATGAGGTACAGTATTGATGTAACCACCGGCCAGTCCACCTTTTTTCCTGTGCCATCCCGTTCCATCCAGATCTTCTCCATGACTTCTTCCCATGTTGTCTTTGTCATCCTTTCTCCAAAAAACCTATTTGCAACTATTCCTAAGGCTTTTATTGTTGCTCTGTGTGGTAGTTTGTAGTCTTTCCTAGGGGATTCCAGTAGGATAGCATTCATGTTGTTAATGTCATCAATAAAGTGTTACATGTGCGTTTGTGTTTGGTTTATCACACTAATGTAATATATGCTTATTGACTTTTCTCTTGCATGCATTGCAGAAAGAACCATTTCAAGGGGTATGTTTTAATGCAGTTTTTTAATGTTATCATTTATTTGACTTTATTTGGGAGAGGTGTGCATCAGAGCATTGTTGGTACATAAAGTTTCTTTTTGTCAGTTTAGTACTTTAGAAAGTAACAACAACATTGATTTAGAAGGATGTTTCGCGAGTAGCTAGCAGTTTTGTGTTTTTCCCTCAACATCATATACCAACACTGTTATGATTATGAATGTAGGTTTTATAGTGACTGTTGTAGTTGCATGTACATTGCATTTTCCTCACTGATCTTTCTTTATTTCCCTTTTCTGTCCCTCTTCTTTCAGGAAAAATGAACCCATAAGCAGGCCTCACTCCTGGCATTCCACCAAATTCAATGAGAACCAATCAGACACTGCCAAAACACAGTCCACACCCTCACCAGTCTGGCAAACAAGATATGATGCAAGGTAAAGAACGCTGTTTAAACACATCATTAAACCACTCTTAAATTAAGTAGTTTTCTTCCACTGTTATGTACTCTTTATGCAATCCTTCAGTGTCAGTGCAATTCTAAAACATGTGCTCATTTCCTTAGTTCATTCTCCTCCGACCTCACTACTGGTTGGGACCAGCCTAATTTGCGCAGGGTATCAGACCAGTTCAGCTCCTTGGGCAGTATGGATAGTTTAGAACACGGCTCGTACCCATATCCACCCGGACGCCTGTCTCCAAGCAAATCTAACGGCAACAGTGTTGAACATTTAGTGGGTGGAAAGAGAGATTCTGCCTATAGCTCCTTTTCAACCAGCTCAGGGACGCCTGATTATACACTGTCTAGAAGCAACGCAGCCTCTACAGAGAACATGCTGTATAAAGTTAACCAGTGGGACACAGGAAGTCGTCCTAGTAATGGCAGACATAGTCAAAGCCAAAGTGAAGCGGTCAGACAGGATGACAGGACCAGTTATCTTCAGCCACCCTCGGTAAGCAGTGGCCGAGAAAGCCCAAGAATAGAGGAGCAGCCAGGCTACCGCCATTCTGCTTCGGGAAGGTCCAGCATTGCACCCGTTTGGCATGTGCCAGATATCAAGAAGACCATGGCCCCATCACCCCCACCGCCTGCACCACCAACACGTAGTGATAGTTATGCTGCAACCAAGATTCATGAAAAGGGTCTGGTCTCCAGCTACCCTGAGAATCCTGGGATGCATGCCCCATCCAAGATCCAGGCCAAAGGATTAAAGATGGCAACAGAGATGTCTGAAAATAATCAAAGGATTTACCATGCAACCGAGTCGCTCCTCGAAACGTCTCAAAACTACAACCCACAACTTAAAAGTGGCACGGTCAATCCATATGACAGCTATAGTCAACAAGTTCCGCTTCCAAACCCGAACAAGAAATGCTCACCATCCAGCGCTGAACCGTCCTACATTCGCGTGGCCTACCACCAACGTCAGTACAGTGATGGAAGCCCTTTTTATGCACCGCCTAAAACCCCAGCTACAGGAAAGTCTCAGAGTTGTTATAGCAGCATGCAAGAGTTATCTAACAACCATGCTCCGAGCTATATCCAGAACCAGAACAGAAGGCATGTTTCATCGCAGTCCAGCACTGCTATTGACCAAAACCCAGACAGTCAAAGCTCCAACAGTTATTATTGTGTCACATCTCGACAAACCTCTCAGGGAGCAGCCCAGGCCTCTTTATTGCGGGTGGATGACAGGAATGCTAATTCTTTGAGTGAATTCGCCCAAAGTGAAGGTGATAGAACTTCCATAAGCTCTCAAGGACAGCTCAAGGACAGGTTCAGTACATCCCAGGTACTTCACAACCCAAAAAACAAAGACAGCTATTACAGACAAGTTGACAGTCAGCAACGGGTGTTCACACCAGTTAAAAGGTCTTCTTTTGATGAAGCAATAACTAAACCATCAGAGCATGAGGTCAGAGGACAAACCACTATAACAAACTCGGATGGCCATTTCATCAAGCACTTGGAGCAGGGAATGGTCTCAGACTCTTACAGATTAGGAGAGTCCCATAAAGAAAATTTACTGTCTACAAATGAGACCACAGTAAGCCCCCAGAGAACCCCAATGCTGCACTCTCTATCACATGAGAGTAGTAGATTGGTTGAACTACAGAGTGAAATGGGTAGTGGTGAAGGACAACAGGAATTTGTAGATTCCCTGAATTGCAAGCAGGCTCGGCGTAGCGATCGTTTCGCCACAACATTGCGAAATGAAATTCAGATGAGGAGAGCTCAGCTTCAGAAAAGTCGAAGCGCAGCAGTCTTGAGTGGGCCGGCTGATCGTGAAGAAGAGCCTTCAGTTTGGAAGTCCGCAGATACATCTTCACCTTCATCTGATGGTTCCTTCACTAGTGCCTATAAAGACCATCTGAAGGAGGCCCAAGCTCGCGTCCTTAAAGCGACTTCATTCAGGAGGCGGGACTTGGAGCCAGTGCTCATGGAACACCCAGGAGCTGAAGTGCTATCCTCTTTTAACAAGGATACACCATCTCTGCCAAGTGTCTCTGAGCTCCCATCTAGTAAGCCTGCTTCGGGTACAAACCACGTGTCCCGTATATGCGGCCGAAAACGGTTTCCAGTAGAGAAAAAAGTAAGATCATTCTCTGAGCCTGAAAAAATTAATGAGCTGGGTGTTGCTGAGGAAATAACCCCACAAGATAATGACGTATCGATAGTCAACAGGCGTAAAGTCTTTGAGGCAGCGGGAAAACCTGCTTACAGTAAACCCATGCTGAAACAAAACCTTCACATATCTGAAGACTCCCGATTGGACAAGCCTGGAGAATTGTCTGAGTCTGGACAAAGTGAGAGCGCCAAGAACGATGGTGATAGTAAGACATCAGATAGTGGTCCAAATTCCTCGCAGAGACTGGGCACATTTGCAGAGTATGAGGCCACATGGAACACACAGAGAAAAGTGGATCCAAGGACATCTGGAAGGTACCATTCAGCTGATAACATTCTTGATCCCGGAGCAGATGAGCGACGTAAGCCCTCCTATTTCCATGAAAGGTCACGCTCCTCTCCCTCAGAGGACTTCTATGGTCAGGTAAGAAAATTTTTACATTTCCAAAAGCTATGTTTCATCTGAAACCCATTACTTATTGTTGTGCATTACATGTTTGTAGATTAATCTCTGTTTCGCCCTTTTAGAAAGCTTGTTTGATTTTAATGCTGTTTAGACAGGGTGGCTGAATGACTAGTATAAGAATAAAGGCAGGACCTTAGTCAAACATTAAGCCATGTCTAAACAAAAAGTCACGCCCTCAAACCAGAAAAGTAGCAAGTGTCAAGGTAGTCACACGGTATATACTGTAGTTGTCTTTCTTTGAAACTGTAAAACCCTTCCATTGTTTGATACAAGACGAGCATGCACCGATACATGCTTTAAAATATTGATCATCTTACGTGCTGTATTGTTTTCAGAACATCCCAGTGCAAGGAAGAAAGTCAGCGGAGTGCTGTCGACCTGAGAGAAATCTCTCTGATCATGACAACTCCACATCAAGGTGGGTGAACGTGTTTTTATATAAACAAAAGTTTAATGTTCAGACTAAGCTTACGACACGCACTGAGTTTGTTGATTAAAATGGGCATCTGTTGAAACAATTACTTTAATTATCTAGGTGTGACAAATTATGAGCCTAATAATTAACAAATTAAACATTGTTGTTTAACAAATAGAAAAAAATCTTAATTGTTTTTATGATTAATTTAAGAAACATTTTATTTTTAAACATTTATGGAAGAAGTCTCTCATGTGAGGGCACTGTATCAAAGATAAAGTTGTCCCTACAAGTTTAGACAATGAAAATGAAATTTAACACTTGGTATTAGCAGCTTAATGTTTTTTTGCAGTCATTTTGTGTTTTAATTATATACCTATGGTACCAGTCAAACACCTGGACACACCTTCTAAAGCCATGGTCTTTCCTGATTTTTATTTCTTTCTACATTGTAAAACAATACTAAAACAATTTTTTGTCCAAAATATGCAATAATCTCATTTGAACAGTTAATATTGAGATGTGTCTGCTACTGATGGTCTGTAAAGCCTTTATAACGGCTCTAAGGTGCTGTTACTTGTTTGAGGCTGGTAACTCTAAATGAAGTTCTTCTGTGCAGCAGAAGTACAGTAAGTTTTGGGCTTGCTTTCCTGGGATGATCTTCATGAGAGCCAGTTTCATCATGGTGCTTGATGTTTTTTGCAAATGCACTTGATGATACTGTTCTTGCAAGAACTGTTCCAGAACAGCAAACCTTCCTGTCTTACAACAACAACTGACTTGTTGTTTTTAATTAGTTACCAAATTCTAGATGTTATTTCATAGTATTAAAATATCTAGTATTGTTCTATAATTTAAAAAAAAAAAACATTAAACAAAAGCATTGAATTAGAAGCTGTCCTGAACTACCGTGTATCTGTATATCTGTTTTGGAACTAACTTTGTATTCTCTTTTCAAATATGTATACATGTTATTGCGATTTTATACAATAACTCTTTCATCCTATTAGTATTTCTAAATAACACCCAATTTAATTCTTTACTTATTGTGTTGCTTAGTTGTGTACCCTTGGCTCAGTAAAACAAAGCCAATAGTATGCTGTTGGACCAAACTGCAGCCCCTTTGTTGACCTCACAGGCATAACTAGAGTATCGCTTTGACTCAGCTGTGACAACACAACCATCCTCAGTGCCTGAGGTTTGTGTGATGACATGAGTTTGAGGTGCAGATATTTGAGTGCCTGAATTGGTTAAATGCAAAACTTCTGAAAAGAACCTGATTTCACATCATCAGTGAGAACACGAAGCTATGTTAAAAATCTTTAGTCAAGCATCGTTGAAAATAATCATTATTATTGTATCCTTTTGTTATGTTTCTCGTCTGGAAGATTGTATTGTATTGTTGTTGACTTTTGTGTAATGAAATGCAGGATTCTACACTATAAACATTTCTTAAGGGCAACATGGAGATAAGACTTATTATGCAACATAAAAGCATGTGTGAAATCTTGTGCTGTGTATACATTATAATAAAAGTTTAGTGGTCAGTTCCATTACAGGATTCAACAAGCAAATCTTACACATACAGTATACATACAGTATGAGGTACTGTGATTAATATGCAGTCAGAAGCATCAGTCCAGAAATAGTTCAGTGTCTATCTTTCTGCTTACCAAGCATACACACCTTTAAGCAAGCATTTAATTCATGTCAAATTGAAAAGCTCTTAATGTTTAATCTAAACATACTAACCTTAGACTGAAGGAGCTACTTGACCCAACTTTCAGACATACAGAACCTTAGTTGATATCAAAACCATTTGAGACCAAGAATAAAGGGGTTTTGTGTGATACTGTGCTGTGGTAATCCATTAAGCATGCACAAAACCAGAGTCGGTGCAAACCGGGGGTCACATTTTTGCCTTTATTTTCTAAGAGACTGGTTTTGCTCCAAACAAATGCTTTTCTGTGAAGTCGTCCTCATTTAAATTTGTTTAGGGGAAGTTTCCAAGCTTGCAAAGACAGAGATTTAACGTTTAATTTCTCTTTTATGATGTGTTCGTTTTCCTCAAGTGGTATTTTGATTACTGTCGAAGATGATGGGAATGTATTAAGAGCTGTTACATTCAAGCTTGGTAGCAGTAATGGATAATGTAATGAAATAATCTTAACATCTTTGTGATGATCTAGGAAAACCTTGGTGTGAAGTTTTTTTTTTTTTTTTTCCCTGCCAAAATACATATTTATCTGTACAGATATAACCAGTTCCATTATATTTTTTTAAAATGTTCTGTATAAGATACATTTCTGCTTCTGTATGTTATTTTTTTCCCCGATCGCAGAATTGACCTGAAAGGTATTTTCCTTCACTCTCAATCTTTCCGCATCATCCATCAGACTTGCAGCCTTCTCTTCATTCTCTGTGTGTCTTTTGGGTAAAAGTAAGGGGTGGCTCACTTTAATTAGCATCTTGCCATCTAAACCAAACATCCATCATCATAAGCTTGTTAAATTGCACCCTATAAAATTGTCATGTCTTCTTCTGCCTGTAATTAAGGTGTTGTGAAGAGCATGTTTACTGGTCGCTTTGAAGCTAACGGAAGGTTCAACAGCAGCCTTTTATATCGCAGTCGGATAAAAATCGTTACCCAGACACGTCATTAGTCTTCATCTTTTTACTAAGCCTATATTTTAGTAATAGAAAGATATTTTTGTCTGTGCGTTATGCATGCAGGTATTTGTTTTTCAGCTTTTGTTTTTTTTTCCCCTCCACATGTTGACTATAAGCTTTTTCTGGTAAAACTGTTAAGAATCCAGTTTAAATAACTTGCTTCACATAACATTATTGTAGAGCGCAACCTAACTTGCATGACAAAAGCTAGCGCAAACCAGGGTTAAGCTGTAAGCAGCCCCACCCAGGTAAGCTTAAAGATCCATTGCTCCAGGAAGCACCTGTCACTGCTAGGTCTTTCGCTACTATGAGGCAGCCTTGGTGAGTGCTCTTTTTGTGATATTAGGTTTTAAGTTGTGAGAAGTTGTTGCTGATGAAAAGCTATGCTTCAGTTTTAAATATATATTTTAGTTGTTAATGTATGAATTGCTGGCCAGTGTTGTGACTCTTCCTGTCCCCGTAAGTTGTTTTTTAAAATTTTTTATTACAGACTGTCAACACTTAATCGGTGGCTCACTGCATGTCTATGCATGCTGACATTAAGTACACAGTATACTTTCCAGCACATGTATTTCACACAAATAACAAGTCGTCTGTATGGATGCATACTCTTACCAAACTATACCATTGCCTTCTCTAATTACAGCATGTGTGTTAATGTTGTTCATGCTCTTCGCTTGCTTTGTTTTAGTAATCAGTCGTACAGCCTGTGCATGCCTATGCATGTCTTGTCACTTTTCCTGACAGAAGATATTCCTTTACTCTTTTTTTCCCCCACCTCTCTCTTCTATTCTTCAGTCAAAATGCCACTTTGTTTCTTTCTGCGAAGTCCAGCTGCCCCTTCTTTGTGCCTAACAGGTATTTGAACTGGCTACGTGGATGTGAATTGTGGTCAGGCATGTTTGTGTGGTCAGGCTAGAGTACTACTTCAAATGATTTTTTTTTATTTTAGTAAAGTAAAAATACACTCAGTCCTTAAAATGAAGTGATGTACATTATTTAGTTAAGCTGTGGGATTGAGAGAGAGAAAAAAAATTGAGTTTTATTTTTGTAGAAATATTTAGTCTGTCTATATCTTTTGTTTCTACCAAGCTTCTTTTGCATGTCAGAAATGTTCTATAAAAGGCCGTCAGTGTCCCACTATTCCTACATAAAACAGCTCCACAAGTGGCTCGCTTGTCCCTCTTTGTTGCCACGACATATAAATCTACAATCACTGACAGCAAAATGAGTATTAAAAAAAAAAAAGAAAACAACCAAAACAATTGAGGCTGGGTGGAGAAAAGCGCTCTGTTGGCCAGTGGCTGCGGGGAAAGAACATTCATTACCCAGATTGTGACAGGCTTGTGGGAACAGAAATATGCGGGGTATGACAACCAGCCCGGGAGTTACCATGGAGAGATGGTGAAATGTGGGAGAAATGTCTGCTCTCCTATCGATTTACGCAGCACACAGTGAAGCTTTGTGCTTTAGAAAGGACAAACACATTCAGGGTTTTAGCTTTTCATATGCTTCTGCAGAGCCACTGTACATATACTGAAATATCTGTACATATTTTCCCTCAGGTTAAGTGACCAAGCATATAAGGATTTATTGCCCAAGGCAAATCAGGAACCAGCATCACATTTGACAGAAGGAGAGTCAGAGAGAAACTTCTCAGGTCCACCATCCACTCATAAATCTCCTGCCAGCCCTGCTGGTCCTTCTCAACATTTTACTGATCGTAGCATCCTCACCGATCCCTCCTCCAATGCAATTACTGAAGGCTCAATTTCTGAGAGACCTATTCTGACACGCCTGGACAAATACAAATGCTCCGAAGCCGCCGCTCCTCTTTTCACCTCACAGGGCGGAAACCGTGTCTCTCATTCTCCCGTTAGGGCCACCGTTTCTGAGGACTCCCAAGTTCACACCCCAGTATCCTGGAAGGACGCAGAGCATAGCAAGGGCCCCAAAGGAGAGGAGGAGACTCAACCAGAGACCATACCCCTTTCTCCTCCTCCACCTCCTCCTCCTCCTGAACCTCCTGCCCACCTAACTCCACCCAGCATGGAAGGGCAGCGTTCACCATCACCTCACTTCGCTCCCCAGAGGCTGACAGATAAGCCCCCAGTTTCTGTCTCTCAGCAGGATGAAGCCACAGGAAGGTAAGACATTCCTCCAGATCTTAGTAACACCACCAGTTAATGCCAGCAGGATGATTCTCAGCTTGTAAAGGTTTTCTACTGGCCCGGCACAGCTGGGTTTCTGTTTCAGCTGCACTCTACAAGCGATCACTGGAAGCTGTGCTCATCTTCAGAGCAGTGATTTAATTATGACCCTGCTCTTGTTGTGCTCAGTCTCGTACAAGAGGCTTATTCACGTATGCGTGTACTGAAAATGACCTTCTTGCTACAGTAATTCATCATGCATGTCTCTCATTTAGAGACTTTCCTCGTCTCGCCTTTTGTTAGTCTCTACTTTTTTTTTCTCCTGAACCGCAGCAGGATTTTTGTACAGGCTCACATTTTCTGAGAGTTCTCAGAACTCTTGTGACAGGGAGGAGTCAACGTTGGAGTGTGCTGTTATATTGGGCATAGAGGGAAAACCCTGTCATTTCAAGGAAGAAAGATATATCAGAAGCAGAATATACACTGCCTGGCAAAAAAAAAAAAAAAAATCACTGGTTTGGAAGTGTCAAATTATTGACTTACATTGAGCAAAGAAAATGATAAAAAAAAGTATTAAAGTTTCGGAATTGGGTTAAGAATTTTCCAACGGATTTTAATACCTGGAAGGATAGTACTGTGAGCTGTCAACTTCTTGGAGGAATCGAGGTCGGAAAAAAATCCTTAATGTACTTTGTGGCCATAAGTAAAAAACGCTGTTAGTTATATTAATTATGGAAAAGAAGCATAAAGATTTGACTTTGGAGCAGTAGGGAAAAAGAGAAGCGCATGAAGCAATGCGCCTTTCATGCATAGTGGCTACTGTACATATCTCTGGAGGCAGTGTTATGATCTTCGTTGCTCTAGTTGCTCAGGTCTAGGCTTAAAAATATGTGACAATAAAATAAAGTGAGTTGACTACCTGAGTGTACTAAATGACCAGGTTATAACGTCAGCCCTTTTGGCTAGTGCTTTTGTAATCGAACAAAATTGAGTTTTTCTTTTTTTTTTTGGCTTATTTTAAGATTTAGAGATATTTAGAAATAAGTGGTTTGTTTTGCTAAACTAAATGATGTGGAACGGTATTTGAAGTTCAACATCAGCATTGATTATTCTCTTCTTGTATTTCTAATTAGTGAATGATGTGTGTTAAATATCGCTGATGAAAAGGTTATAATTAGGTTGTGTAAAGTCATCTGTTTTTCCAAGAAATTGTGGCAATTTCTATTCCGAATTTTTTGATGATTTATTTATTTATTCATTTTTTGGCTGGTTTCTTATCTTATGTGTTCTGTTTTTAGGATGGACAAGGTGATTGATGACAGCAGCACAGTGAAAAAAGTGCCCATCAAGATTGTTCATTCTGAAAGCATTACGGAGAAAGAAAATCGACAGTACCTTCACCCAAGCCCCGAGGCGCCTCACAGCTCACAGCCCACAGTCTTGTCTCTGGCCTGTCTGGGATCTGTCGAAGAATCATCCTCTCCATTTTGCACATACACACGTCAAAGAGAGCAGGAAAATGAAGCTATGGGCCCTCAGAAGGAGCAGGAGCTTTGTGCTAATGTCTCAGGACCTCAGGAGCCCCCAAAAGACCCCTGTGTGGATCAGCGCACTAACGGAGTCTCCGCAGGCAGCCATAGTGCATCCTTACACTCTGAGGAAGACGAGAAGAGAAAGGTCTTGGCCAGGGACATCATGGACAAAGATAAGTCCTTGGCAGACATTTTAGACCCGAGTAAGAGAAGGACCACGATGGACCTGATGGAAGGGATTTTCCCAGAAGGAGAGCAGCTGGTTGAGGAGGCTCACCAACGCAGGAGAGCTGGACCCAAACTGACTTCCTCTCGCAGCTCTGAGGAGAGGTCAGGCCATGGTTTTACATTTTTTACACAACCTTCTTACCCCTGGAAGACCCCCGCTCTTCAGATTTTAGTGTTTTCCCTGCTCTACCACAACCATATAATTTAAGAAAAGGCCGTTAATTGGTTGATTAGTTAAATCTAGTGTGCTGAGAGAAAGCACTAAAATGTGCAGGGCAGTGGTCCTAGTATGTCAGTTTGCCTTTGCCATCCATGACTCTGTCGCCAGTTCACTGGTTTTCCTCCCTCTGAGTACTTATGGTAGATCCTGACCACTGCAGACCAGGAACATCCCACAAGACCTGCAGTTTTGGAGTTGGGCTTTTCCTTTCTCTATCCATCACAATGTAGTCCTTGTCAAAGTCACTCAAATTCTTATGCTTGCCCTTTTTTTAGCTTTTAACACATCAACTTCAGGAAAAAAGGTTCACATGCTGCCTAATATATTCCACCCACTTCCAGCCGCCACTAAAACGAGATATTGAAAATATAGCTACTGTGAGAAGGGCCAAATTGTAATGGCTAGACAACTGGGTCAGAGCAACTCAAAAACTGCAGCTCTTGTGGGATGTTCTCAGGCTGCAGTGGTCAGGACGTACCAAAAATGATGGAAGGAAGAAAAACGGTGAACTGGCAAAAGGGTCATGGGAGTGAAGGGTGGCCGATGTATTCCGATTCAATAGTAGAGCTACTGTGTGTGTGTATAATCACAATGTTTATATTTAAGCATTGCTATTTATTAAATGCAAATTAATTATATGACCAAGTTTGACCCTAATGCCTTCCCATACTTGCAAGCGTGGTTACTTGGCTGTGTGAGATAATGGCACGTTTAACGCAGATAATAAGATGACTAAGGAAACATCACCAGGTGTGCTGAATGGAAAGTTTAATTATTACCTTCAAGGGGAACTATTTATTTATTTATTTATTTATTTATTTTTAAGTGTAAGACATGGGAGTTGTGGCTTGAGCCTCGCTGTCGCTGGGTTGCCACACCCCATATTACCCAGCCACGGCATGCTGTGGTGTTCCCACTTAAGAGACTGTTGTTGTTAATGTTTGAGATCTTATAAAACCGCATAATCTGTTTCCATTTCTTTATTCTGTTTCTTTATTCTGTTTCTTTAATCTGTTTGAATTTATTTATTCCAACATTGCATGTGCAAATACAAGTAAACCTTGTGCTTTTAACTAATTATAATTTTTTATTAATTGATAGCACTAATACACACACACACACACACAGGATATAATCTATTACAAAATTTATTCTAGTTAATCTAGACTGTGATTAATCACAATTTTAAAATACTCAGATTTACTTGCATTATAAATGTACAATGTTGGAATATAGAAATGCATGACCAAATGTTAGAGGAAACAGACAGTTTTATAATATCTCAAACATTAACATTTAACAATTGTTAGTCTCCCCAATAGTAAACTCCTCGCAGCAGCACTCATATTTTAAACCCCCCTGTCTGCTCCTATAGTGGTGAACATGTCTGTCATTTCTTCTGTTTTACCACACCCAGAGTGAATGAGTGCAGTTGCCGTTTGTGATCGATTAAATATGCTATTATACAGAGTTAGTTGTGGGTATTATATTGGTATACTTACTGATGTTCAGTGGTCTCCAGTAAGTGCAATAAAGTGAAGCGTCTGACAACTGCCTCACTTTTACAGCCTTTACAGTGTCTTGCATTTAATATATTCTTGTAAAAATCCTTCCCCTTGAAGGTAGCTAGCACACACAACTTTGGCTTTATCCAAACTTCCATCTAGAAGTTTATAATAAAATTTTTCGATCGACACTCCTAGTGATGTTTCCTCAGTCATCTTATTATCCGCGTTAAACATGCCTTTATCTCACACAGCTGGGAACCACGCTGCTAGTATGGGAAGCCATTTAGAGTTACCAACCTCAAACATTACAAATTACAAATTAGAGATTTATGAAGGCTTTACAGAGCAAAAGTAGAAGACACAATACAATTAATATTAACTGTTCAGAGAAGATTATTGCAAATTTTGGATGAAGATGTAGAAAGAAAGAAATGGAATTAGATGTGTAAAAACTTTTGACTGTGTGTACAGTATGTGTGTGTAAAAACATAATAAAAATTAGGCAAATACAACCTCAGACAAACAACGTATACTGTAACATTTTTCACCCAGCCATTATTTAACATAATTGAAGGCAAGCAGGCAATGCCAAGTACCTCCCATATTTCAATAGTTTTTAGATCTACCCTTAGCAGCAATAACTTGATGTAATCATTTCCCCCCCCCTGCATGACAATTTCTGTCATGAAATGACAAACTTATTGACGGGGCTTCTAAAATTGGTTATTAAATTTTGTTACAAATTTAAACAAAAGAATGTTTTCTGTTGTTAGTTAAGTACACACGTGCTTACACACACAACCTTTGTCTTTTTTTTTTTTTGTTGTTGGTTTTTTTTGGGTGGTGGGGGGGCAACAAATTCTTTCGGCCTTATCGTTCAGTCCTGATACCTGTGCCCGTTTCCTCAGGAGGGAGGAGGACAGCATGGCGGCAGCCGCTGCAGCAGCTGCTGCTCTGGTAACCAGCTCGGCTTATTACAGCACGTCCGCTCCCAAAGCAGAGCTGCTCATTAAAATGAAGGACATGCAAGAGCAGAGTGAAGAGGTCGAATCAGAAGATGAGCTGGAGGCGGAAAACGACACTGAGCTCGCCAACAAAAAGGTAGTGCTTGCAACATTATCTCAAAACAAACAGAAACTTGTGTATGTTCCTAAGCTATAGATCTATGTAAAGTTTACTCACTGGTATGTTTAATGTACTGCAATCAGCTGAAATGTGCCATTTAAATGTGTTCACAATAAACATTTAAATTTAAACAAAGTGCTAACAGTAAGGTATGATAGGGTTAGGGTTAGGATTATTTAAATTTTGAACCCTATTTATATTAAACATTTGGAAAAAACATTGATTGCTGCTCTCTAAAGCTGAACCCTAGTGTGTAAAAACCGCTTCACAACTAAGGCGCAAAATATCAGATTTTTTTTTTCTTTCCCCCTCCTCCCAGTTAAACTCCAATGATGTTTCAGAGAGAACTGTAGTAGGGGAATTTTGCCCGTGTTAACACAACACTTCTCTGTTTGCATTTGCAGCAAGAGCTGATCGAGAGCCTGAGCAAGAAGCTGCAGGTGCTGCGGGAGGCACGAGAGAGTCTGCAGGAGGACATTCAGGACAACAACGCTCTGGGTGAGGAGGTAGAGACCACCGTGCAGGCCGTCTGCAAACCCAACGAGCTGGAGAAATTCCGCATGTTTGTCGGGGACCTGGACAAAGTGGTCAGCCTGCTGCTGTCCCTGTCTGGGCGTCTGGCACGTGTAGAGAACGCCCTTAACAGCCTGGAGGAGGATGCACCGCTCGAGGAGAGGGTAAGAATGCAACAGTGGAACAGCTGGGGCACAGGCTCTGTGGATTACATGCTCAGAACTAGTCATTTGAAGTGAAATAAATCCACTTTAATATCATCTAATTATGAAACATATTGATTGTTAAAAGAGCAACATAGCGTCACACAGTTAGGACCCTTAATTAAGGTGCTTTTATACATAGCAGGCTATAAACATAAAACTGCTTGACGTTATATACTAATGATTGTTTTTTTTCTGGTTCACTTAATCATTTTAGAGATTTATGGTGGATAGATTTTAATATTTTAGGTTTTTTTTCCCTCCTAAAAACTCCTGATCATTCCACTGTTGCCTCTACAGCGCACGTTGATGGATAAACGCAAGCTGTTGATCCGTCAGCACGAGGACGCCAAGGAGCTAAAGGACAACCTGGACCGACGTGAACGCGTCGTCTACGACATCCTGGCCAGCCACCTGCAGGAGGAGAACCTGGCCGATTACGAGCACTTCGTCAAGATGAAGTCGGCCCTCATCATCGAGCAGCGCAAACTGGAGGATAAGATCAAGCTCGGCGAGGAGCAGCTCAAGTGTCTTATGGACAGTTTGCCTCTGGATCAGAGGTCACACTACTGAGACAAGTGGACTTTACAGTGTAAAGTGATAGTGTGTCCAGATTTCAAAGTCAGAACAGATTTATTTGGACTCTGGCATTGCTGAGACCCTGACGCTGCCAGTGTTTTTGCTCTTGCTCAGAGCCATACCACTGTTTTTTTTATGTTTTAGAACCACACCCAACTTTGGGGCTGCATCGTTATCACTTAATACTGTGTGATTATTCTGATTATTGTGATATAAACTATTCTGTACTGAATGAAATGAAAATTTCAAAGCGCTTATCGTAACTTAAGACCCTGAAACCGTTTATCTCATGTGTTACCCCAGCTTTGTCCCAGTTACTCTTTCAGTATCCAATGTTTCTGTAATTATGCGTTTTGACCACTAGTGGGCAGTGGAAGATGGTTACATTTCCCTTGACGACATGGTACAAACCACTTTCTACTCATCCTTTACACTAGCATACACATAGAAGACACTAACATGACAATTCACTGCGTATATTCTTAAATCTTCTTCAATATATATATATATATATATATAAAAAAAAAAAAAAAAACATAATTTTGTCTGTCAATGCTGAAATGCTGATGTGAAATGCTGGTTTTTGATAATGGTGCATAATTTCATGTCATCAGTCCTTGCTCTTGTCACATCTAAAACAATTTCATATTGTTTTTAGTAATTTATTGTAGACTTTTAAATCTGTAAATAAGACTAGAATATGTTAGTATTTACCCTTTCACTTACTTGATCTTAGACAGAAAACATTCCTTTTAGATTTTATGCGTTTTTATAAAGAAATAGAAATATGCAGTAAAGTATAATGTTTGGATTTAGAGCCACGTCAATGCCTGCTTTTTGTAATGTGCTTGAGGGACTACCTGAGAATTACAATTTTCTCTCCGAGAATTAAGTGCATGTCTATAAATTACTGAATGCCTTTTGCTCTATGTCGTCTCTTGAGTGATGTTTTTTGCCGATTTTTTTTTTTTTTTTTTTTTTTAAGTCAGTTGTTTAAACTAGAAATCCAGACCATGCAATAGTGTCTGGTGAAAAGTTTTACACATTGAAAAAAAATACATATATAGGTCTAATCTCTATTACTTGCTGCTGCATACGTTATACTGTAGCTTGCATATCAGAAATATTTTTGGTGTCTTTTAAAATGAGTTTATTCATGAGTATATAAGACCTTGTAGTTAATTATAACAATGTATAATGTACAAAAATACTATTGTAATTTTGGTATACTGGCATATGTACTTACCAGCCACTTCATTAGACACATCTCTTTAACTGCTTGTTAATGGAAATCTTTAGTCTGTGAATCCCACGGTTGCAACACAATGCATTTAGGCATGTGGTCAAGTATAAAAAAAAAAAAAAAAGGCTAAATTTCAAACCAAACAAAAGAATGGCGATGAAAGATCATTTAAGTCACCTTAAACTTGGTTGTTGCCAGCCAGGCTTGTGTGAGTATTTCTGAAACTGCTGAACTATTGGGATTTTCAGATAAAACCTCCAAAACCAAGGTGCTACGTACCGTACAACATGAATATACAACATACATTAATCAAACTACCTTAGACAACAAATTAACGTCACATAATTAAATAAAACTAGCTAAGAACTATACAAAAATACAAAATAATGTGCAATAGTACAAATGAGTTACAACACGACACATTGCAATTCACTGTGATGATGTAACAGCGACCAGTACACAGCTGAATTGAGGTAAAGCATATAAATTGTCCATAAGATCTCAAATGCAGTAAACATTTTGTGTTGGAGTAGCAGAAAAGAAAAAGTTCTTGTGCAAATAGCCTCATATTGTGCAAAAGAAAAACAGTTGAGCAGGTTGGTGTGTAAAATTATGAGATGATTGTTTGAGAGAATGTGTATCAGTCCAGTTCTGTTGGATTACGGTCATTGTGTTTAACTGAGTGTGTTTATCAGTCCAGTCCCGTTTTATTGAAGAGTCTGATAGCTAGTGGAAAGAAACTGTTACACAGTCTGGATGCGAGGGCCCGATTGCTTTGGTACCTTTTCCCAGATGGCAGAATGGGTGAAAAGTGTGTGTAAGGGGTGTGTCTGATCAGCCACAATGCAGATGGTTTTACGAATGAAGCATGTGGTCTAGATGTCCATGATAGAGGGAATAGAGACCAAAAGTGCAAAACCATTGCTTGAGCTGCTGAGTCTTGATTTCTGCTGTGACCTTTTCCCGTAAACAGCATGAAAGCATGGATTCAGCCTACCAGCGATGGTGTAATGGAGCTGGGGGTATTTTCCATGCACACTTTGGGCCTCTCTGAGTATATCGTTGACCATGTCCATGAGGATAATGTGCCGTCACAAAGCTAAAACCATTTCAAATTGGTTTCTTGAACATGACAATAAGTTCACCGTAGTCAAATGGTCTACAAAGTCACCAGATCTCAATTCAATCACCTTTGGGATGGAGTGCAACCAATAAATCTGCAGAAAAGACCTCATGGTATCATACCAAAACCTCTAAACAATGTTTTCAGCACTTTGTTGAAGCTTTGCCATGAAAAATTAAGGCATTTCTCAAGATACAAGGTTGTCCTCCCACCCAGGGATATACTGTAGATACCACAATTTATTTTGTAATTCCTGTTAACATGATGCTCAGAGTAACAATGCGATAAACCTTTATTTTGGATTTTTTTTTCTGAAAAAGTCCTAAATAGGTCCAGTGCATTCTTGATAAGCAAGTCACATGCTTTCCTTCATCAAGCCAGTAACCTGTGTATCAGCTTTAAAGCTTTAAATGTTGCATCACTTCTATTTCAGTAGGTTCAAGGTTTCATTTGCTCAAAATAGTGGAGTGTGCAATAAAAGTATATCTCACACAAGACACGCTTGGAGAAAGTCCTCCTTGACCTTTCTCAGTATTTGACTTGAGTCTTTCTCAGAAAAATACATAATGTTACAAAAGAGAAATGAATTCAAGGATAAGTGGAAACCACCCTGATCGTCTAAAAGTGATGGGGCTGAGCAATTCCTTACCTGCTTGGCTTTAGTGAATGTGATGATTAATCATTAACTACACTTCTAATCTTTACATGCCAAGTCAGGGTGGTGATTTGCGTGACTTAAGTTCATTTCCAGTTCAGAATCGATTGAGACGTGATCTGTTGTGTTATGAATGTGCGGCTTTTGTCACACCAGACCTTGAAATTTGCTAAGGTAAAAGTCTCTTTTATTGACTGTTGTTTGTTTTTTGTCTTTTAATTGTAATAATCTTTTAATGAAATTTGCCAAACAAAGTTGGGTTTTTAGTAAAATTACGTTCGGTGGTTTGATATAATCATCTGTTACATTAAATACAGCTAGAAGCTTTTATTCAAGGTCTCCATGGCCAACAAATGTGTCACATAATAAGACTTATTAAAAATGTTTTTTTTTTTTTTTATTGGTTCCCACTCTTCATAATTTTTGCTGCAGATTGCTAGGTTTGAGTAAGACTATTGCTTAATGGACTATGAATTTCTTGAGCATTTTAGACACGAAGCTTTATATGACACGTAGACCCACTGTATGTGATCATTTGTGGCTTTCCTTGGTTAATTATAGTCAGTCGTAGTGTCACATGACAGTAAGGAGTATAAAGTAACAGGATGGGATCTCTGGTAAGTGAACGTTAATATTCTTCCTGTAATTTTTGTTAATAACTAGGATAAGTTGTGCATTTTACAATCAATACCATCCTCGAGTAACATCTGCAAGTTAATGAACAGCAGCATTATTGACTATAAGTGCACTTTGTGTAAAATAAGAAAAAAGGACAGGTCTAAGTCATGTCTAGACGACTAGGTAAGAGCATATCCAAAGCAGCAGGTCTTGCACGGGGTTCTCATTATGCAATTGTTAGCATTTACGACTAGTTGACGAAAGAGGAACAACTAATGATCCAGCAACACTGTTATGGGCTCCCAAGATTTTAAGCATCGGGTATTCCAGTTGTTAAATGTTCATGGGAACTGCAGTGAGCTCCAAGCTTCCTCAGTGGAGATTGCCATTCACAGACATTCTTTAAAGCTTTTGCAAATTCAAATGTTTTACTGCGTTTAAGAGTCCCTTTGTGCCTGAAGTCTTCTGTAAATGTCAATCAGTTTTATGCCTTCATTTATAAGCCATTTCATGAACATCCCTTGTGTAGAGCATGTCTGGGATGCGTTTGACAAACAAGTCAGATCTCTGAAGGTCCCACTTCAAAATTTACTGGACTTGCTAACCAGCTGCTAACCCCTTGGTGCCCATGTCTTGTTGGGTCCTAGCTGTTTTAATGGCACCGCGGGGACCTATAGAATATTAGGTAGTGGTTTTAATATTATGGCTATTCTTCAGTGGTTATTGCAGGTCTTCCCGTAGGGGTCTGTTGACTCTTGTAGTAGAGCTATTTAAAGTAATTGACATTTTACTGACGTATTTCTCCTTAGCTCCGCTTTTAGCACCTTGTTGATCAAATGGACCGCTATGGCGACCCCTCAACGGGAGCAGCCGAAAGATTGACTAACTTTTGTTATACTTAGCCAGACTCATGCATGCACAGCTTTTTTTTTTTTTTATCCCTGTCTATGTTTTATAAATTTTCTCCTGATATTTCTTGTATCAATGTTTTCAATGTTTTTTCACATTAAAGCAAAGTTCTGTTATTATCCTTTAAGAAAAAAAAATCGTTGCTTATCATTCCTTACAATTAAAAGTTGATCTTCAGTCAACTAAGATTTACTTTTCAGCCAAATTCTGACTTGAATTTGTGGTTATGCATTTTTTTTCAACATGCTGGTTTTCCCGCTTTACCCACAATGCAATTCGACTGCCTGCTGATAATAGCTCCGGCAACAGTTTTCGAGCTTTTCAAGTCTTCACTAGTACACTTTGTTTAAACCCGCCCGCATTCAATCATCTTTCATGCTGATATCACCGCCAAATGCCATCATGCTTGTTCTCTTGTTGATCTCTAAGTAGTCGAACGGACCTACTGCTTTAAATGTGTTTAAAAGCGTGTTGCACAGTGTACAGTATCAGCATTGCATTCTGGGATATACTGTACAATCCACCATTTCTACAGTATCTCCTCTATGTCTGTATTGCATCTGGTCTTAAACATCACTGAAACAAGAGCTAATAATTATACTTTATGTTTAAGGTTTTGATGATGTCATTATTATTATTATTATTATTATTATTATTAATAAACACCATTGTAAGTGCACAAACAATACCAATGGCCCCTTGTGACATCACACTAAAATACAGCACCAAATAGCAAATGTCAACATACTTTAACATACAGTACTCATATTTATATATTTGAGGTCTTCAACCTTTGCCACTTACTGTAAATGTAGCTACACTTTATGTTTGACAGTGATTCTGATATTTTGTTCATAGGTAGCCCAATGACAGAATGTTTCAGAAGGCTACATGACGCAACGTTTACAGACATCACTGACTAAGTTCTGGTTTATGTACCCAAACGATGATCTACCTGGTCCACACGGCCCATTGGCAGCTCTTTGGTTTGGTGCTGGCAGTACTGGGATTGATCCTGACAGCTGCCACCAGTGGAGTGGATGACTGGAGAGTGTGGTATGTGGACGACGTGTCCGTTATCACCTCTGGCACGGCCTGGGTTGGCATCTGGAGGGCTTGTTTTTATAGCAACGTCCTGGACCAGGCTAAGGTTTGTGGACGCATGAACATCAAAGACTCTTTCATTCCCCTGGAGATTGCTGCAGCGCAGGTGCTGTGTATGACGGCCATCCCGGTTGGAATTGCTGCAAACCTGTTTGCAGGATACGCCGTAAGACTCGCCTACTTCAGCATCGATGAAGGGCAGGTCAGATTTTTCTTCTTATCAGCAGGCGCTTTGTATTTCCTCACCGCGACGTGCACGCTGATTCCTGTTTTTTGGAATGTGACTTCGGTGCTGCAGAATCATACGATTGATTTCCCGCCAGAGTTTCTTCTACCTCCTGCACCGTATAAACAGGAGCTGGGCCTGGGCATCATAACAGGAATTGGGTCCTCTATCCTGCTTATTATAAGTGGCCTGATCTTCCTGTCCTACAGGCAAATGCATAAATCCAAAAAGCACAAAGTTGAGGGATCTAAGGAGACAAACAGAGGTACCAAAAACCTTAGAACTGCTGCCATGGGCACTAATAGTAGGAGAGAAGGAACAGATAACCCAGGATTCAAGGTAGAGGACAAGCTGTAATGTCCTGGACATTTCGACTTCAATGCTTTTTAAACATGTTTACCTTACATTTACCAACCAGTCCACGTCAGACTACATTCCACTTTCTCCCACATTTTATCTGTCACTAGACATGAGATATGCTATGTGCTTTATATGGCACTAGACATGAGATATAGGGCAGGGGTAACTCAGTGCTTAAGACGTTGGCCTTCTGATCGGATGATCGTGGCTTTACGCAAGGCCATCAACCCCTTAGAGATAAATGGAGATCACACAGGATAAGACAGTGTACCACAGGACAGAACTATAAATATATGCCTGTGATCCTCATCATCTCCTTCTTCTGATTATGGTCTTATCCGTACACTATGTCCAATAATAAGCAAGCAGCATCATGCATTAGATATGCAATGCACACTCAGAAAATCTGGCCTTTCTTGCATCATGGTTATTTGATTAATTCGCTTGTTTTAGCGATTTGACATTTTGTTTTGTCTATTAAAGTGGCTTTTAGCACTTTCAGAGCTTCTGTGCCGCAAAATTACCGGATGTGCAGCATCGTGCAGAAGAGATTGATTTAACAGAACTAAAACATCCTCTTTGTTTTTTCCGTCTAATGACGATGAAAGTTGAACTTAAATACAGCAACGGATTAAATCTATACTGTAAAAGTTTTTAAAAAGTTTTCTGAATGTACATTTTCACACCAATGAGCTGTGGGGTTTATTTGTCATCCTACTAACTTTGAGGAAAGAAAAGAGAGACGGAGGGAAATTACTGATTGTAGCAGCTCTCACATGCTGTAAGTGATAACAGTAACTAAGGTGGATTAGTTATGGATTTTATGTTATGTTATGTTATGTTATGTTATGTTATGTTATGTTATGTTATGTTATGTTATGTTATGTTATGTTATGTTATGGATTTTCCACAACATTAAATTTAACTTTAAACAGAAAAAGTGTGCAGTGTCATTCTTTTATAAATTAAGAATGTTCATTGCTGGTCAATGCTGTTGTGTAAGATGAAAAAAACAAACACTTCGTGACTTGCTGTTATTGAAAAATTATCAACTTTTGGATGGGATTATTGTTAAACTATGGTGATATGTCAAAATGGTGGTGATAACATTAATAATGTAACAAATGTTCACATTACTTTATAGAATAATGCACTCATTGTCCAATTAAAGAAGAATGTATCTATTTTGCTAGCTAAAAGACTTTACTAAATCCGGTATCACTTACAGAAAAGACTTAAAAATCACTGATAGATAAAATAAATAACCGTGTTTATCTTCTAACAGGGCAGCACAGTAGTGAAGCGGTTAGCACTGTCACCTTGCACCTCCAGGGTCTGGGTTCGATTCCCGTCTCTGTGTGCATGGAGTTTGCATGTTCTCCTTGTGCTTGGTGGATTTTCTCCGGGTACGCCGGTTTCCACCCACAGTCCAAAGACATTCAGATTAAACTAACTGGCGACTAATATGCCCGTAGTGTGTGTGTATGTGTGTTTGACCCTGAAGACAGGACAAAGCGGTATAAACGATGAGTGATCTTGTTACAGTAGCACCTGTCATATCATGCAGCAAGTGAACAGTCAGATCGAGATATATATATAATTAAACAACTAGGCGGCACAATGGCGTAGTGGTTAGCACTCTGGTCAAGCACACAGGCCTGAGGCGGGACTCGAACCCTTGACCCTTGTGCAGGAACACAGTGGTTAGCACTGGTGTAGCACCAGGTTGTGTACTTGTGTACATTTAAAGTACTCCTCATAATAATAAAGAAAATGCAGTGACACTGTAGGTGAAGTTGCCCCAGATCTTATAACCTTAATTCCATTCTTATGTTGTTATTCTGTTTATGACAATTGTTTGCACAGCCAAGTAGGATAATAGTTCTACAAGTTCTACCCCTTTTATCATAATTGCAATAAAGTTGTTTGGTTTAATTGCTCCTGTTATTGTAATAAATCTCCTATCTGTAACCATGTTTGTATGATTGTGCCAGTACTACAGTAATTAGAAGCTTGTTTTGGGTTTGGCTCCCAGCCCACATATCTCCACGTCATTGCCAACCGCTGGTTTGTGGTGGTGTTTAGTGATATGGGCTTGTTTAAAATCATGATGTTTATCTGACCATAATCTTATGCGCAGAGGCAATGGAACTAAACCACTCATCTACTGTCGACTTTCCCTCATGTAACTCAGGGTTAAGTTCAGCTGATTTGTGAGCAGAGGGATAAAATGCTTTCTACCTTGAACTGGAGGCTTTTGTGTCTCCTGCTAGGACTGGAATGAACTTTGTCATTACCTCACAGCATGGGACCATCCCTTATTACTGTATTTTATTGCTGCTTTGCATGACTTAATCTTATTATTATTATTACAACAATTCAATCATAAATCCCCAATGTGAATTACATGATTTTCCCTTTATATAAAACAGATAATCCTTCTGATTACATGATAAAGGGGAATTATTGCTTGTAGATTTAAGGTGATTTTGTATTCAAGGGTCTTGGATAACATAATAATTAATACATTCAATATGTCTAATTGTATTACTTTCGGATTAAACAATATTTTCAAACATTTTCAAACATTATTGTTCCAAAAGAATGCCACAGAAAAATTTTATATATCAGAAAAGAAGGCAGATAGCCAAAAATAAATAAATAAATAAATAAATAAATAAAAAGATCCGATTAAATATAATCAGTTGGATAATTTCATCAACTATAAACAATGGTTCCTTGATTTGGGAAGAAAAAAAAATCATGTTTTGAGACATAGTTCCATGGCTTATTCCATCATGCAGATAAGAAACTTTTCCAGAAAGCCCCATGGGTCATCTCTTTAACCCTCAATAAGAACTTGAGTGATTTTTGCTGATAAACCATAAAAGTTCAGAAACTGAATAAATATGTCCTAAAATTCCTCTTTGTTGTTAGATATTTGAAATGTAAAAAAAAAAAAAAAATCTAGTTTCTCATCTTCTCTAATGTTTCTGAGGCATAATGGTAAAGTTAACATAAAAAAGAAAACTAATATTTTCCAAGCCCACTTTTACTTTCAGGTCAGTTCTAAATACATACCGTATAATAATTTTTTGCTTGACCCAACTAATGTACGTCTTTAAATGCTATTCCATCCAACCATCCAGGAACGAACCTATTGAGTCCAACTAGAGACTGTGGAGGCCAGTGTGACCACTGTATTTTTTCTATTTTGTATGACTGTGGTTGGACCTCTGTTCAACATTTACAGACTTATTTACACACTATGGGCAATTTGGGAACACCAGTTAGCCTAATCTGCATGTCTTTAGACTGGGAGGAAACTGGAGTACCTGGAGAAAACCCACCTAGCACAGGGAGAACATGAAAACTCCACGCACACAGACTCGACTCAGATTCGAATTGGACCTGGGACCTGGAGGTACAAAGCGACGGTGCTAACCACTAAGCCACCGTGCCACCCATGTGCTACTATTAGTGTCTTAAATTCTACAACCCATAATATATAGTATAAATGTATAGTATTTTATTTCAAAATCCGTAACTGGTGCAGGCACCCAAGCAGAAGTCATGCCTGTTTAATTAGTATTTTTTGGATGCTTTCAACAGACTATAAGTTTTAGCTTCTGCTTGGTTTGAATGAAAGCCTGCACCTTCATGGACCCTACTGGATCCAGTTAGACACCCCTGCTGTACAGGGTTTTGGGGGTGGGGGGTGGGTGATGGTAGCTTTAAGGGCACTCTAGGAGCAGGACATGGTACATCCTGGACATCCACTCCAGTGCAGGGCACAGGCATTCACACACTTGCTCATTTACTGTACACCCTAAAGAAAATTCGGAAATTCCAATTAGCCTACGCCGCATGTCCGTACAGTAGGAGAAAACCGAAGTACCCAGAGGAAACCCACCAAGCATGGGGAGAACATGCGACACAGTCTCCAAGCACACAGTCCTGAGGAGAGAATCGAACCTTCAAGCCTGGAGTTGAGAAGCCACCGTGCCGCCATAGCAGTACAAACAACAGCCTGTGTGCATTTGTAATACATTCATATCAATACATCACATCAGTCGATGTAATACAGGTGATATGTCTTACAAATATGTTCTTCAGTTATTTTCTGCTTTATTCCTCACCCGTCTGACTTTACCTAAACATTGATTATTTTTCCTTCAGTCGAAATCAAACTTAAATAACAAATGTTATGATCTATACAATAAACCAGTGATTACACATTTACTATGGGTTACATAGGTTATTTACATAACATACATAGGTTTACTTTTACAGTCATCATCAATAACTAGAATAAAGAAAAGGGTGTGATGTGTTGATGTTAAGAAAGTTCTAGTACTGTATGAATTTGAGGAAACTTAACAGTTACTTAATGGTACATGATTCATGGAACATGGTACATGTAATATTGACCATATGTATTATGTTGTATCTGACCGATATTTATTTAAATAGATTCCAGGCAAGACTTGTGCGCATGACTTTTTAACTCTTGGCAGTCCCTTCAGTCTACTGTCACCACACTGATAGAGATAAATGTGTCTAAGGGTTAAGACTGATATCTTTGGTGGAATTTGTCTGCAGAGATAGACAGATACTTTATTGATCCCAAAGGAAATTCCAGGCATATATGGAATAATTAGCTAGGCTACGTGAACTGCTAGATTAGTTTGTTTAGCTGATGTTACCTAGCAGTAGGAATCTGACTTTAGTACCAGATCAAGTTTAATAGCAAGCTAATGTTATGTTAGGCTAAATGTTAGATCACATAATAAAGAAATTTCATTTGTCAATTGGCTAAATGTTTGCTAGGTAGATCTTTTGCATAATGAAATTTCTAAAAGTATATATTTATATATTTAAATTGAATATCCTTTCAAAATAAATATTTTAAGTGTGTGTGTGTGTGTGACCTCATGTAAAAAGTGCCACTGGAAGCGCCATGCTATTGGTATGTGTCTCTACACACATGAAAAACTTTTGTAGTGTACTGCTTGTAGAACTTTTCTTTGAGATGTAATGTTATGGCTATATGGTCTGTAGGCGCACTGTGGTGTAGTGGTTAGCATAGATTTTGATTCCCAGCTCAGGGTCTATGTGCATGGAGTTAACATGTTATTCCCATGCTTGGTGGGTTTCCTCCAGCTACTCCGGGTTCATCCAACAGTGCAAAGACATGCAGTTTGGGCTAACTGGCGTTCCCAAATTGCCAGTAGTGTTGACTGGAGGTCCTACCACAGTCATAAAATGGGAATAAATACAGTACAATGGTCACCATTGGCCTCTCCAGTCCCTAGATGGACTACAATGGTTTCTAGATGGATGGATGGATGGATATGGTCTATAGAAGTGAAGCATTTACCAAGCTGAAAGAAAAGAAAAAACATTATGAAAAATGTTCAACCAATATTTTATTATATAGAACCTTATAATTTCCTACAAGTTACTACATTTGGCACAGCCATGTGCCATGTGGCAGGCCCAGGCTCAAGTTCAAGCCAATGGGGCTGCAGTACCTTAGTGCCAGTCCCAAGTGCAAATAGAAATAGGAGTGTTGTGTCAGGAAGAGCACCTGGCAATCTGGCGACCACTAATGAGCAGAAGTTAAAACAACAACAACTACCTTCTTTTTGGCATTGATGGTATGAAATTTTCCTGAAAATATGCCAGTATGTAAATTGGCTCTAAATTGCCCGCTGATGGGGATGTGGGTGCACAGTGTCAGATGTGAATTCCTGATTTACATCCAGCATTCTTAGGGTAGGTTCTGCATGCACTGCAAGCATGATAAAACTTTTACTGAAAATAAATAAATCATGGAAATTAACAACACTTCCTTACAAATGGAAAAGATCATTAGCACACAAGAGATTTGAGGCCAAGTCATGGCACAATCAGCTAAGGCATCATGTTTGTATGATGTTGATGTTTTTTTCCACATTTTCCCCCCAATTTGGTCACCAACCCATCATAAAACAATTACCATCTGGTGAGGGTGAAGGCTAACATGTGCTTCCTCTGGGACACCACAGGGCAGCGTAATACACTCAGTGTAATGCGCTATCTGCCATCTTTATCATACTTACTGAGCTCACACGCGCCTCTGATTCCCTAGTGCGACTGTGATTAACACTGGGGAACAACAACAAGCCATTCCTTCTACTGTATAAGCACAGACAACTTTGCTCATTTGGCTGCTTACGTACAACAGAGGGTCATCAAAGTGATTTAAACTTGTTTGATGGTGTTTAGAGTATACTATTTAAAATTCAGCAATCATATGTAGATTTGACTATTGCATAAAACCCTTTTCTAATAGTAGCTTATGTTTAGTCATTTGGCAAACGCCCTTATTTAGGGCGACTTACAAATTTTTCTCATTATGCATCTGAGCAGTTAATGGGCAAGGGCCCAACTTGATGGTCATGAGATTTGAACCCGGGACCTTCCAAACCGCAGTCCAATGCATAAACCACTGTTTTGTCACAAGGACATTTCTACAGTTCTGGCATTTTTCTGACCAGTTTATGAATGTTTAAGGCGATGCAAACTTTAAATGATTGCCTTCACTCCTCTAGTAGCCTTCTACGCATTCATTCACTGTAAGAATAGCTTTCATGGTGAGACGCTCTGTAGTGTAGATGTGTATGGGTGGAGCTGTGGTTGGGTTGGAATTACATGGACCCAAGGACTGAGTAAGATTGATTAACGGTTTAAATTACAAAGTGAGTGTTTACTACATCTAGGTCTGTTGTATATGTTCTTTGCATTCAACGCTTCAGTTGCAACAATTCATTTCAATTCTGTTTTCACAAATACAGCAGCCTGTGCTGGTTGTATTTGTTTTTCAGATTGTTTTTTCGTGAGTTTCTTCCCTGTAATTGCATTCTAAAAAGCATCTCATAATGATGTGTTGAAAATGCATTTCCCCTCCTCAGCAGATGCCCAGTTTCCCTCCACTGGGAATAAGCGGCAATCAGAGGCAAATTCAAAAGACTGTTTATGTTCCCGATAGCTGTGCGGCTCTTCTTATCTATTCTCGAATCACAGGAAGTTGTAAGTGTACCCACCCTTTTATCTGGCGTCTTGTGGTCTGATGACGCTTGGTCTCAGCTGGGATTTTCTTCCCCCCTGATAGAAAAAGGATAACTCAAGAAGAAAACAAATAACTCGAAATATAATCTGCAATATATATTTTTTAGCTTAAACACAAAGCACAAGGCAAAGATGGTGCTGTTTATTTGTACAAGAAACAAAAGATTTATTGGGCAAAAACATGTATAATAACACACTAGCAGTGAGTAGATAGGTGTTTTAATACAGTGATTATTGAGACAGATGTTTCCTTCATTTTTTCAGTATGGGTAATGCAAAATATAGAATTTATGTGTGCTGTGAAAATCAAACTAGTATTACTAGTATTAAGTCATTTCTTGTACATCATTGTACCGCTATTTAGCCACCGTTCTCAATCTCACATTTAACAATACAGTTATTTCAAAGCTTAGTAAAGAAAATGGGCTGAAAAAGTGATTATTATTTTATGAGCCAGATGTTTCTTTGCCAAGTCATTCAGTTTCTCTTGTAGTTTTCTCTTCTTCCAGGATAAACTGGGCAGTTGAATTCTTAACCAGGTCATATCAGAGTAATCAACATAAAAAGGAGGCAGCAAGGTGGTTCTGTTCGGCATTCCTCATTAGAACATGCTGTTCGTTAGAGGCTTCATTAAACACAGCTTAATCTACTTGTTGATACAGTACAGAGAGACCATCAGTTGCAATTAAACTCAAGCACAACCGTAACCTTATTCCAAAGTACTACAAGTACACAGCAAATTCCCCAGTGTCCAACTGGATTCTATTAAACTCTGAAAGTCCTAAATCCACAGTAGGGATTTCACTGTATCAAGTTTGCTAAGTGATGTGCATGCATTTAGCCCAAATCTGACATTTAGTGACCCATTTTCATGTGGTTTATTGTGAAATGTTTGCCATTTTTTTCTCCCAGTCACTTATTAACAATAGCGGCATTCGTAATTAACATGAAGAGGTTTTTAAAATCAGTTTTCCTGCCTATTTATTTTATTATTATTGTAGACTAATAAAAAAGTATAATATCTAGGTATATGACAGTATCTACAGAAATACACTCAAAAAATATGTCAGTGTTAATATCAAACTATAATATTGTACATTTTTAATATATCACCAAAATTTTATTAGATGCACTGTTGCACACTATGAACTGCTAAATCAAGCAGAAAATCAAAATCAGAAAATATCTCTTGAGAAAAAACATAAATGCATATATTTAAGCAGTTTAAGGGCATGGATTTAAACCAGCTAATAATAATAACAGTAATAAAAAAAAAAAAAAAACTAATACTAATATGAGTGCAGTGAAAAATATTACATAGCAACAGATTTAATCAAACAGGTTACCTGCTGAACCAAATATAAGTGAAAGCAGTGTACATTATAAGGGAAATTTCATCAGTTTAACGGTTCTGCCACATTAGAGAATATTTCTTGACACAGAATATTTCTTGGCTCGTGTTAAACATACTCAACACGCTTTTTGGACAGGCTGTTGACAGGCTCGAGCTTTTCCTGGTGCTGGTATACAAAGTGCATCTCGTTCTCTTCTAATCCACAACAGGAGGTGAAGAACAACACTGCAGAGACAACCTGAAACAAACCT
Organism: Clarias gariepinus; assembly: GCF_024256425.1. Classification (NCBI taxonomy): domain Eukaryota; kingdom Metazoa; phylum Chordata; class Actinopteri; order Siluriformes; family Clariidae; genus Clarias; species Clarias gariepinus. The sequence goes on along the minus strand of NC_071105.1, from coordinate 11,612,107 downwards.
GCAGCCCAGCCGACGAACAATGCATCACCAAACTCCCAGCGAGGCACAGTATGAGGCACGGTGTGGTCATGGAACTTCAAAACTGTCTCATGGGCGATACTGGAGACAGGATAGAGGACAAGGATGCCAGCCGTCAGGGCAAACACCCCTGCCGTGATCTTGAGGCCATTCTTCACTCGCCGTCCCTGCGACCCCCCACAACTTTTAACCAGTCTCAGACCGGGGACAGCAATCAGGAGGCCCAGGAGTCCTATAGCGTCTGACATGCACATGAAAATTCGCGCCAGTGTGATGTTTTGCGACAGACCCAAAATGGTTTCAAAGGCACGGCACTCAGTACCTGCCACCTCCTGCACCACACAAGACTCCCAAAGGCCACGCTCATAGCTCTCCACAATCAGCAGCTCAGTGGAGAGGCTCAGCCAACTGGGCATGAGTGTAGCAGCAAGTGAGCAAAGCGATGCCCCCACCCCCACAATCATAGCCAGCAGCTCCAGAGTACTGGAACACGTATTCGACATGGCACTCCTCCGGCCTCACGTCTGGGTAGAATTCTGGAGCTCTTGTTTAAGGAGAGAGACACAGGCAGAGAGAGAAATAGAGAGGGGTCTTTGAGCCAATTAGTCCTGACCACTCCAACTACTTCACAGCCGGTCAGTTTCGCCTCAAAAATGCACATATCATCTCAACTAGAGAGGTAAAACACTAAAAGGAGGAGGTGAAAGAAGAGGAGGAGGTGAATGAGAATGGGCAAAAGAGGGGACAGTGACTTAGCCCTGCCCTCCAAACTCAAAAGAGAGAAATTGAGCGAGTGAGAGAGAGAGAGAGAGAGAGAGAGAGAAAGAGAGACAGACAACAACAACAACAATAATAATAAAAATAATAATAATAATAATTATTATTATTATTCTATAATAATAATAATAATAATTATTATTATTATTATTATTATTACTTTAACTTTTTCTGTTTTATACATAATTAGTATTTCTTTCTGATTGTACAGTTAAATGTATGTATGTAAGTCCAGATAGGAAAATAGCAGTTTAATATTTAAAGATGAAGAAAGGGAAAATTTTTCTCCTCCATTTGGCCTTAAAATGGAGAACACAGTACTGCATTAGTACTGCATTAATTAGGTGTTCGGAAATGTCACCTGGTTAAGCGATGGTTGGCTGTGAACGCTTTCACAAAAAGTGTCATTTCAGGACACGAGGACAGCCTTTAGGAGGTTACACACCAGGAGGACAGCGGGACCAGATGGCATCTCAGGTCTGGTCCATAAAGTCGGCACTGAACGGCTAGCACCAGTGTTCACTGAGATATTCAACCTCTCCCTAGCACAATTGGTAATCCCACATGCTTCAAACTGTCTATTATTGGAGCGTTGTAGTTTTGAGGCTCTGTTTTTTTAAACAGGGTTCGAAATAAAATCAAAACATTAAAAAAATTATAACTGAGAGCATTATCATGATACCATGATAGGTTGATAGAAACAAGATTAGACATGAATTAAATGAATGGCAAGTAGTATTGTTAGCATCTTCATTTACTTTGGTAGTTAAGCTAGTTAGGTACTAACATTGCCATCCTGTATAAGCATGGGCATCCTTTAAGCATAGAGAATACAATAAGATTAAAGGACACACCAAAAAATTATTAGTTTCTTATACAAGAAGTGGCAGCATAAACGCTCAAGTTTAGATTAGAAAATCATTGCAATTGTGTGTGATTATTATTTAAAATTAATAAGTATCTGTATAAAATCTGTCAAAAACTGTAGTGAGTAGAAATAAAAAGCATAAAATATGGAAAATACTTAAGTAAAGTCCACATACAGGAAAAAAGAGGTACTGTTCTGTAAGAACAGTAACAAAGTAGGCAGCACGGTGGCTTAATGGTTAGCACGGTCGCCTTGCACCTGCCACTGTGTATGGAGTTTGCATGTTCTCCCCGTGCTTAGTGAGTTTCCTCTGGGTACTCCGGTTTCCTCCCTTAGTACAAAGATTAGATTACTGTAATTGCTGTTCCCAAAAATTGCTTGTAGTATGTGAATGAGTGTGTGTGCCCTTCAATGGATTGGCACCCTACCCAGGGTGAATCCCACCTCATGCCCTAAGTTTCCTGGGATAGCCCCTTATCATTGGGTTCCCCAGTGGAGAGAGCAGACAGTTTCTGATACCTGAGTATTCACATTACACAGGACCTTTCATGATTTTGTTACATCAACAGCATCCGTGTCTTTACTCCCTCACTTTAGATGTCTGAAGGAGTTTAGACTGCTCTCCGACATGCTTAGGAGCTTTTATATCTGCATCATAGAGCACTTCTTGACAGGACGCATTGCAGGCTGGTTTGGAAATAGAACCAAACGGGACCAGCCGGTGCTACCGAGAGTATTGTGATAATGCGCTCCCAAACCTGCAGCCAGGCTACAGCAAGCAGTGCTGGAACAGGGCCCGGAAGATAGTAAAGGACCTAAGCTATCCGAACAATGGACTTCTCTACTGTATCAGTTATGGTCAGTTAAGTGCTTCTGCTCTCTAAACAAACACACACAAATTCCTTTTGTATGTGCACAGTTTTCCATCAATTTGCACATACGGTATAGACAACATGGACAAATTTGCACTTTATATGTGATAATAACCATAACTGCTCCACCTATCCTTATACACACCCCTGTACAACACCTGTAGGTTTTATATTTCTATTTCTATTTACTTTGTGAATTTTATCCTTAACATAAATTTTACTTAAATTTAATTTTTCAATAAACTTTATTTATTATGGATTTACTTAAATCTATTTGTACTTTATTGTTTTTTGGTCAGGACAGCTGCAAAAAGCATTTCATTGAATGTTCTACTATGTATGGTTATATGATAAACTTTAACCTGATTTTGATGTGAAGAGGCTAATGGAATTTCAAGCAAATTGGATTGTACAGTATGTCTTCTATAACCATTAAACTAACACTAATCTGGAGTTGCATTTATTCAAGCCTGTATTTCCTGTATGTATAAAGAGTCCATATAATTCTTAATAATTGTGGCTATGTGGGCATGCTTGGGCATCAGCTGCAGATGGAGAGAGGCAGTTAAAACATACAGGTGAGGGGTAATGCTGTCCACCTTAGGCTGACTCCATACGAAGTATATTTATTTGTGTATTTTTGTGTCTGCAGGAGAGAAAGAGGCAGTTGAGAGCCAACATAAGGAACAGAGAGAGAGAGAGAGAGAGAGAGTATGTGTGTATGCTAGTTGATTTGAGTTATGGTTGCAATAATAAATTAACTCCTAGAAATGTGTCAGTTCAGGAAATGCTTTCATTTCAGGAAATGCTTTCATTATCTCAGAACAAGACATGAGGCCAGCCTTCAGGAGGGTAAACACAAGAAAGACTGCGGAACCCGACGGCATCTCAAGTCTGGTCCATAAAGTGAACAAAAAAAAAAAACAATGAACATAATCATTCTGCTGTGACTGTAGTTTCATTTATTAATTCAAATTTTTAGGTGCTAAAAATACATTTTGATTAAGTTTTTTTTCAGTTAGTTTTCAACACCCAACACTCACAAAAAAAATATATAACTGACAGCATTACCATAATAATGGTAAAACAGGTTGATAGAAATAGGATTAGATATGAATTAAATGAATGGTAAGTAGTATTGTTAGCATCTTAAATTACTTTGGTAGTTAAGCTAGTTAGGTACTAACATTGCCATCCTGTATAATGCAAATAAACATTGGCATACTTAATAATCATAGAGAATACAATAAGGTTAACATTGTTTTGCACAGTAATGTGCAATAATAAATTACCTACCAAGAGCCACAGCCTGCTTCCCATCCTTTGTGTCATAAATCTGTTACACTGGTACTGAAACCCAGGATCCCAAAGGATATACAGTAGGTTGGATGGAGTCCTTGCCCCGATGAACATCGATTCGCAGGGTGCAATATCTAGAATGCCTCTAACTGTGGACAGAACAGTGGAAGTACTTCCAGGCCCTGCTCTGGGGCATGTGGAAGATCGAGCCACTGATCTCAGGCCCCAAGTTGTGCTTACAAAGATGGGGCTGTTGGATGAGTTGGATGGCATTCCTGGAGGTCTTTAAACATGCTGCTGAAGCCGACCAGATACAAAATACTGCAAAAGTAAAATTTATTACTAATACTACCAGCCTCATTCTGTTATTTGGGTCACAAATTGATCACACTAACATTTACAGCTAAACATCCCGTTGTTCTTTGATACCCTTGGATGCATCTTCATGATCCTTAGATTTCATGTCACATGGACCATCATAAAATAGCCCACCTCCTTACATACTTATTGCCAGTTATTTACTAAGTTACAACCTCAGTTGAGAGCTCTGAACAACCTACCACAGTTAGGATTTCTAACATCGAAAGAGGTCAAAACCAGAGACGGTGGGCTTCCTCCAGATTGTGACAAGGTTTGTGGCATCAACCCAAAACTAAGTATCTCTGCCATGAAGTTGTAATTATCCTACTGTATGTCCATGACTAAAAGCAGCAATGGTTGAATACTTTAACAAAGCCCCACAGCGGAGTTACATCAGTTCATCCACATGACCTGCATCTTTATGGAAAACAAGGAAGAAGGAAAAAAACACTGTGTACTCAAATTCAAATTCAAATTTTATTTGTCAAATACACAGTCATACACAGTACGATATGCAGTGAAATGCTTACACGACTGCCAGTGACCTTAAAAAAAATAAAAGCTTATACATAAGAAAATAAATATGAATAAAAGAAATACGTTAAGAACAAAATTAACTAGTAAAATATACTGTACAAAAAAATACTGTAATAAAAGAAATATGTTAGAAAATAAGATTAACTAGTGAAATGAGAACAAAGTGTCAATATAACAGATATAGAAATATAGAAATAGAAATTTGTCAAACAGAAATTTAGAAATATAGAAGTTTGAAATGGCTCTGGTGTGCAAATATGCATAAAAAGTGACTTCATAAGTGTCTTATTTAAAGTGATTTGTGCAGTGGTACTGTAGATTCCCATGAATTTAAGCTGTTACACCTTTACCGTGTCTGTTGTTAAGAAGTTAAACTTTCCTGACTGCAAACATGGATGGCAAAGAGTACAATGTTGTAGGAGGTTAGGATGAAACAAAAAGAACAGGGGAAAAATGCAGACAGTAATCCAAGCTCAGAACTTGGCACCCTATGTTGGAAGACCTCCCACTGTGCAACTAATCAGACTAATAAAATAGATGATTTAAAGACAAACAGACACATTAGCAGTGTTTATGGTACCTGCATGTGTATGTGTGCATAAGCACACATTCATTTGTGCATGATCTAAGCAGTGTATTTCCTTTGGATATTTAAATTTTACAGAAATACAGTTCTATGTGGATTTAATTTGCAGCAGTAATATTTTACATGCTGTTGATAATAACTTTATACTAAATTGTTTTTGCATTTATATTTCTTTCATTGAAAGAAATTTTTTTAAACATTGTATTAGAAATATTAAAGTATATGTGTTTGGCATAATTTTGTTTGATTCAGACGTTAAATCGATATAGATGATTAGAAGTTGAATAAATGGACTAATCCAGAAGGCCATTTTTGTGTTATATCTCAATATGCATCTCGATTTTTGTAAAGGAGGAGGTGATGTATTTGCCGTGCACCTCCAGGGTAGGGGATTTAAATGCAATCCTCCCTTAATACATTTGAGGAATGCATGAAGGATATTAGACACTTCCTTCTACTATACACTGTAAAGAAAGTACATGGTACTAGGACCACATGCAGTAAGAAGTAAGCCTTTTGATCACCCAACACTGAGATTGCAATATTAATAGGAAGGCTATCATGTTGGTGCCTGTCCTGGTCGCACCTTAAGTACCCACTTGTAAAGACCAGAGGTAAAGGAAGCTGTCTGGTGAATTTTGTTGGTTGGCACGACTATGCATGACAGTGCCTTTGGAATGGCAAATTGGGGTTGTGGTCACCATCTTTAAGGGGACTGGAAGATGTGTGCCAATTACTGGGGTATTACTTGAGTAAAGACTATCAGGGTCGTTTTTTGTTAGCTATTAGCCCAATACTTGTACTTAATATTTTGACCAAGATATACTTAAGAAAATGTAATAAAAAAATATATTATTTAGAATATATGCATAATTTAATTTTCTTGTTTTTAAAAGATAGATGGATTGATATGTAGATAAATAGATGTTTTTTGTGCACAGCCACCAAGGTAGAATGTTTTTTATGACTTGTAGAATTGGTTTCTACAATGTCTGTGATTTAAAGGTGTGGTGTTTTTTTTTTTTTTTTTACATTATAATGTATTTAAACATTGCGCCAATATGCGCAGTAAGAGGAATAAATCCATTAGTAACTAAAGAAACATTGTGTGGCATGTTTCCTCAACGGAGTGATATAAATCATTGGCTACAACCCGGGACTGTTATCTCAAGCAAGCCACTCCAAAGCAAAGAAGACCATGTGAAAAGTATATTTTTTTGTATTCAAATTCAAATAAAGTTGGTTTGAATTTTAGTTAAAAAAAAAAATCAGTTCATTCTGAGTATGTTGTATAAGCAGCATACATAATTAATGGGTAAATGTCTATGAAGCTGCTTACTGTGCAGTAATTGAATTAATTTTTTTCTCACAGCTCCAGGATTCCTGGTTCAATCCTAAGATTTACACCTTCTCTCCGTGTCTATTTGGGATTTATTCTGTTATCTGGTTCCCTCAGACTTCTCAGAATAATGGCTTTTATCTTTGTTCAAATTTAAAATAAAGCATATTAAAAACAATTGTTTTCATCTCTAAAAAACACATAGTCTATGTCAATAAATCACTCCAAACTGAAACTAATTTTTCTAACATTTTTGTAATATTTGTATTCTGATTTACATATATTATTATTATTATTATTATTATTATTATTATTATTATTATTATTGCTTTCAATATTATTATTGTTGTTTTTATAAACAACTTTTATTTTTTCAGGCATTTATAAGTAGTTAACCTGTGTGCTAATGAGCCATTACGACAGAAACAAGCAATCAACAACAACAAAAGGTTAAAGAGCGCTCATTGCTGAAAGATACGGATGAACTTTGACAGGAATTCTTTGACACTTCAAATTGCACTGTACTGTAATAGATATTATAAAATAGAAATAGTGCGCCCCCTGCAGGAGGCACGGTAGACAGGAAGAGCGTCGGGCTGAGTTTCCTCAAACATCACAGAATAACAAAACTTTTTTGTTTGTTTGTTTTTTTCTTTTGAAGTTTTTTCTTTATATATATATATATAGAGAGAGAGAGAGAAAAATTATTGTTAGAGATAGATTTCAATAATTAAAGCTCATGGTGAACATGGAATTTAAGACATAACTTAAGAACTTAAGACTTATAGTCTCATTCACATTTTTCATTACACAAAAAAATTGCCACTTTATTATAAACACATGTATACCTCCACAATTTAGCATTTTGTCATTTATTTATCTTGAACCAGTCTGATCAGTTTGATTATTGAGACAGCACAGCTAAATAATGATGTAATGGTTATCACTGCCGCCTTGCACTCTAAGGGTCTGGGTTTGATTCCCACCTTGGGTCCATGTGCATGGACTTTGCATGTTCTCCCTGTGTTTGGTGAGTTTCCTCCCACAGTCCAAAGACAGAGAGATTAGGCTAATTGGTACTCTCATAGTGAATGAATGTTGACTAAAGGTCCCCACCATAGTTGTAAAATGGGTATAAATACGATGGTAATCACCATTGGCTTTCAACATCCCTAACTACACTAAAAAGGTTCATAGATTGATTAATTTATTTTTTGTGCAAACTTTTAAACTGAATCTCTCAGCATTTTTTGCAATGCTCAAACCGACACCACGAACCATGACATAATTAAAGTCACAGAGATAATTTCCCACATTCTGATATTTGGTGTAAACATGGATTGAAGTTCTTGGCCTATATCTGCATGATTTTATATCATTTATTGCATAATTGGACAAGTTCATAAACCAGCAGGTGTGCAGGTGTTCCTAAAAACTAAATAGTGGACGGTGAGTGTAAACCTACAGTTAACAGTACTTGTTGTACAAAGTTTCTGTATGTTTCACACAAAAACAAACCTCTACACAAGCCATGCATATGCTTTTATTGCCATCATCGGACACATGATGGCGCTCTGTCCATACAGAGAATGCCTTCATGCGTATGTACAGTATGGAATACGAACTTCTTTTCGTATTCTCATATACATCATTAAGAAATATGGGCAAAAAAGTTGAATCAAGCTGAGTATTAGAGTCAAGGTAAACATTACGAAAAACAAACAAACAAACAAACAAACAAATTTTCCAAATTATAGAATGGAAACTTCTGCACATTTTCATAAAACTTTAAATGGTGTTTGTTTGTAGGCAAGTATGACTTATATCATACTGTTAATAATCATTACAGGTGGCTTTTAATTAGGGTAATGCAAATGAGTACAATTTCAACATTACAATATGGCAAATCAGCTTTATTACTTTGATAACGTTTAGCTTTAAACGTTGTTTGTAGCGCTTGTTAAGTACTGAAATGAAAGATCAAACAATGCCTTTAATCAAGGTTATGCAAATAAGTTCAGCTCAGTGTTGCCAGGTTAGTTAATTGCGTATGCAAAGGAGCTTTAATACGCTGGCTGGGGCGTGTGGGCGGAGCTTATGTAAATACATGTCAACTTCGAGTGTGCGTTCTATTTTGTGGGCGGGGTTTATGCAAACGAGTTCTTCCCAATATGGAGTCTGTGGAATGAAATATGGCAGAAGAGGGCGAATATGGTGGACCGACGCCGAGAGTCATGAGAGCGCCGCGAAACTTTTGGAAAGGCGGATGCCGGACGGTCTGCGTCGAGTTTCATTCCGTTTGTTTTTTTTCTTCCCACCCCCTCTCCCCCCCTCCGAGTCGTGCTGTTTGTTACGAGAGTAAGTCGTTTGTAATGCATTAGGAAACTTGTTTGAGAAGTGTGCGGTTTGTTTTTGGAGAGAAGGAGAGCGGGGGTGGGGGGGAAGGAGAGGCGCAGGCGATTGCCCCCGGTGCTGCAGCGTCCTGTCCCGGCGGCGCTATGCCGTGGCTCAGCGGCTCCAAGCGGAGAGAGAGCTCGGAGCTGCCGCTGCCCGCCGGCTGGGAGGAAGCCCGGGATTACGATGGCCGAGTGTTTTACATCGACCACAACACCCGGCAAACTTCATGGATCGACCCGAGAGACAGGTAACGCGGGCTTTCTCTGTGTTTAATTCTCAAGTTCGGAGCAGTTCCCTGCGTCCATTACAGGACCTACAGGATTTAAATGATGAACAAGGAGCTAAAGAGCTAGCTGAAGAGCTAACATGTTTCCCCCTAACTTTATTCTAATAGCACACACAGTTTGACACAAATCTTTTTTGTTTTGTTTTTGCTTATCAACTGATTTATAATAGAAACGTTCCATACACACGTCAGTTTTGTGCTTTGAATGAGATCTAGATCACTGGTCTTGACACTAGGGATGCATTTTAAGTTTGCAAAATTAATATCTACTGATATAATACATCTAGTGAGTGATACTGTGAACTATCAAAGTGTCATAGCATATGTTGTTGTGTGTTCAGTACATGATCTGTGCTTTTAGTCAACAGAACACATTTACATTGTATCAAAACCTTCAAAGGTATGCTTTGATACATTTGAAATGTATCAAGTCTGGTCCATGATTCTAGCCTCAGCCCATCATCTCTACACCAGGGCATCCTTCATACAAGCACATTCAGAATGAAAACCAGTGGAAAAACCCCACTCGTAATGAGGACTGAAGATCATTTTGATACTGTATGGATAATTTTTTTTTAAACCATCCTCAACAGGGGAACTTTTGAATATACTGCTGCCTTGACATTGTTCGTCCATGAAACTTGGTTTTGTCAGTCTATTAGAAAATGACCAGAAACTGTTCAGCTATTCATAACATGAAAACATTACAAAACAATTGATTTGTGTGGGTTATTGTTTTTGTTAAGGTAATAGACATGTACAGATCTGGGCTTTTGGAGAGACATGCACATTTACACATCAGTATAGTTGCTCATACACATCCATCGTGGATGGTTAAACCAGGTTTAAAGCAGTACATGACACTTAGCATATGATTTTCTTATATATGCAAAAGATCTAAAAACTTGATTATACTTTAATACAAAGGTAGTTTGTACTTAAAACCCAGCAAATGGGTAACAAACGGTTTTGTAACTGTAATGTATGTTGATTCATTTCTGTTGTTGCATATCAGTTTTATCAATTCTGACAGCTTTATTAAAGGAAGGTAGGGTATTGTATATCTCTTATCAGTACTTATTAGGCAAACTTTTTTTTTTTTCTTCTTCTGAAGTTCGTTTGAAATTATTATGCTGTTGATAAGCAATATATGATATTTTTTTGTGTGTAAAAATACTTGGTTACTCAAGTTTGATAAACCAGTATGATGTTTTATCATAATGTTTGCACTGTCTTGTAAAGGATGTTGTTTTTTTCTGTTCGATTAACAATCAACAAACCATCAAGTAAAAACCATCAAGTAAAAAAAAGGGGGAAAAAATCTACTTATTTTCTCATGATTGGGCGTCATTGTCATACAAGTGACTGGCTCCGGTCTTTTTTCAGGTTTTTTTTTTCCTTTTTGAAAAAATATGCCCGCATAATGTAAACAGAGAGCAAATGAAAGAGAGAATTGAAGCAGAGCTCCCAGAGTTCCATGTGCAAATATGTGAGGAATGCTGCACTGGGCCACTGGGAAGGCAGTGTGCATGGGCTTTGTGAGGCCTGCATTTTTACCAGCGCAGAAACGGTCTGAAAAGCAGACTTTCAGCCGGCTTCGCTTGCACACAAGTTCACTAAAAGCTTGGTGTGAATTATTTGTTGTGAAAATGTATCAGCATTTATCATGAGATTATTTGCGGATGTTAATGTCATGCAGGCTGGTTTTTCCTAGAAATCCAGCACATGTTTTGTACACAGGGCCGATATTTACCAGTAGATTATCTCTTATTTCATATGTGTCCTATTTTTTCTATTATATTTTTACTCTTAATATATTTACTTACTCTAAACCGTTAACAAAAAGCTGTCTTGGAACTTTTTTCCTCCACCAAATTCTTAGACTTTCCAGCTGAAAGTGAAAGAAAAAAACAAAAAAATTTACAAATTTTATAACTTTCTTCTAGTTAACAGTAATTCACTTTCATTTTTTTCATTCTTGTTCCACGGTGTGGGAAAAAATGTAGCTGTTTGAATGGCATTTAATTACACAGAAGAGACAGCTGCACAGGTAGAGCTGAAATGCCATTACTCTAATGATCTCAAGTAATGATTGAGTCAAACTGTTTTCTTAAGCCGTGTGCACTTTGGTTTTAAGATAAAGCGCATATTTCTGTGTGACATGCTTTTTGCTCCTCTGTCATGGCCGACATCATCAGTCATCACGCCGCTCCAGTTCGAGCTGACGCTGTGTTTTCAGGCTGATGTGCTACGTGCTTCTCCCCCTCATCGTTCTCTGCTTATCTACTCACAACGTGATTCATCTTGGCCAAAAAAAAAAAAGAAATGTGGACGCCTCATTAAGAACCCGTGTAAAACGGCAGAGTTTAATTCTCTATTTATCTTAAATCCGACAGCTGGCTTTGAACATGAACACGGTGCTTGAGTAATATTACAGTTTATTTCTCTCTCTCTCTCTCTCTCTCTCTCTCTCTCTCTCTCTGCTGTACGAGTGTGTTGATGTGTTGTATTTGTTCTGTAATGATCTGCTAATGCCTTAGTCTCAGGTTTACAGGACTTTATTAGATAAATTGTGTATTTTCAGGAGAGAATAATGAAATCTAAGGGAGCTAGATGCTGGTAGAGCAACACTAGTATGGATGCCTTTCAGCAACCATTTATTTTAGTGTATATATAGTACACATAGTATAAGAATTTATTCAAAGTTTTTTATTTTTTTATTTTTACTATACAAGAGAAAAGCAAAAACAATCATTAAACTGTAGGAAGGAATGATACGATTTGATTTGTTTTCCGATTCTTTAAGTATCACTATTTATTTCCAAAATCCTGATTTTATTACTTTTTATTTCTTAATTTTGTTGCAATTCTGAATGAATTTAGCGAATAATTCACTTTTATTCTAAATTCTAAAATAAAATAAAAAACTAATAATAAAAAACAAATTTGGAGTGTGCTGATAAATGATTTGCCACACAAAAGAATTGCAATACATAACTGAATTGATTGCCCCCCCCAAATCTCTATTAAGCAGTGGCTTAAAACACAAAATCCATTTGGAAATAATTTGATTTCCAGTTCGGAATGCTTGCTCATGTGGCTTTGAATGAGCCACCTGTCACTCATTTATAGTTTATACTCCTCAGACTGGTTTAGATCCTGGGAGCTTGAGAACATGGACAGCAATTATTGAAATGTTGAACCTGTTGAAGAGAGGGGGCAATTGTACTGGGGCACAAAACGGTATAGGAAAACGCCCTTAGGCTCTGCAGTGTTAACTTGCATCTTAACGAGTTCAAGTCAAGTCAAGTTGGCTCTTATTGTTATTCCAACCATATACAGTTTAGTACACAGTGAAATGAAACAACGTTCCTCCAGGATCAAGGTGCTACATACTGTCCACGCGACAACATAAATTAACAACACACTTTACCGGAAGTATTACATTTTTAAGTTAACATAAAAACTATCTATTTCTATACAAAAAAGAGACGACAACAGACAACAAAGTGCAATGTGCAAACAAGAGCTACAGAACAAAGTAACACGACAGCGTAACACGACAACATAACACGTTACAGTACTTTTTTTTTTTTCTTTTTAGTAAAAAAAAACCTACAGAAACTCCTGAAGCACACACAAAATTAGTGTTTTTACAATAATAGAATTTAGTTTTGGTTCCAAATAATACTGTAAGTCCCGATGGTACATTTCAAATACTGAGTCTTGTTCATATTTACGTTTAACTTTATTTTATTATTTCTTGGCTTTTTCATTTTTATTATTAAAACAGGAATGCACCTAGTCTCAGGAAGCTAGATAAGAAAAACCTGATCTGCTTGTAATGTGATGCTGATTGTTATGTCAGAAATCTGCCGTTTCCCCTCAATGACTGGAAAGCTGTGTGTGTGTGTGTGTGTGTGTGTGTGTGTGTGTGTGTGTGTGTGTGTGTGTGTGTGTGTGTGTGTGTGTGTGTGTGTGTGTGTGTGTGTGTGTGTGTGTGTGTGTGTGTTTGTGTGTGTGTTGGGTCTAACTGCACTTGGTGTATACTGTGTGACCTGAGGAAGCACAAGTGTAGGGTTTAAGTTTGAATGTGTGTATGCTGGGACCTTTCATTTTTCTGAGGATTAGTGTCACAGTCATGGGCGTGTCATGTCTGTGTAGTGTAAAAGCAGGATGTATCACTTTCCATCTGAGTCTTTACTCTGTTGATCTGCAGAAATGTTTTTATTAGCCGTTAAGTAAAATAGAAGTGAATGAATCTGTTAAGGATTCAGTAACGGGTAACGAATATTGTGCACCATACTGTGTGAAGGTTTGGTTCGATGAGATTGTTAGTTAGTTATTCATATTTATTTTCAAACTGCTTCATGTGAAAAAAGGGCTTTGATTTGATTTATGCTTTCCTTCTTTATAGACCAGGTCCATGACTGTGTTAGCATGTTGCCGCTAGTTGTTCTTTGTCGTAAAACGTATCGTAGCAGTGGTTTCACGCCAGAGAACATGGGTTTTTGGGTTTTGCAGCTAAGGTGACAACTTGTTGTGTAAACTCCGACTGGTTTGTGAATTTACTGCAGTCTGTTGGGAAAGATGTGGAGTTACCCTGTGAAATAGGGCTGCACTCCAACAACCCGGTCCTCAATCCTCATTCTCTCTTACATGCCACCCTACCTACAGTAAACAACACACACACACACACACAGGCGTAATTTATAAAGGGGCAGAATGGAAACAATCACACTCAGCCAGTCCAAACCCCCCAAATGACATACCATGATGAATTAAAATGACTGAAAAACTGGTTGGTTTTTCCCCGATTCAGTGTAATCGGCGAGGAAGGAGTAACACCCCACAGTGTGAGAGGGCTATATCCAAGCCATCGTCTACGTCTTCTCAAGCCCTCAGCAGTTACAAGCATGTAGACAATGAAAAGAGGACGAAGAAAAGACCAACCAGTAATTTTAAGTTAGTTGGTCAACAGAAAAACAGAGAACAGGATGTATGCTATTTACTGTTACTGGACCAACAATTTTAAATTTAGCGTTACAGATTTGGTGCTGCCATACAAAGTGAATGATTTTATGCTATTCACCTGCACTAGCTTTGCTATGTAGAGCATGCGGGTTTGGGTATGTCTCGTCCTCTTAAAATAAATGTTAGACAGACTAATTGCAAATAAGTAATTAAATAAATAAATAAATAAATTCTGGCATTTCTGGACACTCCCTGTATGGGTGGAGATCTCACTCCCCCATGTTAAAGTCACAGTTATTGCAACTTCCCCCTTATATATAGTTGTGACCCCTTTCCACATGTTTGGGCCATTAAAAGAGTTTCTGGGAGGCCAGCGGTTCAGACATGAAGCAGGCAGTCCAATCATGACACTGATGAGTTCTGAGAGAACTTTCTACTTAATGATATCCAAGCACTAGTAAAACTCTGGGATATGTGCATTATTCTATCAGGGGGTTATATCAGGTGGTGTTATTCTTCACCAGGCTTCAAAAGTCCCGGTTTGACTTGAAGACCCCTCATATAATAGACGGCAAGTAAGACGTTGGGGCTAACGCTGTTTGTTAGGGTTATGTGTTCCTGTCTAAGCTATTTATATCGGGGAATGTTTTATTCTACTGTGTCATGCTACCGAATGAAATGCCTTACATCCTGTCATTGGAGAGTGGCTGAAACGCTGCCACTGAAACGCTGTTAAGAGAGATGAGTTTTGGAGCAAGTTCAGTTCTGTGGAAACGGTACAACACAAGACATGATGCCCTCCTCAGGTAGCCTGGACGTTTCTGCTGAGTTTCTGTGGCAAGGCTTTTGTGCCTGTGGAATGAGCACAATGTGAGGCATGCCTACGCGAATGCCTGCGGCCCAGTAGCTGCCAGGGGCCTGAGTCGCAGCTGGCCGGCAGAGGCAGCACTTCCCACACGCGCCCCCCTCCCTCTACTTTCTCCAGGCTGTTGCGGTCCTGCTTTACTTTTTTTAAATCGCCTCTATCGGATCTACGAAGCACAACACAGTAATTAATTGTAGAAAATAGGTGATTGGTTTAAACGGTATCACAAGCTTATTCACATAAACTCCCTGCCTATGTTGCCTCTCATGCTGTTTTCTGTGTGTGTGTGTTGCTGTGGGAATATCTTTTGTGTTTTTGTTTTAAATGGATCAGCCAACATGCCATTGTTTGGTGTGTTATCAATCTTGTGTGTACGTGCGTACATGTGTGATTGTATGTTTGATGTTTTGCTACCTACAGGGAGAGTTTCGTACCTCTTTGTGTAGCTTATCCTCTCATTTTCAGGATGTTATAGCTGCACGGTCTGACAACAGACTGTAGAGGTGTTTCTTTAGTAAAGCGAGAAACTTTTTCTAGGGAGTTTATGGAGCAGGTGTCTTAATGCCATCACGAACTTTAAAGCACTTATAAAATAAAGTCTATTAGTGATGATGAGTAGTGACAATTAAGGAATAAATCATGATGGAGCGGTTTGTTATAGAAAACTAATGAATGTTGGGGTTAAACTCCATTCCATGAAGAGTTTGGTCAGTTTTTAGATTGAGCAGTCAGACCTTTTATCAATTTATGGACTCACTTTAATGCGTTTTATTATTATTTATTAAATGGTGCAAGTTTTATGTTTTTTGCATATAATTCTTTTGCATCATATCTGTCTGTGTGGATTGTCTGTCGAATCTAGCAATTATAGTATTCCCTAATTTACATATTGCATAATGCAAGAGTAACTTGATCCTCGTGTTCACCCGTGTGGCTGTGTCTTCCTTTTTTCATTATTTGCTCTTCGATGAATATAAAATGTGCCATGTTGGCAGCAGAGTCACCAGGTTCAGGACAGAGCTCGAATAAAGACGGAATTCATCTTCGGTTTGTTTTTCATAAAGTCAGATTCTAGCATGCCAAGGTTTAGTGTGGCTTAATTCAGCCTCTGAAACGATGCCAGCATGACCCTCAGAGCCTCAGTGTGTTCTGAAAGCTCTGATCTCGCCACTAACACTCTGGTCACTGACTCGCTCGGTGAACGTGTAGCTCGCCCTTACTTGAAGTTTGTCTGGCTCAGGGCTTATTTGCTGTAGCCGGGCACGCTCAGTCGCTCACAGGTTATGCCAGTCATGTCAGGAATGGTATGCTCATCATTCTCCTGACTCAGGAATCTTTGCACCTGGGTGTCGGAGGAAAGAGATAAAAATTTCGCTGTTCCTGATGGACAGGTGTTTTTTTATTATTATTATTATTGCACAATCCTTATTCATAAAGCCTACAATAATGTGTCGGGTGGGAAAAGAGCAGCAGCCCTAAATATGCAAGTCAGTAACCCGTTAATGATCAGACTGATGCATGAAATGGAACTAAACATTCATGTACAGTATACATTAAAGCTGTGCAGATTACGCAATTTAATCGCTCTTTTGTTGACTAGTTAATTGAACTAATGGTTATTTTATTTTCATAATTTTTTTTTTAATGATTATATTCTCAATTCTTTAGTAAATGCTGTTAGTTTTTTTTTAGATTTTATGTGAAATGTAAAGTGTTTTTGGGTATATAAAAGGGGTGTATAAATAAAATGTATTATTATACTGTATATTTAAACTTAATGTTAGTGTAACTTAAATGTTAAATAGATTAAAATTGATTGATTTAATAAAATTTGCCAAAAAAACAACAACTTCTGCATCTTCCACTCACATTTTGCAATAGTATTGCCGTTTCTTCTTTTAAGTTTATGGAGGTTGGTGCAATTCTGCCTCCTAACAGGCTGGAGTGTGCTGCACTAAATTGGCTGGAAACATCATCATATGTATTGTTTATTGTTTAAATACCAAGTTACAAAGCAGTTATGGAGACCATTTTAGTGGTTTTAAATAGCATTAAAAACCCTGTAAAGAATATACCTGCTTGAGACAAAACCGACAGTAACGTTTGGTGCTGTTGAATAGAATTCTGCAGTGGCCAGAAATCACATCGAAACGCCCATCTACAGTACCCGTGATTCACAGCACTAGTATACATCTCATTGGAAACAGAGAGAAATTTAAACACAGTTCTTGCAGAATAAAGTTCTATTAAGAACTGTTGCAGAAATATTATACATAATTAACGTAAAATATATGGGTGCATGGTGGGATTAATATCATAGGAAACGTTATATAGTTCATACAAGTCAAAAAGCTACAAAGCAGTAAAATTAGAGTTTGCCAATGTCAGGGACAAAAAACCAGCCCATCTAGTCTAATCCCACAGAAAACCCAATGTAGCACAAAAGAAAGACAATGCTGCCTATGATGGAGAGACAACGTAACACCCACTGCACCACATCCCACCACACACAGGGTCCGGTCTTGCAGACAAAATGCCCAAAGCTGCTTACCCAGCCTCCATACTCCCCAATCCCTATCCGAATGAGCATCTATGCTTTAGAAAAACAAATCCTACCCTGTAACTTACAGCACCCAAAAGGATCCTCTGCAAATGTCCTAGTTCCAGACACCACTGCACACCCCTTGAGGTCTTGTGTGGTCATACCCCGAGGGGCCACAGCTGCCCTAGTACGAACCTTCACAATACTGGGCATTATGTATATCTGACTGGTTTATATTGATGAATAAGGAATGATTTATCTATTACAATCAATAGTATGTGTGTGTGTGTGTATATATATATATATATATATATAACTGTATTCATAAACGACAAGCAATGAGGTGCTATGTTAATGAATGGCAACCACACGAAGTTCTGCTAAACATTTCAAATTTACACAAAAGATTTAAGCCAGAAAATGTTTAGCAGAACCTTAGAGTGTAAATCGGATCAGTAACAGATTCAGTGTTGGGCTTGTGAGTAAAACTTCATTTTTAAATAACCATCTTCCATGGATGAGAGCTAGCATGATGGATGGTCTCCCTGGTACACACGCCTGCAGACAGTATCTAATTGCATCTGGAGACAGGTCTTACAGGCTACTTATAGTAGACCTATTTCCATAAGATGCTGGACATAATGGAAGGAGGGGACGTCGACACTGACATGCTCAGCTGCCCGGGGGGTCGCTCCCTCGCTCTTCCTAAAACGGAGCAGCAGCAGCAGCCTCTCCGGTGGGGGAATACATAAATGCCATTCCTCCCAAAGTTGTAATCTCATGTCTTCTTTTAACCCAGCAGTGGAATTTTAAGATTGACACTTGTGGACGTTCCCTCCATATGGAACCGTGTTAACCGGCATGTAGAGTAAGGCGACGATGTTGGCGGTTATTTGTGGTCCACATTGGAGTTAAAAATGGGCTGTATTGCATTTTCTGACACACTTCTAATGCCTTGTATGACTCTGTCTAAACTCGGGGACGCTGCACATTTGTTGTTTTTAGAGCCGCATATTTTGCGCGTCATTCCTCGGTACACATGGCAGTCTAGAGCATGGAAGAAAGCTTAAAGCCTGCCTTGGGGGTAAACATCCCTTTTGAACTTTGCTGTTTTAGTTATGAGTTGGGCTGAGACTAATGAGTGAGGGGTAATTAAGTCCTGTCTAAACAGCTGATGGTTAAGCACTAGACAGTCATTTAAGTTATGAATGGCTATTCTTTTGTGTGATTCACGTATCGCCACACTGACTATAAAAACGATAAAAAAAAAAACAATAATAATTTTACACTTATAATATAAGACACCGGTCATTGGCTGGTTTCAGTTTGAACAGCAATGACTGATGATGGGCCGATCAGCCTCAATATAAACGATTCTGTATGCAAGTGGTGCAACAGAAACGCAGTTAGAAATTGCACATTTTAAAAGTCTCTCACTGCCGCCTTCTCCGAACTCTATAAGGAAATTAGGCACAAATTCAATTAATACACACACTTACACTAGTCTCAAGTCTTGTATGGTGCGCACTCGAAATAATTTAAGACAAAAAAATGTATTGTCGCAATTTCTGTAAGATGTTAATTTAACATTTGAGTGAAGTAAAAAGCTGGCAGTAACTTGTATTATCAATTTTTTTCATGTGGCTATATGGCTTGCCACATGTCCAGATCGTTACATTGCCTGGAATAAATCCAGACTTGAACGTGTATGAATATACCAAGAACCCAGATGGACAGTGAAGTGAATCACAGAAATAGTGTAGGGTTTTATCGCCATTTCAGATAAGACGTAGTTACGAGGTCCTTTTACTCTCATGCTGGATCCAGATGTTGTTGTACATCTGTTGATCGCAGCAGTCCAGACTTTGAAATACATACCATACTTGCCGTAAATGTAATCTGACCCCTTAGTTCGCACTAATAAACAAAACAAGCGAGCGTTCACTTTCTGTTGCCGTTCCAGCAAGACATTGAACTGAGACGTTCTATGGTCTGTGTAAATTTGTTAGGGTGCAAAATTTATTAGTTCAGGCACCCAAAACAAGCAGATTACTGTACATATCTTTTGGTATTGGAGTTGAAGACGTTGGAGTAATATTGTATGGATAGACCAGTCATAGCACGTGCTTCTGAATCCTGTGGATGTGGAAACGCTGCTAAAAAACAAATGCAGTATGAAGCCATCGTATAACTCTTCTACTGATTACACGCAGTCACGTCACAGGTGAAATTATTGAGAGATAAATTACTCTTGAGTCATGACTTTTGAGCCAAGTCTGTTGGTTCCTCTTGTTTCCACTTGCAGATTAATTTCTGATTTGGTGCTCAAAAAAAAAAAGTAAAAAAATTACAATAAAAAAAATATATTGCCCGCAGAATGTGTCATCAAGGAATCCTTTTTTTTTCACCATAATCTCCAGTGTTGAGACCCAAACCACACGCACCATTCATTAAACTGCTGATGTGACGGCTGTCCCACAGTCACTGTAATATCTAGTACTTAACCACCTATCTGGCTGTTTGCACCATGCAACGGTTTGCATTGCGTACCACCGAAAGTGAGTGACGAGTTGTTTTAACAGTTTTTAGCTATTACATCAGCAGCATTAAAGCATGGCGTAAAGTCCCACAGAACTGAGGCCACCCTTGCCCATGGCGGCGCTTTGTCTAAATGTAGGCAGCGGATTAATTAAGGCAGTAAAAGTTTCCTTGTAAAGTTGTACAGAGCTGATCAACCCGCATAAAAGTCTACAGCAGCAGCAGCGCTCGCGTTTATTAGCCTCTTAACAGACACATGCGCATGTAGACATGTGGTAGCCAAATCCGAATCCCTGCTGCTCTGTTTTGCAAGAAAAACAGCACCAAAAGTGACAAACATACTAAACTTCAGCTGCTATAATTAAGTTTATTTGGGAATATTTTAGGGAAACAGGCTGTCGAGCAGGAATGCAGAAGCTGTTGTTTTCTGAGCATCTTAATTTGTGCCTGGAATGTTGCTCCATGCTTTTGTTGAGGAGCGAAGGCTGAAGCTGGAGGAGAGACAGCGTGGATGTCCAGACTAGGCCTGGACACTCGTCACTCGAAGCGGGCTCCAGTTACGCATACCTTTCCCACCAGGGAAAAGCAGAACACTCCAACCGGATGGAAATATCCACTGGGGAACATCAACGAGGCCGCACCAGAGAGCAGATTATAATAGAATTAGCAAATGTCTCTCTGTAAATATGTCATGTTGGAGCTTGTTTTTAATTTTTTTCTCTTCCTGGAGGAAGATTTCCTGAGAATCTCTTTCTGCCTCCCTGGTTAGATGACTTAAAGCGAAAACAATCCCATCATTTGGACACCCGGTCATAAAGTTTGTCTTGTAGCTTTAGACTAAAAAGGGTGAATCACCTCCATCCTGTGCTGCAACTTTTCCTGGTGTCTTTCAGGGTGAGTGAGAATGGTTTGATGAGTATGAACATGATGTAAGTTGTATGTTCTGGCCATAAAACTCACCAGATCTTAATACAGTTGAAGGTTTATGGAAGATTTTGGTTTAACGAGTGAGACAGAGCTTTACCACAACCAGCAAAACACCAACTGGGGGAATTTTTTTAATTTTTTTTTTGCAAGAATATGGTTTGTCTTCTCCAGTTCTGTTCCAGAGGCTTGTCTAATCTTATCTAAGTCTTTTATTAATTTGTCACTTCTTTTGTCTTCTGCATTAAATAATTTTTATGCATCATTGATTTCTTCTACCAAAAGTGTTAACATTTCTCTATTTGTTTAGAAGTCACGCATTTCCCCTCCCCTGTCTTTCCTGCTGAAAGAATCTTTGAGAAATTCCCAAGTCTTAAAATAGCCCGCGGGCCCATAGCCCTTTTTTCTTTCTGATGCTGGCGGCTTCAGCGAGTCGGCACACTGAACGCTCTGAGAGCTGTACTTCTGGCAGCGCCGGTTTCCGCTCGGGAAGAAAGGCGTGGTATGGGAAGATCGGCTCTCTCAGCTCACACTTGGTCTCTGAGGAGCTGAAAGAAAACATTGGACGAACTAGTACACTCCTTTAACAGCGTTTGGCTTCATAGTTCTAGTTTACAGTCGGGGGCAGCATGTTGTACTATCGGTTTGCGCTTCAGTCCTGGGCTGGACTTGTTTTTGAAATCAACGCTGAAAAAGTAACCTCTTGTTGGCACATGTTTATGATTTAAGTGCATCTGTGAGAAGCAGGTGTTTGGGTGTTTTCATGGTTTCGATTGATCCCTTACTCGTTTAAAAACACCTTAGTGCAACCTTCGTACCGCTCCACTAGCGTAGAGCCTGCCGTTTAGAGAGCAGCACGCTGTTGTTTTTGAAAGCTCTACAGAAAGAGGAAACTGGCCTGAAGTTCCTGGTCAGAACACGGGGTGGTCCCGTTTCCTGTCAGTGGCTCACATCTCCCATTATGTCCTAGCTCATAGTGTGTGTGTGTGTGTGAGAGAGAGAGAGAGAGAGAGAGAGAGAGAGAGAGAGGAAAAGCGCGGTCTGTGTATATCGTCTTTTTGAAAAGGATTCTGCGATTTTTAGAAAAGCATACTTTATTGTAAAGCTAGTTTAAAAAAAAAAAAGTGGGAAATTGTCAATTTGGTGTAATGTATCATAAGGTCACAAATTAACAAATCATTATAACATAACTGCCAATTAACTTTTATTACCATTTAGTTTCCTGTGTAATGAAGTATGCCTTGGTATGCCTTCACTCCCTCCAATACGGTTCATGTTATTGATGGTGTTTAACTCAACCCTGATGCTTATTTATATTAATAACATTTTACAGTACCGCATCGCACTTTCACCATATTTTTTTAAATATATTTATTATAATTTTGTTTCTAATGTTTAACTATGTGTGCTGCAGGTGCAAATAAATTTCCTCTAAATTGAATATCAATTTATTCATTTATCCTTCCATCCACAGCCTAAAAACACATTTGTAGGGAAAGGCAGCGCACAGATAAAGCACCTATTTATTTATTTTTACCATTACTCCGGTTCAGTAGGGGGCAGTATTGTCTCAAACACCCTTAAACTTCAAAGTAGAAGAAGTGTGTGTACAGACTGTATTTATGTTTTGGAGAATTTATTATTTAAAAGTTCAAACGTGTGAATCCATTCTGAATTAAAAACTGACACATCCTTTCATGTAATTGAATTAATTTATGGGAAAAGTGTGGGAAAGTGATAAAACCATGGAAGCCCAATGTCTTTCCTCAGGCTACAGTTACGGTCATATTTATCAGTCTTTTCTATTATGTCAAAAAGCATTCATTACTGCGAAAGAAATCAAGTAAGGCTGAACCCTGGTTAGACAAAGCTCATAAGTTAAATACTTTCTTATAACTCTAAAGAGTTTTCTTTCACTTCTACCACAGCATTTTGCTTGTAGTTGCACATTTTTAATACATTAATGAATGTCATGAATACAGTGAAAAAGTATTATATTTTAAAAAAATGTGCGTATCTGTCTTACAAATGATTTCAGATCATCAAATAAATTTTAATATGAAACATAGCATGCAATTTATAGATGTTAAAAAAAAATACGGGTAGGGGAAGGACGGGGCAAACACAGGAAGGGGGCAAATACTTTTTCACTGCATTGTTTTTGATATTATGTATAATGTTATTGAGCATCCATGAAGCCAGTTGGTTCCCATTGTCACTTATGTCAGCTTTATAAACAGTCTCATCAGTCTCTTTTTTTTGTTTTTGAGGTTAATAATCGGCTGCGGATTAAACTGTGTTAACTGTTACTACATGGACACTTCAGTTCACGCTGTGTTGTTTATACATACGTTACCATTATTTTATCCAATCATTTCCAAAATGGAATTTTTTTTTCTCCCCAGCTGGAAAGTAGTCTTCCTTGAGTAGTGAGTAGGAACTGGATCTTGATAAAGCAGATATTAAAGTATGTCCTTTATGCTCGGTGTGCTTGAAGGGTGCACGAGGGCTGAAGGTAAGCACTACAGTAGTTCCACACCGCGGATGGGACTCGGCTAGCACCCTATAAGGTCTATATTAAAGTTGTGTTTCTTGATTTATCTAATCCATGTCCTTTTCACATGATCGAAACTCTCAGACCATTTTACAGCATTGTGGGTAAAGTGTTTTTCTACCTTAAAGCTCATTTTGTTTGTGCGAGTGAAGGAACCATAATTTGTGCTGTTGAATGGCTGTGTTTTTACAGTCTGGCCTGAGGAAGCTGTGTGTTTCAGTTTCACTGATTTTCCTGATTAGGTGAAGGAGATCTAGTGAATGCAGTTCCTGATATGTGAACTTCTAAGAGAAGACACGAGCTTTAGGACAAGCGAATGCTTTTTATTTACAGTGTTCTTGATATGCAACCTTTTGTCTATTTTAACTTTCTTGATAGAAAACGGTTTATGTGGTTAAAGTGAAAGAAACTATGCGAATGATGCACGTCTTGTGTCCTGGGGCTAATGTGTTAATTACTTTTTATTTACAGTAAGTGATTCTTGGAAAAAAAAAAAGAAAAAGTACTCAAGCCAGACATACACGTTTTATTTCTCTATATAATCCTCTGCACAAGTGTCATCAACAAACTTGAGAACATTGAAGCCATGTTTGGATTGTCTGCCTCATGTCATAGTCGCATCTAAAACACTGGCCTCCCAGGAATTCCTTTAATGGCCCTTTTCTTTAATGTGGAAAAAAAATGGAATTCTGTGATTCTGTGAAATCTTTTTTATCCGTATAGTCCTGACCTGCCCATTGACCATTAAAGAAGTCCCTGAGAGGCCAGCTAGTCCAATTTGAAGCGGGTAGGCTAATCTTGGTTCCAGTATACTGAGAAAACTCTTCACCTTAATGGTATGCAAACACTAGTGACGCTGGGATAAGTGAATTAGTGTAGCATGGAATTATATAGAGAAATAAAGTTAGCTTTTACTCATACACATCTCATGACTGTGTTCTGTTATTCGGCACAATCAAAAGTCTCAGTTTGACTTGAACGCCGTGCCTAAATAGCATTATAGCAGTAGGATAAAATTAAATTAAACCTCAAGACTGAAACACATGCCCATACAGGAAAAGAATCAATAACAAGGTGTGGGTTTTTTTTCTTCCAATAACAACATCAATCTAAATCTTTTATCGCTCTTACAGCTAAACAATTTGGGAACATATTTAATAGGCTCATGCATATTTTCGGTCTGTTTATAGTTGCGTTTAACGTTGTGGAACATGTGTGTGTGTGTGAAACAAGCTATTTCTTGTTATCACTTCCATTAACAGTTACAAATAAATTCTTTTGCCAGCTTTTCTTTTTGTTGCTTAAGTTAGCAAAACAACTGCACGTTATGTAATTTTTTTCAATTGTTTTATAATAGAAATGATAACATATACGGTACAAATGAGCTGATTAATATCAAACAGCCCTTGGCATTGCAATGGTACTACTGTCAGATCTGCTGTTAGCAAGAATTATTCAGTATCTTCAAAGGGGTCGGATTCAAGAATTTAACAGATCTGTGGTATAAAGATGAAATGTGATGGCAGATGATTATTGATTTTCATTTTGCAGACATGAGTCATCACGGTGCAAAATAATTTATGATATGAAAAATATTGGCATATTACGAAAGACTATATTTGAATTTAGTCCAGCAGATAGCAGTTCAATGCACTGACGTTTCTTTTTCTAGGAAAAAAAAAAAAGTCTGACATGTGCCTACAGGCACAACTGCCGCGCATTCCTGGGGCACTGTAGATTTCTTAATTCCTGTTGTAAGGATTGAAAATGTTGGAATAAACTGGCCACGGTGTGCATGTGTCCTGAGCAGTGGAGACCCGGATTAGACACGAAAATGTGTGAAATATATGAACTTTATGAAACATTTACATTTACATTTACATTTAGGCATTTTAGCAGACGCTCTTATCCAGAGCGACTTACATTTTTATCTCATTACACATCTGAGCAGATGAGGGTTAAGGGCCTTGCTCAAGGGCCCACCAGTGGCAACTGGTGGTTGTGGGGTTTGAACCTGGGATCTTCCGAACCGTAGTCCAATGCCTTAACCACTAAGCTACCCCTGTCCCCCCAAGAAACAAGTCTTCTGAAAGGTGCAAAATGCTATAAATTAGTAGTTTAATGAAATCATTAGAATTCTGTTAGCGCTCACTGAATAACAAACATAAAAGTACCAAAACAGTGAATTTTTGTGTAGCACTTTTAGAAAAGATAAGTCCGTAATGCAGATTTATATACATTATGCTGCCTAATGAGTAGGCCAGAGGCCATGGTGGCAAAAAAATAAAGAATGACAGGATAAGGAGTTAAAAGGCTTTTAACTTCTGTAGGTACATAGTACATTTTTTCCAACCAGCAGAAGTCTCGCAACACGACAGGGCAATACCCAGTGATATGGTGTGGTGGTGAGTCCTGATGTGAAGTTATGACTACTGTTACCTTCGCTGTCCAGAAATTGAGGTTGATATGATGGACAATCTGGCCAAGTTCACATTACCAGCCTGAAAAGACTTGTTTTTTTTTTTTTAGGGCTGTCTGAACTCCCAAATCTGATTATTGCATTGGCTCTGACTCACTTTCATGTGTGGTCCTAGATACTCAGTCATGCAACTGGAATGAGAATGGCCGAATCAGAATTCTTGCTACTTGTGACTTGTATGCGTGGGGCGTCCGGTGAAGTCACTCAGCACCCGCGGGGATTTCATTGCATCGCTAGTAATCGCTGTAAAACAGCTAAAGCAAGGCGCCAGGCTTTTCTTTCTAACTGCTTGCCATATTAAAATGATTGAGTGGCTGCACAAATATGACATGTTTTTAGCCCAGACGGCGCAAGCAAAGAAGCATCGATGTGCACACACGTGCCGTGTCCAAGGACAGACGCATCCACATTAGAGTCAGATAAGTCACTTGTAGTTATGGACATGAACCGTCATGAACAATGTGGCTTGTAATATGAACATTTGAAGCCTCGGAAAAACATGTTAGTTCGTGTTAACATGTATGGTTAAAAGCAAAAAAATTTTCCCCTCCGATTTCCTTTCTATGGACATGAATAAGATTTAAGTAAAATGTTGGCACGTTACAGAGAAACTGAAAAGTGCATCAAGTTACAGACTCTCTTGTGCGCTAAAACTTTTTTTTAAAGGGTATTGCTGACTCTTTAAGTGCTTAGTGCTGACACTGGAGACTCATTCCGAGAATGCAGCATAAATGTCCCCTTATAGAAAATAGAACAAATGTGTTAACGTTAGCCTGTGATATGCCGTATAACCAGAATCACTCCTGTGAGCTGCTGTCAGGGGAAAAATAATCATGTTTTGGCTGATCAGAATCAAGGACTGACCCGTTGGGTCTCCTACTAGCGTGCTTATCATCCTATATTTGTTGTAAAACATTTTGTAAGCAAAAGGTGGTGTCCCGCATCCACTGACTGTTTCCATGATGTATTATATCTCTCAAATATCATCACGAGCAGTGAACTTTCATATCCGGGCGAAGGTTTTAAGTGAGAACTGGTGCGTATTGTGTACCCGAGCTCCTTCTGCACACTATGTTGAGAATGATGAATAGCTGCATGGCATCTGTAGTACATGAAAATGTCAGCAAAGCTTTCAATCTAGGAGAGAGTGAGCGAGAGATGTGCTTTGAAACATGATAGCATTAGATTGGAGTGACTAGACAGGGTTGGGTATGAGAAGCCTGGCTGTTATGTCTGACTGCTAATCTCCAAGTTGCTTTTTCGAATTAATGGAATAGCCTCGCATCTGTTTTAAATCGGGTCTAGAGCGTGCCATGTTCCAGCGACCTTCCTCAGGCACGATGGTCAGAGGTCAGAGGTCACGAGCTGCACTAACCAGAATCGTAGCACAGACTTTTTTTTTTTTTTTTTGCTTTTTGCTGCAGGGCCGACTACCAATCTGAGGTATCGCATTCTTTTATTCAGCATGTTGACTCGAGACGGGTCAGTGCGCTCGGAGTTTGACCCTTTTATCACAAAAAGCTATGTGAGAAATGTGTTTAAAGATGAACACCGTGCTACGGAGTGCTCAGCTGATAAACCTGCACTGATTTGCAGACCTAGATTCAATTTAAAATCTCTGTCTTGCGTAATGAAGGTTTATCTGCCAGAGTATGATGTGGGTAAAGTAAAAAAAAAAAAAAAGTCACACAGTTCATACGTAAGTGGATTTTGTGGATTGGCTCTGCACCCGAGCACATGGGATTTAAAACAAACTGTGTAAACAAAGAATGTCAGCTTTAATTTGAGCTTGTTTACATCTACATTAGTGAATTACAGGAATATCCAGCGCTTTACAGCCTTCAGGCAGCATGTCCTCAGCTGTAAAAGATTTACTGCGAACCTGACAGCTTTATTTAAGATCACTTCGCAAACTTTTAATCCTGACGCTATGCAAGTTATGTTCTTGTACCAACTCATAATGTTCTTACAGACTTTTTGGTTAAACATGAATCTGGTTCATTAACACTTTTGAAATGAATATCACTCCTTTTCTTGCATGGCTTTCCTTAATTGCATGGTTGTCATTATTTGCTCTGACAGAGTTTGAACTGTATTGTGTGGTAGAGATGGGGAGGGAACTCGTTCAAGTTCTGTATTACAATTCTTTTGTCTGGCAATTCACACAATGACTGACTCATGGTTTATTAAAAACATTTTTATATCTTTTAAACAAGACCATATGACCCACATGCCCACTGTTGTTCTCGTGATCATTCAGAGAGCGGGGGCGCCTTGATCCTTGAATATCAGTGGATAACTTGTCACCAACTTGTGGCGGGTCACACCTGTCTGCTGAAACTGTACACACAATCATAAAAAAAAAACTACTTGCACATTACAGGCACATCCTCAATACAGTCCTGACCTCCATTTCCACATGTTTGGGTCATTAGAGGACCTCCTGAAGGCCAGAGTTTTAGATGTGATGCAGCCAGTCCAGTCATGAATACCTTGATGATATCCAAGCACTGGGATAAGTGCATTAGTGTAGCTGTGAATTATAGAGAAATAAAATTATAGATATCAATCTGCACAATCAGAAGTCCCAGTTTAATTTAAATGCCTCTTGTATACCAGTGGATTGAGCCCAGTCCTCCAGGTGCATTCTACAGTACTACTCTTTGATGTACAGTACACTATATGGCCAAAAGTTTGGGGAATCGTCACACCAATGTGTACCAGTTCATTCCAAGGTGTTTATTGAGGCTAAAGTCAGGGCAGTCCACTCGAGTTCTTCTACATCAAACTTGGTAAAACCCTGTTGCTTTGCGCACAGAACATTGACATGCTGGAACATGTTTGGCTCACTTGCTTCCAGTTGAAGCAAAATTGTAGGCACTGCATCATTGAGAAATGTCATCAGGTGGATGATGACGGATAATCAGGCCTGTGATTATTATACTTGTGATTCTGAGTGGTTGGAACCAGATGAGGGGGGGGGGAAAGGCTGCTGCTGAAGTTGATGCATAAAAAGCAGTTTTTCATTTGGCTCTTTAGGCGCTTTGCAGCCTGTCGCAGTAAAACATTTGTTCCAGTTTTCTTAATTAACATCATTTAAACTCATTTAATATAAAGAAATAAGGGGTAGCTCAAGACTTTTGCACAGGCCTGTATATCTCTAAGGAAGCACATGCTAGCTCACACCCTCCCTGTGGCCTTGGTTCCTGACCAGGGTTGCCAGATCTTTGTGACAATCAGACCACATGGCAAGATGTAGTAAGAGACGTAGTTTCCGTAAATAGGTATTTCATCAGTTGGTTTAGAGTGATTGTGCAACTGAACATTTTTAGATACACATCTAAAAATAAATGTGCCAGAATCATGTACAAAACAAGCAGTAAACAAAGAGTTGAACAAATACCACGAATATAGCACATTCCTGGATCCCAGATTTTTAACCTGCCTCAATGGTCTGAGAGTTTGAACAGGATTAAGTGGGAGAACTTGCTCTCATTGGGCTTCAGGTAACTGAGGTGATGGGAGGTGATGTTGTTTTGCACTGGAACATGGATTAGAAATATCCACTGGGAAAATCAGTGTAATTACAACAATGCAGTCGATAATAGACTTGATTTAACCTAAAATTTGTTACTTCAACTATTCTGAAGCAGCTGAACCGAACACATGCTTAATGACTGCCTTATTATGTTATCCGGTTCATGCGAGGACGAATACTTTTATTTCTGAAACTGAGGTGCAACAAATTGGATCGAAGATAAATTGACATGTTAAGTGAAAACATGCCTGCAAGTTTGTGAACTGGATTTGTTAAATAACCCATTTAACAATGATTCTGTTGGATTAGATGTTTGGTTTGAGGTCACGGCAGCGGAGGGTGTCTCGTCCACGTGTTTAGGGGGTTTCGTTTAGATGTAGTATTAGTTTTAGGTTGTTTCTTTGTATTCAGGTGGTTTGTTTGTCTTTGTCAGGTAGTTTGTGGTCAACAATTTTTTTTTTTATTTAAAGGTTTTGTTTGCTTTCAAGCCATTTGTTTATGTTCTTGTGGTTTTTGTGTCCTTTAAATTTGTTTATTTTAGTTTGGTGTTTGTTATTTCAGGTCTATTTTCAATTACTACATTTATTTGTCTTTTACTGTAATTTATTTAGCTTATTTGTTTATTTGTCTTTGTGTAGATATTATTTCAACTAGGTGGTTTGTGTTTAGGTAGGTTGTGTAGGTTGTGTGTATGTTCAGGCTTTATTCGTCACACGTACATTACTGCACAGTGAAATTCTTTTTATTCTTCGCATATCTCAGCTTCTTGTTAGTAGGCGGCGGTCAGAGCGCAGGGTCAGCCATTATACGGGGCCTGACGGTGTTAAGGACCTTGCTCAAGGGCCCAGTAGCGGCAACCTGGCGGAGCTGGGGCTCGATCCGCCGACCTTCCGATCAGTAGCTCGGAGCCTCAGGGAACACGCTGAGCCACCTCTGCCCTAACATGTAACATAACTTATTTTATGTACCGGTTAATTGTGTTCATGCCGGTTGTTTTTTATTCAGTTACAAAAAGATCAAAAGTCATGATCCCATTCATTTACCCATATTTTGCTTCCAAAGAGCCAGACTTTCTTGTATTTTTAAAGTAGTCTTGTGCAATAGTTCTCCATGCTTCCTGAACGAGTTGTTTGGCTTCCGCTTTTTGTGAGATGTTGGCTCTCTTTTTTTAGTCCAGTCCCGTATCTTAGGAGTTTCAGATGAATGTGTTTTTTGTTTGTTAAGCCACAGAGTGACCTATGAATCACTCTATCAATCACCAAAAAAGGCATCGAATCTAAGCCACTAACCAATGAGAAACCAGTGCAGATGATGACAGATGATCAGGCGGTTGATTAGTGTACTAGTGATGCTGAATGCTGAGCGGTTGGAACAGAGGAGAGGGGAAATGAGGTTGCTGCTTAGGATGTTACATAACTAAATTTTATCTTGCAGCTTGTCACAGGATAGTGTTTGTTTTTATATAAATATAAAGTATAATTTAATTCATTAAGAAGAGATGAGGAGTGTCTTAAGGCATTTGTACAGTTCTGTATGTTGTTTGCATCCAGGCAGGTTGCTGTTTACTTTTAGATAAGTTTGGTTGGTTGGTTGCGTTCAGGTAGTTTGTTTGTTTTCATGTAGTTTTTGTGTTCAGAAGATGGTTTGTGGTCACCTGGCTCACATTTTGTTTGTTTTGACCTAAATGCAAAATCCAAAGACCGTGCAGACTAACCGTGGTCTGGCAATCATATAACAATCACCACAGCCCCGGTTCCATCTTGAGAACACGCCGGCTTTAATTCATGCAAGATTCAGCGTTGTCCTGCTTCTGACCAAATTCTCCAGGCCAGTGTAATTGGATGTTTTTGTTTGTTTGTTAGATTTTTTGCTCTGCTCCACCACATGGGATCAGGCCCTTGAGGAGATCTAGACCAGGGCAAACATAGGAAACACAAAACAGGAGCCTCTCGGTGGATGAAGACCAGCGAGCCCCAGCGCCGCGGATTTACTGCCGAGTAACGCCACACCGGGCCTGATGGAGACCTGCTTTGTTCTGCCTGGAATGTGTTTATGGGCAGCCTCTTCCTGCCGAGCGTGTATTACACCCATTTCTGACCCGTGGGTGAAGAGATCAGCAGCCGCTGACAGACTGAACATACATTTGTTAGAGATTGCATGGAATTTTCAGATGCCTGTGCCGCTTTGTTCTCCTAATGCACAGCCTTTCAGATGCAACTTTTCTGTGTCGTTCACATGTTAGTGTGACACAGGGTTACAAATATGTTTTGCGCTCTGGAAAAGTTTGAGCGACATGGGTCCTGTCTATTTCACAATGTCAGAAATGATTCACTTTAACCGGCTTTTATTTGTCTTGGTGCACAGAAGGTTATTAGAGGAAAAAAACTTTTTTTCCCCTCCCTTTAAGCACACTTATACATTTCTCTGTCCCTCTCCTGTCTGTAGGATTACTAAACCCCTGACGTTTGCCGACTGCGTGGGTGATGAGCTTCCTCTGGGCTGGGAGATTGTCTATGACCAGCAGATTGGAGTTTACTACATCGACCACATAAACAGTAAGTTTGACTCCTGTACTTTTACTTTCCCTCATGACTCACACAAGCCAGAACGTTTGGACCACGCAGCATTATCACGGGGGTGTGTCGTAATAAATAGTTTTATTAAAATTCGTATGTGCAGTTGAGCGCAAAAGTTCACAACCTCCATTGTTTCAAAGGAGGAAGGATACAGCAGAAAGGCCATCATGGTGTCACCTCATTCATCATTTTTCTTTAAATGGCAGGGATGATGTGTCGACACATTCCTGACGCGAATATGTATTGCTTAAAACATGCATTTATATGTCAATAACTTGACTATACGATAACTTAATTAATTCATATCTAATATTAATATTATGAATATTATACATATTGATATTCAATATTAATATGTATAATGGAATTAAATTAAAACATATTAATATACTAATGAATTTAGCTATTAATAACGTACATATTTAAACATTAAAACCATAAGAAGGCACTGGCAGAATTTATGTTGCATGCAGTGTAATATTTACTTGTTATTGATGCTTATTTTTCGGCAGACTAGACGTACATAATTTATTATCCAGTATATTGTTTGTTTGTTAACACAGTGACCTATGAATCGTCCAAGCATAAAAACATCTAACTTAAAGTATGAACCAGTGAGAAACAGGTGCAGATGAGCAGCCAGCGATTAAAATTAGAGGTCAACCAACATTATTTATTTATTTATTTATTTTCAGAACAGATATCAATTTATAGTAACACAGGAGACGGATTAACCATTATTTCAAAAGATATGTATTTGCTGCAAAAATGCTAATTTTATGCACAGGTATACACAGTATGTTTATCATATCTCTAATATTATGTACAAAACTATTCACTATTTCCAAACATACATTAAAAATGAATGAATAAATAGCATTACAGATTAATATTTGCGTGCCTGTAAAGAAAGCAATGTATTAGATGACAGGACAGTTTTCTGATGGAAACAAAAAACAACAACAAAAAAAAACCCATAATGTTTTTTGCTGGGTTTTGCATGAAAATAGAAATGGAATGAGTCTGACAAGGTTACCAGAAGAACTCTGGCATATTCTTCAGCATGCTCAATAAAATCTAACAGATCTTTTACTTACAGTACTGTACAAATATCTTGGGAACATAGAAAAAAATGCCCCAAGACAAGCTTCTTAAAACAGTTCTACATCAAAATAAACTTATATAAAGGTCACTAAAGAGTAATCAAATAAATGCAGTCAGTATTTGGTGTAAAAAGTCTTTGCTTGAAAAAAATCAGTAGTATTAGATACAAACTTGTTCAGTTTTATAAGTGAAACAGCTTGGAGGTTTTATTGAGCATGCTGGAGAATATGCCCGAGTATTTCTCGTAACTTTTTCATACTTCACACAAGACGGTTTTTTCTTCGTCGCAAAAATTGCAGACTTCATTTAAGACGTGCTCACTCAGAGCAAAAGTGAATAATAACCTATAACTGTAAAAATGCTAAATGTCAGCTCTAGTAATTGTTAGGGCTGATAATCAGTTGACCCCTGATTAGTATACCGGTGATGCTAAATAAGTGGCTGGAATAGAAGAGAGGGGAAATGAGGTTGCTGCTGAGGTCGTTACATAAACAACCAGTTTTAAAATGATATCTTTTGGCACTTTGCAGCCTGTCACATTAAAACACTTGGTCCAATTTCCTTAATTTAATCAACATTATTTAATTTAAATACGTTCTCTAGAAATGAGGAGTGGAGTGGAGACCATTGCATGGTATTGCATGTAGGCCTGTGTTTTTATAGTTAAACACTGAAATTCAGTCTGCTTATAAATAATACAATAATTAGGATCAATCTCAACACTGAATGGGGTAATGTAGGGAAAATATACATTATACAGGATCTAGATAGCACAGCGTTTAACTTTGGAGCATATCTATAATTTTCCTGAGCACATATACCAGCGCCGCTGTTCTTACAGAAACCACGCAGATCGAGAACCCACGGACGCAATGGCGCCAGGAGCAGGAGCGCATGCTGAAGGAGTATCTGGTGGTGGCACAGGAGGCCCTAAATGCCAAGAAGGAGATGTACCTGATCAAGCAGCAGAGGCTAGAGCTGGCTCAGCAGGAGATGCAGCTCTTCAACCAGCTTAGCCAGGACGACAATCGCTCCATCACCAGCTGTGAGATCACACACACACACACACACACACATATAATCACTTTCACACTGACTCATGCGCATACACAGCTGGTTGTATTGTGATTGTTTTAATTTAAGAGCTGTATAACTCATTGACTGATAGAGCCCGTCCGTTTCCTCACCTCGGCTTCTCTGACCTCCTCCCTTCCTCTCTTTCTTTTTTTCTCCTCCTCCTCCTCCTCCTCCACAAGTGCTCTCACTGCACCCGCAGACCCCTCCTTTTCCTCTTTCTCCTAAACCTCCTCCCTCGTTACCTCTTGCTTTTCTTTTCATTCACCAGCCAACCACAAGTTGGTTGTAATATACTTACATGTGTTTTATAAAGGTGTTACATACAGTTTCTCCTCACACAATGCAGCTGTTTTACTGCTGTTGTATTATGAGAGAGTACAGTGCACACCAGGACGATTAGAGAAAGTTTAAATTTAAAATGCAATTATTTCGTCGGTTTAAAGCTAAAATAAATAAATAAAATTAATATCTTTACAAAATAGCAAATTAAGGAATAATTTCCTAATCATGTCTATTACGGCTTTTTATTTCTTTTTTTCTTTTCACTCAAGTAAATGTACTGGAGTAAATATAACTCCTCTGATCAATTTGCATACAGGTGGACTCTTTACCTATTAGGTAACTTCTGAAGACAATCGGTTCCACTGGATTTTAGTTAGGGGTACAAACGCACGCCGCACAAAAAATCTGAAAAGCATTGATCATTTTCCTTTTACTTTACAATTATGTGCCACTTCGTGTTGATCGATCACATACCATCCCAATAAAATACATTTATGTTTGTGGTTTTAACCTGACAAAATGTGGAAAGGTTCAAGGGGTATAAATACTTTTGGAAGGCACTGAATGTCGTAGTTGTTTTTGTTCGAATTCTCTGACAAAATATTTAATATTCAACAGGCTTTTTATTCTCTTTCTGGTACATGACTGACCCTGTTAACATGTTATCTATTTATACATAATGAGTATCAGGATTATACCTGGATTAAAGATGATCCACTTAAATGTGCAGGTGTAAATAAACCTAATCTGCATTTAAAGCAGATTCAGATCTGTTTACATGAACCACTTCGAGAGAGTGCATTTTTTTGCCAGATGTTTTGCAGCTGTAAATGTCGTTTTTTACCAGAGTGCTGCTGAATGCCTAAATATGATCAGTGAGAAGGTGTTGATTAATATTCTATAACGGTAGTTCTGATTGTATTGCTAGCTCTATAGCAGATCACAAATTCTCTCATTCTAGTGCGTTATTGTTAATGTAGTAACATCTTGCTTAGGGGTGTCTATAAGCAGAGATCAACCTGTGACGGCTTGTTAACGCTCTGTAAAATGACTCGCTGAATCTTTGTCTTATCAAGTTTAAGCAAGCAAAAAGAGCAAGTATTGATGGCTTTTAAGTGTTAAGAAGTAAGTAATAATGGGTATAAAGTAGGGCTGCATGATTTGAAAAATGAAATATATCATCTTGAGACAGAGATTGTGATTTAAACTGTGATACTGTATTAAAGTTTGTATTCAAATGTATTTCTCTAGGACGGCACCAAATAACTGGACAAATGATCTTATTGAAATTTTTCAGCTCAAAATAAAAAAATGGTTAAATTATTGACACAAATTCCAGACTGTGTATATTACCTGTGATATATTGCAGCCTTTTGCAAATATACTGCCATATTGCGGTTTTTGATTTTTATGCAATTAATTGTGCAGCACTAATATTAAGTTGTTCCATGGAAAGTATGATCTACTGTTCTTTAATAAAATATTATTGCCACTGGCAAATAGTTGGGGTATATTAAACGGGTGAAGCCCTTCATAATGTGATGTCACGGGCGATGACCAGTTGATTATTACACTGTCATTGATTATTTTTCATTATATTTATATCAGCACGCGCAAAAGTGTTTTACACATTACCTTAGGAAATAGGCAACACCTAAATAGATTAAATTAAAAAAAAAAATTTGATCTTTCATATGGAGCACATGGAAATATAGTGGTAGAATAAAATGGTTGATTTTCAAACACCCCAGTTTTTAGTCCATCTAATCAGAGACCTAATTGACCACAAACTTTTGTTGTTCAAAGCTTTTATCAGAATACAAAAAAAAACCCTAAACATCCAAACAACTAGGTCTGGTGCACAGCGGATTTTTGATTATCGTCGCTGCACGAACGGATTTCACGAGCATGACAAGAATGCACTTCAACCCTCGCAACTGTCAGAGCTGAACGCAGGAGTAGAAAAAGGAGAGGGGGGAAAAAACGAGCACAAAGGCCTTTTAATCATATGACACTGTATCCCCTGCTTTCCTCTTTCTCTGTTTGTGTGACAGCCGAGTACAATGGAATTGGATTTCAGTGCTTGCATTCGTTCATTCATTCATGTTCTCTTGCTCACTCTGTCGATCAGTCTTACCGTCTTACTCTTTCTGTCTTTTTTTTTGCAGCACACTCTGGCTCTTCGTCAAATGCAAAATATGACCCTGACCAAATCAAAGCGGAAATCGCCTGTAGGCGTGAGCGGGTAAGTCATTATCCTCTCAGAACAATGCCTCAGACGTCATGTTGAGCAGGAGCCTGTTTGGGAAGACGTTGGGGTCCCGTCTATGTTGGGGGCACTTTTAGCACTGATTAGTAGACTCCCCCGGTTGAAGTTATAATTGTTTAGATATACAATATGAGTTCCATCACACGTATGCTGTAACAAACATTTCTTCTTACTTAACTGCTGAAGAATTCATTCAGAAGATCTCCGCAGCAGAGTCAGCTCTCACTGGAGGGCTTAGGGTACTGTTGGAATGTGTTTTGGAGGGTGTGTGTGTGTGGATGTGTAGGCAGGGCCCTTTCCTCTTCCTGTGTGGGTGGGTTAGGGGTGTTGGTGTGAGACCTTTCTGTTTAGTGATGACTCTGCTTCCCAAGTCTGCCAAGCCCACCTCCTTCTATTGACACATATTTGTGTGAAATGTGTGAGAGAGTGATCTGTGTGAATGTATATTATAATTCCAGTTGTTGTGTCCTCAGCTTTCCAGGCTCAAACAGGAGCTGGCCCAGATGAGACAGGAGCTGCAATATAAGGAAATGGGAGTAGAGACACTACAAGAGTGAGTTCTACACATACGCATGCATGTAGAAAGTGAAAAAGCAAGTTGACTCATTAACAGTGTGTGTTAGGGTTCCTGTACCGGCTCAGTGCCCATAGACCGTAGTAGGATTTAAGCTTTTTGGTCTAGACTGAATATCTTTTTCCAGGAAGCCTCACTGACTTCGATAAAAAAATAAAAAATAAAAAAAAAGATAGGTAACGTAATGGAAGAAAA
Organism: Clarias gariepinus; assembly: GCF_024256425.1. Taxonomy (NCBI): domain Eukaryota; kingdom Metazoa; phylum Chordata; class Actinopteri; order Siluriformes; family Clariidae; genus Clarias; species Clarias gariepinus. Next base: position 11,574,277 of record NC_071105.1, on the reverse strand, counting down.
TATGCCAAGCTATTTATTCCAATCATGCAGACTAATGGAAAAAACAAGTACATGCCTATTATCCTTTGCTAACAAAGTTTCAAAGGAAGAGCATCTTTTTTTTTTTTTTTTTTTTTTTTTAAAGCCCTCAACAAAAGGTTACTACATGAAAGGTTACAAGTTTTTTTTTTTTTTTGTCCTTGCACCACATTTAAAAGCCTTTATTTCAATTTGATTAGCGTTCTCTTGATATGAGTGCCCATAATGTTAACAGAGCGTCATGCCATCAAGCGAACTCTCGCCATACAAATTTAATCCATTTTGGGTTCTAATTCATTTCAGAAGTGGGCTCGCATTTCAAAATACTCATAAACCAAATCAAATTCTCTCATAAGAAATAATGGAACCTCAAATTATTCATTCCACAGCCCAAAAAAACCCCATAAAGATAATTAACACAAAATATAAAGTAAAAATAAAACAAATTAACCTGCACTTTACTTTTAAAAAAAAAGTAAAAATAAATCCTGACAGATTTGTGTGTGTGTGTGAAGCCCTTCTCCCCTTTCTCGTCTTACACTGTTATCCTTCCTCCACTCTTTTCACACACGCGCGCGCGCACACTGTTTTATCGGAAAAATAAACAAGAAATAAATACTGCTGTAAAGTAAAAATAAAACAAATGAACCTGCACTTTACCTTTGAAAAAAATCGCGAAATAGCAGTGTTTCTGGGTAGAGCAGGGAGAAAGAGTGTGTGTATCTGTAAGGGCGAAAGTAGGAGGGGTCTGTGTGGTGTGTGTGTCGGGCACGGTGTCCAATGACGCGCACGCACACACAGCAGGTTGATACAGAGAGAGAAAATGGATTTTTAACCTCTCTAATGAGACTTGCTTTTGCTTTACACACACACTGTACGCACCCGCATTCAGACACAAAATAAAATATGTTTCACGCGCGCACACGTGGTCACAGTGTTATAGTAAACAGTACACGCGTGCACGGATGTTAATTATAACAGTGAGCAACGTGCACTAAGACCCAGCAGGGGAGGTGATTACCCACAATTCTGCAGGGCAAAAGAGAAAAAAACCATTGGCTCAGTTGTTATTACATGACGTTAACCGTCAAAACAAGACGCACATGCGTAATACATGATACTCGGTACTCGTACACCAAGACTTGCTCGTTTTCCAAGTTAAAATTTATTAAAAATATTTGCTCGTCTTGCGGAACGCCTGAAAACCGCATTACTCGCAATCCAAGGCTTCACTATATAGCGCAAGTGCATTTTCCCATAGCCACAGCTTTTTTTTGTGGGCCATTTTGTTTCTCTCCCATCTGGTATGTTGAATGCGCACCTTGTTAAAAATTAATGCTACTCATCCGCATGGTGCAATACCAGTCCGAACAGTAGAGACATTGTAACACGTTGTGATGCAACATCAGCAGGAGCCTAGAACAAACTGGAGGTTTCTTACATGCTATTCTATCTTAGTGTATTGTTAATATTATGTTGCTTTCATATACTAACCAATTATAATATGTTTTTAGCAATATTTTTAAAGAGTAGACTTTAAAAATCATTACATACAAAGTTGTTAAATGTAATTTGAGACCCAGCTTATGCCAATTAATTATAATCACATTTTAGTCATGTTTGTGACGTCACAATAAGGTAACAGCAACTATACCTGAATAGACACAATGAAGGGAACAGAGTTTATATTTACAGCAGGGTGGAAATCGCACTACTTATGGACAAGCTGATTGTGTTGGAGCTATTAGTTTATTATTTATAGCGACCTGGTGGACGAGTAGGCTCAGTAGGTTTTAGATTCTTTTTTTTCACGATTTTGTAACAAATTCTCATAATTAAAAAGTATAAGTTTTTATTTAATATATGCAGTATGTTCAAGACGCATGAACATGCAACACAATGCTATAACTATAGTGCGCACTGTTTGTTCTGAATCTCTTGTGCTATACACGCCATCCCGAGACATGCTCTGTTTGTCTGTTAGTACAGATTAATTCCATTACACAGACCGGATTAGGAAACATGGCCATGACTGAGCAAAAGAGAGTGCATTGCAAAGCGAGCTCTCTTGCCAGCACAAGTGGATAAAACTGCAGTTGATAAAATGTATCAAAATACATAAAAGCTAGCTTGAGAACAAATATCTTTCATATCCAATGCAATGAGAGAAAACACCGGACAAGGACTTGCTGACTTGTTGAGGGGAACGAACACTACAAATGACCACGACTACTCCATGTACTTTTCTGCATGAGAGGCATTCAAGTCAAACTGGGACTTGTAATGAAATTTCTTGTGAAGACATACAGTGATGAGACATTTAATCACAGTAAAAGATTTAAATGGAAAAAATGCGCTGGTTAGATCAACAAAGAGGTTCTGTTTTTGCAGGACAATGTCTGACTTCATAATGTCCACCGAACCACTTGCACATTACGGGAACTCAGCTGGGAGTTATTACCACATCCCTGTACTATCCTGACCTCCCTCTGAGCAATTTCCACATGTCTGGGCCAGTGCAGGAGTTCCTGTGTTTTTAGGCATACAGTATAGCAGGCGGTCTGATCATGGCTCCAGCATACTGAGAAAACTTTCTACTTTGATTGTATCCAAGCACTAGTGAGACGCCGGGATAAGTGCATTAGTGCAGCAGCGGATTATATAGAGAAATAGTAGTTTTCTGTTGTTCTACACAATTAAAGTCCTGGTTTGACTTGGATGCCCCCATATATACACCTGTCTATTAATGCACTTAACTATCCGTAAACTTGGAGCATCACAAGCAAAAAACCTGGGATGCACACAGGACTGAATCTATTATTTTTCTACGTTTGCATAGTTAAAAAAGTAAAAATACTAATTTGTGTTGCTTTGACTTTTCCTCTCATTAACATTAACCAGAGCTGATGTGCTTTCACTGCTTTTTGACCTACTGTAGCACCAAACACGTTTTAAAGAGAACCGCCTTTGTCAGAGCAGCTTTAGGCCTTAAGCCGCCCTAAAAAGCCATTTCATCTTTCTATTGCCAAGTGACCACCTTTTTATCGCAGACCGACACCACATTTACACTCCATATGGAAAACACAATACACATGTATGCCAGAAACCAGTAGTGGGGCTAAATATGGGACTGTTTATGTAGCAAACCCTAAATGCAGGGTGATTATAGCACACAATATTCAAGCCCATGCAGCGCAAACAATGCTCTCACTAAGTTTCCCCTCACACTCTTACCTCACTCGCACACTACCTACAATACACTTCAACCTTGTTTTTATGGACAGTGCAGTTCAGAGTAAGTAAATTATGTAATTGTGAGTATTACTCAGTTCAGTGAAGCAGCATGAGCAACATTTACCTCATAGTAGAGCGCTCTTAAAATAGTCGCAGTGGACAGGGCCTGCTTAAAAGCTCACGTCTCCTTTGTTTCAGGGGTGTTTAAGGAGATGTTGTGTGTGTGCGGTAGGGGGACATGTTTTTGTGTGTTGTTACAGACCAGATGTCACCACAAGGATAGGAATGTCTGACAGATTTGACGTTATGGAGACATTTGGCTGGTCCTCACAAGAAAAGAAACGAAAAAATAGTATAAAAGCTTTAAATTCTTATGGTTACTGAGGGCTTCACTGGAATATGACAAATGTAGGTGCTTTTTCTGAAATGTCAGGACCAACAAAATCGCCTAGACCGTATAAAGCCCTTTTTTTCCCCCCTGTAATTTTTTTTTTCAACTAAAAGGGGAAAAAAAAATCCTGAAATATATGTTCATATTACATACAGGTTATAATATGCTACATATGTGAAGTTATGTCTTGAAATGTTACAAAAACAAATGTGTATTTGTGTATGTGTGACATGGTGTTCTGGAAAAGGAGACTCCACCTCAGGAAGAGGATGCACCAGTGCAGTGGAGAGAGCCAAGGCAGGAAAAAGAGAGCAAGCGAGAATGAGAGGGAGAGAGCGAGAGACCTAGAGAGGAGGGAGTTAGAGGGGCTGAAAAGTATAGTTTGAAAAACAGAGATATCTGGCAGCAAATTCCTCTCTTCTTCCTGAGTCCCAGTGAGCAAGCTTATCTTTTAGATAGAATACAACTCAAGTGCCTCCCAGAATAGCACCTCAAAGCAGTGTTTTAAAGAAGATAGAAGTGCCGGCTCTGCTCTTATGTTATTTAGGAAAAAAGGGTCTATGTGGTTCGAGTGTGGCGCGGGAATCTCCAGCATACTGTGAAGCATTGCCAGGAGACGGCCCTAATGTTTGTTTTTTTATTTGTATTTAATTTTCATTACAGTAATGGAGCACAAATCAATTATTAAACATTTTATTGTTAATTAAATAATATCACGTTTACATATTTATACAGTGATCATCCATAGCATTAACACAACATAACACTGGGTCTGTGAAGATTTTCAGTCATCCATGTGAGGTTATATGGAAGTTACTTGGACGCCACTTGGATGAGTAGTGAAACGTATCTCCTGAACAATGACTCAACTTTCAGATGACATAACATTACTACATTAACACTAATTATCAATGATACATCTGTAAATAATGACAGGATGATAGACACCGAATAGCTAGCCTGTCCGGTCCGATCCCACAGAAATACCAATGAAGCATAAATCGCTGAATAAAACTCATTACTGGCCACGACAGAAAGGTATCCGAACACCCAGCATATCACAATCTGCCTCTCACGGCACCCATCAGGCAAAGCAGGCCACTAACCCCGTCTTTAAACCCCTCTAAACTTCTAATCTTACCCTAGGACTCTTTCATAAAGGCTGCAACTCCTAACCAGGGCGCGTGAAAGCTATCACATGTTTTCTTCACGACACGTTATGCTAAATCAAACTGCTTGCTCTCACAACTTTGTGGGCGAAGTAACACTCAGAGGATGGTTCCATTTGCTACTTCCCTTTGCATAAGCACAAAAAAGCCCATAATTGACAAGCGTCACAGAGAGTCGGCTAATCAGTACTCACTAAGCTCATATCAGCCAATCAACAGGCTGCGGCATCACTCAACCATTCAAACTTGCAATCTCCAGATGATATGGTGAGCTCTTTACCACGTAGTGCTCCATAAATCTGATTTTAGGGCAAATCATACCTTTTATACTGCTGCATCATTTGTAATTTGTCACTGTTTCTACAGTATAGTAACAACTCATTCAGGGACCTGTACGGTGGAATCTCTACATTCATATAAAAATGACAAATAATACATAGACTAAATACTGTGTTATTTAACAATTACAAAAATTCTACTCAATAGGATTATGGTGAAGCTTCATATAATGAGACATCCAGTCACCAGTGTCAGAACTTCCAGTCAGTTTTCCCCCAGGGGGACGTCTTTAGAGCAGAGGTTCCAGTTTGGATTTTTTTTTTTTTTGTCTTTCTAACTTGCTGTTATATGATAATTAATAACAGGAGGTAACTTGTCTATAACATTTAGTGACACTAAAGTAGAAGGCCCAGGGTGTTGTTCAGTAAGATATGTATACTTACTATCTACTACTACTAATTTGTTGTTTGAATTGAATACGTTTAATCCAAACTTATATCAAGCAACGTTATTCACAGTAACAAAAGGAGGAGAATGACCTTGTACATTTGTATGTCTAATCACGTCTCAGACACTATACAGTTTTTCCCCCCAGCTGTGGTTTGAGCCTAATGTGACAGACAGGCTTATTTCTGTCCTAATGAGAATGTCTGGGCTTGTAAGTCAGGCCTCTAATGAGGCGGCTGGCTTAACCAGAGCATCCGCATGACAGCAAAAGCAGCAGAATCACTGTTGAGTCAGAAGTGCCTAGACGGCGTGAAGAGCATTTCCGACCTCTACTCTGATTTAGCGCGGGTTCTTATGGGGGCGGCCAGCGTTCCCAGGTTGTGTATTTGATCTATCACAAGCCTGAACTTTATTAGGGATCATTATATGGTTATATGTCTTAAAAATCATAAAAACCGAATTTTAAGGTCAATAGTTTCCTGCATTGTCTCTGGTTGGAAACGTTAAAGGTAATTAAACATGCAGAATATAATAATCTTATACTCATAGACTCTTATTAAAAGAACTGGACAATCCCTCCGTGACGTCACCCATAGGTTTTTTTGAACAGCGGTTTTAAAACTCTACTGTAGGAGCTCTGGTCATCACCATCTTGGCAGGAGCTGACTTGACTTAAACCACAGTTAATTCAAACCTGAGCTAATAACAAGAAGGAACGGACAGTGTCTGTTGCTGGGAGGCTATCTAACAAAACTTAGCTTTAGCTCAGCTAAAATACTAGGGTTCAGTATTTTAACCAACCTTAGCTTTTCTTAATTTTAAAACGCATTTGATTAAACTGCTATTCCCTACTCGTCGCCTACGTCAACTCATACATTTCTTCTGTTAATTTAAACTACAATGACTCCAGCTAGCTAAAGTGATGCTAAGAGACAGCAAGGAGTTTGACCCTTGCAATGTAGCCACCACTCAAATTTGCCTTGCATTTAATTATGCATTATCTTATGGCTAAATATAATTTTAACTGAGGAGTTACTTCAAAATTCACATCATGACTAGAAAGTCTAGCTATATACTTTTTTTTTTTCATAGTAGGCTAGGCTGCAAATATTTCTTTCTGTAGTATACGGTAGTTGGCATTTTAACATGGATTGACTCGCTTTTAGAGCCAGCCCCCAGTGGCCATTTAAAGAATTGCACGTTGTGGCACTTGGGTTCTTTTTTTTCGTGGGTGTTGGGTTCTTTTTTCGAGAACCGGAGGTTGTCCCTTGTTTACATCACAGCGCTGTTGAATTCTTGTACCTGATTAGTTGAAAGGCATGGATTATAATTTAAATTAATGTGTTCACTCTAATCTGTAGAAAATGGCTCTAAAGCCTAAAAAAAAACATAGCGTATAGCGCCTAAGTAAAAACATGAGTTAAAAAAACTTTTGTGGACATTATGTATTTATTGGAAGTTAATTCACTTCACCCTATTGTCTTTCTTTTTTCATGCACAGCAATTATATACATGAATGTCTAGCACAGTACCAAGACAAATTTTACATGACTAAATTTTATGGAAGGAATAAAGTACAGGGGCATTCCTCCATGTGGGAGCTAGTGTGGTGTGGTAGCGCAGAACTATGCGCATGTGTGTGTGTGTTGAGGGTGGGGTGCTCAGTGTTGGGCTAATGGAGATGTGGAGCAGACTGGGCAGGGCTGCCCATGAAAGCTGCAGGTTTGAGGGGGAACAAAGGCCTGCTTGTGTAAGGAGCATTGAGGAGGAGGAGGCGGAGGCAGTGTGAGTACCTGATGTTGGAGGAAGGTGGCTACAGGAAGGAGCACGTGGCAAGAGCTTGGGAACACGGCCAGAAAGCGGCTGATGGGGAAGACGAGTTTATCCATGATTGTTCTCAACTGATCCCTTTCTTTTCTCTTTAGCATGGTGGTTATTTAAAGAAGGCTGATTATTGGCTTTAAATACCTGAAAGAAAGAAAAAAAAATAAACAGGATTCTAGGGTTAAGTGTTCTGATGGCTCTGCCAAATCTTGTACAAGGAAATTTTACTTGCTGAGGAAATAATCGTGTGTATTTTGGCTGTTTAAATAATGTGTAGCACAGTGTTATGATGAATCAAATGATAATTAAAACAAACAACAACTAAAATCAATCACTTGAACGCAGTTACTGATCTAACCCTCAGTTTTTTTCCCATGCTTTCTAATAGCATGTTCAGTCAAGATTGGTAAAATAAAAGCCAAAAAAATCACGATCATCGTGTTGGCACATTCGGTGGATCTGGACCGAGCTCTCCAAGTCAGCATTTCTGGAAGTGATCATGTGTTTTTAGTTGTCAGTGACGTTTCCTGATGATGTCTTTAGCTGAAATTTTTTTCTGCTTTTTCCATTATTCTTGTTTCTTTTTCTGAACCTGGAATTAAACAGAGCCAGATGTTGGTATGTTCACCATCGTCATTGAAATAACTACATTGTTTAAAGAAGGGGAAAAGCAGAGAAACTAAAGCTGGGTCTCAAAATTTGCCATAACTTGAATATGTCCAAGTGTGTCAAATGCACTACAGGTGTTGAAAAAGTGTAGCATACATGACGGTACATTATGGAATGCCATTTTGTTTCTCTGCTCAACATTTCAAGCATAACCCAGATGCACGGCCAAATCACGTCTTTAACCACGCAGCGTTACAGACATGTTTTCTGTTTTTCTATTCTTGTTTAGTTCGTGTAAGTTTTAGTGCTGTGTGCGTGTGAGAGTAATATAGATGTCTTGGTACAGTAAATAATGTCATGCTTTTCACAGGTTAAGTATCAGGGTATCGCAAGAGAGAAACAATTGGTTCACTCAATGAAAAAAGTAAAAAAATTTATATATATATATATATATATATATATATATATATATATATATATATATAATTTCAGCGTTAATAGTGGGTTAAATGTTTTATCCAACTGAGTCCTTAAGGTCTTTAAAGTCTTTCACAACCCTGTGCCTCTTTCTGGGGAAACTGTACTGATGTACTTTTATTTATTTTTTTATTATAGTTTCCAGGATGTCTCAGTCATTTTGCTGGAAATAAATAGGTGGGAGTTGTTTAGATGTTCACGAATCATCCTGGTTTTGTTGCAGAATTGATCGGAAAATGTCCAGCAGTCAGACAAATTACAAACTGGACGAAGCACAGGCCATCTTTAACGAGCTACGCAGCATAAAGAAGGCCATCAGCTCGGGCGAGAAGGAGAGGCAGGACCTCATCCAGGTGAGCTGCTGTTCTAACTCTTCCATCCACTCTTTTCTTATCTTACACTCTCACAAAATACCCCATGCACATTTAGGTGTGCTGTAACCACTATTCAATTCAATTTTATTTGTATAGCGCTTTTAACAATAGACATTGTGGCAAAGCAGCTTTACACAATCAAAAGAATTATTTAAGTTTGTATGAGATGTAAATGTGTATGAATCAAAATAAGATGAGAGATAACGCGGACCTGACATCATAAAGTATTTGAACATGCGTATGTTAGGGAGGGAGCTAAGCCTGTGTTCTTGATTGCTGGCCTTAGGGTTGGAGGAGGTGAGGCAGGACTTGAGATATAATTGGGTTCTCCTGAACTTTTCTTGCATGTATGGCTAAAGAGAATCCCAATATGATGAATAAAGACTGGAGAGAAATTTTGATTTTATGTTTTGAGGGATTGGTGCTGGGAAACTCTTCCCTATTTTTTAGATTTTCATCTAAGCTTGTTCTTTGCTCTTATTAGCAATCTGAATTAATTAGGATTTAACGTGTACCAAATGTTGTGTCCTAAAACAGAAGAGTCGTACATGAGCTTGCAACATAAGCATTAACTTCAAAAAGGATCTGGACCTTAGTAGGGTTAGGAGAGTTTATCTTTTTTGCTTTTTTTGGTAGTATTAAAATGTCAATTTTCTATTGAGGCACATTTCGTGCTTCAAGGGTTTTCTCTTTACAGCATTTTTTTTTTTCATAGCATGCTTAATACTGCCCCCATGTGGTTAATATTTCTCCCCATCTTATAGTATAAAGTACACTTTAAACTTTCTAAATAGGTTGTCTTTTTTACTACTGCTTAATAAGGGAGGACATTAAAGGAAATTCTTGCTGTGCCTTATAAGATATTGGGAAGTTTTATTAGGAAATCTGGACTTAGGATTCAACATTGGACAAGTGTTATCGTATCATAAAATATAAGAGCTAGTCATGTTCTGATATGCAGAAAAATATAGACTCATGAAGATTTCTGATAGTTTAAATTTTTATTTTTTTTGGCTAGGTTTTGTGCTTTTCTGTAACCTATTGACATTTTTTTGGACCAAAATATCAAGATTTTTTTATTTAATATAGAATTAAACACCTTTCAACGCCATTTATGCCATTTAAAATGTTTTACCCGTCTTAATCATTAATTAAATTTTTTTTTTCTCCCCAATATTAGTCGTAGCCAATTCCTCCTCGTCACTAGGGGGCTCCCACATTAAGCTACTACAACCACTCGGCCAGGAGGGCCGAGGACTATCACGTGTTTCCTCCGAACCGCGTGACGCCTGCCGACCGCGTCTTTTCAAACTGCTTGCTCACGCACCATTAGGGCTAAAAGCGCTAGCCGCTCCTTCCACGTGCGCAAGCTCAGAGACGCCCCTGATTGGCTGTAGAGCCGTGATTAATGTGGGAGCGCGAGTACCTCTCATCCCTCCCCTCTGAGAGAGCTCGGCCAATCAGCTCTCTCTGTGCCTCCACTGTGAGAGGAAAACAGCATCACCCGGGATTCGAACCAGCGATCTCCGTATGATAGGGCGAGCGCTTTATCACCGCGCCACTCGAAGGCCCATTAATTAATTTTTAAATATGTTCTGAATACGTTGATGGGCCAAAGGAGTTCAAGTCAGGCTTGAGAGACTTGTGCTGTCATCTTGAACACATTTAATGAATTTGTGAACTTGTTTCATAGTATTAAATCTAAATGACTGGATTTGCATCTCCTGAACAAAGTGGAAAGTCTGTTGCATTACCCATCACCTACTTGCAATGCTGTTCCAACATGTTTTACCCCAGTGATTTCAGGCTGGTTCACACCTCCAGACCATGACATAATGTTTACCCCGTAACAATAATGGTTTGTTCAGGTGCAGCAGGGATTCCCCACTGTTTAGTAGAGGAGTGATGCAATTTAGTGCAAGTCTATTTACAAACAAATGTACAACTACAACGCAATGATTGATTTCCCATCAATACACGGATTTACAAAAACAATCTCCTAGACAGCTGGTGTAATAAATTAAAGCTTTATATACAGACAGAGGTCTACCATTTACTTTAGTTGCCTTGCCTCTTACTTGACCGTAATGAATATCCATGATTACTTTAAAATAATGTATGACATTTTTTTTTTTATTCACCTCTCCTCTTTCTGTCTTGTGCAGAGCCTGGCGAAGCTAACGGGGAATTTTCACAACCTTTCTATCAGTGACTCTGTGAATGAGGTGGCCACCAGCTCCATGGCTCCGGGTGACTCAGTCAGTGGGCATCAGTACACCGACGCCGGCTGTCAGACTGACCTGATTGGAGAGGTCAGTGATGTAAAAAAATAATAAATTGAAAGAGCCTGGAAAGTGTTATACAGTACAGTAAAATTAGAAAGCAAAAAAAAAAAATTTTTTGGCACTGACACGGTGGTCTGTATGTAAGAAATAGTGTGCTGTTATAGGAAACTAATTAATGTTGTTTATGTGATGTGTTCCTGCTCAAAGCTGTTGTTTCCTATAATAACCTGTCCTGTTTTCTTCCTTCTATACCCCTGCAATATGCCAGTGATTAATGCCTTTTAACCCACATGCCTAAGAAACCGAGTTCTTTAGACATTGTTTAAAAGCTGCGAGTGACTCAGCTGTACACACATCTAAAGGAAGTTCTATCTACCTCCTGGGCCCCAGAACAGAAAACAGTCTAGATTCCCGTATTCCTCGATATGGTTTCTCGATTCCTTGAGAGATGCTGAAGGAGTCAAGCAGTCCTGGAGGATCTTAGGGAATTAGTGAATTGCAGGGTGCGAGGAGTGTGTTGAGGTAAGTTGGTACTGGGCCATTTTTGGCTTCGTAGGCAAGCATCAATGTTTGGAATCTGATGCAGGCAGCTGCAGGAAGCTAGCGGAATAGAGTGGGAGAACTGAGGAAGGTTGAAAACAAGTCACGCAGCTGCATTCTGAATCAGCTGCAGAGGTCGAATGGCGCACAGAGGCAGACCTGCCAGGAGTGAGCTGCAGTAGTCCAGTCTCAAAATAACAAGGGATTGAACAAGCACCTGATTGGTCTGTGTGGAGAGAAATGGACAAATTCTTCTGATGTTACAAAGACGAAATTGACATGCATATGTAAGGACAGCTGAGTGTCCAGGGATATCCCAAAGTTGTGGGCATTGACTGAAGGTGTAATCTGAGATTTGTCCAGGGAGATCATAAGATTCTGATGATGGGATGAATCGCATGGGACGAACACCAGTTCGGTTTTGCTGAGATTACGTTTCAGTTGATGAGCTGCCATTCAAGATAAGATGTGTGCCAGACATTCTGTGATCGGAGCGCAAACATGAGGGAGGAAATGAGAGAAGGATTTAAGCGAGAGGGAGTTGAGTGTCATCCACGTAACGGATGGTAGTGTAGGGAAAAAAAGAAGACCAAGAATAGTCTGCATGAATCAGACTAGTGATGAAAAGCGGTGGATGACTAGTGATTAAGAAGGGGAGTCCTGAAATTGTACCATTGGGGTGGGAGTAAAGGTCTAGCAGGTCTTCCCACCATAAAAGGTGGCAAAGTTGACAGCAGTCAGAGAGAAGTGAGCGGGAGGAGCCCATGGGCTGAGTAGTGAAGAGATGATGTGGAGCTTGCAAGGATCATGAGCTGAAAATTAAATGTTTTTCCCTGGTAGAATGCAGTTTTAGTAAAAGTTACTTCACAAGAGAATTTAGTAAGAAGATAAGAGAGAACTTTTGATCGCATCGCAGTACATCCCATAGGCAATGAGCAGGGCAAGACATCGTCTTTGGTTTAGAAGACCGAGATTATAGGAGGTCCATGGATAATGAAATGGGAAGGAAATCTCCAATAGTCAAGGAGAAAAGGAGCCAGGGTCTTATGAGAAGACGTAGAAGAAGGGGAGATGGAGTGGAGGTTTTTGCGGATAGATGAGAAAAGTGGATTTCATGGTGAAGGAAGGAAGGTGATGATCCATGGAATTCCATGTCTTGTGTGGGAGGGTAGGTGATAAGTCTTAGTAAGAATGAATTAAGAAGAGGAAGAGGATTGGAGGTTGTCTGAGAAGTCTCAAAGAACTTCAAGAAGTTTTGTTAGAAGGAAAAAGACTAAGAAATGTGTCTATTTCATTAAAGAAAGTCTCCTAGGGGCCCAGGAGAGCTACAGATAATGATGTGAATGTTGATTGGAGAGGTTGCCTTAACACCACGGAATTCCAATAATGAAGTGTTGAAAGGAGACATGGGAGAGGTGTCAAAGACCATATCCTAGACAACAGCAGGCCTGAACTTCCACCTCTGCCGGTTTCTCTTGACGTATAGGCAGAAGATGGAGCAGTGAGTTTAGATAAGTTTTGTGCTCATACCTAGTTCTCAGTTAGAAAATCAAAAGTAGTAGGCAGCTAGGGCTGAAATAAAATCTGTTTTCTTTACATCCGTGTTTGAGTGTGAGACAACAGTAAAGAGTAGATAAGGGTTTCTCAGAGTTCTTAGACCTCTGCTTTGTGAAAGAATGTGTCTTGATAAATTAAAAGCTACAACAGAGAGAGGGTTGAGGCACATCCTACGTCCACAGCCTAGTCAGGAATGATGTCCGCATTCTTACTACTGAGAAAACAGTCAATTCCTCACAAGATTATGCAGGAAATCTGCTTCTAACTGCTACAGACATTGAAATATAGTGTCTATAGTGGAGACTCCTTCGATATATCTTGTTAAGCCCTGCCCACAATTCACACCTTAAGGGTGACTTCTGTTGAGTAATCACCTGAGAACTGTTTACCACAAACCTACAGACACTTCAGTCAGCACGATGGAAACAACAGTTTTATGTACAGTAATATACAGTAGGTCCACCCAAGTCAAAGTCAAAAACCTGTCTTACCAGTAGAGAATTATTCCAAAGCACTAAGTGAATTGCTAGTAAAAAATATGAGAACAAGAATATTAATATAAACCGGCTATTTAAGCCATATTTTGTAGGAAATTAATTAATTCTGACCAGTAAGACTAGAGAAAATGATGCAGCATATTCTGTGTAGTGTACTTGACTACACCAATTCAGTTTCTATATTTCACACAGTAGGAGTTTTGTTTTTAAAACACAAACAGACTGAAAGCATGCATCTAAAAGTCTATTTTTTTTGCTCGCAATTCTATAAAAAGCACAACTGCACGCTCTCGTTGCCCCAAATCTAATTGACTGGAGATTCAGTTATGTTTAATTAAAGATTAGAATCTGCTTTTTCAGCTGCACCAGACACGTTTGCGCTTACAAAATCGTTCCCCTTAAAGCAAACCAAGAAATGCGTCCTCTGCTCAATATTTAGCTCTGTAAATGCAATGCATCTTTACATGATTCAAATAATTTACTGCATACATCGACTCTGAGACACCAGATTATTATTATTATTATTATATATATATATTTTTTTTTTTCACAGTTCACAGCAGGATTATTACTGTCATTGACGAACTTGTTTTTCCACTTTGATTCCCAGGAATCGTCCCCATTAGTTGACAGAGTCAGGCTCACCTGGCAGTATGAAGAGGCCAAGAAAAAGTAAGTCCAACTTTCCACAAGGCACCAGGAGAATAATGGATATTTTTACCCAATAAAATGTATTAATCTTAGTACATTTTGTCTAGTTTAATTTGCCAGTGAACATTTTGTTGTATGTCTCCATTTAAAATGAGGGCTAGAAGTCCAGTGTGTTGTGTAAGAATGTTTGTTTTTATTTGCACCATCTCTGTGTTAAAGCTCTCATCTGCCTCCAACAGAAGAGTTTTTGAAGATTAATCTTTTCTGGGCGGAGAGTCTGGTGATCACACGCTTTATCAGCTGTGTGACTCTGTCTGGCTCTGTCTGGTTTTTCTGTGAAACGTAGACTTGCCGAGGGCAGATGAGTTTTCCCAGTCATGTTCACACTGCTCTCATTAAGGGTCATTTAGATTCATTCCGCCTCGTGCCCAGCGCCGATACTGATTTAATGTTTATAGGTTTGACCCAAAAACGATTGTTAACACCTCAATGTATTTTATCCTCCTGTGCATCCTGTACATGACCATTAAAATAGCACTAGAGACAATGCAGGACTGCTGCATTTATTGCACAGACACCAAGTGGACCTTCCTTATGAGTCGCTTGTTGCCATAGTGACGGCGTACGCTAGCTATGGAAAAATGAGTGCACAGGGAAAACGTGTGGAAACTTGCATGCTCTCTGACTGAGTCATGCCTTCTGAAAACCAAAACACACATTTCAGGATCCACCGATGGCTCATGCTTGTTCTACTACATGCTGTTAGCAGACAGGAGTTATAGAATCCGAACTGACAGACGGCGTGTCTCACCTTAATGATGTGGACCTGTTTTTTTGGACTTTTTAGAACCGAGTTATCTGCTATACAGTTTTATCTCGATTCTTATCTTATTTAATTTTTTAGGTTTGACTCCAGAAGCATCACCAAAGCCATGCTCAAGTGTCATGCTCAATTTAGTTTTATAGAAAGGGAAAACAAAATTTCAAAGAGTTTGAAACTCTTGATCTATGGACTAATCTATATTTGTGAACATGATGGATGAATGTTTTAGCTTTTTTTTTGTTTATCAAATCTACAGTATAATATATGGGGAAATTGCTACAAAATAAGAATTTGTCAGGAATCATTGCCACCTCACAGCTCCACAATCTCTTCACAGTGTATGGTTTACTGCTGGCGTAGAGTTTCAAATGATCTGTTCTCACATCTCCCTAAATGGTGGATGAAGGTGAATTGGCTATGGCGAATGTGTGTGCCCTGTGATGGACTCCTGTCTCAATCAGGATTGTAATTTCTGTCTCTGGGAATGGCTTCAGATACACCTGGATCCCCGATCAGTATCGCAGAGCCTTAACCGTTAAAGGCCGCCTCTGCCCAATGCACTAAATGAAGATGAATGAGTGAATGACCGAATCTATTAATGAAGACTCTTTGTACCGAGGAAGAAATGGAAAACCACCTTATTAGCTTAATTTTAAATTTCTCTGTTTATCATGGCACATCTAGAGCTTCGCTTTTCTGTATATACCCTTAATTATGCTCTGCAGATCCCTGCCATGGAAATATGCAGAGCTGGAACTGTTAACCATCTACTAAACCCATGAAAGATTACAACATTCCTCTTTAGAATTAAACATATCTGCATATCCTCACTATAACCATCATCTTCCTTTCAGGGTGTCCAGTATTCAGCACCAGTTGGCCAAGTTGGACAGTGAAAGCTGGTCGGGACGTGCCGAGGCCGATCGGGATCGTGACTGTCTGCAGCTGCTGAAGGAAAAGGAAGCACTCCTGCAGGAGCTCACCCTTCTCAGTGAGCAGCATCACCCCCAGGAAGTGCTGGTCCAGCTTGAGGAGGAGAGACATCGGCTGGAGGAGGAGGTGCAGAAAGCCCAGAGTGCACAGAGCCAGGGGGCCAATCAAAGGTCAGCATCCAAATACTAACCAAGTAAGGTGATGAGTTTTGAGATGAGACTGCAGTTATATGCATGTTCCGGTTTGTTGGGTTGCATCTGGGATAACTGCTGGCTTTTAGAATAAATCCCGGAGCCTCCATGATGAGAGATATCATCAGCAAGAAGACACAGAAAAGCAGTAAACATGTGATATTGCATTCCGAACCATCATCCTGGAGGCATTGTTGTGCAGCACAATCACTCAGCCATGGTGGTCTAGTGTAGATGCTTTTGTGTAAATAAAGGCACCCTCATTGCCTTAGCAGGAGCGAAAAGAGAAACCATAAGGCAACGCTGATTTGCTGCTTATGATATTGTGGCGCCAGTAAAGTGTCCATGAAAGGGTTTTTTCAATACTAAAATGTCATTTAACACTACGTTCATATCCATTAGATAATACACGTCACAGATGATTAGTAGTAATGTATATTTATTTTTATCATGTAATGGCAAAATTTGTAGTTAATAAGCCAATAAACTTGTTTTTCCATGTAAGACATGGTTTAAGACCAGTCTAAACCAAACTGGGACCAGTTCACTTGGACTGCATTTAGTCTTAGCGCTTGTGTGTTTGTGTGTGTAGGATACTGCAGCAAGAGAAGAGGAATGTGTTACTGAGACAGTTGGAGGAGGCGACCCGCATCACAACCTATCTCCACTCCCAGCTTAAGAGGTATCTTATATACTTACATACTGTATATAATGCAGTCTACAATGATCTTGGACTTAAGGATGCTTTCATCTCTATAACCAGTCTAATAATAGTATGCAGTGTTGAAAAGTCCACTGCGACAGGTTCCATACATGTACCAGCATCACACATGCTACCATAACCCAAACAATTGTCACTTTGTCCTATGTTAAGGTTTTTAATTTGTTCATGTTGTCAAAAATAAGCTTATATTCTCTCTTGTCTCTCTTCCCAGTCTCTCGGCCAGCACCCTGACCGTGTCCTCCAGCAGCAGCCGTGGTTCTCTGGCCTCAAGTCGGGGTTCATTAGCATCCAGCCGTGGCTCCCTGAGCTCATTAAGCTTTACCGACATCTACGGCATGCCTCAATACGAGCGCCAGGAGGCCTGTCTGGACATTCCTGAGTCCACCTGGCGCTACCCCATGCCTGTTGAGCCTTCCTGCAGAGACGTCTCATCTGTGATGGGGCCCAAACGGATCCACGAGGCTCCGCAGTCTCTCACCTCCCTTTCGTCGCGCTCTTCTCTCTCCTCCCTCTCTCCCCCCAGTTCTCCCATGGACACGCCGTACCACTCGGGCCCTCCGGACTGCCCCTTGACACAAATGACTGAGGAGTACATGGAGCTAGCCGGCCGAGGCCTGGTGCTAGAGGGCCTTCGGGGTCAAACCCACACTCAAACCCAGCAACTAGCCGCTCTTCCTGGAGAAGGAGACACGGGAGGCTCTACGACAGCTCACTTACTGGAGGGCAAGGGGAGTCGAGATGCTGGTGTTCAGGGCCTGTATAGCTCTGCAGGTATGGGATGACATCAGAATAAAATTAGGAAATCCTCACTTTTCATTTGCCGTCTCATTTTAGAAGGTTTAATTTTGTTGAGATATACATTATATATAAATGATTATATATTTGAACGTAAAAGTTTACACACCTTTCTGAGCAGAAAACTATAGTTCATGGTAAACTATTAAATGCCTAATGTTGTGCTTTGCGCCTTTGTGTCTTTTTTCGGTGATGTTGCAGGAGTGACTCTACGCTCCAACAGCGTGAAGCGGAGCGGTCGCCGCAGGGCTCGTCGTATCTCTGCCGGCATGAACGAAGACGTATTGGCCACAGACAGCGGGGTGTTTGAGGCCTGGAGCAGAAGGTTAAAATGGCATTTTAATAAAGAAATGCACACGTACATCACACACGCACTTAGTAAAAAGAATTTCTTAAATGCGCACGGAAGAATTTTGGCCAAGCATACGTTTTGTATGCCATCTAGAAGAACATGAACCACAGACAGAGTTGGTCCTTCATGATATTTTCACACCGAAATCCATGGAGATTGTTGGTCTACATTTGTTAATACTATTCAGACTTTTATTTATTTAGATTTACCAGCATTCTAACAATCTGCGAATTCACTCTATAATGGATTTATTGAATAATTTCGGATGTAAGAAGGCAAGAGAAACCTTGTTCATGCCATGCATACATTTCTCAAATTAATATACCATACTCCTATACCCTGTTTCCAAACTGTAGTTTACTGAATGCACTCTTCATATGTTTTTCATGTACATCAGTTTGGAATATTTTTGTTTCTTGTTTAAATGGTTGTCTGTTGTCGTCATTGTATTTTTTCCTGTTGACATGTTTGTAAAAAATGCGCAAAATGGTTTTTCCCAGCAGGACAGAGGAGACAGACGAGGTCGTGCTTAGCCGAGATGCAATCAGCACTCCAGAATCCCCTCAGGTCCAGCTGGGACTCCTGTAAGCATGTCTATTTCACCCTTTCTTTCTTTATCTCTCTCTCTATCTCTCTCATTTTCTTTGTAGTTCACCACTCATCCCACAGACATGTTTTTGCTCCTAGGGATCATTTTCGCTGTAAAATAATTTTGATAAAATGACCCGCTGTTTACAACATGGATTTTTCAAATATTTTCAGTTATATAAACATAATTCTTCCTGGTTTGTTTAAAAATACAGTTAGATGTAATTTGACTTTCCGTACTAAAAATACTTTTGAAATTAAAGTTTTGCACAAAAGTAAAAAAAAAAAAAAAAAAAAGCATTGTAATAAATTGTCATTTTCCTACCCACTGCGTATTTGGTTTCACCATTTTAAAATCTAAAATCCTGATCATATTGCAGAGTATACGGTATATTATGGTTTTACATTTAAATATAAAAACATCTTGCTTATATGGAATTCCATGTGGAGGTATTTGAAATAATATATATACTGAAAATTATTCAAATGAAAACCTTAAAGGTATGCATCAAGTTAAAATAATCTTGATTTTTTTTTTTTTTACTCTTCCTTATAATAAAATTAAAAGCATCAATTACATCAGTTATCTTTTTTTTTTTTTTTTGACTACTTTGTAGTATTAAATAATGTAGTAATTGATTAATTCCTTAGTATTTTTCCTTACTGCTTTTTTTTCCTTTTTCCAGTTCAACACTTTCACCTAATGATTTTTGTTTTGATCCTCCACAACATGCTGGCCAAAAAAAACAAAATCACACCCAGATTTCATCCGGTCACTGTTTGCTTTGATTACAGTACACAGTGTGGTGGCCAGTTCATGTGTGAAAATGCTTTATCATGCTCTCAGAACCACTCTTTCACAATTTGAGTCCTGGAATAAGCCTGTGTCATCAGGGAAGAAAAATTGTGGTAACCTGGTCATTTAGTACATTCAGGTCGTCAGCTGACTTCATTTTATTGCCACATAACGTTGCTGAGTCTAGACCTGACCACCAAAAGCAACCCCAGATCATAACACTGCCTCCAGAGGCTTGTACAGTAGTGACTATGCATGGTGACGCATACTTACCCTGACACATGCAACGCTCTGAAATACAGTCAGTCTAGACTTACAGGATCAGACCACATGACCTTTTTTATTGCTCCAAAGTCCAATCGTTATACTCCCTAAAATATTCAAGCCTTTTCCCCCTGATTAGTCAAAAAATTATTATTAGCTGTTTGATCCCAATTCATTGAATTCTCATTACATTGTGTGTGTGTGTGTGTGTGTGTGTGTGTGTGTGTGTGCGTGCAGATGATCTTACTTTCATTATTAATCTTAGCTGGTTAAGGTTTTTTTAGGGGGTTAGATTTATTTATTTATGTATTTATTTTTAACCGTGCAACTGTGTTTAAATGATCTATGTAATTTTTTTTCACATTTAGGTTCACCCCTGTCCCTTCAGGTTTTGATAATGTATTGAAAGGTTCTTAAACCAGTTCCAGTAATTTCATACCTTCCTATTATTTTTTCTTTTTTTTTGATGCATCCCTCCTGAAATGGTGACTTTTTTGTTTGTTTTGGCCAGGCAGTGTGTTTTATACTCATTTAATTAAAGAGACTGGACAATTGACATTTATTATTATTTTGACCGGGCGATTCTGGGTTTATTTTTGCAGGTATGATTCTAGTTCTATGTCTCTGCTGCTTCATGTTCTCCAACTGAGAAATCTAAGCAAGGCCGCTGTAAGAGACGGCTATAAAGTGTAAGTTTGCTTTTATTTAAACATGTACTTGTGTAGTCCGAATGCAGGAGGCATGTTTAAAAGTTGCCCATGATTGACTCTAGCTGTTTTTTTTTATTGGTTTTTAGCTTTGTGAAAGTGCACGTGCTGCCCATGGACTCCAGTCGGCCGTGCACATACTACTGCTGCAAGGCACAGGAGCCGCGCTCAAATCTCAGCTTTAACGAGGTTTTCCAGATCCTGCTGCCAGCAGGGGGTGCCATCTCCCATGCCCTACACTTGCAGCTCTGTGCCCTCGGACCCCTCGGGCATGATGAGCTACTGGTGAGCTGAGAATACAGACACAGTTGCTGATCTAAACAACTTCAACCAATATTAGAAATAAATGATCATTTTTATAAACTTGTCTTTTGCTTGGTTTAATAGTCTGACCTTTGTGATAGTAAACTTTATATTGGTGTTTAATTGCATTTTGCATGTGTATATGTGACAGGGCTCAGTCCAGGTGCCACTGGCGGATTGTGCGGGCAGCACAGAGATGATGTTTCAGTGGCACCGTGTGCAGCTGCTCCAGCAGGAGAACCACCGCACCGAGCCTAGGAGTCTGTGCCAACCCGGACACAGCGTGGATGAGGAAGAGGAGGAAGATGAAGAGCATAACAGACCACAGGTAAGGACATAGATCTGTGAGAAACCTTAGCTCGAGCCATGCATAGATTTTTTTCCAAGAGGTCTCATCTTGTTTGTCTGTAGGTGTCGGTAGCTTCTCAGATGAACGAGGGGAAGAGAGAGCTGGATCTGAGTGAGGAGGAGCTGGAGAGGAAGGAAGAGCAGGGGGAGGCTGTGTCTGAGAGGTACATCCTGTTCACACAACATATGCTTATGATATCACTTTTAGTACCGTAACATAGTTTTAAAAGACTGATTTTGTGCACCTCGGTGTCTTTATGTCTCCGTCTCTGTGTGTGTTAGGAGCTGGCAGGCTGAATCAGTGGACAGTGGCTGCAGCAACAGCACAGCATTTGTCTCCCCATGTCATGAGGGTCTTTGTGCCGAGGGCTTGTGTATAGCCACCGGGGGGCGCTGTGTCCCGCATTCAGACAGGTCTCTCTTTGTAAAGGTAACAGACTTTCATACTTGTGTACAAAGAACTTTGTACTGTTTTCCTTCCAATTAAGGCAGTTAAAAAAGCTGGAAAGTTACTTATTTATTTAACATTTTAAAAGGTTTGGAACGTGCCAGGGAAATTACACAAGACCCGCGTTTGTCTTTAGAAAATTACAAAATTGTCCTTAAAAAAAAAAAGAATGGGAATAAAAACAAATTATATGACATAATAAATGGCTTTGGTGTGAACATCGCTCAGTCCTGATATTTCCGTTGGCTACATGGTTTTGTTGTTTCTGTGTAACACACACACATACTTTATACACCCTTAGGTTGACAAGGCAACTAACACAGAGCTAATGCGAATGCAGCCTAAGGAGAGACCAGGGCGATATGGACACGGCCCCCCTTTCCTGCGCACCAGCACTCTGTCACGCTCACACACATTCTCACCTGGAGCCCGCAGCCAGTATGTCTGCAGGGTGAGTGTGAAACAGACAAACATGCATTTGTGCACACACATACACACATACTCAAATACACTTTAAAAACCATACTCTTGCAAACCTCTTGGTGCTTATTTTCTCTCTCTCCCAGCTTTACCGCAGTGACAGTGACAGCTCCACACTACCAAAGAAGTCCCCCTTTATCAGAAACACTCTAGAGAGGAGAACACTAAGATACAAACAGGTGAGCAAAAGAATCATTCTGAAAAGACACCATGATGTTGTTGTATAGGCGAAAGGATGGTTTATGCACTTTGATGCGCTTTATTTGTGTAATTCTGCTGCCTATTTTTTTTTTTTTTTTTTTTTTAAATGCTAATTTGGCAGTAATAAAATAGAAGAAATAAAATTTTATCCATCATGAAAAGCATTAGGTTTAATGAATTTCCATTACATATGTATGAGTTGAACTTCGACTTATGATGGATTAAAACTATTTTATTTCTCTATATAATCCCCTGCTACACTAATGCACTTATCCCAGCATTTCACTAGTCCATTTAGGCATTTGGCAGACGCTCTTATCCAGAGTGACTTAAATTTTTATCTCATTATACATCTGAGCAGTTGAGGGTTAAGGGCCTTGCTCAAGGGCCCAACAGTGGCAACTTGGTGGTTGTGGGATTTGAACCCGTAGTCCAATGACTTAACCATTGAGCTACCCCTGGCCCACTAGGACTTGGATACTATCATGGTGAAAGTTGTCCCTGTACACCAGAGCCATGATCAGACTGCCTATTTCATGTCTGAAACACTGGCCTCCCAGGAACTCCTTTAATGGCCCAAACAATGCACCTTGGAGTGAGTTTAGGGTTGTATGGGGGACATGGCAATAACTCCCAGCCGAGTTGCTGTAATGTGCCAGTGGTGTTGGGAAGTGATTGTTTGTGGGATCAGTTAGTGATCAGTTGATTTTTAAGGATTATTTTAATTTTTTAAGGATTTTTTTTTTTTTATTACAATTTTAAATATGTAAAAATTTTATTTTTTCGTACATCAAAGCAGAGGCTTTCGAGAAAAAGATTTGTATATATAATTTGTGTGTGGTTGACTTGCAGCAGCCTCACCGTTCCTCCCTGGCTGAGCAGCCCACCCGTACCTCTCTGGATCTGGAGCTGGACCTCCAGGCGTGCCGCACGAGGCAGAGGCAGCTGAGCGAGGAGCTGAATGCTCTGAGAGAGCTGAAGATGAGGTTGGAGGAGCCAAGTCAGAGCGTTCAGGGGCCTCAGAGTGTCCGTGGTCCAGTGGATGTGCCTCACTGGGCCCTGAGGGACGAACGCTTCCGCAACCTCCTGCGAGAGGCCCACAGACAAGTAATGCACACCTAAATATATCATCACAGCAATGCAACAGACATAACAGATCAGTGTTATACCTAATGCATGTAAACACGGAACTCACATGTGTACCTTCAATAAATTAAAAAGACAAACTTGTGGCTGGTGGAAAGTGGGGAGCCATAATATAACAGTCCATCAAATTTTCGTGTCTCTAAAAGGTTTAAGAACGTTTTAACTAATGATGTTGCTCAGAAATGCAAACTTTGAACTTAAAAATGACATAATGTCCAAGATTGTCCTTTATAAAAGCATGTTCCGTTAGCAACAAGCCAGTTAGCCAACGTTAGTAATAAATTCATGATGTCTTTTGTGTTGTACTTTCAACAGTGAAACATATGGCCAGTGTTATTATTATATAACCAACTAGTATGTTACGTAGATAGATCTACACTACATACTGCTAAACTAAATAATACTAATACTAAATACAGTCTCAGTGCAAACTCATTTAAAGTAGTGAAGTTAGAGTTTGTTTAATGTTGACAGTATGATCATCTATGTAGGCTCGGATGCTGAACCTGGCATTCAGGACACCTTCATGACTAAAGTATTCCTAATTCAGAAAAGAATGGTATTTTCCTTGTTTTTTCCAAGTTGTAAGTACAGTAGCTTTAGTCGAGCGCAGTATTAAAAGGTTAGCTATTTTGGTTTGGTTGATGTTGAACAAATACAAACAAGGTGCTAAAACTGCTCTCTACAACCTATGGACATAAAGTAATTATGTACTAATGTACCATCTAGAAGAGTATATTATGTTTATGGGAAAACTAGATTTTAAATCATTTAATTAATGTTTGCAGGACTCTAATGTTGAGGAAGTTTGGTATTTAATTCATGAAAGTATTCTTCAAGGGCTCAGCGGGTTATTGCTTTGAGTTACTGATCAGAGGGTCGGCCGTTTAACCCTCAGCTCTACCGAGTTGAGACTCAAAACAGCGTGAGATAAGCGAATAAAGAATTTCACTAAGTAGGAATGTACAGTATATGTGACAAACAAAAACTTGTGTTCCTGAATTACAGTTAGCATTTTCCGCTTCTTTCTCTCTCAGGCAATGCAGAGCAGACAGGAGCAGAGGCAGGAGGAGGCAGCTGAGAGGAGGTTGCGAAAGGCCTCCAAAGAAGTGCTGCAGATGAGGGGCCAGAGCCACAAAGAGCCGCTCCCCGTGCACACTTTCAGGTACGGCCTCCAGCTCCATACCGCATGTCAATATCTCTGTACATTGGCTTGAATTAAAAATGTCTTGTGTGCATTTTCTCATCTGATTAAAAAGGGTGTAACGATTCACTGATTTAAATCAGACCTGGTGATACCCTGTCTAGAATTTTTAATCTTTAGTCAGGTAGCAGTCGGGATTTCAATCCTAAATAACTTGATACAGGCACATTTGTACTGTACAATTTGATATACAGATCTTTTTTTTTTTTAATGATAGTCTTATTTTTTCCATTTAATATAAACTGAGATACTTTATAATAACCCTTTGTTATGCACTAGCTATGATCACCAACCCTGTTACAAGTTACAACTCGACTGTTACAAAGTGACAGTAACTTACTAACTAAGTTAGTAAGGGGGGGGTCAGGGGTAGCTCAGTGGTTAAGGCACTGGACTATGGTTCGGAAGATCCCAGGTTCAAACCCCACAATCACCGAGTTGCCACTGTTGGGCCCTTAAGCAAGGCCCTTAACCCTCAACTGCTCAGGTGTATAATGAGATAAAAATGTAAGTCGCTCTGGAGAAGAGCGTCTGCCAAATGCCTAAATGTAACTAATAATCCCCTTGTAGAACAGTTCACAACTATTTGTATCAGCAACAACTTGACATTTTTATTTTAAAAAATATTTTATCGGATACGTTTGCTATATAAGAATGAGTTATTATGGTAAAAATAACATACTGGTTGTTTAACAGATTGTTTATTATAATTATTGATGTAATTAAGTTTTCTCTTAGGAGACATTTATTTAACTGGGTTGTAAGTGTTATCAGTCCAGATATCGCTGTTTTCTTACTAAACTGTGTAAAATGTGCAACATGTCATTCATCAATAAATTAACACATTTTTAATTGTTGAGGAACCAAAAAAAAAAACACTCCAGACTGTGCTGATATACAGATATAGATTTTTTTTTGTTCAATGCAAATACAAAAAAATGTCATTCATTACTTTAATCAACACCATCTGGCCAGTCAGATAAAAAAAATTCCTCAATGCTGTGGTGTAAATCATCCTGAGTTATAGCCTTATTCAAATTCCGTTCATATCCTGCATCAGTGATGGATTGTGATGCTGAGATCAAATCAAGTCAAATCAAGATGTATTTATGAGGCACCTTCTGAAAAGTATTATTAAGAGAATGCTTCACCAAAATGGTTCCATTTACTGCAATGTAAAACATGCACGAGAGATGCCCATTTCTCAATATCCACTTTGATTAAAAGCCAGAGAGTCTTCATTTGTACAAATACTTAAAAATATCCAAATTTGTTGCTGACCTTAGGATGAAAGGAAACCTGTTCTGCAACGTCGGAACAGCCACAGCAAAAGCTCAATTATCTCTATTTTTATATTTGGTCTTTTGTACTTGTACAGTAAAAGGATCTGGTTATATGATTTAAACATGCGAATTAAAGAGGAGAGCTGCAACAAATCAGTAAACCATTGGTGGTACAGTAGGCCAAATTATACAAGTCTTATAAATGGGGTAAGAACCTTCAAATCAACTTTTAAAAAGAATTGGAAGGCAATTTTAGGATGCTAGGATTGGGGTTGGGTATAATTTTTTTTAAACTGGCTCCAAATCAATATTTTTAAAATGGTACCGGTGCTTAAGTGGTGCTTGACCTGATACTTGTAAATAAAAAAGACTCTCAAATAATGATGGATAACATTTAAAGAATTGACTTTTATTTAAAAAATATATATATATATAAACGTAAAAAAATAAAATCTATATTTTATATTTATATATTTACATACATACACTACCGTTCAAAAGTTTGGGGTCACTTGCAAATTTCTTTGTTTTTGTTTAGTGATTTATTTTCTACATTCTACAACAATGATGGGGATTTCAAAACTATAAAATAACACATATGGAATTAGGTAATTACAGAACAACAAAAACAACAGTTAGTTGTTATTTTAAGACACGGAGGTCAGCCTTTTAGTAATACGTCTTGTAAGAACAGTATTGTCAAGTGCATTTGCAAAATCCGTCAAGCACCATAATGAAACTGTCTCTCATGAAGGCCATCCCAGGAGGGCGAGACCAAAACCTACCTCTGCCGCAGACAAGAAGTTCATTTAGAGTTATCAGCCTGAAAAATGACCAATTAACAGCACCTCAGATTAGAGGCGTTATAAAGTCTTTACAGAGCCGAAGTAGCAGAAACATCTCACCATTAACTGTTCAAAGAAGATTAATGCATTTTTTGGACGCCTTCAGCATTTCTTTACAATGTAGAAAGAAATAAAAATCAGGAACAATCATGGAGTTAGAAAGTGACCCCAAACTTTTGTGTGTGTATGTATTTTATATATATATATAATATACACAATACATTTAAAGTATACATAGATACTTAATAAGTAGATTTAAAAAAAAAAAAAAAAAACTACATTAGTTTGACACCAATAACAGCAAAGTAGTTGGTACTCTTGGTATGCAACAAACCAGCTTTAAAGGTCAGAAATTCTTTCGCAGAAATATGACCATGTTTGCCTCATCTGGCAAAATACAACATTTCTCCTGACTTTGCTAGGGTTGGTGTACCTGGGGTGGTGAATGCCCCCACACTGTCAACTGATGTCCTCAAGCTGTTAAACATGGTGCAAACCTCTGCTTTAAACTTCGTCCCGTGTGTCCTCAAATGTTTCATTATATAAATGTTCCACTTCTGTTTTATTTTTATTTAAATTAAGAATTGATACCAGGTGTGATTTAAACTGTAAATCTCAATTTAATTGGACGAGAAATCTGTTGCTCATCCACATAGCAGTGGTCAAGAAGACCATATTTTCTAAGAGTTAACCATAAAAAAAATTGTGAGAAGAGAAAAGAATGGGGCCTAATATTGATCCCTGAGGCATACCACAAGTGAGTGGAGCAGAAAGGGATAAAGATTGCTTTATTTGCATGATTTGAAAAGCAGACATGCCCGCCTTTACTGTGTCATGTTCTGCATCGCTCTTTAGCTCTGCTTCTTCATTCTCATAATGTCCTTTACTCTAACAGAGAGAAGATGGCTTTCTTCACTAGACCAAGGTTCAACATCCCACCACTGTCAGCTGATGACGTGTGAACCCCCCTCTCCTGGACGCCATATTATAAGATATGAAGTATTTGTGTTTATTTTATTTTATTTTAATTTTTTGTATCCAAGCCCATGAAGTAATTAGAGCAACCATATAGTTATTTCAGCACAAAGAGCAAAATTATGCAAATTTCAACAATCAGCTGCAAAAAAGGTGTGCGTGTTTGCATGTGGGTGTAGATGTAACACTGTGTATGCACGCATAAGTGCACACACCTCTGTGTGTGTGTGTGTGTGTGTGATTGTACAATGTTTTTATATAATTATTGACATCCAGAATACTGGTTTCCCTTCCTGTTTTAGGGGAATCGGATCTTTTATAAGAGAAGAGATGATCTTTACTTCTGTACAATGTACTTCTGAAATCGTCTGTGCTTATATGAGGCTGGAAGACGGGAACAAAGTCAGTTTAGACAAATTCACTGTACTGTAACTTATTTTATAGTACTTTTCCTTGAAGGAAATAAAACTGCTTCCTGCTTTTTTAATGTATTTTATAAAGCATAAAACAATTAGCACTTATTGTAAGTGTTGGACGTACAGTAGAATGAAACTTTCAGCTGATTTTGTTTCTGTTACCTGATTGTTCGGTGTTATTTGCATAAAATGTCACTTTTTTTGATCCACTTTTATTACAGTTTTGTATTGTAATTTGTGCTATTGTTTTATTAAAAATATTAATATTATTACGTCTACTTTTCAATATATAGATGACTATATGAAACACTGTTTTCAGATTTTTTTTTTAATGGCGT
The DNA here is from genome assembly GCF_024256425.1 of Clarias gariepinus. NCBI lineage: Eukaryota > Metazoa > Chordata > Actinopteri > Siluriformes > Clariidae > Clarias > Clarias gariepinus. The sequence continues at coordinate 11,545,765 of NC_071105.1, read as the reverse complement.
CTGTAGGAACATCTGCAGTGTTACCTCTTTTGTAAGGATAAAAACCATTAAACAGTAAAATGCAGCTTTTCTCTTGTTGTCATTTACAATCCTGTATTTGCAGTTACTGGATTCAGTTTAATATAAATAAAAATAATTATAAATGTCTACATTCACAGCATTCAATACAGTGTTAGTCCTTATCAGTAACATGTCCATACTTTTACTAAAAGATTATGATGTAGAACTTTTATAACGCTAAATCCCTGAAAAGGGCAATATTTTGTGTAGTTCCCTTAAATATTAATTAGTTCATTAATAAATGAAATACTATCTTAAATACTAATTTTAACAATGTAACAGAGCATATGTAAAAGTAATAATGTTTTTAACAGTTAATTTAATTATTTGTGTCTTGAATTAAAGTTTATTGAATTCATAATTAACCAAAATTAGCAAAATGTTGTTTGCAGACCCTTTTGATGCCCATAAATTTACAGCAAACCTTTAAATAAAATCTATTTCAGACACTTGATCTTGCTGAGCAGGTCATCTCCTAGATCTCTGGACATTTTTTTTTTTTTTTTTTTAGTTGTTTTGGTTGTACAAGGGGCTTTTCAAGGGGGCCATCCAAGCACCTCAGCCAGGATGAATCAACACTCAGAAGTACGGCCTTTTTAAAGATTTTGCACCATTTAAATGTTTTACGATACCATGCTTGAAATCATCTGTAAATGTTAGCCGGTTTTACACCTTTTGTATTCATCAGAAATTGACAGGTTTAACTTGGACACCCCTCTTAATAATTTTTTTTTCCATTATAACCATTTTTGTGCACCTACGTATCACCTTAGTGCACTGGAGATGTTGTTGGTAGGTATTGTGCAGGAGAGGGCGCTGTCTTCACTGTATCAGCCACTGTGTTTTGATTTAATCAGCACCAGAAAAGGCCAGATTCTGGGTCTGATCATCTCTCTGCTGAAAGTGCTAAATCTTTCACTGATGATCTGAAGCCAAAAAGAAAAATATTTCCTGAAGACAAAACCAAGCAATGTAGCTACTTACACTGAACAAATGGAGTAATTTGTATCCCATCTGTTGAGACAACATGATCCCCAGTGGCCCAGAATAAATGCTGTTAAAATGGACCACCAGTGTTACTATTTAAAAGAAAAGAAAACAAATCGTTCCTGATCCCATGAACTAGGATATTGACTTGGGCCTGTATTTTTTTTTTTTTAAATATCAGAAGGGTAAAAAAAAAAAAACTCATGAAAATATACACACTGGCTGACAGAGTCTGAACCCTTTCACACAGTTCCCTAAGTGCAGCATCTAAAGGTTTGATGATAATACATATTTGCAAAAAATGTGTGAAATTATTAATTTCAGCTACGAAAGATAATTATTATCACTTAAAATGTTTTCCATGTATTCGTGTGTTATACCATTGTGCCATTATTTCTGATTTGTGGAATTGAACATGCTAAAGAATTTCCTCTTGGAACCTTGGATTGCAAATACCTTGGTCTGTTAGTGTTTCGCCAGACAAGCAAAAAATTTTAAATAATTTTCAACTCTGTAAATGAGCGAGGTCTTGAAATACAAGCAGTATTGTCTTTCCCATGCTCAGTCTTGGTGAGCATGCGTCACTCGCATAGTCAACATCCAGTGCGCATATTCTGTTTACTATAACACTGTGACCACACGTGTGCGCATAAAGCATTTTTTATTTTGTAATTGTGTGCAAACACGCCTATTTAAGTAAAAAACTGTCTGAAAAGTGGTGTGTATTTGTGTGAAAGTCATCCTACACAGTAGCCATTTTCCTCCTCCTCTTTCTGATACAAGATTCAAAGGTGTTTTATGGCTCTGTTGGAAGCAGTGGCGTGTGTGCATGTGTGTGAAAATCGTCCGACACAGTAGCCCCCCTTCCTCCTCTTTTTTTCTCTCTGGTCTCAATCACTACAGCCACAATTTTTTTTCAAAGGTAAAGTGCAGAATAATTAAAAGTCTTATTTTTACTTCATATTTTGTATTAATTATTTTTATATGAATGTTTTGGGGTTGTGGAACATATCGTCAGATTTTCCATAATTTCTTATAGGGGAAATTCGCTTTGATGTACAAGCAACCGTTTGGAATGAATTATGCAATCCAACGTTCCACAGTACAGCTAAGTAATAAAGTTGTACACCCTAATATTGTAGGTTGTGTTTCATTTAAACAATTTAAAAATATATATTTAATTAATTAAATTGCCAGCATGATGGCATTGTGGTTAGCTCTTTGGCCTTGCACCTCCGCGGTTTGCATGTTTTCCCTGCGCTTTGGTGGGTTTCTCTGTGTAAAAGGGGTTACCAAATTGCAGTTGATAATGTAAACCCCTTTCAACAATAGGGAATAATAAATATATTTCCTGTTCTCAGTTTCGTTCTCTTTAATAAAATTAACTCAATTTTAAAAAGCTCTATTTATTTATTTTATAATGCTTTATTCTGTTTGAGGTTATCTCATTTAAACACCTTGATATACCCATGTCGATCTTAGTATTTCAGTACTTCCTGTTAAAAATTTTTTTGGACATCTTGAAGCGACTCAACTTTATAATTGATAATAAATAATATTTTGCCTATTTACATTCTGTTTTACAGAATTGTACACACAAGAGACCATCAATTAGACATATATTATGTAGAGCAACATTCTTGACTCGAACTGTTACATTTTCCTGTACAAACAAAATGGTTAAATGAAATACCTGCTTATATTTAGGCCCTTTCCCCACTTCTGCTTCTTCTTCTGCAAAGAATTACCTTCACACTGTGTTAATACTTTAAGAGGTACTTTAAAAGATAAACTGTTATGTCAGGCATCAATTTAATCCATAGTGATATTGATTTCTCTCTTTTCCATACTGCCAAATGGAAAATATCTCCTGTTGTTCTTCCTCTTTGCTCCTCTGCATCTTTCACAAGAGCTCTCTTCTCAGGTCTCGTTGATTTACTGCTATAGCTAAAGTTTTGCCAACTTTTCCTATTTTTTCTTGTTTCTTTCCCTAACTTTTTTCTTTTTTTTTTTTTTTTTTACTTAAGATTCATGTTAGTCACTTTGCAAATTCCCACCAACTTATCACAATATCACACAAGATGTCGAGAGGAAGTTTTGTTGTACTGAATATCAGCAGCCCAAGTGCCGGGGATCGCACAGCTGTGCTGATATTCAGTACAGCAGCACACCTTAAGTGTGATATTGCTTTTATACAATAATTCTACAAACGGCATTTATTATAAATAAATAATGATGTTCATTTAACCAGTTATTTTGCTCGACCAACACATCCTTCAGTGACTGGTAGAACTAACTAATGGCGTCTGGCAGAGCTGGCAACCGACAGCAACCATTAATATGATCAATGGAGTTAAAAGTAGATTTAAAATTTTTAGCAGTACTATGTAACCCAAAGGTATGGAGAATAAATCATGGATGTGATAAACAGTCCTGAAAAACATCTGAAATTTACTTTATTTTTTTACTTACTTCACATTAGAATGAACTTTTTTAGGGGTTGATTCCCAAATAGCATAAAATGAAAAGGAAGTGCACTTTCAAGGGTACCACACACTAAGTAGTCCCCTTGATCATGGGGTTACGGAAGGATTTAGGATTTAGCTGTTTGCCAGAAGCTATGTAGTTCTTGCTAGCTATGACTAAAACAACAGACGGTTCAGAGGTAATTCGGCTTAAAAGCAATTATTAAGGAGGCAAAGTTTTGTATAGGATGACAAAATATCAGATGTCTCTTCATACTGAACAAACTTCTGTGTTTGGTTTTAAATGTGGGTTTTGGCAGGCTGCTGCTCTTTCCAGTACAGTATTATGGACCATATCACCCCTGCTTGTGTAGTTAACTATTGTTAGAACAGCTGTCATGCATATAATGATACATATACAGTAGATAACATCAGTGCTATAACAGTGCTGTTATGCTTTATAACACCATTTGTGAAATGCCACTGGTCCATCAGATTACTAAGTCATCTGAGACATGTGAAGCCAGCATACTTTTAAACTGCTGTTCATGCTATGTCTCAAGGTAGCTTAATACACATGAGAGGAAAGCTAACTGCACTCTTGTCTATACTCACCAAAGCCTGCACACTTTATGGCCAAGTGGATTTTATGTTCCTATCACACTGTTACCTTCTTCTGGGAAAGTGATTCTTCTTCTTCTTCCTCTTCTAATAATAATAATATTAATAATAATAATTGGTGTGTCTGTTGTTATTACAATAGCAGGAGATAATACACACCACAGTCTTAATAGATATAAAATGGATTATAGATGTAATCCTTATGATAATCTGAATTTAGATGTCATTTTTTAATGAAAGTAGAAGAACATTGGAGATTAGTGAAGATATTCTAAGATATTTTTTCTATCTATCTATCTATCTATCTATCTATCTATCTATCTATCTATCTATCTATCTATCTATCTATCTATCTATCTATCTATCGTGCTGTAGCTGTCTCTCACTGTAGTCTGTTACATTTACTGCTTCTCTCATTCACATGCTATCTCATTATTCATATCCATCTGTGGTGTATTGCTCTATCCCTCTCTCTCCTTGTCCTATTCATTGTTTCTCTCACATTTTGTCTTTGCCACCCTTTTCTATGCTTCTGACTGTTTCTCCCTATCAGCCAATCTTACAGTATCTTTCACATTCACAGCCAATAAAACACATTCACATACAGAGTCAGAGCACTTATCCATTACGAAAATAATACATTTTTGGCATTTGTTTTTAGAAGAAGATTGATGCAGTCACAGGTGTTATGGTCCAGGTTAGTATTATTCTAATAACAGATCACAAAACTACTTTAATATTTACGATAGATAAATTTATGCTTAAATAAAATGCATACATACCTACATACATAACTACTTACTTACTTACTTACTTACATACTAACTACAGGATGATTCCAAGACTACTTATTTTTTATGCACCTCCAGGCATGTCCTATAGACAGAACAAAAGCTTTAATAGAAAAAAAAAATTGTAAAGGAAACCTTTGCAAATGTTCATGTCTTGCAAAAATCGTTTTGTGTCAGTAACCAGTCCTCACTGAGAACCTGTGGGTGGGATAAGTTATAAACCACTGAAAGAAGACAAATAAGGTAAAAGTCACTATAATAATAAATCTCTCTTAAAGTGATGAGAAGCTATGAGACGACAGCCTTTCACCTGTGAAAACTGCAAGCCTGGTGACATTAGGATTATAAACAATAGTCTCAGTCATGTCTCTAAATCCATGAAGCTATTTTCAAGGTGCTGTCCAGGACCCCAGGCTATGCTTAATCTCATAGGCAATTATATAGAGTTATGTTACAGAGCTTCGCCTGGAGCTTCTACTGGATGAAATGTGACCTTCTTGACCTCCATCTCTCACTTTTCTGCACCAGGCACCGGTAGGAACAGGACTCTCCTGGGTAAGTCTGTTTTGCTTTTAGAATAGGTTTTCTCAGACTCAAAGTTAGGCTCATTATTCAAAGATGTATGATTATACTCTGGCTCTGTATTGAAGGTTTTTGTGTTGCTGAAGTTTCCACTGACAAAATATTGTAAGTCCAAGTTGATGTTATTTAATCCCTGACCCATCAGTTATTGGGGTTTGAATTAAACTTAACTTCAGTTTTAAGCGGTTAGTTAAACAGACCAGTAACCGCATATTTTCTTAGTTGATTTTTGCCAATGTAACTCTCACACGCATTTAAATAAGCAAATACGTGAAAGGATAAGTACTGCAGTGATTAATATGTTTCAGCTGGCAACAATTCTTTAAACCCTGACTGCTTCAGTGAGTAGCTTCTCATTTCTTAAACAAGTTGCATTGTTCCAAAAAAAAAGAGAAAAATTAATGGTATAAAACACTGCTATGTTTAATTGTGAAAGTAAGAGCATTTCCATGCACGGTGTGGGAGTAAACAGCTGTGTAGCCTTAAGAAAAACACTTGTTAGTAAATATATTTTTAAAAAATGGGAGCATACAGATTTGATTTTAAAGAAATGGAAAAAGGCATGTGGTCTGGTGAGTCCTGATTGACCCTATTCCAGCGCAATGGATCATGCATAGTGGCCACTGTACAAGCCTCTGGAGGCAGTGTTATTATCTGTGGTTGCTTCAGTAGGTCAGGTCTAGGCTAAGCAATGTTATGTGGCAATAAAATGAAGTCGGCCGATAGCCTGAATGTACTGAATGACCAGGTTATCACATCATTGAAGTTTCCTTTATTATGCAACTCTTGACACAAATTTTATATGTTTTTGCATTATAAGGTTGTTGAAACACTGGCATGGCAAATGCACACCATAATATAAGATATACCTTTTTCAGCATAATATTGTGTTTTTTGGCCATGTAATTAATCAATCTGGCCGGAGTTAATGTAGTACACATTTTAAATTGTAATATAGTATTAGGATCCATTTTTCTCCTATGTGAACCTTACAGTATTTGATTAATTAGTAATGCATTACTATAACTATTCATTTCCTTATCTAGAATGATTAAGTAATGATTAACTTAGTAAGAAGTTCATTTTAGTCTCCATCAAAAGTAAATCCGCATGCTAGCATTACAGCATTACATGTTGCTTGCATTGCTGCAGGGCAGATACTGTAAAGCTAGTGACACACTGCACAGGTGCTGTTTTAATCTGAAACACTTACTCAGACTGCAAGTCTAAGCTCTGTCAAAGCTCTAGCCTTTACTGCTCTCCTCACCTGCCTCTAGCCTCTTATCAAGGAAGCCTTCATCCGTCTGGAAAATGGCTGCCGTCGCTAACCACATATACATCTCGCTGTCAGACACCTCACCTCCCAGGAAACAGCTCATCAGTATCACAACAATCATAAAAAACACATGCTAGCATCTGATTGAATTTATCTTCCAAGGTCAGGCTGGAGTCATCTGGGAGTGATTTAAGATCTGATAAATCATCTCCTTTAGTAGCCAGAGCTGAGGAGAGGGAAGAGAAGACAGGATCATAACTGTGTATGTGTAAAAAGATGAATGTGTGGATGTTGCAAAAATACCATATTACTAGCAATTTCTATATAGAGTAATTTCTTATTGGGTATTATACAAATACCAAGCTGTACCAGGGGGTACTACTTACCATACATAGAGCTGCCCTGCTAGACAAAAAGTCATGAACACTGTTTTTGACATCTTTCTTAACCTCCAATGATATCATTTTAAATAAAAACCGAATGAAGTAATAGATAATGAATCATGAAAAATTTTATGCTTAAATGTTTACAGAATTTGGTAATTTATTGAACCAGTCATTTGTATATCTACTTTCAGTTCTTTACTAATCTTTTTGGCAGCTTTTTGTCAATTTGAACCTCAAGGTCCTGGGTTCGATTCCCGCCTCAGGGTCTGTGTGCATGGAGTTTGTATGTTCATCCATGCTTGGTGGGTTTCCTCCAGGTACTCCCGTTTCCTCCCACAGTCCAAAGACATCAAGGTTAAGCTAATTGTCTTTCCATAATTGCCCGTGGTGTGTAAATGGCAAATGGCCATCAAGCTGGCAACCTGACCCCTTAGTGTAAGTAACTGCCACAGAAATAAATGGCAGATATACAGTATTTCCAGGGTGGGGAGCATTCGTTAAAACTAATGAATAAATAAATAAATGGTAAATAAGTGGTGTTACTGTATGTGTGGGTCTGAAAAAAAATCATCTTAATAATGCCTGTGGATGCACGCTTTAGGACCATACTGTAGATACAGTATAAGAGAATAAAAAGCCCTTAATAGGACCGTCATTGTCTTGTAATTAGAGTAATGATTTAGGGAGATGTTAGAATGCCTACATTGGCGACAGGTATTTAACTTCTACATATACTACCAAGGTCAAAGGTTAGAGTGTACCCAAAAAAAACAACATATTCTTTGAAATTCCATGACAATACTTTACATTTTCATGCATTAGTGCTTAGTGTGTGGGGAATGTGTGTTTTTATACAACTCTATGCTTTCTCTTAGTGTAGTATCTTCTTTTGTTTCCATTAATGACATGATATTACAAACATTAACCTTTTACACATACAACAGAAATGATTCATGTACAGTATTATACATGATTGCATGTCTTGCTGCAGTTTTAATATTGCATTTACAGTATATGAATCGAAAAGTACGAAAAGTTTTTGGCACTCATCAAGAACACACAGTCCCGTAATTCCAGCCTGTCTCACTATCCTTTTGATTTATACTGAAACCCCGGCCAGGAATGTGACCCACGCGTTCAGAGAAAAGTTGAAGCTTCTGTGTCTTTGATCTTAGGTGCAGCTGATGAGGGAAGACTGAGAGGACATCTAACCGCGTGGGCTTGTTGCATGTGTGTCCTCTGTGCTCAGTCATGCAGTTCTTTGGGTTTGGGTGCAACAGGCACAAAGCTTACTTGTCCCTGGTTAATTAAACGTAAGCTCTGTTTAACAGGGTCCGTTCAGACCAGACAACCGAGCCGTATGAGCCAGAGCTGGGGCAGTCATAAAACAATGAATTATATCTCACTATTAAAAGTTTAAAAGTTGACTCTCAATTGCAGATCAAAGGTAAAAAATTCAAAAATGTTCCCTGCACATAGTGTGTGCTTGCATTGTGTTTAATACACTATTCATACTTTTTCTTTACAATTAAAAAGGAAAATATGCAGTAATGTTTTTTTTATCTAATATTCTGTACTTTTGCTGGTTAATAAACTGAAAGACTTTACTTAGTATATTTCTCCTCATGCATACAGTTGAAATATAAGCACTTTTTCATAAAGACCTCCAAGATCCCAATCCCAACCAGGACAAACAAATATAGTCCACTGAGTCCCCACCCAGCATTCAAAGGATTTACTGCCAATGTCCCAGCGCCAAACACTACAGCACACCACCAGAGGCCCTGCAGAGGTACGCCTCGAGGCGCCAGAGCTGACCCATGGCACAAGAGGAACCTAAAACTTAGGTGGTTTTTAAAGTGATGGCTGCTTAATGTGTAATGCAGTTTTTCACTCTAATTGTTTTGAAAAATTATTAAATTGAAAGCTTCTAAATAAAGAATATATAGTGTTTTTAAAATGTTATAATTTTAAAAACTCATCATATATTGATTTTAACAATAACCATATTACTTTAATTTCTGTTTTTCATGTCATAGGTATAGGATATTATCGGAAGGAAATTTCACATGCATGAACCTGAACCATATGATAAGGGAATAACTTTCCATGGGAACAGACAGTAAATACTGTAACTTACCTTTCACTAATTTCAAGGTCAATTTGACAAAATAAAAGGACCAAAATAGCAGAGAGCCCTGCTGTTTCTATTGTGCAATCTTAAACTTAAAAACAGATTCTCTTCAACTTTCTGCCAGTCTTAAGCTTCCTAAAGTTGAATGCCTTTGGAACCCTCTCTGATAAGAGAGTTGAACCTACAATTGTTCCCAGGGAAACCAAAAAACGCTTAAGGGTTCCAGATGAAACCACTTATTTCAATAGTGTACAGTATTTTAGGAAAATGTCCATGTATGTATATCCTATATATGCAACATAAAACAGACGTGCATGCCATCATGTGCTGGGGGTATTGCTGTTATCCATTAGCAGTTCCTGAACTAGCCTCAGTGGACCTTTTTACCCTTTGTCTCAATCTAATTGCATCACTGCGTGGGAACCATGTGGCCTGCTCCTGCCCCTCTGTTCTCTTCCTCCTCGTCACACACAGCTGGGCATCCCCAGAGGAAAACATTTCACTCTGGCAACTCAAACTTTCACCTCATAGCTCTGAGATTCTAAAACCACACATGCACATACATACATTCACTATCAAGCATGATACATTAAGTCCTGTGCAAAAAAAAAAAACAGCTTGTGTTTGCTCATGTCTTATATGATTTAAATTTGTTTTGAATTTGATTTAAATTATTGGAATAAAATAAACCAATAACATTTTACTAGGTAACTCTATATCAGCTTTATTTTAGTGTTCCAAGCTCTAGCTCCAATTCTGTGGCATTAAAGTTTCCACTGCTTATAATAGTGGCTGTAATAAAATGATATTACATATACTGTATGAGTGGCTATGTGGGAACTACTGCATACACGATGATGGATCTGTTACAGAAGAGAGTCATGGGGTTTGCTCTTGCTCATAGTGAACACTAAATAATAGCCAAATTCTACACACATCTCAAACATTTAATGCTACGTATTCATTTCGTTTACTTTACGTTTCAGTTAGACACAGTAAATCAAACAACTGATCAGTCATTTTTTCATTAACAATAAGCACTTAGCAATGTTACTGATTTAATTTTTAACTAGCTTGAGATGGTTGAACAGCTAGCGGATGCCCAGTTTAGCCTGTTTGTCAGCTTCCTGTCCTGGGCTCTGGACTGTCACTAATGAGATAGGTCTTTTCTGAAACTATGAGCTACTGTATACTGCAAGAAATGAGTGCAGCACAGGCCAGCTTCGCCCTCATAAGTATTCCATTATCTTTAAAGTCCATTGTTTTGGAAGCACCACCTGGACATCCAGCAGTTCAACGACTATAACCTGCTGTAAGATGTACTGCCAAATCACATTGGGATGGGATCAGTTACATATGGGTCAATGCATTGGACATTAGCTTTGCTAATTTATACACCTTTATGAAGTTCCTCTTATTGACCTCTGACAGACGAAGGCATATATTGTTAGCACCTACATGTATGACTATCTTGGAGAATCTGTGCTTGTCTAAGAGTTGCTTAACTTTATGATAATCATCAGATGTGGTGCCATGTTGTTCTTCATGAGGCTGTTTATGGGAGTTCTGTCTTAGGAAGGAAGAGGAGAGCCACAGCTGCATAAACACATCTGTCTATGCAGGTTTGATACATCTGGAGTTGAGAAAGCTGCATCATTTTTGAGGGTGGGAGATAAAGATCAGGGCAGCGTTAGAGATCTGATTATCTTCCTGTTTTTGCCTTTAAGCACCATCTGCATGCAGTATGATGGGGGCTGCATACAGCTGTATGTAGTGTGATGCAATGACATGAATGTACAGTATGCCTTATTAAACCTGATAAAAATTATATTATTAAAAAAGCTATGACCTTTAAACACATGAAATGACTTAAATGTAGAATTTGGTTGCGTAGTCAAACGTTTCCATATTTTCATGGAATATTTATTTTCCACTTGTGGCTGGTTATTACAAAGACTGCCTGTCCGACAAATTAATAACATTGTATCCTAGACAGTAGACAGCTATGTTTGTACTGTATAAAGGGTTTTGTTGCCAAGAGGGGGTTCATAGTCAGTTTTAGCTTAATCAGAAAAACTGGCTTGGTGAGTATTTTTTTTCTCTTCCATAACATCAAAACCAAAAAGGCTAGGTCCTTATTAACTGTTAGTCTTTACCCATTATGCTCCTTGCTGATTGGATATGGCTATAAAAAAGAACAATTAATTAAAAAAAAAAGTTTGTTATCTACTTAGTCTCAAAACTAGTTATTGTATAGTTACTTATGTTATTATTGTGAGGGATAAGAAACACTTTTCTCATGTTCCCAAATTTGAGCTCAAATTGGTACAATCTCGAGATTACAGTAACCCCTGTGGAGATTGCCAGGAAACCCATCAGAGTTCAGTAAGGCTCACTATGGTTTGGGAAAGCAGTCAAAAAATGTTGAGCATGCTCCAAATGTTTACATTTCAGCAATAAAAAAATACAGTAGCAGTGCATAAGTTATTCTCACGTAGCACTTCTGTGGGACTTTGTCGCTAGTTCATGCTTCTTTATAATGGATCGTAGAGCCCAAAAATATGCCAAATTCTCCCAATATTATTAAATGACAATTTCACAAATTCAACTCACCATTTTTAAAGAATTGCTTAATAATTTTGCTTATTTTAAAGCAACATTAACAGGTGAGGTGATAGGACATGAATGAAAAAATAATGAAATATACAGTAAGCAGGTCTTGACATGTTTTGACAATTCGTAGCAAAATTTGAGGTGTCAGTAATGTCAGAGTCTAAAAAAACCTTAAGTGGCTCTAAGGGGTGTAGGAGATAAAGGCAACAGAAAATCATTAAGAGCTCACCGTTCTCCATTCACCATGCTCTTAAGAACAGTTTGGGACTGTGGGAAAGCTCTTTTAGTCTCTTCTAAATAATACATCTTACTTTTAGTGAGTTTTAGCACGTACATGCTCACTGAATGAAGCTGACAGTATTTTGACAGTAAAATCACAAACGTAAGATTTTAATAAAAAAAATACAAATCACAAATAAAATTAACTGTACAAATGGATATCACCATTCTGAATATGAATTGTGTCTCTTTTTTTGGTGTTTGGTAAATTTGTTAATGTGTTTTGATCACAGTAACTATATGGACTTCCTACAGACTATTTCCACTTCTAAGAAAAATTACTAATTGGATTGGCTACTCTAAAATGTTTCTGTGTAAATAAGTAAGTGAACATGTATTTTCTAATACCCCGGAATGTAGTATCCCTTCTACAGTATGGTGCATCTACTCTTACCCTATTTTTGGGACAGCCTCTGGATCTTCCATGAACCGACCTCGGCTTAAGCGGTTACGGACAATGAATGAATGAATAATCAGACATTGATATTGATTACATTTTAATGAAACAGTTTCCATGGTTGTTATTACCAGACACTGATACACCACACCCAAAGCTCTAATGTTACCGCCGGTATTATGCTCTTTAAAGACCAAAGACTGGTACCTTTTGTATTGTTCTAACATTTTTATACTAATTTCCATACTTTTATAAGGGGCAATGTCATTACAAATGACAAAGTACTGTATTATGGAATACCTATTAAAAAGTATGTAGAATAAAATTTTATTTAGGAGAACTGAATAAAAATGTTACAAATGCTGACTTGTCACCCTTGTTCAAAGGAAGACTAAACTAAAAATGAACAATGATGAAGTTATAATCTCTCATGCATGCAACAAATTAGGTCCTCAGCTATTTACTTTTTTAGCTAAGCACATCTGCCAGAGCGACTTCCTAGAATTCTTATAAGGGCACAGGATGTAGTGGCTGTTTTAGAGGAATAATTGTTAACGGGTCTTTTATCCCTGTAAAAGCATTTTCTTTTTCAGTAGCAACTATGTTCTAGTCAACAGAGTAATTGGAATAAGGCCACTACCGGAAAGAGACGGAAATGCCCTTTCAGTCGTTCCCAGCATGCCTTTCTTTTTGTCTCTGGTAAGGCCTACAGCTGGCTTGTCACTGGGCATTCTGAAAAAAGTTCACAAACCAACCAAGGGATTTTCTTCAAGACTGTGCAGAATGTGACTTGCCTTTCAATCAGAGTAAAAATCAGGAGAGTATGGGAAAACAAACTGGTGCTATATGGTTGCTACAGGCAGGACGGGGGTCACATAAGTTCATTCTGTGTGAATTTTTCCCCAGAGAAAGCATAAAGGACATGTTTGGTACTTGTTACATCCTGTATAAAGGTTTTTTTTTCGGGGGTCAGTGGGGTTGTCATTATTTTTTTCTGATAATCCGTAAAGTTAAACTGACACCAGAGGAGTTTTTGAGGAAAAACAAGAGCATGGCACTTTTCATTCTGAAAATAAATTCTTGTCTCATGTTATCTTCTTATTTTAATAGGAAACTATAACTAAAAAAAAAAAAAAAAAAAAAAGTTTTTGGCATATACATGACAATATTTTATACATATTAACCTTTAATAACTCATTCATATATAGTGCTGTTATTCATGTCTGAAGAGCCATGGAAAAAGCAGATCATGCCAATATTTTTACTGGCCACGACAAATCATTAAAACAGAGCAGGAAGGAAAGATTTACTTAAAAATGTGGTAAAGAAATAAAAATGAATGGTATTGTGTTAGGAACTAAGCATTACTATGAAAATAATAGCCCAGTCTTTTTAAACATGAATGAAACTCCGTATCAATTGGAATTCTGGCTTTTGGACAGAAGAGAGACCAAATTTAGTGACAACTAATGTGTGATAAAAAAAATAATAATAATTAAATAGAAAAAAGGCATTTTAAGCATTATTTGCTACGTTTCCTAAATATGTCTCATTTGGAAGTTATTAGCAGCTCGCATCCTGCTGGGTTGAAGAGAGTGCTGAGTGTGCCTTGAGAAAGCTTTTAAACAGGGTCATTACACTGACACAACTCTTACTGTCAGCTATAAACTGTGAGGAATGCGCTTACTTTGCCTGTACATTAGTTTTAAGCAGATCCCATGGAAAAAAGGGAAGAATTTAGCAGAACATACAACACTTGGTGTTAAATGAAGATTCTGCATCTGTTACTCATTTGTGACACATTTTACTGCATCCATAGTGCATTCTTTATATACAGTCATGACCATAAATTTTGAACCAGATATCTATTTTTTGGTGTCCATTTAACATCTTTACCCGGGATGTTGTTGTTTCACCAGGCGAAAGGCCGAGCTAGCTGACAGGGGTGGTCTTTTGTGAGGGGGCCGCAGAGTGGTCACTTTTCAAACCTGTTTGGGCTTCACCCCTCATCGCGGAATGATGTCTCGCAATGCCTCAGCCTGTTTTCTCTTGAAGTCAAACTTTGCCTGAATGGCATCAAGTGACTGGTGAACAAACCCTCAACAGACAGCGGATCATCCAAGTAGACTGCCCTGTCTATCTGGGATGTCTGAGAGCGTGAGCCATGAATGCCTCTGTGCTACCACTGTGCTCGCCATCCCGCTGCAGAGGGAGAGAGCCGCACAACGAGATAGGGCAGCACAATATCAGACTCTCTTGAGGCACCAGTGAGCCGAGGTCTGCCAAACACATTGCCTGATACATCTGAAGCAGCATAACAGAGTTACTGCGCACGAGCAGTGCCCGATTGAGCACGATAAATCTTCTCCAGCTGGGCAGAGGAGAATCTACAGTGTTTAAATGGAAGGACAGTAGGGCCAGACACTCCATGATTATGCGAGGGTGCCAAATAAGTGGCCAAAGACAGATCCATTGACGATGGGCTAACCAGTCCTGCTTTCTCAGCTCTGTCTAAGTACAAATACTGATACGCAGGTCGACAGCAGCTTGCTCCATGACAACGTTAACTCACCAATAAAGCCAGGAAACATGGGTAAGCAGTTTTTAACGGTTGTCTGTTCAGGAGGGAGAAAAAATGGTTTCTGAGCTAGCTGTGGGTCAGCTTCGTGACCACTCGGCGGTAGAGAGCAGAAAATGAAGTGTCGTCCCTAGCAGCTATCGCAGTAGGCACAGAGCTCTAAGCAGACGGCAAAATTTTATGCTCGTCCTCCGACAAGCCGTGCATTTCCAGACCTACATCAAGCACGTCATTATCATTCGAAAGAACACTGCTTAGCGCCTGGCTGCTGGTCAGTCCTGTAGGAAACCTCATGGTCCTCCGACCCCTCAAAATACTCCGTTTGGTCTGCCCAGCTAAGAGTGGGAACTTCTGCAGAAAATCCTCGTCAGCAGACACAGGCGTTGCTGGAACTGCTAATTCGGAAAGGAGGGGGTCCTGCTGAGCAACTGTATTTTTTCCCAGGATTCTCTCCACAAACGTGACCCATCTTATGCGTACCGTATATGCGTCCTTATACGTTATGTGTTGTACCGAGTGAATCGACTGAAAGGGAACCATCCTTTTAAAACATCTCACAGAACAGAAAGGCCAGATTAGACCTAAACTTTGGCAGATTCTTTGAACTGATGAAACTAAAATTAACTTGTACCAGAAGAATGGGAAGAAAAAAATACAGAAAAAGGAAGGAACAGCTCATTATCCAAAGCATAGCATATCATCTATCATGGTTGAGGCAGTGTTATGGCATAAGCGTGTCTGGCTGCCAATGGAACCAGGTCACTGGTGTTTATTGATGACCTGACTGCGGATAAAAGTAGCAGGATGAATTCTGAAGTGTACAGGGATATACTCTCTGCTCAGATTCAGTCGAATTCTGCAAAACCGATAGGACACCACTTCATATTGCAGATGGATAATGACCCCCCTCCAAAAAAAAAGAAGAAAGACCCACAAGAAAGCAGCAGCTGAAGGCAGCTGCAGTAAAGGCCTGGCAAAACATACTGAGAGAGGAAACTCAGCATTTGTTCTTGTTCATGGGTTCCAGACTTCAGGGGTACTAAAGGTAATCCTTATGTTTGTAATTATGTTATGTCTGTCCAATTATTTGATTATTTGTGTGTGTATGAAAATAGCTGAAATTCCTGAATGGTAAATACCACACATATGTTAAACCCTTTGAATTAAAGCTGAAAGTTTTGATACCACTCACGTCTTGCCTATTTCATTTCAAAGCGTTATGTCAGATTGATAAGACATTTGGCAAAAAAAAAATCTATTCCAGCGATGTTTTAATCTGATGTACAGTATAAAAAACTATCAGATCAAAACATTATAGAAAAAGATTTTTGCCAACTGGCCTAACACTAAACCAAGCCATCTAATATATTGCATATTGCATAGGGGGCATTCAGAAATGTCAGATTACTCAGTGATCTACTTACTTTGTTTATCAGCCAAGTCAAAAGCCAAATAACCTACTCCAACTTTTTTTTATCCCATACAAGTACTTAAATGTTTAGTGATGCCCCGTTTCATCCATTCCACCCATCCATTAAAACTCAACTATCTATGTGTATCTATGATTAGATCCTTTGTCTCTCTGTCCTTTGAGCAATTGTTTTTGTGCATCTTGATGGTCATTGAACAGTAATGTGCACACACACACACACACACACACACACACACACACACGCAAACAGTAGTCATGGAAACTGTTCCTAGAAGCACAGTCATTATTAGCATTCAGTGTGGGTGCGTGGGAGAAAGAGAGCTGCTCCAAGTGCATTGGGAACATTAACTCTCCCAGGTCTCCGATGTGACCCTAATACACCAGACAACAAAATTTTACAGCTGTTTAGACATCCATCCCCAAACTTCTTTTAGTAATCAACCTGGGTCAGACATCACAATTTATTATGTAACACATCAAATGTCATTTAGCATGTATAGCTTCATTACATAAAACTATTACAGCAGTGCAGTTTTCCTTGCATAAGTAAAACAGGCAAAGCCACATCCAGCAGCACTAATATAAAAACTGCATTTAATTATTACACAGCGAGTGTTTTTTCACTTTCTTTTGTAATAAATACATAAACCCACACATTTTCATGCATACAATTCCCTGCATTCACAATCATGAAGAGCTCACAACATCAATGTGCCTCTGTAATACTACATGGTTGCATAAGACTTGGTCAAATACTTTTGCATGATCCAGCGTTAATCAACAGGCCACATTTATCTGTATTAGTTGACTACATACATATTTAAATGAACCAATTATACACTGCCTGGCCAATGAAGGTACAATTTAGATTTAAATAAGTTAAAAAATTATCCAATGTTTTTCCAAAACTCATCATGATAATGGTGAATTGGTTTAAAATATTATCATAATTTATGATTACTTAAAACAATCAAACTTGGAGGAGTTGCATCAAAGTAAGAGCATTTACACACACACACACACACACACTGTGACCAGAATTTATAGAACTGGGACTAAACAGCTGTGTGTCATTAAGAAAATTACTTGTTAGTGAGACTAATCAGAATAAAAAGGTTTCAGTTTGCTGGGGAGCATAAAGATTGGACTTTGGATCAATACAAAAAGATCATACATCTGATGAGTCCAGATTGAACCTATTCCTGAGCGTTGAGCATCAGGGGTAAAAAATCACATAAAGCATGCAAAGTGGCCGCCATACAAGCCCCTGGAGGCAGTGTTAAAATCCGGGGTTGCTTCTTTCTGTCAGGTTTAGGTTCGGCAATGTTATGTAGAAATAAAATTAAGTTGGCTGACCACCTGCATGTATTGATGACCAGTTTATCATATCAATGGATTTTTCCTCTCTGATGGTACTGGTATATTCCAGCATGACAGTGCCAAGGGTCATCAGGCTCAAATTGTAGAATTAGGAGGTGCTAGAAAAGGCTTTACAGAGATGTTGAACTCTCCTGTCATCAATATACTGTAAGATGTCAGTCAAAAATTATTGCTTCTTTAAATAAAAAACAAATGTTATGACATTGACAAGGTTGACGAAACAATGCCACTGCAAATGCATGTCATCATCAAAGCTTTTTTTTTTTTTGGCCAGGCAGTATATATTTAATCATATTGCACATCATTTTCCACATAGGTACAGATTTTATATTTTATATTGAAGCTATCTAGATAAAATTTGCTCTTTGACTGTGTTGTAGTCTATACATATAAGTCATATCTGAACTAACATTACATTTATGTTAAAGACGTTTCATGTTGAGATCTTTTTAGTTCTTAATTCCAGTTATTAAACGGTTATCCATCTTGGCACCTGATAGTCTGAGCACGGGTCTGCCACAGTGTGCTGCTGCAAAAACATTAATGTGCGTTAACTGATTTTACACTGCAAATGTGAGTTATAAAAAACAGTGTTACAATGTATTGATTATATTATATATTTGAGCTTTAAATTTTAGAATAAATACAAAAATATTATTTTAATGTCTTGTGTTTATATAGTTAAAAACTTTGGTCCTCTCTAAAATACTTATTATATGCCATCTTTTCATCTATTCATATAAATGAATAAATGAATGAATATATAATCATATCTTTCAGGCTCCTTCCGAACTTACATGAAAATAGGAATTCATTATAGTTTTATACTGATCACCTACCTCTGATCACTTCGCTCTTTAACTAAAACACTTTAAAATAAAAGTCAATCTGTACTGGTCAACTTGCACAAGATAAAAAATGGAAATCTAATCATTAACACTGATATTATCACAGAAAATATATGGGCTTATCAACCACATCTCTGCAAAGAAATAATAAAAAGAAACTGGAAAATTTACTGATAAAACAGCTTCCATAGTCACATAACATACTGCACAAGCAATTCCCGACTCTAGTCCTAGGTGTTTTCCTTTCCTGTATTTTCACTACTTTTCCCACTAGCACACACCTCCAACTAATCAGATAATTAACAGGTCCTTCCTGAGTCAATGTGGGAGAGTTAGATCAAGGAAAGCACTAAATTGTGCAGAGCAAGGGTACTCTAGCACCAGGGCTGGGAATCGCTGAGCAACGTAGGTATAATAGATAAACATCTGTACAGATAAATGATTGTAAAGACAAATATAACGTTCATGCTTTATAAGCTTTGGCCCCATGGGATCTTTGACATCATACCACAATATCTGCATTCACTTAAGCTTAATCTGTCCAATAAAGATCTAAAGTCCAAAAATATAACCAGCAACTTTAATTGCACCTTTTTTAACCCTCACAAAAACGTCACATCATCCTGTGACTGCACCCAGTGCCAGTGAGCATCGTATTCCAAATGCACTTTGCCATTTATTTTGCAGCTTTCCAACTCCACCTTGCCATTCTTGTAAATCTTACCCTTAGGGCTCAAGGTCTTCGCCAGCCTCTCAGCTGCAAGAGCCTTGGAGGAGTCAGTGTCTTGCTTATCTACACCATCCAAGTTTCCAGTATTTGCACCTTTACTCTTACTAGCTTCTCTATGGTTAGCATCATGACTGGAAGATTTCAAATCCTCTTTAGGGGCACTGCCTTTCACCTGAGCAGATTTGGAGTTGTCTGTGCACACAGGAGCAGAGCAGAGCACAGATTCCGCCCCGCTGGAGGTGCAGTACTCATCCAGATCATCAGCCAGAGTATCCAGGTAACTGCCGATGGAGATGTTGTCCAGCTTGTCATGGGGCTCATGTAGGCTGCTCCAGCTGCCTCCCAGACTGTACTGACTGCCTGTCAGGCTGCTACAGTGGCTGGTGAGCAAGCCGCGCTCTTCCATAAGCCACTTCGCTGCCTCGATGCCCTCATGCAGTGCCACGAGTTGTTGCAGGATTCTCACATCCACTGCCCGTAGATGAGCCTAACATCACCAAACACATCATAAAGAAGATTTATTTAAATGTTAGACATGATGTTTGATAATCAAGTAACACATACTGTAATGGAGCGCTCTGCTGCCTATTCTTGAATTCTTAAAATTAGGTTGGTAAGCATGTGAAGAGCTAACAGATCTAACATTAACACAGGTTGTAATTCAAATCCTAAATTAATATTGATGTGTTTTTTTTTAATGTTGGCTTCTCTATTATAACAACTAACGTATGGGTTCTTGTTTTCCAGATCCTATACCTCAACAGGATAAAAATGTCTTGTGTAAACGTTGATATGATGAAGCTTTTTGTAAGGACCTTTTTATTTAGCATGTATAGAAACGTCTCCATTGGCAATGCTTGTACTGGTCAATATGTTTCCCGTAACAGTTATCCCATTAAAGATAAAGGGCTTTCCACTGTGTGGTTTGTCAATAAAATTTAAGCAAAAAAAAATAGGTCAGGTGATTTATAGCTGTTATAATATAAGTGATAGCAGGAACATACTTGTTGATTAGATGAAAAACAGTTACATGTATGCTTTATTTATTACGAAATTGGTATAAGAGGAATATTTAATTATATAATTTTTGGTTCATTTTGGGCCACATCACATGACCACAATAAGTTTTATTCCTTACATATAAATTAGAAATATAGTGACCTAAATATAACTTCAATTAAATAAAAGACAAAGGCAGGTATCTTCAGATAGTTGGTATGGAATCCTAGTGTGAGTTCTACAGTTAGGTTAATATGCTGACGAAGACTAGGAGGCCATTATGGTAAGTGCTTTTAAAATTTATGGTTTCCTCTGACAACATCAATTCTTTGTAGTGAACCTTTTACTGCACTGAATATCTCTCCTTAAATAAATAAATAAATGAATAAATAAATAACATAAAAACAATATGCTTTATAATACACTGTTAATAGCAGTTCCTAAAATTTATTGATAAATCCACATTATGTGTTGAATTAAAAACATTTAACAGCCCTAATTATGGCTTATTAATATATTATGAAGCATAAACTTATCTGGATTTTCATGTAGCACTTACATAATTGGAGAGCTTTTAAGTCCTAAATATGTAGTGCTATATCCATAAAAGCATTTATTCCACACTGAGCCACTCATGTAACCCCTCAAGGCCAAATCAATGAAAAGATAAAGAGAGAGCATTGAATGCACTTCAGAATATTTGTGAACCTGTGTAATCTCCGCTCACATTTCATCTGTAAAAGAAAAAAAATGGTGAATAAAGCAACATGTGGATCTGGAATGTAGGAGTGTAGCAATGTTTCATACAATGTGATCCAGAATATTGTCAATCCAGAATCCAGAAATAATAAGCATTGCATGAATATGGCCCAAGGTTTCCATTTTCAAATGATTAAACTTGTACATATGCAAAAGTATTGGGACACCACGAGTTGACACTGAAACATGTTTGTGGAATATCTTAATCCATATGTAGTCCTTGCTTGCTGCTATAATAACCACCACTCTTCTGCATGTGTTTTGCCCTACATTTTGACATGTGGCTGTGAGGATTTGTGATCATTCAGCCACAGAAGCATTAGTGAGACCAGGCACTGATCTTAGACGAGAAGGCCTGGGGTACAGTCAGTGTTCCAACTCACCCCAAAGGTGTTCAGTGTGGTTGATGTCATGGCTCTGTGTAGGACACTCCAGGTCTTCCACTTCAACCTTGGCTTACCATCTATGTATGTATGTATGTATGTAGCTTGCATGCACAGGTACAATGTCACACTGAAACATATTTGGCTTGTTTGGTTACAGTAAAGAATAATTAAATAGTACAGTGTTTGCGTGATCCAGTCAGACACTTGGAAGCATATAGTGATACAAAAACTGTGCAGCCGACAAAATTAAATACAGCTAGCTTTAAAAGTTGTGACTCATAATAGGGGTATGTCTAAAGTGTGGGGCTTTTCCCATTGTGCTTTAAGCTTGGCATGTTGCCACCCGTGAGTCACATAGCTCTCTGTAGCACTAAATGTGTTTTGGGATCCTGCGTTCTCCATTACTATAAACTTCCCAATCATTGCTGTTATTCCCTTCAACTGGATTGAAGCAGTGAGGAAAGAATGTCTTGATGGAGCAGAGTTAGCTGTGTGTGCATGTTTTGCCTCATGATATCATTTTAATTTTAGAAATATGCAAGTTTGTGGAGTATTCTACACATATTCAGCAGATTTGTCGCAAATGTAATGTTTTGGGTCAGAGTTTAAGGTAAAAAGGTGCATGAACAGGTCACTAACTGAAGGGGACACAATTTAAACAGTGAGCAGACTGAGCTAGCGTTTAATGCTAGCTACAAACAAACGATTGCTGAGAGTGTAGCAGCTGTTTTGTAGAGCACAATAATTCTAAAACACTGCTAAAGAGACAAAGACATCCACTTAAAATCTCTAATATCTGGGTTACAACCAAACTGCACACTGTTTAGGGATACTATTTTATCCACACTATGACATTTGGCACATGGTTTTTTAAATAGGCCTTAAATGTGTATTTATTTGCTGATCACAGCTTCATTCATGAAGTTGAGCAGAAGGACTTTACAAGTATCTGAGAAAGCTTCTAAGCCCTAAATATCCATATCGCACATCCAACATGATGAAATCATCCAAAGATTACTTGTGATGCAATGCTCTCTGTGCTGTCTGCCAGCAGCACTCAGGTCAATGTAATATAAATAGCCAAGTCTGTCAAGAGAACATTAAGCATCCCTTTTGTGCTTCATGTTTGCCCTAAAACATAATGCACTTCAGCAGTTCCCCACCGATCTCCAGGCTGTTTTAGCTCATCTTTAATCCCTAACTTGCAATCTCAGACAAATATCCTACGTCTTACCTTACAGCTAACGGGAAATATATATATATATATATATATATATATATATATATATATATATATACACACACACACACACACAAGCACATACTACTGTACATATGTGTAGCATCATAGATCTATATTATACTGTATTAACTCTAGCCCAGAACTAGCCTGGTGGGTAGTTTTAATAAAAGAAAAAGAAAGACCCTGGAGAGACTGATAATGCAGAAAACCTTGCCTTAAACGGTTCGTAACTGCACTGGTGATGTCAGCCTTACTAATTACAGCACAAAAAAACAGAGAGGGGCCCGTCAAAAAATAAAAGTGTGTATGTCTGTAAATGTCTGTGTGTGCTCATGTATATTTATGGCTAAGAATCAATAATACAGTATTCCCAAAGCTTTCATTTGAAAACTAAACCAAATTTCCTAAATATTTCCTTTTGCTTACTATGGTTATGATTAGCATTAGAGGTGAGTGTACAGTAGGTATAGCATTAGATTTAAAGAAGATAGAAAGCTGACCCTGTGTCTTGGTGTGTGTGTTTGTGTGTGTGTCAGAGAGAGAAAGAGAGAGAGGGAGAGAGACCAAAGAAATTATATTTAGCAGAAAATAGAAGGAAACGGCAAAAAAAAGGGGGGACATGAAGGGAATGCAGTACCTCAGATTCACAGACTGTGAAACTTGATTCTCAAACCGCCACTAAATGTACTTACCACTTAGCATTTTTTATTTAATAGGCTTCATCATGTGAGTTAACTCATAATATTCTTTGCATTTACAAAATACATAGGTACAGATGGATGCGGTCCTAAAATCCTCACAAGAGTAAAATGTCAATAAATAAATAAATAAATAAATAAAAATTTACAGTAATAATACAAAATTACCAGAAAAAGGTCTGGATTAATCAGGTAATGAATTAGGAAATCCTTTATGCCTGTACTAATAAGCAACAAACCTGTTTCTGAAGTGATTACAGTGATGATTTAATTCCTCACGGTACTTTTTATTGTGCTTGAGCTTTTGTATACGCACAAAGTAAAGCTGGTTAACATGGGAGTGTGCAAGTCAAGCTGAAAACAAGACAGAAAGAAGACAGACAGGAAGTAGTAACTCAATTCCCAAGAGAGCCACTATTGAGTCCTTGAGCAAAGCCCTTATGTCTTCACGTTCCATGAAAAGCATTTGCTAAATGAATAAGTGTAATATAGTGTAACTTAAAAAGATGAGTAATTTACAGAAAGCATGAGACAACCTATAAGGGAGTGAGAGACAGAAATGGTGGTGTATGAGGTGGGCTCTGATGGGTAGAATCTTTTCTGAGGGTTTGGGATTGGATCTCTGTCTGAGGCACAAATCGAGCTGCTCATAAATTCACTTTTCTTCCTGGCTCAGCACTGATGTGGTTAAGTTCCATTTTCCTATTTCTCTCTGCCTGCAATGAATACTGTAATCCCACACATGTTAAACTTCATACAAGAGTAATGTCTAGGAATATTCTGTCTAAGTCATGAAGTCCTGAAGTCCTCCCTACTTGTGGTTTATCACTGGGGAGATATAAAAAAAACATACTCACAGCATGTTTTATTGGTATGTAAAATAAATGCAGATATCAGTCCTAGTTTAAGGTTATTACCCCATCATCTTTCTCGCTCCTTTTACAGTGACTGTCATCTGAGACAACATACCGTTAGGTCTAAAGCAAGCAGGAGGTGAAGGATCTTCCCTGTCACAGCCAGACAGTTCATATTTTTCCATCATGGATTCAGTGCTAATCCCTGGAATTCTCATTTTCCCTGCTGAGGCATTCTGCTCTGTTAAATATCACACCACAGACCAGAGTCAAGTGTGTGCATGTATTTGGTTTGTGTGTAACTGATGTTTCTATTCATCATTTACTTTAAAATTGTCCTATAGGGATTTTGAGTTAATTTTCCCCGTCAGAATGTATGTCACAAAGCAGGTTAGGATAAAGACTCAACTACAATTTTTGTCCAGATATTACAGACTGTATGCAGACACTGGCTTAGAGTGCGCGTCAACTTCACAGGCAGCCTAATGTAAAACTGCAGTCATGAGACAACAAACTCTGCATCCCTATGCAGACAATGTTTTTTCCCTCTCAAAATCTACTGCTGCACACAGACATAATGATGCATTTAATTCTAAACGACAGGACCTCCTTCACTGAAATTGTACCACCTTGCTCATACTGTCCTTCAGTGCCTCTATGCCCTCCATGCAATTACTTAGCACTTCTCATTGCCCCTATCTAGCTGGAGTCATTGCTTCCATCTGTCAGCATACCATCCCCAGTGTTTTCCATCTGTGCAGCAGTGATAGAGAGAGAAAAGGACAGGCAGAGTGGGAGTGAACAGAGAAAATGAGTTTATGCAACACTTGCACTTACTGTATGGTGTACTTGCTGTCACGTGCGTCACATGGTGCACAAATAGGCAAAACAACATCCTTAATTTATCCAGGAAAGTGATGTACCTTTTATCGCATTTGTTAGTCATTGAATTGTAAACATTACAACCTCACTACATTTGCTTGTTCTAAATGTAAGCACAAACATTAACATCACATCCATCATCTTGCAAGATCAAATTTGTTTGCATGCACCGTCACTAGGCCAGTTCTAACCTAACCTTTACCCTCGCCTCTAGTGAACATAAGGCGGTCACACACACTGCAGCAGAACTGGGTGTCAACTACACGGCATGAGGTCTGTGTTCCTGACAGCTAGCTTATCACAGTTTAGGACTAATAACATCTCTATGGAAATAATCTCCCATCAACTGTGATCAAGCATCGCTTTGAGAAGAAGAGGATTGATCAAATATAAATCGCTGTTGACACGGACTGAATAAACGCGCTGTCCAAATGAAGGTACTCTGCATATTTGTACTCGTACTTTGTATTTGCTCTATAGTCTTTACCAGTTTGGTCAGTCATTTAAATAATTTTTCCAAATTCTAACATGCAGATATCATCAATAGGTCAACAAAGAAAATTTTCTTTCATGTTATTTTAAACATACTAAATATTTAAATTAAATGTTTAAAAATATTGCTTCATAGTCTTAATTAGTGTATGTGGACGTTACTTTTCCAATTTAAATCTGGAAAATGAGATGGTGATTTCAAATACCTTGGGTTCCTTTTACCATATCATATCTGTAATGATCAAGTGTGCTTGGCACATCTTCCTTTTTAAAAGTTCCATCTTTGACCTGGCAGAGGCAAACACATTTTGGACAGAAATATCCTGGTGCATTTGTGATGCCATCAATCTTCACAACCACCAGCCACAAAACAGCCCCAACGCAGTACTGATCCAACGGCATATTCTACACTGGGTATTACTTGCTTTTCCATGTGCGTAGTTTTACTTCTGTTGCCAAGCATTCTGCCAGTAAGTCCAAAAATTTACAATTTGGTTTCATCTGATGACTGATGAAGTTCAGATGCTAGATTTTGTGAGAAGTTCTCAGCAAGGGCTTCTTTCTTAAAAAATTTGCAAACGGCATTTAACAGTTCATTTACGATTACATTTATGGCTTTGGCAGATGAACTTTTCCATAGCGACTTGCATTTTATCTTATTTTTTCAACTGAGCAGTTAAGGATTAAGTGCCTTAAGCAGTTGAGCTGAGCGTCACAGCAGTGGATGCTTGACAGCCATGGAATTTGAACGCATTCATAACCTCCTGATCAGTAGTCCAACATCTTAACCACTGAGCAGCTACTGCCATTTTAGTCAAAATTTTAAATACAATGTAAATTTTAAATATAAAACAACTCTAAAAACTATGAAATGCTTTTCACTTTCTTTAGCAATATCCTCACTGTACCGGGGAACTATGTGTTTATGGGTCTTCAACTCCTGTGCTCAGTTCTAGGCAAATTACCAACTATTTCAGACATGTGTAACTTTTGTTGTTGTTGTTATGGTTGAATCTTGCTTAATGGTATTTGTAACTGCAGAAGTATTTTTAATGTTAATTTTCTGTTTTGGTTAGGTCAACAACAATCTGTCATTTTTTGTGTTGAAAGTTCTCTGGTTTCAACTATTTATAACCCTGCTTTTATGTGAACGTCCACATATGATTTAGCACAATGCAGAAACAAAATTTGTTGTGCAACAAAAGGGAAAAAGAAGTTATACTCCTTAGAAAGTGTGCATCTGGATGACAATAAACATTATTAATTTTATTAATTACATTTATTTTGTATCAATAATCTATTGACACACATCTATTGAGTGTATTAATAGATTTTTGATACACTTAATTAATAATAATTAAATTTAACTGACTGAACTACTACTACTAACTAATAATGATTATAAGAAATATCTGTATTTTAACTTAAATGTAGAATGTGTATTATCTTATAAATAATTAACAGTAGTTAACATCAGAAAGTTAACAGTAGTCTAACAGTAGTTAATATTTCCAGCTACACCCAGCACTTTTTCATGTATTCTAACAGCACAAGAAATGAATGTGTGTGTGAATTAGAAGGATGAGAAGTACTGTTGAAATATAAATTGTCATCCAATCATCAACTCTCCTCAAGAGCTGAGTCTAGAGCACCAGCACCACAATTTGCCCAGCCTCTGTTCCATAAGATTAGGATCCAGAAGCACTGATCTAAAACCACAGAATTACTTGTTGTTCGATACCACAAACTGGATGGAGCCACAGGATTCTCGCGATCCTCAAACAGCCTAATCAATTCTTATGTCGAGACAAATTGGAAATAAGGCTGACAGAGACAGTACTTCTAATGGCTTTCCACTGACTCCTGACATTTTCCCCCACTCAATCAAGAGGCTTATGGTAACATCTAAGTGTTATTTGCTTAATGGCTTTCAATTATTTCAGAAATGTTCCAGTAAAATTATAAAAGAATGTGATGGATCAGGTGGATTTGATTAGTAGACTAGCGTGGACTTGAAATAATTCCATCCTTTTTCAAATGGGATTATCTACTGGGTTATGGATGAACAGATAACGTCCTATTACGTTATTCCTGTGCTGTAATATTCATATTGAGATAGGGGTATAACAGCAGGAATAACAGAGGGGGAGAGACTTGTAGGACGACTTTCACACACACACACACACACACACACACACACTAACGAATTGGAAATCACTGCTGTCTGGTTTACAGATTATACAAATTGTCTGAATAACGGATTACATTTTTGAAAAAATAACTAAATAACGAAGTACTTAAATGGCATACCTAACGCGTTAGATTACTCGTTACATCAAAAAAGTAATCCAAGTACTCTAACGTGTACTCTTTCTTACTTTGAACACCAACACTGGTTAGGTGTGATCTCCACAGCTTTTTAACATGTTTAAAGTTTTGTCACATTGGTGCAGGACTATAATATGTACTTTTATGTTTTTTGGAAATCTGCATGTTATGGTCTGTGGAATTTGGACTGTTTTATACAGTGTATATAAGATGGCGATGAAAGCAGGCCACATAAAGAATGTACATATCAGCATCATATAGCACAATGCAAGTGATTTTTATACTTGACAAGAAAATGGGAAACATATGACTGCTTGTATAGAAATGGCCTATGAGTGTCAATATTTGGATATTTTATCTCACTTTATATTGAAAACGTAACATGCCATTTTGCTAAATATTGCATGAGTTCATGACAGGAAAATCCTCTGTTCAGTCGTAGCCTAAATGTTCAAGTGCCATGCTCTGAATATAGTGTGGTTCCTTTTCTCCACCCTTCCTTTTCTCCATCCCTCTGGTACAGACTAATCTCATTTCATCTTAGACTTTGTTCAAGAACATTACATGCTGCTTACATAAGTTTCAGGAAACTGTAACCCAGACTTTAAGTTAATATTGTGGTCAACCCCCTTGACAATTATGATGGTGTTTTTTTTTCTTTTTAAAGGAGATACATCTCCTACATAAAATGTCCTTTTTCATCTTAATAGCTTTAATTCAGGATGATAAGGATATTTTACTTATCCACTAGTGGGGCTTCCAAGGCATATTAGCTCATTCGCTAAAAATACTTTATCGTGGTGCTCTTGTTCTTATCCATGTACCAAGCATTTTATTATGCATAATGTTATGACTTTGTCTCTAACTGATTCTGATTCACTTCCATTGACACCCATTCGGATTTCACGTGATAAGCCAACTACAACAGACTCCAGATGCAAGACTCTAGAATCAACTCTAAAGATTTTCGTAGTCCTCGCTTCAAATGTTAATGCAATGACATTCATCTGGCCCAAAAAACATAACTGAGCAGTTATTTGACGTTTTTATATAAAGCAGGGATTCGTAAAGTCAGAAAATATGTGTTCTGAACACATTCCGAACATTTGGCCTGAAATGCTGAATCTGTATCAGATCAGAGTTGATATATTTGGAAAATCAGTTCACTGATGCAGTTTTTGTAAATGCAGTTTACAGTACAGTACAGTATGTTGGTGGTTAACTTACACCCTTTGTGAATAATTCCTAATTTTATTAAGCAAATGTGGTTTAAAAAATACTACTTAATTTATTATGTTAGGGGCGTAGCTATCCTGAAATGAATTATAGTATCTATTCTCCATTTTATTATTCTTTCATTTAAAAGTAGGTTGCAGTGCCAGAGCCATGTGTTCCACTCAGTATAAGTGAGAAGCAGAAGTGCCAGAACAGAGCTGTAAAATAATCAGGTGTCACTACTATGAGTGATTCCTGACTAGTAATATTATACTTGAGGTAGCAAAGTATAACAGACAGACAGACAAAACAGACAGGTAGACAGACTGTGGGAGTGGAATATCACAACACAGTCAAATCTAAAAGCTCTATTGTTGCATGGCAACCTTGAGTCCTTGTGCTGATTCAACAGCAAGAGGAGGCTGTGCTCCAACATGCGAATTTAACAAGAACACTTCTACACTAATGTGTAAAATCCCTGCTATTAATGCTTGTCTGCCCCAAGCCAAGGGTGCTAGTACAGATTTTGGGCTCCCTAACAGGCTATTGCCCACTATCCCCATTACATTGCCAGACAGTTTTTGTTGCCTGAGATTTCACTTGGACCTCCATGTCTATTTGGGTCCTTGGACTTATACCATTGCCACACACACACACACACACACATGTGCATGCACGCGATTGAGAGTGGTCTGCAACCTACACATCCAGCTAGCAGTGGTTTTATAGTGGTTTTTTTTCCTATGATGAATAGGGTATAGGGTTGGTGACACGATCTGAACAGATGGGCCAGAGTGCATATTTAATACTAGTGGTTTTGTTGCATAGCAATGGATTTCTGACTAACAGATCACATTGGGAGGTGAAACAAAAAATAATATTTGAATTGACCAACCTTGAATACACATATATATATTTCTGGGGGGACATTTATTTCTCATGTTTGGGTATGTTCCTGGCACATGGAATGTGGCATGCAGATAATGTAAGCAGTTTCAGCTTTTTTTCTTTTAAGAAAAGCAGTTGGTCTTAACTGATGTATCAAGGAATATTCAGAAAAAAGGCTTTATTTGTCACATATATTTTACAGCATAAAAAAATATATAAAACTATACATAAATAAGCTGTTGTTATAGATATTTGGTTTAAACCTATACACACAGCCCCCGTGAAAAAAAACACCCTTCTTAACAGTGTTTGACTGATGTTGATGGTACTTAGTTAGTAACCTAGTAACCAGTGTAAGGACATATCCAAAGATAGAAACTTTTGTAAGTCGGTCTGGATAAGAGTGAGTGAATGGATGAATGGTTGGATGGATGGACAGATATATTACAGCACAGTGGAATTAATTTTTCGCACATCTCAGTGAGTTAGGAAACTGGAGTCAGAGCGGAGACAATCCCTGATGATACAACCCCTGGAGAAAAGGGGTTAAGGGCCTTGCTTCAGTACCCAGCAGCTTGACAGTGCTGGAGCCTGAACCCTGGATCTTCTAATCGGAGACACAAAGGTTTAACTGCTGACCCACCACTACTCACCATTTGAATCTAAAGTACAACTTACATACCAATGAAACAAGTGTGCGGTTTCATGCCTAGTAAAGAAAATTAGAACAGTATTTGATGGACCCAGGCACTTTAATACATATTATATTATCAAGCGTGCTTTACGCGTGAGAACGCAAAACAGGATGTGATGCGATAAGCTGGTTCACTTTTAATTACCCTAATCACAAACAAATAAAAGTAAGTAGTGTTACCATCTCGACTCTGAGCTTCCTGATCTTCCCATCCAGCCCGTGCTCCCCGCTGTCTGCGCTCTCCTGCTGGGTGACTTTGCTCTGCTCTCCGCGCTGCGCTGCGTCCTGACGCATCCACCTGAGCAAACCTTCCGGCGTCTTCCTCCCAACCTTCACCTCCAGCTCTTTCAGATCGGGCATACATTCACTGCCGCTAACTTCTTCCATCATCTGGGCTTTAAAAAAAAAAAAAAAAAAAGAGCTGCGGATTTCTAAAGTCGTGTCGAGCTGACAGGCTGCTTTTAGACCGGGGTGAATGAAACCATGCAGCAGTAAGATCCAGCGACCATTCCCACTGCCCACTCAGCTCCTGCCTTCATGAATGAGACTCAGGCTATGAAAAGGAAAATCGTCCACAGAAAAATACAGTCTAGGGAGATTCTTCTAAAAAAAAAAAAAATACCGTATTGTTTATTTTCTCCCAAAATAACGTCCATCCTCAGGTGCGCAGCAGCGAGACCCTTTCCAGTCCAGTCCAGTCCAGTTCAGCATCATTTGCCACTATGACCGCTCCATTCGATCGGAATGTGACAGCAAGTGGAGAATCTGTTCTTTGTGAAAAATTATAAGACACACACTAATCTTCCGAATCTGATGAACTCAGTGGCTCAGTTTTGCCCCGTCGCAGTGGCAAAAGCTGAGCCGCAAATTCCACCTGCATGACAGCCAGTGCTGAATACAACAAGCACACATCACTGCGAGGTACTGCCGTAAATACTGTAGTATAACCGCACACTCTCTCTCTCTCTCTCTCTCACACACACACACACAACCGTAATTACACACCACGGAGTCTCCTTTCAATCCCACACTTATTGTAGGTTTGTATACATGCTAATATAAATAAATAATAAATAATAATAACAACAGCAACGGTGGCTTAGTGATTAGCACGTCGCCTTGCACCTCTGCTTGGTGTGTTTCCTCCAGGTACTCCGGTTTCCTCCCACAGTCCAAAGACATGATTAATTAGGTTAATTGGCGTTTCTAAAATTAGCTGTAGTGTGTGTTACTGTGTATGTGTCCCTCCCCCGCGAACCCGAATACAGGATTAAACGGTATAGAGGATGAGTGAGTGAGTGTTAATCAGTAAGTATTATTTATATATGATTCATATTATTTACATACATACTGTATGACTGTGTAATTTTTTAAACACTTTTTACATAATTCATGATAAGTAGTACCTCCAGCTATTAGGGGAACAAATGCTCTGTGTGTGTGTGTGTGTGTGTGTGTGTGTGTGAAGTTTCCATCTTTTCCACATACCTGGTGGGTTTCCTCTGGTTACTCTGGTTCCCTCCCATAGTTCAAAGATGTTTTGTAGGCTAATTGGATTTTTTTAATTGCCTTTTTTTTTCTATTATTATTTTAGGTGAAATTGCCAGCAGGCTATGAATGGATGTATGTTTGTGTGGATTGGCATCCCATCCAAGGGTATCCATGCCTTGTGCTTTAAGCGCCCTGGAATAGGCTCCAGTACCCCGTGACCCTAGACAAGGTACAGTAAGTAGTACAGAAAATAAATTATTAATAATAACTGAATAAATTTCAAAACAGTACGAATAATCCATGTCTAAATGCTACAATGACCAGATCATTTGAATTGATCACATTATTATTATTATTATTATTATCACAATTATTTTACATCAATCTAAACATGAATTATAAGCTAGCCCACTGGAGGAGTAAAAGCTCAAATGTGAGCACAGGACCATGTTTTGACTGCACAAAAACTTTGACTAAGCTTAACTCTGGTAGCTAACACTGTGTATTAACATAGGACAAGCATATGATTTTACTGTACATACTACAGTAATCCAGATGTGCTGTACATAATTTAAATGAAGAAACCATTTATATATATATATATTTTTTTTTTTTTTTTTTTTTTTTTAACCAGGCAACAAACAGACCCACTAAACCTCACACCTACCTACCTGTTCCCACATGTACACACACTTATTCTTGCTCAGTGACTAGGTTATGTGCACATTTAATGACCATTTCATTTGCACTACATCATTCTGATGTCATTGTACACATCTCAAAGTATATTTATACTGTATATGTGCACATATTCATACATGTATTTAAAAAAATCTTTTTTTAGAATTTAATGTCTACTTAAGTATACAGTACATCATGTGTATATATAAGTATACATTACATGCACATATTGAAAAAAGGCACATCTGCTTGCACTTGTACAATGACAATGAAGGTATGCATATTCATCTGTACAGTACATGTAATGAATGGTTGTAATTTTAGCACAGTTTGTAATTGGTCTAATTCAGTACTTAATAAACCTGCTGAACTACACATGTTTGATCAGTTGTGGTTTAGCAGGGATGTCAAAAAAATCTGTGCAATTTTAAAAGTATGCTCCAAACACAACTGGTCGCTTGTAAAAATGTGATTTCCTTTTCTTTTTTCATTTTTTTAAGCTACCTGTCACATTCAATAAGTTAGTCTCATATTTTCTCCTACCTCATTTTCACTCCATGGACATAGTGCTTCCAGGACATGATGTAATATAGCCTAGTCCCCAAACAATCATCTCTGCAACATCAGATAAGAGGTTTGGAAATTTGTATGTCAATTTGACTTCTGTGCATAACAGGGATAGGTTTAAATGTGTAAGGTGAATTTTAAAATGTTTTTCATTTGATTGTTTTATAGTAAATTTGTATGTAATTTGTAACAAAAAGCTTCAGTGTTCTTTACTTTAGTATTGTACACAATATGAAAATACATTTTGTGTGGTGATATAAAAAAACACACACATGTGGTCACAATGTTATAGTAAACAGTACATGCGCGCACAAATATTGACCATACAAGTCACGCATGCGCTCTGATTACTCACAATCCCACAGTGCGAGAGAGGTGAAGAACTATTGTCTCAATATAATACTCGTATGTTAATACTCATATATCAATACTTTGGTTGCGTATATTAATATGCTCGTTTGGTTGGATTGGTTACTCACAATCCAAGGTTCCACTGTATTATGTATTTTTTTAAAAACATTAGACAGCTATTAATTATACAGCTAAAATGATAATATTTAACTATTGTTTATTTTGATATTTTATAGTAAGGATATGGTTTTCTTTTGGGTACTCTGGTTTCCTCCTACATTCCAAAGACATGCAAATTAGGTTAACCCGTAGTGTGTGAATGCATGTGTGAATTTTGCCTAGAGATCCTATCATGGATGTAAAAATGTGAATAAATATAATGGTTAGCACTGGCGTCCACTGTCCCTAGTTGGACTACAGAGGTTCCTACTGTATATATAGGCAGGGTTCAGGGTGCCAATCCATCCCAAGGCACACACTTACTACAGGCAATTCTGGAACGCCAATTAACCTAATCTGCATTTCTTTGTACTGTGGGAGGAAACCCACCAAGCACGGGGAGGACATGCAAACTCCATGCATAACAGACCCAGGGTGGGAATCGAACTCCGATCCTGGAGGTGCAAGGCCACAGTGTCCTACACCACCATGCCACCCGTGGAATATAGATATATATTGGTCTGTCTTTTCTTCATTCAAGATAATGTAGTATACTGTATGAGGGACCTTTTAAATATAGCAGATTGGTTTAAAGTCCCTTGAATAATGTTATAATATTTAGAGCTTATAAAGGTAGAATAATAAGCTGAAAGCTTCCACTGGTGTTTTAAATGCCATATTTCTTGAAACTCAATTAGACTCTCCTGGTTTAAACTCTCATGAATTACTAATATTATACTCATAAACTTGTACTTACTTGAGAAATTGGTCTATCCAATATGAAAGTAGAGAAGACAGTGAGCAGACAGTAGAGCTCACAGGCCAAAAAGAAAAAGATAATATCATTAAAAGTCTGCAGGTAGCAAAATGGAAAAGTCATCATGGAGGAAAACCGAACAGCAGGGGAAACAGTAATACCTCATTTTAAGATTTTTCATACTTAACTAAACAAAGGGGATCAGCGAGGATTCAATTAATCCAACCTGAAGACAGAGCTTTATGACCAGTTCTGTTCCTTTTGCATTGTTGTCGCATTATAGGGCTATTCACTCTTTATTAAAATTCTGCTTTATTGTAATTTTAGGGATTATGGAAACATTCTGATAAATTATCTTGATGAATTGGTTTGTGTTTTCTATGGGAAATGCCATTTCGGGGTGCTGATTATTCTAGCTTCAGTGCTTTGTTGACCTCTAGTGGTCAGCATGGGAATTGCAAAATAATTTGCAATGACTGCAATCAATCAATATAGGTGCTCTCAATAAATTAGAATATCATCAAAAAGTTAATTTAATTCAATTATTTAATTCAAAAAGTTAACCTCATATAAATTAATATCAAACAGAAATATATATTTT
Organism: Clarias gariepinus; assembly: GCF_024256425.1. Classification (NCBI taxonomy): domain Eukaryota; kingdom Metazoa; phylum Chordata; class Actinopteri; order Siluriformes; family Clariidae; genus Clarias; species Clarias gariepinus. Next base: position 11,510,161 of record NC_071105.1, on the reverse strand, counting down.
AAGTGTTTATTTCTTTGGCTTACAATTATGATTATGGCTTACAACTTGGGAAAAAAAAAAAAAAATTGTATCTCAGAAAATTAGAATGTTACTTAAGACCAATAAAAAAAATGTAACACAGAATTCTTGTGTTGTGTTGCATTCATGATCATCGATCCACCCCTTTTAGGAACCTCTGCAGTCTAACAGTGCTGGCCAGTGGTGGCCATTTATTTATTCCCATTTTTTACATCCATGGTAGGACCTCTGGTCAGTATTTACACACTACAGGCAAGTAGACAATTAGCCTAATCTGCATGTGAGAATCTTGGACTGTGGGAGGTACCTGGGGTACCCTGAGGAAACACACCAAGCATGGGGAGAACATGCAAACTCAGAGCATGCACACAGACCCCTGGAAGTGCAAGGCGACAGTGCTAACCACTAAGCCACCGCACCGCCTACATTAATAACAGTGGTTGACAGTTCGTGCCTGTGATAAAATCACAGCGTTGTTGTTACTCAGGATAACACTTAAATGTTTTACTAATTACTTCCCTGATGCTTATTCCTTCAATAATTAAAGTGGTTTCTCTGAAAACCCATTATGTTAAACCTGATTACAAAAAGATGCATACTATAAGCAAGCCCTCTTCCTCTGAAATGGCTATTTTACTGTATAAAGTATTTAAGATGCATGAAAAGAGCAAACAATATACTACTCCATTAACTATTCATAACATTTCTTAAAATGGGAAGTATCCTTCAGGATGTTTTGAAACAATTCAACATGGCTGAAGACAAAGCAGGTGTGTCTCCAGACAGGCATTACTGTTCACATACCTGTCTTATCAATTCCTCCGTTCTAACTCCACATTTATTGACTAGTAAGTGCAGCAAACCATTAGTGAAAGAGAAGAGCACTTGTTAAGCCACATCATTCTTTTAACCTCCCCACCCTTCCTTAGCTTCGCCTGGGTAAACCTGTATTTCCTGTTCTTGCTACAACATTACAGTGTTTTTAGTGTCTTGCACTATCAGTATTAGAATGTTTCATGGTGAAGAGACGACCATGGAAGAGAGCACAGAGGACGACCTTGAGTCTCTGATTGAAAGCTTGGATTTCATACCGGGACACTTTCACCTGCCGCTGAACCTAAACATCGAGTCAAGTGGGCCATCCACCCTGCGTCTGCGTGACATACAGATGAAGCGAGAGAACTTACGAGCTGAGCTGGAGCTTGAGATGGGTAGAATGCAGTATGCTGTGCGAAACATGCTGGGCTTGCTAGCTTACCATGTTGATGAGCTGGAAGAAGCTGAGGAGATTTTCCGTAATATCTGCCAGGAGGATCCAGGAAACCTTAATGCTTGGGCCAACCTGGCTCACGTGTATGAGCGGCTCAGACAGGAGAATAAGGAGAGCGAGTGTTTAGAACGTGTAAAAGAACTCATGGATATGGAGACCAGTGAGAGCCCAACAGAGGGCAGGATCAGGGCAGCTTGGTGCCTGACGGAGCAGGCTTTCGCTCAGCTTCATGATGTGGAGATGGAGAGAGAGGAAGACCTGCAGGAACGACTGACCTCTGCCCTCACCCTGTATAACCGAGCTCTCCACTATGGTGGTGACCTGGTGAGACTACATATATTCAAATCTGGTTATTTGTATGTAATAATTTATACAGAAATTCACACATTATCTGCCTGTTGATTTTTTCAGGTACCGCAAGAAGAGAAGTGGAGCTGGTATTTTAAAATGGCAACAATTCACATAAGGTATGCAATTCTCCACATTTAACATAACTGTTAATACCCACTATACCTCATACTATACCTTCACTTTGCTCTATAATAGACAATAAAAAGCTCTTCCAGACATACGAGGCATTCTTTTAAAATTATCTTGACTTTATAGATTATATGGATTTGCCAATTATTCAAAGGATTTGGAAGACGCCAAGCTTGCACACTTTAACAAAGGTCTGACATTGCTAGCGGAGATTCTTAATTCAGACACGACACACCTCAAAGGTAAACATCCACGTCTTATTAACATTTTCACCCACAAAGGCTTTAGCTATTAATTCTGCTATTCACTTTTCAGCTTTTTATTTGGCTTTGCTGCAGCTTCTGCAGGCTTTGAAAGCTTGTTTTGCCTTTTACAAATGGCTTTTATAAGTCAACATGGTTTAGGTGAGAGGTTGACGAGCTGTTAATTAACAGTCCAAAAGTCACAGACCTGCCTGTCTAGTCATTACTGCCTCTTCTTCATACCTCTCTCTTCTCTGTTCTTAGCACTTGCCTGGTGTTACATTGGTCTAATGCTTGAGAGGAAAGACGAGTTCTCCACCGTCCCAATGTCAGTTCATGACTGTGGCCTGTCTGGATCTGAGCCGCTGTCATGCTACGGATCGGTACTGCATGTTAATCCAGAAGATCTATAGATTAGTTGTTAAGGTGTTGAGGAATGTTAGCACTAAATTAGCTACAGTAATTTTGTGGTATAACTAATATTCAGATTGTATTTTATCCCTGATGGCTTGTAGTATATGTTTGATGATAATAACACTACATTCTTACATTAAGACGCTCCGGAAGGAAAAATATTGTCTTCTTTGGATGTGTTTACAGGGAATCAAACTGGCCACAGATGACGCATTTACATTGAATCAGCTAGCCAATGTCTTTTTTCGCTCAGGCAAGCATGAGATGTCAATGGGCATCTGTAACATGGCCTTAAATGTGCTGCCTGATGCAGAGCTAAACTGGAAAGCGTACTGCACTCGAGCTAAGGTATGTACAGCTCCCGAACACCAAACAGTATACTGTAGAAATATAGTCTTCTCCAAAAGTGTCAGAATTTTAATTCATGTGCTTTTGCTATGCATTAAAGACACTTAAATTTGAGATAAAAAAAAAAATAAAAATAATAAAAAAAAAAATATATATATAAAGTATTATATATCAGAATCTTTTTTATTGCACATATTTACATCTAAATGTGTTACACAAATTAGAACATTGCAGCTACTGTATTGTTAGACCCCTCCCATTTTTTAGGTGACTGAAAATATCAATAAACATTTCTGACAGGTGTTTTTTGTTGCCCAGGTGTGACCTTGACTATTTAAACAATTTATAGCTCTGCATTTCTATCCTGGGTTTAACCTGAGTGGACTACATTTTTTGTTAAACGGCATAAACCAACATAAAGACCAGAGAGCTGTCTAGGGCAGAAAAGCAAAGAGGGAAAGTATATAGGGTTCCAGGGGGGGACCTGAAGATCTCAAGCGACTTAGGCCAGAGGCGGGGAACACCCTGGAGGAGGTGCCAATCCATAGCAGGACACACACACATACTGTACAGGCACTCACACACTTATTCACACACTATGGGCAATTTGGGGAAAGCCAATTAGTCCAATCTGCATGTCTTTGGACTGGGAAAAAAAAACCGAGTACTCAGAGGAAACCCACCAAGCACGGTGAGAACATGCAAACATCATGCACAGATAGGCGGGAATCGAACCCAGACCATGGAGGTGCTAACCACTAAGCCACCATGCTGCCTATATACTGTATATAGTAAAAATTAGAAGGCAATTTTTTTTTGCCCGTAGTGTGTGTGAGTGTGTGTGTATTTGTGTATGTGCCCTGCGATGGATTGGCACCCTGTCCAGGGTGTACCCTGCCTCGTGCCCTAGGTCTCCTGGGATAGGCTTTAGGTCGCCGCAATCCTGAATGAAGATGAGAAGATGAGTGACTGAGAGTAGGTCGAACATAGTGGAGTTAGTGCAACCGTTCGCTGATGTCAGTGGATTACTGACGCATCTTATATTATCCTGGCTTGAAATGGGCACTGCATCCAGTGGCTGGGATTTGTGCATTGGCTGGGAATCTGTCCATTAAATCCTACCATTAAACCCACCATTACAACACCAATGCCCAGATATGCAACCAAATTTTAAGTGTTATTAACTTTAAAAGTAGTAAAATCTGGTACAATACATTCACTCATCTAACAATTGGATGTTTTCTCTCAAAATATAAAATTTTCCAAGGTAACCAAATTTTTATTTTTTGTAAACAACAGTGGAATTCTGATCTAAACTGAATATCTTCACTGTAAAAAAAAAAAAAAAAAAAAAAAAACATAATTCACTTTCCCATTCCAATACTTTCAAAGTGGAAAGTGATCTTTCTTACACATAATCTATTATTGTGTTGCTGCATCAACAGTTTAAGCATGAAAGCTAACAAAAGTTCAGTTTATAAATGGTATTTGTTGCTGGAGGTTCTTGCCATGCAAAGAAAACATTCATATTCACATTAAAGTAAGAAAGTTGGTACATACTGTATCATCAGGGGAAAAAATACAGTTAAATTCATGTGAAATCACTTACAGGTTGCAGTGTAGGTTTAAGAAAATATAAGAGGTTATTGAAATTACTCTTAGATTATAAATCGATCTTCTTTCATTTTTAAGCATTCTGCAAGTCCAAGCAATCAGTTAAAAAAATTGGCTAATAGCTGTTTCGTATTCTCTCTCCAGCTTAAAATCGCAAGCTTTGTGAAGGCCTTGGACCAAGCTAAGTTGGGGCTGAGTGGGATTCCTGATCGTCAGGACTTGAGAGATGCCCGAGCTGACCTTGAGCGGGTGCTGAGTGTTCAGCCTTGTCTCAGTACTCACCTGGAGATGGGACAGGTGAGATAAGATGCCTTCATGCTCAGCATAATAGTGCATGCCATGTTAGTATGAACCTGAGTGACACATAATATCACTATGCATTGTTGTTCAGAAGAGGATGGGTTTCCTTTTCGAGTTTAATTCCTCTTTTTCTCATGTCGTCTTGGCGAGTTTTTCCTTGCCAATCTCACTTGCAGCTTACTCCTAACAGATATAAAGCTGAATTCATATCCATATGGACTTCTGTAAAGCTGCTTTGTGAAAATTGTTTATTACTGTCTATTGTTAAAAGTAGTACATAATAAAAAGTATTGAGTTGAACTTTACAGAGTGGTCCAAATTCAATTCAATTTCAATTCAAATTTATTTATATAGCACTTTTAACAATGGTCATTGTCTCAAAACAGCTTTACAATGTATGGATCATTAGGCAAAAAAATGTATTTATAAGTATAAATTTGCTCAAAAATGGCATATCTTCCTCCTTTAGTGCAACAATTGTTCTGGACCAATCCCTACAAGTTTTTGACTTCAGCTGACCTGTAGGCTACTGTAGGTCTTGCAACTGAAATAAAAAGAAAAATATCATATTTTACAGTATATAATGGAAGATGCCAGTGGATCCAGAATGTTGGGCCATCCTTTTACAGTAAAGGAGCAATTACCAGTCCTGTCGAGTATAATTGGCCTAAATTTACAACATATATATGTACTGCTGATTTATTTTGTACTCATGCTCATGTTTATAAAGGGCAATCAGCAATAAAGTGCAGTGTGTTCACAAGACAGCTGATTTATATTTAATGGCACCCACTATTCTCCATAAAAAGTAAAGCTTAGAAAGAATTTAAAATAGAAAATATGAAATCTAATTGTTCAAAGATTGTCTCCATAATTCACAAAATTTGTATCAAGGTTCAGATTATTGAGCATGCTTACTGTATACGAAAACTCACATTTCAAACATTTTCTGTAGTAACTGGATCCTTCTAAGTACCACATTTTATTGGTAAATGCTTCTGTAAACAATTTATGAATACATTTACATTATTACATTAAATATTAAAAATGTTACGAACCTTTAATATATTTAAAAATGTACAACTCTTCCATCACACCTATCTTTTGTCAGGTCTACTACTACATGGGTGTGGATGCCGTGAAGGAGAGTATAATGGTGGATGAGATGGCAGTGAATCAGGCTTTGGTCAGCCTGGCACAGGCCCTGAAGTGCCCACTGGGTTCCTCTCTGCCAGAACTACAGCTCCTCCGTGGCCGCTGCTTGCTGCTGAAAGGAGAAGAGGAGAATGCCATCGACTGCTTTAGACAATCGCTCGAGCTAGAACGACCTGGAAGCTGTGAGCAGCAGGCACTGCACTTTCTGCTAGAGGCTCTGTTGACCATCTTCACCAAAAGCACAGGGGACATGTCTCACATTTTTTCCCAATTGGAGGACTGTGTAAAGCAGGCTGAGGAGAGACATGGCATTGACACAGTCCGGGCAGAGCTTAGGCTGTTATGCAGGACATATACTGACGAAGTGGCAGAGCTGTCAAGGGAAATGGTCAAGAGAGGGAAGCTGGGAATGGTGAAGAGACTGCTGAAGAGCATACAGCCCCAGGATAAACTACCTCTGGGCAGATCTCTGTCTGTGTAGGAGGAAGATGATGAAGAGGACCTGTAAGCATTGGACAACCTGGGACTGAATTATACCTTATGTAAATGCTTTGTGAAGGGATTTTCAAGGGCTTTCCTGGACTGCTCAGTCATTTCAAATATAATGGTTACTATTACTGTTGAAAAAAAGCAGTAATTTAACAAATTTACCAGATTAAAAGAAGAACAAAAACATTCCTGTTATTGCAACACAATGAAACAGTGACATTCTAAGTTTTAAAGGGGAGTATTTGCTGTATGTGCATTTTTCCACCTTCTTATTCAAGAATGTGGTTAAATCTTTTTCTTATAAACAATACACTGATGAAAATAAATAAATAGAGTCACAGGTTACTGGTATGCTTTATGAATAAATATAAAGAAATTAGCTTAATTTTAAAAAAAAGTTGCTGGAGGATACTAAATACTAAATTCAAAATGTAACTATTATGTGTATATATAAAAGAAAATATCATCACAACACATCAAAATAACACAAGATCATGCAGTATTTGCAGAGCTTTAATAAGTCAAATAAAACAAAATGAAATTAATTTGTTAAGAAATCGTGTTAATGTTTTGGCTATATAACATTAAGGAATCAGTATGTGGTGAAATAACCCTGATTTGCAATTACAGCTCTCATGTGTTTGGCTCTCCACCAGATATTCCCATTGCTGTTGGGTAACTTTATACCACTCTTCTTGTAAAAAAGCTCAGCTTTGCTTAATGGTTTGTGGACTATTCATATTCCTCTATGACATTCCACAATTTTTCTGGAATAAAATGCAGTTGTCACTTTTTTTTTACAGAGCTATTCCACACAGCCTATATAAGACAATTTTTTAATTAATTATTTTTTTATTAATTAAATAAAAAAATTAATCGATTAAATTATATATTTTTTTACCCTAATTTTTTTATTTAACAAGACCTAAAGCTGTTATATGTAAAGTTTTCTGTACAGAGACAAATATGGGTTTCTGGTGACTTGCTGACATGTTAGGCTGGAATTTTAAATGAGAAAGAAAAACAGAGCTTGTATGGGACAACAGTTTATAGCTGTTTTAATATATATAATAAAAGGAGGGGGCATGCTCTTAGACATTCCACAACAAAAAAGCATGATGTCATTCACTAACACACTAAAACATATTAATTAACAAATCATTATGGTTTTACACTTTTAGGAGGATGTTGTAATGGGTCATAAGAAAATAATCAATGATGAGGCAGTGTGTTACCATCAAATTAGAAGCAGAGTTACAACCCCAAAGTTGATAATTTTTCTATAACAGCACACACTGTTGTGTTTAATTCTTTATACTTTAAAAGTGAATTGCGGTCACTAGTCACATTTATAAAAAATCTTTATTTTATTTTAATGATTATTTTATATTTATTATATTGCCAAAAAGAATTCCCTCACACTTTAAAATCATCGAATTCAGGTGTTTCAATCACTTCCATGGTTACAGGTGTACGAAATCAAGCACCTATGCATGCCGGCCGCTTCTACAAACGTTTGTGAAAGACTGGGTGGCTCTCAGGAGCTCAGTAACCTCCAGCCTGGTATTGTGATAGGTTGCCACCTGTGCAGTCAATCCAGTCATGAAATTTCCTCACTACTAAATATTCCACAGTCAAGTGGTGTTGTATCAAAGTGGAAGCGATTGGGAATGACAGTAACTCACCTAAGAAGTGTTAGGCCATGGGAAAAATCACAGAGCGGGGTCAGCGGATGCTGTGACATATAGTGCAGAGGTCACCAACTTTCTGCAGGGTCAATAACTACAGACCTGCTAAGACTCCTGCAGTGGTGTAAAGCACGCCACCACTGGACTCGAGAACAGTGGAGACGAGTTTTTCTGGAGTGACAAATCACGATTCTCTGTCTGGCAATCGGATGGATGAGACAGACTTTGGCAGTTAGCGCACCAGTGCACAAACAAGGTCCATAAGGACATAGATGAGTGATTTCGGTGTAGAAGAACTTGACCGGCCTCCACAGAGTACTGACCTCAGTCTGAAAGAACACCTTCACAAATGTGCTTCTGGAAGAATGGGCAAAAATTCCCATTAACACACTTGTAAACCTTTTGGAAAGCCTTCTCAAAAGACTTGAAGCTGTTATATACTCAGCAAAAAAAGAAACGTCCCTTTTTCAGGACTGTGTATTTCAACAATAATGTTGTAAAAATCAAAATAACTTTACAGATCTTTATTGTAAAGGGTTTAAACAATGTTTTCATTGCATGTTCAATTAACCATAATCAATTAATTAACATGCACCTGTGGAATGGTCGTTAGGACCTTAACAGCTTACAGAAAGTAGGCATTTAAAGTCACAGTTCTAAAAACGCAGGACACTAAAGAGACTTGTCTACCGACTGTGAAAAACACCCAAAGAAAGATGCCCAGGGTCCCTGCTCATCTGCGTGAACGTGCATTAGGCATGCTGCAGGGAGGCATGAGGACTGCTGATGTGGCTAGGGCAATAAATCGCCATGTCCGCACTGTGAGACGCCTAAGACAGCGCTACAGGGAGACAGGAAGGACAGCTGATCCTCCCCGCAGTGGAACAACACCAGCACAGGATCGGTACATCCGAATATCACACCTGCATGACAGGTACAGGATGGCCACAACAAATGCCCGAGTCACACCAGGAACACACAATCCCTCCATCAGTGCTCAGACTGTCCGCAATAGGCAGTCCATGAGGAGGAGATGCACTGCAGTACTTCAAGCAGCTGGTGACCACACCAGATACTGACCAGTACTTTTGATTTTGAGCCTCCCTTCATTCAGGGACAGATTGGGAAACATTTTTAGTTTATGTCTTATGGTGTTGACTCTTTTAGTGTTCAAACAAATATTCACACATTAAGTTTACTGAAAGTAAAAACAGTTGAAAGTCAGAGAACGTTTCTTTTTTTGCTGAGTATAGCTGTAAAGGGGGCGGGGCCAACATCATATTAAACCCTATGGATTTAAAATTGGATGTTACTCAAGTTCATATGCATGTGAAGGCAGGCGAGCAAATACTTTTGGCAATATAGTGTATAATTTGGATCCTAAAACATATTTTGGTCAGGGTTGAAAAATGTGTGATGTTACTTTTATTGTTATTATTACACTGCTTGACTAGAAGAAAAGTCAGCATTTCAAAAGGGCCAGAAATCACAGGTAAGTTTTATAGTGAAAACAATACCATTTGCACACAACCTGACGAGAATTAACAGAATTGGGACTAAATAGCTGTATGGACATAAAACCAATTATGAGTAAGACTCAACTGAAATAAAGTATTCAATTTGCTAGGAAGCATAAATATTAGAAAGCAATGGAAAAAAGGTCATGTGGTCTGATGAGTCCATAGTGATGAGCGCGGTCACGATGAGGAGAGAAGCGCATGAAGCGACGTACTCAACAGGCAACATGGCCAGTGGTCAGGTCTTGACTCAGCAACCTCATAGGGCAATAAAATTGAGTTATATGATGACATGAATGTACTCAGTGATAAGGTTATCACATCCATATGATAACCTTTTTTTTTCTTCTGTGATGGCATGGACATATTCCAGGACTCTAATTGTATAGGAGTTGTTCTATGAGGATGAGAAATAATTTTCACACATGGCCTGGCCACCACATTGAACATCATAGTATTCACACAAAATATTGTGTGTGAGAGACATTTTCTGACAGGCAGTGTATTTAAATTGTGTATGCAGTGTATCCTAAGCAGTAACTTTGTATAACAATAACAGACCACTGGGTATTTGCCTCAGCAGTTTTAACTGTCACTTTAAGTTAAAAAATAAATATAATTTCTACACATGAAATTATCCTTGCTGCTAGATGGATACCCATATCACGCCATTTGCTCTTATTATTACAAGATAAAAGTAAAAATTCATGATGCTCAGAGGGAACCTGCATTTGCAAAGCTTTCACTGTTACATCATTTGCACAGAGGTTGGAATAATAAATGTTTACTAAACGTAATATCTATGTGATCTGTAATGACAAGGAGATAATTAGTCTTATTAAATCACTGCTATTTTACAGACTTGACATAGACTAATTAGATCTAATCAAATACTTTGTTGCCTAGCAACGGGCCACTTCAAATAAAAAAAAATAAAAAAAACTTTTTTATTGTGTCTGCATAAATCTTTTCCATTACCATGTAAACATTCTACAAGACAACAGCAATACTATATAACTGCTTAAATTACATATAGTTTGTATACATAATGCACACATTCTTTATATATACATTACTCTCTAACAATGCACTGTGTGGCTGCAACCTCAGAAGATGAGTTTAATAACAGAGTTGGAACAAAATGTGGACCAAAATGCGTTTTTGGAAACAGGTTCAATTAATCAAAACAATTACCACTGATGATAGTCAAGGAGTAACTATTTTAAAATGGACAATATTACGTCCATCCTCTTAAAATTATATTGATTAGAAATAAAGTAGGATGTGGATTTACATGCTCAAATCAGGTAATAAGAACATAACATTTTTATATAAACTTTAGGTATAGCTTCTTATCTTTTCTAATAAATCCCACCTTCTGCATAAATGCCCCTTCGTCTGCCAAAGACACAGTTTAATAATCAGTAATGGAAGCTAAATCTAGATCCCAGATACTTGTCAAGTCAAAATGTAACTCCCATGTAGGACAAAAGTGCCAAAAGTATATAATTATTCCAATAAGAAAGAAACAATCAGATCAAATGTCTCATTCCAATTGAAAATTCATTGTGATCCGGCTGAATCCGGTCAGACGGTACTGGCTGAGGAGTTTACAGTACATGATACGTTTTTATTCTGATTGGGCTATTATTCCAATTATTATTGAAATATTAGTATCTATGTAAACACACCTGGCAATTACATAACATTTTTTTTTACATATAGATGTTTATGTAGGTGAATTAAACTGTGAATAAGTGACCCACTGATTATTAACATGAATCTGACCTCTGGCAAAAGTATAACGTGATCTCAATCATCAGCAGTTACTTACTGTAACTCATACACAAAGTAAAACCACAATTATATTAGGTGTTGAATGACCAATACACTCAGTGTCCTTTAATTATCTTTCATTTCAGTTTATGGATTTTCTTTCCTGATAAAAATTGTTTACAGAATGGCGACCCTTTTACCAACATGATAAAGCTTGGAGTTCCTGCCTTCACAGAACACCTAAACAAAGAGTTGAAGAAAATCATCAGAATAGCAGATGCTACATTCCTTTTAAGAAATGATTCAATTTGACAAGTCTTGAAATATGGAAATTACCCTGGACTCTGAAGGACCTTCAGAAGAGTCGTCTCCAAGTCTACTTCATAAAGGTGCCCCTTCTCATGGTCTTCGCAAAACAGCTATAACGACATGTTCATTATGAAAACCAGGATGTGTCTCAAAAATTACACAAACATTAAATGCAAAAAAAAATAAAAAATAAAAATCATGCTATACTGGATTTAAGATTGATTTGGGTTGAACAGGACTCCGCTCTGACCTGGAGATTTTGTGGCTGATATTTTCTATCCGTGTCCCATGGAGGAAGCTCCTCTCCAAACATGACTGCTAAGTGATCTATAAAGCTGAACAACACACAAAAGACGCAATATTAAATGACCAGGTGACTATAACATGCACACATATAGTACAGTCCAAAAATGGGTCTTGTAGCAATAACCATACAGTGGGGAAATGGGTATTTGATCCCCTACAGATTTTCTAAGTTTGCCCACTTACAAAGAAATGAAGGGTCTATCATTTTTATCACAGGTTTATGGTAAAGGATTGAGACAGAATATCAACCAAAAATCCAGAAAAAGCACATGATACAAATGTTTTAATGTAATAAATTAAGTTGCATTTCTATAAGGGAAATAACTATTTGATCCCCTACCAACCAACAATAATTCTGACCCTCACAGACTGGTTATGTGCCCTTGTGGTACACATATTAATTTAAAAAGGTGCTCCAAACATCAATGTGTATGTGTATAAAAGCCACCTGTCCACAAAATCTCTATCTTCTATTCAAACCTCACCACTATCGGCAAGACCAAAGAGCTGTCAAAGCGTCAGGAACGTCAGGAACAAGATTTTAGACCTGCACAAGGCTGAAATGGGCTACAAGACCATCAGCTAGAAGCTTGGTGAGAAGGAGACAACTGCTGGAGCGATTATTTACAAATGGAAGAAATAGAAAGGAACCATTAATGGCCCTGTATGCAAGATTTCACCTCATGGAGTAAGAATAATCATGAGAAAAATGAGGGGCCAGCCCAGGACTACACAGGAGGAGCTTGTGAATGATCTCAAGGCAGTTGGGACCAGAGTCACCAAACAAACCATTGGTAACACAATACGCCTGCATGGATTGAAATACTTCAGCGCAGCAAGGCTTCCCTTCCTCAAGAAGACACATGTACAGGTTTGCCAATGAACAGAGAACGATTGAGAAACTGCTGTGGTCAGATGAGACCAAAGGTACAGATTGACTTTGCTGCACTGAGGGGCCAATGGATGAGGCCATATGTTGTAAACTTTTGGATAATAACCTCCTGATGATGGGTTGTGGATGGGTCTTCCAGCATGAAAGCCAAGGCAACTAAGAAGTGGCTCAAGAATAAGCACATTAAAGTCATGGAGTGGTCTAGCCAATCTTTAGACTTTAATCCAACAGAAAATCTACGGAGAGAGCTGTAACTTCGAGTTGCCCAGCAACAGGCAAGAAACCTTAAACATTTAGAGAAAACCTGTAAAGAATAGTGGATCAAAATGCTTTCCAAGATGTGTGCAAATCTGGTAATCAACTACAAGAAACGTCTTCCCACTGTGCTTTCCAGCAAGGGTTTCTCTACCAAGTGCTAAGTCATGTTTTGCTTGGGGATCAAATACTTATTTCCCTCATTAAAATGCAACTTAATTCATAACATTTCTATCATGTGCTTTTTCTGGATTTTTGGTTGATATTCTGTCTCAATCCTTTACCATAAACCTGTGATAAAAATTATACACCCTTCATTTTTTTGTAAGTGGGTAAACTTAGAAAATCTGTAGAGGATCAAATACTTATTTCCCCCACTGTATGTATTTTATTACAGGAATAAAATGACAGAACCTAATTAATGACAGCGTGACTTGGCATGAAGTCGCCCTGAAGTGGATTATTTTTCTATAACAGCACATCCTAAAGTGTCTTATTCCTCTAATGTGACAATGATTAGTTATATATCTAATGAAACTCCTTTCCTGGTATCATTTCTCATTTAGAGAAGCTTTCTTTATTTCTCTTACTTTAAGTTAATTATACAAAAATGTTATCCGCGTCCATAAAGACAATATAAACTAAATAGATGTCTCATAAATAACTAGTAAAACCTCTAGTACCTAGCATCAACAAGTATCCATTATTTTCTCTGTTGCATAACACTCATTAATATACTGTATTTATTTATAATATTAAATCGTGAACGGTGTCCGAGACAAACATTCCTGAAAGATTTGATACTATAGAAACAGTAAGAAGAGAACTTATTTGGACCAACCAGATCTGAGAACTAAACAGTGCAATACATAACTTATAAGTATACTTTTTAATATTTTTTATGAATCCGTTAGGCCATTTGATATTGCATTACAAATGCTTCTGCTGCTCCAAGAAAACAGGACCAAGCATTTCTGATTAATAATAATGAGCTGTGATCAAATTAGTAAAGTAATACAACTAATTGACGACAAAGCAATAAATGCAGACCTGGAGTTCTCACAGAAGGCTGAGATGAAGTCGGTCTGTCTGTGCTCAGGGTAAAGGAAGAGGACAGGCCAGTGGAGGGCGCCCTGCTCATCCAGGTACACCTGTGCTCCTGTGACTTCCTGAGAGCTCAGTCCATCCAGACTCAACTCTGCCATGGCTGCTGTGGATCCTTCATCACCGTCGTCATCATCATCCTCTTCACTGTCAGAGCCCTTGTGAGGAGTCTTCTCGGGCTTTAAAAGCCTAATGCCACGCTCCTGGTCCAAACAGCATCTCAATCAGGTTCTACTTTTGGAAGGTGATTGGTGCTGAAAGTACGCATGTGATAGAAGGCATTACCTTAATGGCAGCTAACAGGGCTCCTCTCTCAGTCTGCTGCTTTTTCTCTTTAGCTTTAGCCTTTCTGGCATCTCGCTCTGCTGCCCTCTGGAACAAGACACTTATTAGTATAAATACTAATGACAATAATACTATAATTGCAATTACAATATACAAATATAATAATAATAATAATACTATCATAGATTAAATTATGCATAGGTATTGAGGTAGGACAGTAAATTAACATATGGTACCCGTTTAACTGATTTACAGGGTGGTTATTTTATTTACGTGCATCTTTTATATAGCTGCCAGTCCAAGTTCTGTCTACCTTCTGCTTGTCTGCAGAGGCTCTGAGCTCCTGCAGTTTCTTATCAGTAGGCTGAACCCTCAGGCCTTCATCACACCACTGCAATGCATCTGCATAATTACGCAGCTCCATACAGCACTGGGCTCCTGTACAGGCACGAACACAAACACAGTACAATCCACACACAATGTTATTTTATTACTAGTAAGGCACCAGTTTATATTTATCAGAAACCTGACATTATATTAATTAGGATTTATTGCTCCTACTATTCACCTCTGATGATGGCTTTAATGTGGCCCGGTTTCAGTTTCCGTGCAGCGGAAGCATCATTCAAAGCTGATCGCATATTTCCTACAGAAGGTGGAAAAAAAAATTACAAATCCAAAGTGTGTTATGAATGCAGTTCATTAATGTGCATTATTGCTGCTATATATAATTTAGTAATCCTCTATAAAAAAACTAAATGTAATTTTCATTTTTGCTCATATCAGTGTTGAGGCAAAGAAATCAAATCAATATGAAGACAGGTGACAAATTAAAGGGGAAAAATGGCTGTGTTACGCAATGGGACATTTGTTTTCATCCACACATCCCCAACAGACCAACCATTTTGTCCTGACAGAAATAGTTCCCTTCAGGAATAGTCTCATCCATAACGACCACATCCTCTATTTACGGTTTACAAATGTTCACTAATTGGTGCAATTTAGATAAAAAATTATTTAAATCATATGCTATGAATAACAATCTTTAAACTGTGCACATTCATACATTACAGTGGGGCAAAAAAGTATTTAGTCAGCCACCAATTGTGTTAAGTTTTCCCACTTAAAAAGATGAGAGAAGCCTGTAATTTCCATCATAGGTATACCTCAACTATGAGAGAGAAAATAAGAAAAGAAAAATCCAGAAAATCACATTTTAGGATTTTAAAAGAATTTATTTAATTGAAATAATAAGATAATTGAAATAAAAATTTCAGTTTTAGCTGTAGGATCCATGTCAAAACACAATGAGGTGTACTGGTGGACTGTAGTAACTCAACAGTTTACTATGTCATTTTTTTCATATTGTTTTCCCCTAAATTTGTCCAAAACTGTTGCTTACTCCAGTGTCACACAAGACCAAGATGAAGAGAAATATCCTTACCTAAATAGAAGTGGGCTGCAGCACGATTGGTATAAAGAATAGTGTTTAGATCCGAGTCGGCAGAGTTCTTTTTCAGGCCCGCTGTGTAGGACACTATAGCTTTCTTATAATTCTTTTCCTTAAAGTACTCATTGCCCTCATCCTTTAGACTCTTTGCTTGCTCTGTAGGAGAAGAAGGACAGGTAGATTAAGGAAAATGTTTTAAGGTATACTAAATACACTCTAAGTAACACCTACAAGGTGGCATCAAAATGTTTTGAGACTAGTGTGTTACCACATCTGGCATTTTATCAAAAACAGCAATTTAGAACAAAGAGTGAACGTGAAATTGTACATGAAACTGCGAAATCTCAAATCTCATGTACGTTTGACATGATTCTGCAAGTTTACCGCAATGCTCCAATTAGTCGGGCGAGGTGTCGTGAGACAACGAAAGATCAGGAAGACCTTCAATGAGCTCAACCCCTAAAAATTTCCAAACCATTCAGCAACTTGTGAATGATGATCATCAAAGAACTATCTACAACATTGCTGCCACTGTCGGTGGGTGACAGGGAACAGTCCAGGCAATGCTCCTGTGTGATTTGAACATGCGCCGTGTTACTGCTAGGTCCGTGCCCAGGCTGCTGACCCCCAGGAGCAAAAGGACCATCGCATTGAAGTCTGTCATGACCTCCATCAGTGTTCTGTGGATGACCGGTCCCTCATGTACAGGATCATGACCGGTGACAAAAACATTTATAGGTATGACCATGAGTTGAAGCAACAGTCTTCACAGTGGAAGAGCCCATCATCTCCACAACCTATAAAGGCTGGGCAGGTCTATACTGTAGCTCGACCAAGTGCATTCTTATCATCCTTTTTCGAAATCCACGACATTGTGCTTCAAGAAATCGTACCAAGGGGTCAGACCATTAACAGCTAAATCTATGTACTGCCAGGTTTTAAGGCGTCTGAGGACAAATGGCAAAAAACAGCGCTTGTAAACTTGAGCTTGAGATTTTGATAATCTCAAAATCTTTTGATACCACCTCGTACAACAACTTAGACACTGTATATAGGCGATATTCTCCTATGTACTGCAAAACCAAAAGTCAATTTGGGGAAAGTCAAAGGAGTGAGGGAAAAAAAGTGTATAAAAGGTATTAAGCGTGTTGTTACTTGTGAGGTAGTGATTCTCAACCCTGGTCCTTTAAATTATCATTTAATTAACAGCCTTTTCTGATCTGAAGTAGGAGTGTCAGGGAAACAGTCAAATGTACAGGAGAGGGGCTTCTCCAGCACACTGGTTTAACAGATACTGTAGATGTTTAATCAGGTCCAGGCTTTTACTTTTGACTCTGCAGTGAGGAATCTCTCATACCCTCAGGTGGTCGGTCATCATCATGTATAATGGACTGGAGACAGGCGAGATCAGGGTGCTTGACTGGGTCTATGTCCTCTGGAGCAGACTTCATGAACATAGGCACTTTATCAAACTCCTAGGATGTAACATTACAACACAGTTTACTGGGTTTCTGACTACAACTGTTAATATAACAAACCAGTTAATAACACATGAAGGTATTATAATGTTTATTAATCAGTTTGCAGGCTGATCCATTCTTACCTCTTCCCAGTTGTTTTCACTGAACGCATTTTGGTATTTATGAGTCTTAAATTTCTCCATAAACTCGTCCATGCCATCATCGCTTTCCTCGTCACGGGCCTGTGAAGCCATCGCTTTTATCTTCTAAATATACTGTATTTTTATGACAAGAGCCTTATTTGATTTTCCACATCACACCTGGACTTTAATTCACTCTCAGACAGGAACCACACTCCTGTAGCGCTGTACAGTTAGTAAACACACGTGCCGTGCACTACTTCCGGGATTTGACGTCACTCTAAAACGAGTGAGATTACGAACCTGCTGATCGTGTTTATCGCCACCCTGTGGTCCGGAGTATATTAAGAACAATCCCCCAAAAGAATTTTTCTTATCCATTAGATAATTGGAAAAAATAACGTGCTTCAGTAAGCAAAAGAACCATGTTAGCTGCTAACGTCAACTGTAAAGAATTCCATTTACAAAAATATATATATTACAGGAATTATGTCATAATTTTGCCTCAAAATCTAATAAATATGGCATCCTGATCTCATAATTATGACTTAATATCTCATAATTATGAGAACCTGATCTCATATCAATTATGATTTAATAACTCACAATTATAGCTTACCAAGTCATAATTATAATTTACTAACTCATAGTTATAACTTACTATCTCATAGTTATGAGATCCTTATCTCATAATTATGACAGTATTTCATAATTATGACTTACTAACTCATAATTATGAGATAAGGGGGAGCAGTTTGTGGCAGTGGGCCATTTTAGCACATGACTTCCGAAACAAAAGTTACTGCATCCTTTTGCTCAGATGCGCGGCTTATTGGGAATGTAGCACCTATCTTATTATTTAGCTTGATGATTGTACACTAGGTAAATTAAATATTATTAATCACATTTTTTGAAAGCCCATCAATTGCGCCATTAATACACATGCCATATGGTTTGAGTTTATCAATTTAATAATTTTTGTTTCCATGATGCTTTCCACATTGGTTTAGCTGAAGGTCTAAATGTGCTCTCCTCCTGAACAATCCTAAGCATTTTCAATACCTGTGCAGTGTTCCCATATTAATGATAATATCTCCCAGTATCAGGATCTTACAATTATGGGATATTAAGTCATAATTCTGTGATCAGGATTTTGTTTCCTGTGAATGCAATGCGCTTCTGTACTAGAGCAAGGGCTCTCAAACCTGTTAAACCTACTGATGTTACGGTACTTCTCTTCTTGGTAACACCAATAATAGTAGTACAGATTTACAAAACATTACAAAACTATTTACAAAACAATTCCATGTGTAAGACCCCATGGTTTTCAATTATGTTAAAATCGATTAATTATCAGATGTAATCAATTTTAATATCTAACTTTTTTAAGTTCTAATGAGTAACACCAATGATGGACTTAAAAGCTTCACATAAACATGCAAAATAAATGATGATATTTCTAAACAAATGAAGCGAGACATCTGACATTTTGCTTTTGACCTCTGACGCAGAAACAAATTCAAACTGTCAAGTGTATTTCAAAATAAATCTATTTTGTGTAACAATAACATTAATAATGTAGTTTTGGGCCGCGACCCTGAATTCAGGATAAAGCGGTATAGATGATGAGTGAGTGAGTGAGTGATGTAATTTGGGGCAACATATTTATTTCATGTTATTACTGTAATTATAATCTATTAATAAATTGATTTACAATAAATAAGTTTCACTTATTTTACAAAATGTTTTCATTTATTTAATGAAAAAACATCTTTAGATGGTCACTTTGATGTATGATTGTAGTGAGAAAACATTTCTTTGAACTTAAAAAAAAAGGCTACAATGAAATATTGAACATTAAAGTAAGAAAACTTATTTCATGATTGAAAGTACATACTATATTTTCTGAACATATAGAAGTAATGTGTCTGTTATGTAAATTTAAATGATTTTAACATCAGCAAAACTAAATGGCCACATTTCCCACCATTTTTGTAAAATGATTAATTAAATGTTATTTATAGATTTTTCTTAATTATTGATTCTATTATTACATTTTTAAAATAGACACAGCATATTAGATCTGTGTTGACTTTGACACTTGGACCAGTGACTGTAACAATAATTTAGTTGGGATGGGATTTCCATAATACATAATAATAATAATAATAATAATAATAATCATATATACATATTTTTTTTTTTTATCTTGACCATGTGGCTTTGCTTTAGAGACCCTCGTTGTTCCTGGACTTGAAAAGCACTGTATTTAATTGGCAGTTCACGATAGGGCTGCACGAAAAGAAAAAAACATACATACACGCAGTCTCATTTCTGAATGATGTCGATTCACTTGCATGTATTTCCCATCATTCAGATCACGCTTCATTTACATGTTGTATTATTTACTTGATGACAATCCCAGATTGTCGTATCAGTCTCACTCATTGGTCATACACACACACACACACACACAGTGCAACACAATACACTATTCATTATCACATGCGTTAGTTTATATTATGTTTATCGTCATACAGTAAATGCCTTATACACGCACACACACTTATAACTCAAATATACTCTACTGTCCAAACAGAGACACACAGAGCCCCTCAAATTCTATATTTTAAGATAAAAACTGAAGCATTTTAAGCCATAAAACCTTTGACAACAATACATTTTACACTGTAAACTAACTATGTATTTAATTACAAACTACCTAACAAACTCTGTAACATTTACCTTATACAGATAATAATAATAATAATAATATAATATATATATAACTAATGCATGCAACGATAAAGTACTATAGATGGCAGTGTCCAAAAAACACAGGCGCTATTAATTAGCTATTTTTATTTATTATTGTTCAAGTTTTATTTATGTCCAAAATATGAGAGAATCGTGATCAGGATTCCCCTGGAGAATACAGTAAGTCATGATTCACATGCAGCCCTAGTACACAAGTCTAGTGTATGATAGTGTATGATGACTCAACAAAACATATTAATGGATTTCCCAGAAGTGATGAGCCATAATAAAAGTCAAATAAAATATCTTAAAAAAAATCATTTATATTTCTTGTTGTTCTAGATATGCTGTATTATTGCACATTATTGGCAGCTATAAAAAGCTCTGTAACATTATTTTGACCAAACAAACTGTAACACTGTGAGAAAACTGATAAACGTCCGAATTTGTCCAAAAATCCAGTTAGTGAGAAGGTTATAGATTGATGACGCATCAAGAGCCACTGTATAACATTGTGTAATCCTTCATACACATCATATTCAGAGTATACAGTATTCAATCCAGATTACCTACTGTAGATAGAATTAGAAAGAATTAACAAGTTGTTTGGAGAGAGAAATAAGTAACGTTAATAACAATAATAAATGTAATCGAGAAAGAAAATAGTGGTTAGAATTATAATTACAGCTGTTTTTAGGTAATTTTTAGTAATCATTACATAAAATACAAAGTGTAGTTTGCCTAAATGTGTTCTCTGAGCACTTATGTTTAAAGAAATTTAATAAAATGTATTCAAATATCTAAAAACAAAACTATAAAAATACAAGCTTAAGCAGAAGTATGAACAGAGCAGCTTTATTAAAACAAGGTCATTATCAGTGAGAATAGGAAGGACTTTATTTGACACCGACACCCGACAACTCTCAGTATTACAGTAAATTCTCCCTCATGTTACACTCACACCAACGTAGCTTCAATATATTAAATTATAGTTACTTATGTATCTTTCCAACATGATCAACCTGTTCTTGAACCTGGACGGTTGTGAGTCCGTGTGTTAGATTGTCTCGACTCTCGTCAAAAAGTCCACCAAGGCGTCTTTACTGAGAAACATGGTCTCGCCACTGTGCTGACATACCACCTCAAACACAGGCTGGTCCTCCGTGGCCTTATGCCCAACCACCACCACATACGGGTAGCCCAGCACGTTAGCGTCTTTTAGTCGCTTCCCAATGGTCAGCTGGGTTCTGTCATCCAGAACGACCTCCCCTTTCAGATTTGGTAAACTGTTTCCTAAGCTTTGGGCGAGCCCCTCTGCCAAGTGGATGGCTTCAGCGGCTTTGCTGCCTTTTTTAGGGGGCAGGATGCACACTTGATAAGGGGCGATAAGCCCGGGCCAGCGTATGGACTCCTCAGACGAGAGCACCTCAATGGACGCAGCTAGGATGCGATTAACTCCGAGGCCAAAACAGCCCATCTCTGTTACCAAAGGCTTGTTCTGAGCATTAACAAACGTAGCATTAAACACTTTGGAATATTTTGTTCCAAGATAGAAGGTATGTCCCAGTTCAATGCCTTTTGACTCAGTGAGGCGAGGCGTGTGGCACTGAGGGCAGTCAGTCTGATCCGGCTCTACGGTTTCGACGTTAGCGGAGAAGCCGCAATTCCTGCACATGAGCAGACGGTCTTCACCTATATCAGCCGGGAGATGAAACTCATGCGAGAGCGTTCCTCCGATATTGCCTGTAGCAGCCTGCACCTGTACCCACCTCAGACCGAGACGGTCAAACAGCCGAGAGTAGGCGTGGCACACAGAGTGGTAGGTGTGGAGAGCAGCTTCCTCACTGATGTCGAATGAGTACATGTCCTTCATGTAGAACTCTCGGCCTCGAAGCAATCCAAACTTCGGCTTCTGCTCATCGCGGAATTTCCGCGTGACCTGCGAAAAATCAAAACTGTACATGACCATGTCGATAAATCATGTCTACATGAAGTATAACAAAGAAACTCTGTTCTGTAACGGGTACCTGGTAAAGCAGCAGTGGCAGCTGTTTATAAGACAACGTGCTCTGGGATGCCAGCAGCTCTGTGACCGCCTCCTCGTGCGTTGGACCGAGACAGTACTCTGCATTGTGTCGATCGCGCAGCCTAAACATCTCCTTTCCCATGAGTTCCCAGCGGCCGCTCCTCTTCCAGAGCTCGGCTCCACACAGAGCTGGCATGTCGACTTTCTGCCCACCAATGGCCTGCATTTCCTCATCAATGAGCCTCACCAGCTTCTCCATGGAGCGCAGGGCAGCAGGAAGGTAGTAGAAGCAGCCTGGGTTGGAGCTATAAATGAGACCAGCTTGCAGCATCAGCCTCTGGCTGCGGCACGTCATGTCGCCCGTATCCTGGCCTTCACGCAGGTTCGAAGGCTGAAAGAGCCGTGACACCAGAGGTGTCGGAATGGCTGGTTTGGAGGAAACACGATTCGAGCACTGCGTCTCTTGTGGATGGCAGTGGTGACTCCTCCTGAACGCTTTGCTCAGCGATCTGGGCAGCAGGACACATGGTTTCCAGCGACAGAGACGCATCACCACCTCCATTGCAAAGGCGTCTGTCAGGAGATGTATAAAGGGAAACAAATAAGGAAAATATTTGCCTTTCAAATATTAAAAAGAAATCTGGGATTGTCATCAAGTAAGTAATAGAACATGTATAAATCCTGTTTCTTGTTCAAATGAATCTTCTTCTGTGCTCTCTAAATGAGAATGGTATTTCCTATCTGTAGATTGAATTGATGTAGATTATATAAAGTCATACTTTACTGTCAAACAACTAAGATGGAACATTGAGGATCTAAAGATTAATCCAGTGTTCTGAATGAGCTCTGGTGAATTTCTGATTTTAACTCCACTCAAATTAAACATTATTTTATAATTTTGCAAATACAATACAAAGAACAACGGCAATAATAATACAATAACAAGAAGTAAAGAAATACATCAGTAATCAGAACTAAGCAGAGAGTATGTTGCAAATTCCATCAGGATCAGGTTTGGATGCACCTTCTTATTTATTTATTTTCTTTATTCTAGAACAATATTGGAGATGTCAAACCTCTCAATTAACACATTCGACATTAGATAATTAAGTAACACCAACAAACAACACTTATTTTAAGACAAAAAGATCAGCTGTTCTGGAATAGTTCTTGTAAGAACAGTATTGTGTTAAATGCATTTGCAAAAACCCACAAGCACCATGATGAAGCTGTCTCTCATAAAGATCTTCCCAGAAAAGCAAGTTCAAAACCTACTTCTGCTGCAGAAGAGAAGTTCATTTAAAAATCACTAATTAACAAACAGCACCTCAGATTAAAGCCGTTATGAAGGTTTTACAGAGCAGAAGTAGCAGATACATCTCAATATCAACTGTTTAAAGGAGATTATGGCATATTTTGAGTGCCTTCAGCATTATTGAACATCATAAAATTATAAATATTGTAGACCAAACATACTGTATATATATTTGATAATAGCCTACAATATTTATCATGTTACATGGCACATAATATATACATAAACAGATTTACCAGACAGAAAGTAATAAAAATCAGGAAGGACCATGGAATTAGAAGGTTTGTCCAAACTTTTAAATGATTGATAGATATCTTAATAGATTATTATTATTATTATAATTATTAAATGGACTTTCTGTGCTTGTGACTTGCTTTCTGCTGATCTCCTTAGTCCCATATCGACACCCTACAGATTACATATAGTTTATACTCAAGTGTTGCAGTTGTGTTGGTCAATAATCTGACCTGGACTCCAGGTGACTCTTGCTGTTATATTAAAGTGTCTTCACAGCACACTTGTTAACATGATACTCTTCCTGCACATACACATGTATTTAATCCCACTGTTCTCTACCTTTACTTTTTATTGAAAATCCATTCAGTGATGTATCAGCATTCTGAATCATTATACAGTATTTATAAAATCGTGGTCTAAAAAAAAAAACTGATACATTGTGATACTTAAAGAATCGACATGTACAGTAGGTATCGTGATATATCGTATCGCCTGGTCTCTGGTGATTTCTGTCCCTACTGTACACTGTAATGATCTACAAGTTCACAATCTTATGTCTCTTATTAGAGCTTTCTCTTTGTGTCTTTGTCTCTCAAAAGTTCTTTCATGTTTTCATGTTTTCCCTCACCACTGTATCCTCTGCTTAAACATCTGGATTACTATACCAGCTGCACTGACATCTGGATTTCTATACAGCTGCACTGTTATATCAGTGCACAGTTTCTATGTGAATTCAAATAGCCTCATGCTACAGTACCTACACCCCAAGGTCAGCAAATAATAAGATTAAATGAAATATTTTCTGTCCTAACTTATTCTCAGCGTTAAAATGAAATGACTCTACACATCAGTCCAGTGTAACAGCTAATTACATAATACACTGTGTACAACTTAAGGCCTGCTTTTATATCTCGTGAGGTGGATAGTAAAGCTGCTAACGGTGAAGAGAAAGTAAACCAGCAACACAACATTAAACCAACTTACCGTGTAAAATGATGATAATAATAACAACAACAATAATAATGATAATGAAAAAAAAGTACAGCTGCTATTTATCTGCACTGACTATAAGAAAAAATGACATTTTCAGGAAATCGTGCCAAGGTTTATTTAAACTCTGAATACATGACAGCATGGACGGCACACATGCTGTATTCCAATCCTCTTACCACTACCTTTACATGTACACTATATGGGGTATAAACCAGAGGCTTTTACAACCTATCTAGAGCACTTCATATTATTTTGAAGTAAAGCCGCTTTCTTCGCGTGTGTTTTTCTGTAGCGGGTGTGCAGCTGCTGCCATCTAGCGGTTATATGGACGAACTGATGAGTGTTTAATGGGCGGAGTCTGTTACCATGGTTAGAGTAAACAAGCGCGTGCCGTGTACTGCTGAATGTACTTCTGGTTTATAGTGGAGTAAAAATGTCCAAGATCATGACAAAACCAGTGAGACCTACGTTAAAAGTGACCCCGTAAGTTATTCCTTTATTTTGTAATAAAATCTGTATTTTATTATAAGAAGGGCGATTCTAGGAGTGTCTTGTTATATGTTGTTTCATATTAGCATTACTAGTTTAAGAAAGAAAAACTGCATGCAAGACTATTTAACCATTTTATTGTTATTTTTTGTTGTGTATAGTAATAATAATCATAAAAAATAATAATAGTTCAGAATGCTCAATCAAAAATTTCTATATCTTGAAACACTATCTAGTAACTAAATGTTGAAGTGAACAGGTGCTCTATGAAGTTCTATAGTTACTTAGTGGTCACATAGTACTGTCAACATGCACCTCCAGGGTCTGGGTTTGATTCCCAATTCAGGTCTGTGTGCATCATGGATTGGCACATGATGGATTGGCATCCCATCCAGGGTGTACCCCAGCTTGTGCCCTAAGTCTCCTGGAAGAGAATCCAGTAACCCAGATAAAGTGGTATAGACGATGAGTGAGTGATATTGGTAGCCATTTGTGACATGTTGTTTTTAACAGTATCAGAATATAATCCCTATCACTTTAATACTGGTAGCACATTCTGACATGCTGCATTAACATTATTTATCAATTCACTAATCAACTGCTAAATTAAACATGCAAAAGAAATGTACAATAAGTCACAAAACAATAGGAATAATAAAATAAAATAAAATAAAAATGTCTCAATACTAAACATGAATACAATCAATAATTGCTGGGAGTTGCAGCTTGTATTTTTTTATCTGCTCATGCGTGGGATGAGAGACTGGTGGGTAGAAAGAATTTATAGCACACCTGTTTACTGTGAAAGCAGATTAACATTAAATCAGAACTGATCTTTGGCAATTTACACCCACATCAGCTATCTATCACTTACTTATTTTTTTTAATTAACTTGTGGCTTTAATACGCATGTAACAAAGTTAAACTGTCATGTAATTTCTGTTTCCCTTACACCTGGGCAAGAGCGGTAGAAAAGACTGCTCTAATGCGAATCATTCAATAACTACATTTCTTCCCAGTGGCATAAAAACTAATGTGATGTAAACTGTGCTGCCACTTACAGTATACCAGAGCGTAACATCACTCCATTAAGAATACTGGACATTAAACCTTAAGATGAATCTGTAATTGTTAGTCGTGTCTCCAAGCAGAGAACTATAACTGTACAGTGCTAAAAGTGATTTTAAAAAATAATGAGGCATTCTTATTAGCATTGTCTTTTAGGGTGCTAGGATAATATTTAGACATGATTGAGCAAAAAAGTTCTGAAAAGATCAAAATAAAAATGTCTAAAATCGCCTATACATTTCTTTAGAAGCTGGGTAGAAGTTGGCAGATAGAGTTCCATAAATTCTTCTTCTAAGTTTTTTTCCTTATACTGTTTATATATGATATTGGTGTATAGAATCAATATTATATAGCCTAAAACAGCACCTCCAGGGTCATTGGCCTCCAGGATTTATACCCCTGTGGGAAGATGTTCTCCCTGTGCATGATGGGTTTCCTCTCCTACTGCACAGTCCAAAGACATGCAGATTAGACTAACTGGCAAGTGTGTGTGTGTATGTGTGTGTGTGTGTGTGTGTCCTGTGATGGATTGTCCAGGGTGTACCCCTTCTCATCATGGCTCCCGAGGCCCTGTACAGTATAAGTGGTATAGAAAAGGAATGAACAAACAGGCTGTTTTAGTGTATACAATAAAGGCAAATAAAGTCAAATACACTATATAGACAAAAGTATTTGGCCAAACCTGTTGATTATTGAGTTCAGGTGTTTCAATCAGGCCCCTTATCTCCAGTGAAGGGCGATCTTAATGCTTCAGCACACCATGACATCTTGGACAATGCTACGCTTCCAACTTTGTGGCAACAGTTTGGGGAAGGCCCTTTTCTATTCCAACATGACTGTGCCCCAGTGCACAAAGCAACAACTATAAAAACATGGTTTGATGATTTTGGTGTGATTGACCCGCACAGAGCGCTGACCTCAACCCCATATCGAGTATTTGGATACAATGTGTTTGCAGTTTTGCCCAAAAACTTTTGTCTATAAAGTGTACGTACAGTATTTAATTTATAAATGATTTGTGTTGTGTTAATTGACCCGACTTTACATACATTACAATATTAGTGACAATTTAAAGAAACATAAATATGCAGCAGACTTTTGTTAGTTTTGCCAGTTTTGTTAGTTTTTCTATCTTAATCAATCCATAATAAATAAATAAATAAATAAAAATTAACAATTTGGTAACCTACTGTATAATATTTATTTCAGAAGAAACAAGCTTCATGATGATGCTGATTATTGTCATTATCTTTAGGCCATCGCGAGCGATGAATCAGTCAAGTTCCACAACCAGGAGGAGCGTTAATGCGTCTGTGAGCCGAAAGAAATTCTCAGTAGCGAGAGACAGTAAAGTTCTTGATAAAACCTCGATTCAACCCCCTAAACAAACTGCACAGGTAACGATGCTCACCCCAGACTAATGTGTTTGAAATGAGAACTAATTTCCAGCTAAACCCTCTGTATGATAATGTGTTGCTCAGGTGTTTGATGAAACAGGAAAGGACATCACTCCTCGGCCTCTCTACCAGCTGGAACCCGGAGCGATGCAAACCAAACAGAGCAAACTATTCGCAAGACACGATGCATCAGACGGCACTTTCTCCGACTTCCTGTCCACGGCGTACCACACCAGGAGCATGAGCTCTGCAGAACCATTTACCATGTAACTATGATCTTCTTTATAGGACATGATCCCACTCAAAGTGCATCAGTGCTAATCAGAGTCTGACATTCAACATGAAACAGCATGATGATGATGATGATGATGATGATTAAGGATTGTCTGTTCTAGGTCTGTTCTTGGGAGTAGTTTTGTGTCGAGGACGAGTCACTCTATGACCGAGTCAGTGAGCGATGAAAATGAGGAGCCTTTCGCTAAACTGGAAACTTTGACGAGTCTCTCAGGTTTGCCATCTTCTTCACAGATCTGTCTGCTTTGTAAGACTATATGGTCAAAGATTGATGGACACCTGATCATAACAATCATCTAATTTTTAATTTCGGGGTTGTTTTTTTTTATAATAACTTCCACTCTTTTGGGTGAGCATGGCTGTGGGGATTTGTGCTCATTTAGCACCAAGTGCAATAGTGAGGTCAGGCACTGATGGAGTGAGCGGAGGCCTGGGGTGCAGTCGGTTTATCCCAAAAGTATTAAGTCTGTTACACAACATGATTTGTAATAAATAAAGAATTATTGAATGAATAAAGAACTTCACTATGCACTAATGTATGTTGGTTGTGCGGCTGCTCCCAGTGCTCAAGGAGTCAAGCTTGGCACAGGTTTTACGCCGGATGCCCTTCCTTATACAACCCTCCCATTTTATCTGGGCTTGGGCACTGGCTGGGAATCGAACCCATTCGATTGCATTGCTTTCCAACATCCAAAGCTCTATACAACTGTGACTTTTGCTGGACCATTTTTGTTGGAATGAGAATAAACAATATTTATTAAAATTTTGTCAGACACTTTAAAATGATTTCTTTTATAGAACCGGAGGCCTGTGTCTAGTGCCGATTCAGATCCTTGCTAATATTTTATACAAATGTGTTCTTGTGTTCTTGCTTGCTTAATTTTAGGTTTGGTGGAACACTATATAAATGGATGCTTAATGCAGAGGTGACGAAATACTGTACATTATTAGCATAGATTCACTAATCCTCTATACCACTTGTCCTGTTCAGGGTGAAGGGAGCCTAAAGAGGGCCCACATACTATGCTAATTGGTGTTTCTAATTTGCATATAATTTGCATATCTTTCAACTGTGGTAGGAAACCGGAGTGCCCGGAGGAAACCCACATAACACATAGAGAACATGCAAACGCCACGGATACAAATTCCAAATGTGTGACTCAAACCCTCGACCCTGGAGGTGCGAGGCCACAATGCTTACACAGTGTCCATGGTTCGTCTGCAAACTGTACATCATTGTATAGGATGTCTCAGTATGCTGTAGTTTTACTGTTTCCCAGCATTCCTGCATTCCACTGTACACAAAGTGTATTCCATTGTATTCCATCAGTGTCTGACTTCAGTAAACATCTTGTGGCTAAATGAACACAAATTCCCATAGCCATGCTCCAAAATCTAGTGGAAAGCCTTCCATAAAGAGCGGAGGTTATTATAACAACATCTGGAATGAGATATTTAGCTAATGTCATTTTTCTGTGATTCTATATGCTATATGTAATTATGTACATGTATATGTATATCTGAAATAGGCAAAATGTAAATACAAATAAATTCCTCAGTACTCACGTTTATATAAAACCTATATTGCTGATTTGTTCCTAAAAGAACCAGACATCGAGAGAGAGGAGCAAATCGAGGAGCACATGCTGGATAAACCAGTGGACATTTACCTCACAGAGACTGAGACCATGTGCTTCCTGGACATTCATGGAGTGTGTGTATCTGCTGGCACACAAGAGGCTGATGCGCTAAAGTAAGATCCTGGTCCATCTACTTTAATTGATTTGTTTTATAGAAATACACACTTGGATCAGTTCTATGCATAAACGTGATTGATGGTTACATACTGTATGTCTTTTTTTGTGCCTGAAGGGAAAGGAACAAGTTATATACAGAATTTTGTAAGAACAAAAAGGGCGATGATAGATTCGTGGAGCGAGAAATGCAGATGATTAACGCACCAACGATATGTAAACAAACCCAAAGTAATCCAATCACCACCGAGGAAAAAGGCAAGTTACAGTGTAATGTTCAAATTTTTGATCGTGTGACAAATTAAAGGATTTTGATGGGTTGCACTGTTTAACCTCAGCATTTAATTGGTTTAATTGACTCAGAGATACTGTACAGATGGATCCAAGAAAAAAAAAAAAAACTGATCCCAAACTTTTGAACTGTAGTGTATAATAAAATCTGCACAAAGAGGATAAAGAAAATGTATCTCTTTCTGCAGATTGCATGGCCACCAGATGGGACATCTATGATCTGACTGTGGGCAGCAGTGTGGCAGAAGAGCCAGGCAGCAATCCAGATGAAGAGAAACCCAGAATCCCAGATGTCTCCTCCACTCATCAGTCAAAAAGCAGTCTCCAGAGGACCATGTCTAGAGACAGTGCCACCAGCACAGGCAAGTGTAGCATCTCAATTCAATGTAACATCCATCTGTCAGCCTTTTTACTTACACAACTGGTTACTAACACAACTGGTTTTCTACTATACATAGATGACATGATGTGATGTTTTATTCCCCTAATAATGCTTGTTAATAGTTAATCATTATTAGTCTTAGAACTAAACTAATTAGCTCTTATCACTTATATTATATATCAATTATATACTGTATTATAGCAGCTTTAAACAATCACGTCCTTAAGTCTTTTGTCCTGAAGATTCTCCTGTACAGTTACTGTAACTCTGTAACTCTGACCCTTCTTCTAAATAACCAGGTCAGGTCAAAGAACATCACATTACATGCAAATAACGTTCTGACTCTTTTCCATGTAGCCTATTTAGCAAGTATCTCTAGCTCCCTAAGAGAAATGGAGACTTCCACAGTGCACATGGTGGTTGAGCCAGACCCAGAGCAGATCCTGCACTCAGAGAAGTTCCGGCAGTCTCTGAAGGTGATGGAGAGGATGGTTCTCATGAATACCAACCAACACAAACTAGCTGCCTACAGAGGGCTGTCCATACTGAAGGGTAATGCAAAACATTCATCTAACATCACTCATTATTTTCATAAAGTGTTTGGTATGACATCTCCAGGGTCTGGGTTTGTAGATCATGTAGAGCATGCCCATGATTTCCTGTCTGTCCAGATCCAGACCATATAGAGGAGGAAGCAGAAGTTACAGAACATGATACACTCAGCCCTGCTCTGGAGCTCCTCTGGACCTTCAGCTGTGAGCTAACCAAAGGCTACCGTGTCAGCAGCATGGCCTGGAACAAGAAATGTCCAGTAATATCCTGCACATGTCATTTCATCACTCTTTCACAATCGCTGTGTGCGATAGCAGTGTGCGATACTATATGTTCTTGATGTTGTATGTTCTTGTTAAACACAGTATACAAATATGATATCATTGAATTACCTTGATAGATTTTGTGATTAACTAGCATTCATTTTATGCTTTACTGTAGAACACCCTGGCGGTGGGATATGGGCAGTTTGATCACAAGAGTCAGAGATCTGGACTGGTCTGCGTCTGGTCTCTGAAGAATCTTACTGTATGATTCACGTTCACGTCATACATCAGAATTAATCTGGAAATCATTCTGTGTCTGTGAACATTCGTAAATGTTTCCGTGTATGTATCCTAGTGGCCTGAGCGGATTTTCAAGTGTAAAACCAGTGTAACATCTCTGGACTTCTCAACGTCTAACCCCAGTCAGTTAGCAGTGGGCATGTATGATGGCACCATCGCCATCTACAGCGTGAAAAGCGCAGAAGAAGCACTGCTCTGTGACAGCAGGTAGTACTACAGTACAATCACTGGTAAACTTCATTGGACCATCATGACTGAACTATTCGCTAACAATTTCATTTCAATTAATTTATTCTACTTCAGTAGCCTCTTTATCATGTTCAGAGTCATTTTGGATCCAGAGCATGTGCTGGGAACTCTGGGCATGAAGCGGGAGTACCCCCTGTATGGGAACACATTGATGCAACTTAGAGTAGTCACTTCACCTACTGGGTTGTTTTTAGAATCCAGAGAATCTACAGGAAAACCATTTAGACATGGAGGAAACCTGAATTCGAAACCCATAGTACCCATAGTCATCTCACCACCACAAATTGTGCACAGATTAACTGCTTTCTGCTTTAGACCATCCACTCCGCACACAACTTGGCACAGATTTTACATTAAATGCCCTTTGCTGTTTAGCATGGGGTGTGGTGACCCCAACAGCGGGATCGAACCCGGATTCTCAGATCCTCAAATCAACAACCTAAAGCCTTACAGATGTACAGATGTGGCAAAAACTACACATATGGACTATAGGCTGTTATCTGAAGTATAGATAAAAACATGAAACGTACAGTATATATCAGTACATTTATGAATCTCAGTGTTAAGTGGGTGTAATAACTTTTCAGTACGGTCAGTGGTTTGTTGCAGTTGATATAAAACTAGGTTAAATTAAAAAAAAAACTTT
The DNA here is from genome assembly GCF_024256425.1 of Clarias gariepinus. Lineage (NCBI taxonomy): Eukaryota > Metazoa > Chordata > Actinopteri > Siluriformes > Clariidae > Clarias > Clarias gariepinus. The sequence continues at coordinate 11,477,633 of NC_071105.1, read as the reverse complement.
AAAAGCGTTGTCATTGCATGTAATGACACCAGATGTTCACTTGTTATTGCTTTGTCTATTGATTCTGCACAACACTAAAACATTTAAAGCAGTAAAGGACAAAGTCGATGCAGGAAGTAAGCCTGGTTAAGAGGTTTTCAAAAACCTGTTTTTCTGCACTTCTATATGGACGTGATGTACTGAAAACATACTGTAATGAGGAAACATTACCAAGAACAACATTCTTGAGTTTCCTGTTTCCCATGACCCCACATCTTTTACATTTTCCCAGCTTTTACCCTGTTTTTAGACGTTTCTTTAGCCTTAGAATAATATAGTGCAAGGTGCTACATAGTAAAAAAAAAAAAAAAAAAAAAGAGCTAAGAGTGAGGCGTGAAATCCCACGTGTGAAAACCGTGATAGTCTGACTTTAAGGCCTGACTTTACCTGATGTATCAATGATCATGTTTCATAACCTTGTTCAGGGACTGTGCCAACAAACACATGGCTCCAGTGTGGCAGGTGAAGTGGGTCGAAAGGATACAGAGTTTATCAGGAGAGGACAAAAGAGAGAGACTGTTCTCCGTGTCTGCTGAAGGAAGGATCCTTGAATGGTGCCTTCACCAAGGCCTTGACTGCACCGGTAAGTAGAATTTGAAAAAAGAAAGAAAAAATAAAAACGTTTATTAAGTCATAAGAAAAAAGTCACAAGCAGATCATAGAACATGTCTGTGTAGCGGTAGAAATGGATGGGTAATTCTTTTTAAGGTCAGAGATAATCAGAATTGATACAGTAAGATGTGCTCCAGGTCCATTTTCATCATTAAACGAGACTGGTCTGTGTGACTGATCAAAAATCATTTTTATATAACATTTTGGTAAAAGGTCAACTTACTGTTTTCGTGTCTGTTGTACGTCAACAGAAATAATGAGGCTGAAGAGGATAAGAAATGAGGAAAAAAAGCAACTGAGGAAGGAGAAGCCGTTGATCTTCCACTGGGCGGTTGGACTGTGCTTCGACTTTCACTACAATGTTAGAACCTTTACACTGCCTCAAACACATCAGAGTCATTCTGTAATTTGGGGCACATTCCATGTGCATTAATGATAAGTGTATTTATTGTAAATATTTTCTTCAAAAATATCATAATTTACCTTTTAAGAGAAAGCATGTTATCATATCACACAAACATAATGTGATCCTATACTTCACTTAGCCTGAAAATTATCCTAAAATTGTCAAACTGACCACTGAACAAGTATTTTTAAAACAATGTTTTAAAATTTAACATCAATTTATTGATGTCTGCCAAACTAAGTTACTAACAGTAATTGGTCCTGTAACTCAGAAATGATGTGTCCCACTGCCAGATAAGCAGCAGTAAATGATGTCATTCTCTGTGGCATACATTTTCAACATATTGTGTTAAGTGTGGCGGCATGGTGACTCAGTGGTTAGCACTGTCGCCTTGCACCTACAGGGTCCAGCTTCAATTCCGACCTCGGGATCTGTGTACATTAAGTTTGCATATTCTCCCTGTGCTTGGTGGATTTCCTTTGGTGGTTTCCTCCTACAGTTCAAAGAAATACAGATTAGGTTAAATGGCATTCCCAATTCACCCGTAGTGTATGAATGAGCGTTTGAGTGTGTGTACTGTATGTGTGTGTGTCCAGTGTGTACACCACCTTGTGCTCTAAATTTCCTGGAATAGACTCAAGGCCACCGTGACCCTGTATACAGGATAAAGCGGTATAGATAATGAGTGGATGAGTGAGTGTGTTAAGTACTTCCTTATTTTTTTTATAATATTTTATCTATAATAGCTTATTATCATTAAGAATAATAATTGAGCATTAATTCTGTTAGGTACACTGTTATGATTTACAGATTCTTAATAAAATAATTAGGAATCTGTAAAAAGGAATGTGTTAATGATGGAGAAAGTGATCTGTCATAAAGATATTTTTAAAATCCAATTCTTTTAAATGGATAAAAAACGAGATGCAGGGTTACCTAGGATGCAAGGAGAGGAGTACAGTATATTTAAAGAAGCAGAGAGAAGCACAGCACAAGTTTGATCAAAATGTATGCCACAGAACAAAATTGCATTATTTGATGCTAGTCACGTGGCTTCGAGACAAAAGTTATGTCTGGAACATAAGCGACAAACTGAGTAGTGAAACCATCCTTTACCTTAAAAAAATTGGATGTTTAATATTTCACAGCTATTAGATATGTTACACTGAAGGAATTTACTAACTTGAGCCGCTACTTGATCTATTGAGAAAGGACTTTGTTTTTGTACTTTTTTTACTTTACCCAAAATGTACCCCAAATTACAGAATAGGACTTAGTTACTTCAGATGTAGTTGATCAGCCAAGACAGTTTTGGTACATGATGTTTGTTTGTCTAGATATGTACTGAACGTACAAGCTAATGTAGCCGACAGATGTTTTATAGCGACTATTTTAACACCATGGCCTAAATCTGTATGAATCCTGACACCCAAGTGTCTTTGAGCTCATGAGGCGATAACATTTGCTTTCCGTGTTCAGCATTCCTGTGCTCCTAGTATTTACACTCCCCAGGTAAGAGCCATTGAGTTACTCTAGCTACAGTAATTGACATATTTGTGAGAAAATGTAGTTTAAAAAAAGTTGACTTAATCTTTTGTGACTCAAAACCTGTGTGTAAAATATGCTGTCACAGTGTTGGAGACACACACTTGTCTAGAATGTCTGTATGTGGCCGAGAAGTGCAATACAAATTAACTAAACGGAAAACAACTTAACAAATTCAAAACCAAATAACAAAACCCCAAACTATTTTTTTTTTTTTTTTTTGGGGGGGGGGGGGGGGGGGTACTTTTGTTGTTGGTTTTGTTATTTTGTTTTCGGATTTGTTAATTTGGTTTTGAATTTGTTAATTTGTTTTCCGTTTTGTTAATTTATTTCACTTCTCGGCCAGTCCGATACAAACCGGAAAAGGTAGGTATAGTTTGCGAATGAAATGCTTACCGCTGATTGGACGAGACATCGGTCACTCAAGATATACAGGCAGCGTAGTAGTAGTAGTAGATATACAGGTAGATTCGTGTGTGTATGAATGTGCAATCATTATTGTGGTTTCAAATATGGCGTTCTTTCGGTGGCCCTAAAGTCAATTTTGTTAATTTGTTTTGCACTTCACGGCCATCATAGTTTAAAGTGAAGCAGAACACACAAGAAACAAAGACAAAGAAACAAGTCCCTACTTCCTGTTTATCTTGAGTGACAGATGTCTCGTCCAATCAGCAATTTCATTCGCAAGCTATACCTACCTTTTCCGGTTTATATCTGACTGGCCGGGAAGTCCAATGCAAATTAACAAAACGGCAAACAAATTAACAAATTTTAAACCAAATTAACAAATCCGAAAACAAAATAACAAAACTCCCCCCCCCCCCCCAAAAAAAAAATAAAAAAAAATTGTTTTGAGTTTGTTATTTTGTTTTCAGTTTTGTTAATTTGTTTTAATTAAGATGACCAAGAAGTTGTAACAAGCTTCAGTTTTAGCTACATTAGGTTTGTAGCTTCAGTGCAAAATGAAAGAAGCAAACTTCAGATTAGAAACATGTCTTGGATGATTGACAGCGTTTAGGTAGAGGAAAAAATAATTTAAATTATAGTTATAACAATAATCAGGGAGACATGCTTTTGTTGTTTGCTTTCATGTACGCAACAGGATCCCAACATATATCTGGTTGGAACGGAGGATGGATATATTCATGAATGCTCCTGTTCGTACACTGAGCAGTTCTTGGAGACCTACTCAAAACACTTAGTAGGTTCCTTCTGTACCACACAACCACCACACATGTAATTGTAATAATGATGTCACTACTATATAGTACATATTTATCATGGTACATGGTACATTTACTGTATGTGTTGTTAATTGGAGCGGCTGGTTACTCGAAATTTATTTCTTGCTTACACTGGAATATTCTTGATGAGAGACAGTTTCATTATGGTGCTTGATGGGTTTTGCAAATGCACTTGACAATACAGTACTGTTCTTGCAATAACTATTCCAGAACAGCTGAATTTCTCAATTGTTATTGTTATTACTTACTTACCTAATGCAATATTTGTTATATTATAATCACAGTTTTAATCCAAATCCACATCACCCTGTTGAGTCTGGTTCCTCTCAAGGTTTCTTCTTATTGCCTTCTCAGGGAGTTTCTCCGTGCCACCGTCGCCCTTGACTTGCTCATCAGGGACAATTTGACCATTTTGATACTGTAAATACCATTCTGAAAAATATTTCCGTATAAATTTAAACTCATAAAGGCCTTATAGAAATAATACTGAATTGAAAGCATTGAATTAGATAATGTGTTCCAACTTTTGACTGGTACTGTACATTTTTGTAGCAGGTCTCCTATATTTAAAACGGCTCGTATAAGTATTCACCCCTTTGAACCATATTTTTGGTTTACACATAAACTATCTATTGCTATCTTTTCTATTGGTACATTTTGAATATTCTCACATTACATTTTTTCCGACTGGCATCCAAACAACTGATCACATATTGCTTCAATTTTAATAGGGTCCAGTCTACAAGGTCACATGGTCACCATTTTGTCCAGATGTCTTTCTCAGCTGTTCTTCAGACTGGACCATTCAGCTTTGGAGTAAGGAACACTTTAGTCAACTGCTGAGCTTTACCTCCATTAAGAAAGCTGTGTATGATGTTGTTTGGTCCCCTCGCTGGGCCACTGTGTTCGGGGTGGTCAACAAGGACAGAGTGGAAATCTGGGATATGGGAGTTAGCAGGTAAGCGCTCTTACCAATCTTATCTAGTTCCATTTGCTGGCAGATGTTTAACCTTTTGGTCTTTCCTTCTGTTAGTTAGTTTGTCTAAATTCCTTTCTTTTCATCTGTGAATACTTTTTCGTTCCACAGTCTGAGTCCAACATTAGTAAGTGAGACCATTCCAGGGGTTGAACCAACTTCCATGCTATTTGCCATAAATACGGACTGTATTTTAGTTGGGGACAGTGAGGGCCGAGTCAGCGTCTACAAGCTGAAGAACTTCTCAGCAGGAGAAGGAACAGAGGTGAGCTTCAACAAGGCAAACTCTTTATCTCTTCTTGGGTGCCCTGCAATAGATTGGCACCCTGTCCATGGTGTACCCCATATAGTACCCCACCTAGTAGCCCTGGGATAGACTCCAGGCCTCCCGCAACCCTGTACAAAATAGGTGGTATAGAGAATGAGTGAGTAAATAAGTGAGTAAATTTGAGCTTTTAATTAGTTGATTAGTTTTTATTTAATTTCTGGTAAAAATTGAAACTGACAATTTTAAAATTATATCACTCAGGGAAGATCCTAAATCAAGAAAAGTTTAGGTTTTATTCTTTCACTGGTGCTTATGATTGCATTATTATAATTATTATTAATATTATTATTATTATTATTATTATTTTGCAGGTGGAAACAATGAAGAACATAGTCAGCTCCAAACTGCACAGTCAGCTCTAAATGTGAATTATCTTAACTCTGAACCATCATCTTTGAGGACGAAATGTGGTCAGTAAAGAAATTTGAATGATCGTGATCAGAGATGACTCAAGCGTTTGGTAAAATCATAAAAACAACTGTAGAATCCACTCCTATGTTTAATAGTAAACGTAAGAGCATCACATGCACAATATAAAGAGAACTCAAGGGACTGGGACTAAACAGCTGTGTAGCCTAAATCACTTATCAATGCGGCTGATCAGAAAAATGGCTACGGAGCATAAAGACTGGACTGTGGAGCATTGGGAAAAGGTTATGTGGTCTGATGAGTCCGGATTTACCCTGTTCCAGAGTGATGGATGGAGCGATGTACCCATCATGCCTAGTTCATTTTGTACAGGCCTGTGGGGATAGTGTTAGAATCTGTGGTTCCTTCTGTTGGTCAGGTCTAGGCTCAGCAATGTTATGTGTCCAAAAATGAGGTCAGCTGATGACCTGAATGTACTAAATGACCAGTTTATCCATTAATGTATTTTTTCTTCCCTGATGGCATGGGCAGTTTGCAAGATTTATTTTGCAAAAATTGTGAAAGATTGTTTCAATGAGCAAGAGACATAATTTTTCCACAGGGATTGGCCAGCACAAAGTCTAGACGTTCACCCCACAAAGAATCTTTGGGATGTCCTGGAAAATGCTTTATGCAGTGGTCTGACTCTCCTCTCATCAATTCAAGATCTTGGAGAGAAATTAATGTGACTCTGGATGGAAATAAATAACTTATTGAAGTGATACCATGGGGAATGTGTGCCATAATCAAAGCAATAATAATAATAATAATACAATCTAAGCAAATGAAAAAAAAATATACACAGTATATATTTATATATGTTTTGCTGGAATACTTATGTTTGGAAATCAAAAATGTTTGTTGTACTGACTTAATAATGAAGTCATAAATAAAAATGTATAACAAAGTTTTTACAAAAAAAAAGAAAGGCTTTTGCACTGTGCTACAGTATATACTCTTTATATGGCAAAGCCTACCTGCCTCTGTAAAAGAGCTGTCACTACTTAAAATAAAAACTTCAAGAAGCTTAAAATAAAGCCTAAAATAAAGTTAGGGGCTGATGAAATTCTGAATAATTAGTTACTGTATAACTTTGCTTTAAATATACTTTTAGATGTTAGCAGAGTTACATATGGTCTAATCTAATCCAATCTGAGAAAAAGAAATAAATTAATGTTTGAGAACTTCATCATAAAAATAAAATAGAAGGGGTGTGATGGGTTTAAAAGTAACACACTAAAAATTAATGGAGAGGGAAGGAAGATTACTGTCGGCAGATTACAACCCATCTGTGTCATCAACACCCCATTACAGATCTGCAAATGGCTGTCATTATATAAGATGCTGTAATCCATAATTCATCTGAGAGTTCGATATTCAGAGTCTTTTACTGTAAATCAAACAGTTTAGTGCTGAACGGTTTAGTCAGTGGCTCTGAGCAAACACACCGAAGTGCTTCATTATAGTGGCAGTTACGGGGGATGTCTATCTTAAATGGGTCTCTGATTATATACGGGACATGGTTTAGGCAGCGCATAACAGCCATCCGTTATAGACCCAAGTGCCAGAATCTCAACAGATGCCGGAGACTTGTTGGGGAAAAATCTGTGTCAAATATGGTGACTATACTGTATACAGTGCGACAATGGAACTTTTTATATACAGTATGGAAAACCTATATGTGTCATGTACTGTAGTAATTGACTCAATACGTTCAGTATAAATTACCTTGGAACCACCTAGTTAAAAATAATTTGGTGACATGTAGGCACTATACTATATGCTGTTTCCTTATTTACTGTATAAACACTACCGTTTAAAAGTTTGGGGTCACTTGCAAATTTCTTTGTTTTTGTTTAGTGATTTATTTTCTACATTCTACAACAATACTGGGGATTTCAAAACTATAAAATAACACACATAGAATTAGGTAATTCTGTAACAACAACAAAAACAACAGTTAGTTGTTATTTTAAGACACGGAGATCAGCCTTTTAGTAATACGTCTTGCAAGAACAGTATTGTCAAGTGCATTTGCAAAATCCATCAAGCACCATAATGAAACTAGCTCTCATGAAGGCCATCCCAGGAGGGCGAGACCAAAACCTACCTCTGCCGCAGACGAGAAGCTCATTAAGAGTTATCAGCCTGAAAAAATGACCGATTAACAGCAGCTCAGATTAGAGGCGGTATGAAGTCTTTACAGAGCATAAGTAGCAGAAACATCTCACCATTAACTGTTCAAAGGAGATTAATGCATTTTTGGACGCCTTCAGCATTTCTTTACAATGTAGAAAAAAAAAATCAGGAACGATCATGGAGTTAGAAAGTGACCCCAAACTTTTGAACGGTAGTGTTTGTGTGAGCAACATGATTTGCACAGCGGCAGAGGCTTTAGGTGGAGTGGGTTCTGAGGTGGGCCTCCATGGATCAGACTTGTTTGTCCAGCACATCTCATGGATGCTCAGTCAGTTTGAGATCTGGGGAACTCAGCGGCCAGGTCAACCTATACTGGCCCCATACTGGGTGTTCTGATGCCTTTCTAACATAACCAGCATAAGCCTTTTTCAGGAATTTGTGCTACATTAGCTTTTCTGCAGGATTGGACCAGGCAGGCTGACCGTTGCTCCCTACAGGCATAGATGACAATCGGTTTACTGCTAATGTATATAATTAATAATGTTATTTAATTTACATGGCAATGGTGTTATTGTTAGGGATAATATATTGCCGTTCTGTTTCTATTTTAAAATAATCACTCTTAACAACCATGGTGAGCAGAAAAGCATTTTAGAATCCACAATAATCAAGAAATTTTTATTTCTAATTTTTAATAATCCAGTTTCTGTGACATGGTGGTCATGTAAAGAATATTTCATACATAATGATACACTTTAGTAACTCAACAATCATAACATAACAAGAAATATAATATAAAGATGTCTGGGACAGCCTTTATTGTCCAGGGTGACCTGGTGACATGACTAATCATTTATCTTTATATCTTAGTCATATAGGGACATATTAACCTTCTCAAGGGAGACGACGCTCTGACAATAAAGCCATTATGGTCCATATTAGAGTGATCATAATCATTTCCACATTTTATTTGTAGTCCAGCTGGTTTTAGAGAACATAATATGCCAATTAGATTTATGATATTGTATGTTTTGCAAGGAGGGGAAGGGCTGTTGCTCGAGGTATGACTCGATTAGCTTTGCATTATGAAGGATATCAGTGCAATGAAACTATTATACTGGAGCAGTCAGGAGACAAGGTGCTTTCCTGAAAGGGATGTAATTTGATTCTATATTGGGGCAGTAAAGCACTTACCTACCTGTCAGAAATGCCTTTAAGCACAGCAGATATTATAAACATGTTTAGTTGAGAGGGACTCTGTGAGTAGGGTGGAGTTTGAAGGGGAGGTGGACTGGATGAAACAGTCCAGGAGGATGGAGAGTGCCTCTATATAAACAGAGCACAAGTTACAGGAGATTTCACAGAGCAGCTTCCAGCCTTGAAGTAAGTAAAGAAGCAGAGAACGGGAAAGGAGGAAGGAAGAACCTGAAGGAACCACAATGAGAGCGAATTATCGGTTGCCTCTGGTGCCGTTGTTGCTGCTGTGGGCTGTTTGCAGCGTGGTGCAGGTGCAGGCGGAGGTCAAGGCGGTCAAGCTCTGTGGACGTGAATTCATCCGGGCCGTGGTCTACACCTGTGGAGGCTCCAGGTGGAGAAGGCTGCTTACACCGGAAAATGATGGTTAGTCAAAGTGCTGATTATATCCACACTTTATGTCTATAAACAGCTTTTACTGATAATAGATATTTTACCACTACAAAGCAGTTTTAAATCACAGAAATGTGGATGTTGATCAAAGATTGGGGATGAAGTGATGACTCATATTATCATTATTAACCTCTGTTATCACCCAAATGAGGATGGGTTTCCTGTTGAGTCTGGTTCCTCTCAAGGTTTCTTCCTATTGCCACCTCAGGGGGGTTTCCTTGCTGCCATCACAGTCACCCTTGGTTTGCTCATCAGGGACAATCAGATCACTATGATCTATACACATTTTTACTTTCTCCTACACATTTTCATAATCTTCTTTAAATGACCATTGTTAAAAGCTCTATATAAATAAAATTGAATCATATGGGGAAGAAGTCTTGAATGGAACCAGACACAGAAGGGAACATATCCTCTTCTGAGTGACACTATAGTAGATTGTGTAATTATAACATATTACCGTATACAGCTATAACATACAGTATGGAAGGCAAACAGTTATAAGTGTGTTGAAAGTTATAAGGGGTCAGGGGTCCAGGCATTGGACTATGGTTCAGAAGGACCCATGGCCACCAAGTTGTCCCTGTTGGGCCCTTGAGCAAGGCCCTTACCCCTCAACTGCTCAGATGTTTAATAGAATAGAAATGTAAGTCGCTCTGGATAAGGATGTCTGCCAAATGCATAAATGTAATTGTTATGAGTGTATTATGGCGAGGAGTCCAAGATTATGTACAGGTCAGTCTTATATGATTAAAGTGGTTTTGAGGTGCATGTCTCAGGTATCCAGGTGAGATTATATTTTAAAGAAAGAGAAGGATGTGGCTGTAAACGTTTTTGGGGAAGTGCACGTACCCAGAAAGTGAAGATCACCTACTGTCGTTTAACTGAATTAAGTACATTTTCTTAATTTCATTTGGCTTTTATTTAACAAACTTGCAATCATTAGCCTGTGTACCTTATCAAATATGCTACCACTTCTCTCTGGTTTCCTTGATTAACATTAGCATTTCTCTCTTTCTCTTTGTTCAGTAATAATCCACCAACCTCATACTCTGATTTGCTTTAATTTACAGATTAAAACTCATATTTAGTGTCCAGATTCGGCATCTACATCCAGATTTCTGAATGAACAGACCTGATGCCAGCGCCAGAACCCAGGCCTGATCTGTTACTCAGTGTAATTATGATCAGCTACTGTATGCTAACATGCATTTCTAATAGATACATCATGTTGTGTAACTGGATTATCTCTGCTGTGTCATTTTATAATCTAACTAGACATCTCTGGATCCTGGGCCTTCGGAAATTAATGCTCGCTTGAACCCTCTTAATAACTTCTGCTTATTGGTTATCACTTCTTGGTTGTATCTGTGTTGGATCACAGTGCTAATCCGAATGGAATTATCTGTCTTTAACACTGCCAAGGAAAATGTTGCATTCTTTCTGAAAAGGCGGATATGCACTTCTTCTTAACCTGATTTTTGTGTGTGTGTGTGTTCCACAGCGCTTTCCCTTGCGGAGCAGAGCAGTACCGAGGAGCTGAGTGAGAGCACAAGGTCTGATCTGTCAACCCGAGACCTGAACCCTATGATGACCGCTATATGCTGTCAGGTGGGCTGCAGAAAGAACGACCTGTCCCTCTTGTGCTAAGGACCGGAAGCACTCTTTCTACAAGTTCACAAGCTCTACAGTATGCGTGTGTGTATGTGTGTTTGGTATGTCAGAGAGATCTTCCGGGGGTTATTTATGCTGTGTGTCTTAATGTAATAGGAGTGTTTTGAGGATTTGTTAAAGAAATACATAACAGGCTTTGTGTTCAAAGTCAATGCCAAGTGTCTAATAGAGTGCTGAAAAATCATGAAGTTTGATTGTAATGTATATTTTGACATTTTTTTGTCTAATAAATGTTACAGCATAATTGGATTTGTCTGTTTTTTCATGTTATTTCTTTATTTTCTTTATTTTCTTTTTTTTTTTACCAAAGTATAGAATTTTAAGCTGGGAAAAGATGCTGAAATACGTTGAAATTATACTGGTTTATGCTCTTTCTGAGTTTATGAAGAAAATAAATAGTGTATATATACAGGTATATATATATATATATATATATATATATACACCAAAACTGGTGATCAAGGTGATTTCATGATACCATGCACCTTTGGACAGTCAGGATTTTCCTAATGCGCATCACATAAAGCCACTTCCAGTTGATCTGCAAAGCCAATCAACATACAGCACACTTACCAAAAAAATAAAAATTATTTTGGTGCCAACACCAAATCCAAAAATTTTTTTTCATTTGCCTTTGCAATTATAGAATTTTTTTTTTTTTTTTTTGTAAATCATTAGTATATACCGCACTATGTATGTGTATTTATGTATAATTGTGTATTTATGTCTAATTTTACAGTTTATTTTTAGGTGTGAATTATAAGATCTGTCCACCAACAGTAGATGAAAATTTGCCTCTGGCTAACTCTGATGCACTTGCTGTAATGTTCATTAATGTGATGGAAAATTTGACAAATAAATAAATAAATGATAAATGCCCTTGTTTAACTTATACAAGGTCATACATCCATTTAGTCCAATTCAGAGTCAAGGTGATACTGTAGCAGTAGAATCCGAGATGCCCAGGCGTCCCTGTTTCCAGCAACTTCCTTAAGTTCCTTTTAGAGGACCCCTAACCACTCCCAGGTCAGCTGAGATATAATCCCTCCAGCGTATACTGGGTCGGGCCCCCATCCAGCTGGCTGTGACTGGTACATCTCTAAAAAAAGGTCACCTTATCAGATGTCCAGAGCACCTCAAGTGGCTACCACCATTCATGCGAAGGAGAAGTAAGTTAACTCCAAGCCTTTCAACTGTTTTTAGAGAGGAATTTCAGCTGCTCGTATTCATGACCTCATCCTTTGTCATTACTTATGACTAAAGCTCATGACTATACTGAAGGTGAGAGTAGGGACGTATACCAACTGGTAAATCAAGAGCTTGGACTTGTGGCTCAGTTCCTTCTCCACCCCGAAGATTCAGTACAGCAACCACATCACTGCAAAAGCTGCTCCCAATTTATGGTCAATCTTATGGTTCCTTTTCCAATATAATATTTCCAATATTCAACAGTTTGCAATATGATACAGTATAAAGTAAATACCGTCAGTAAATTTCATACAGTTAGCAACATAGGCTTAGGTTACAGTTTATTTAAGATCTTCACCTTTTGAGATCTGTTATTTTCCCACCTCCAAAACACATGCTAACAAATAAACTGCCTATGACTGTGTGTGTGTGTGTGTGTGTGTGTGTGCATAGTGCCTTGCGATCAACAGTGTATTCGCACTTTATGTCCTATGAATATTGGACGATTAACCTCGATCTTACCTGGAGAAAGTGATAACTGAAGATAAATGGTACTACAGTAATTAATTCATATTCAAGATCAAGATGTATATATTTGATGTGTATAAAAAACATTCATACACTCGGCTTACATCTTTTATTGATTTGGAAAGAGCAAAGAATCTCGGGTTCATCGTTAACACTGTCTGCACAAACACAGCTTGCACATGTTGCTGGCAGGAAAACTCTAGAATGATCTAACAACAGTCACACATGCGCACAACCTCACATACGTACGCACACTCACACACACTTCAGTTACAGTACCTGACTGACATACAGCACAGCTTCTTGCCTCTCAAGCACAGTCTGGACAACACTTCGGTTTGGATTATGGAGAGAAATGTCTTATCTTAACGCAAAACGTTGTGTTCTTGTTAAAGGCCATTACACTGATCCTCCACAAACACAGCAGGTATGAATTGGAAAAAAAAAAAACTTAAGTATGAATAAACTTTCTCAAAGCACCAGTGTTTTCTCTACAGCAGCCATTTTATGTGATAGGAGGACGTTTTTTTTTGTTCTTCATATCTAATAGCATTTGGGAAGTTTAAAAGTAGCACAGTGGTATTATTCTTTCCACAAGAAACAATATTTTTCAGACTTTATTAATAGTTCATAACATTTAAAAATATGCAGCTTATTCTCTTTTGGGGACAGTTTTGAGATATACACAAATACAAAAAAGAAAGAAAAAAAAGTGTTTTTTTGGTCATACTAACCACTCACCAAACCTTATCCTTGTCATCTCACAGAGACGTTATGATTCACAAAAAAAACCCAAAAAAAAAAAAAACCATGAACACAAGTGCTGGGGTGTTTGACAAGGGCTCATGCTCGAGACATCAAAGAAAATGCACAGGAAGATGAGAACACAGCACAATGGTGTGAACGTGGTGTAAAAGGGGTGTCCGAAACCAATTCATGTTTCAACTAATAGTGCAGGAACACGTAACACTGCTTTCAGAAAGCATGATCCACCCACGCCGATACAGTATTCATCCACTTTAGCACCCAACCCCCCACCCCCTACCCTTATACATACAGCTCGATTCTCTGTTGCGCTTGATTTTAAAAAATTATATCTGAAATAAATGTAAAAATTATACCTCCGCATTATACTGTACACAGTTTACCCAACTACACAGATAACAAAAACAAAAAAAAAATATTTATAACTTTAAGGATCCTAAACTGTGATACCATTCAAAGTTTATACAGATACAGTCACTGATTTTTTGTTTCTCTTTTTTTTTGTACAACAAATGATCAGGAATAAATAAAAATAGAGCGATATACTCCGAAGTCTAACACTGCTGTCTTAGGAACAACAGAAAGGCTATTCACCAGTATGAGGAAAAACACCAAACGCCCTTCAAGATATATATTATCCATTTAAATTACATTTTAAACAGCTCTTTTTTTTTCTCAATGGAAAGAAATCTTTTTTTTTTAATACAATCGCAAGCAAGACATAGATTTAGCTGTGGCTGCCTAAAACAGGAGCTAAAACAGGACGAGACTTTACGTGCTAAACAGGAGCACAAAAACTTGTTTTTCACGTTAATGGTTTGAATCTTGCTGCGACCTTTCCTTTCCTTCATCTTACTTAATTAAAAGTATATTAAATGATCTGCCTCAAATGTCAAGAAGCGGCAGGCCGAATCCTGAACGGTTTCATATTCAATCTGAAGCATCGTGTCAGTTCGGAAACACATTCAGGGCTCCAGAATATTTCTCTATCAGCAGAAAAACCTCAAGCTTTTCATCCTTCGCTTTAACAACAGCTTTAACACTGATGGTGTGTTTAGAGAGATATAAAGTATTCAGGCAGCCACAGCCAACGAGTTCAACGATTAGACGTTAGACAGACGACAGGCTAGTCTTAGGAGAAACCCATGCTGTCTAACAGCAGCGATACAGTTCCGAAATGTTTTTTTTTTTTTTACCATTTTACAAATACAAGAAGTACACTCTAAAAATACTGCTGGAGTGTGGCCTCTGCCTGGGTCAGACATCTAGAAAGGGAAAATATCCCTAAAAGAGCCGGGTCAGAGGTCAGAGTGATCATCTCTCCTACGGTTTGAGTAAATTTCGTTTAGTTCATAAAGACAGACTCTTCTGAGTTGGGCTGAGGTGCAGATTAGTTATCTGCCAGGTATTTTCCTATAAAAAAAGAAAGATTTTAGTAGTTTTACAGAATAAACACGACAATACTGTATTTTAAGACAAGATCCAGAATAATCCTGCAGAAAGGTGCATCCTAGTGACATTCTTTAACTGCTAAGCTATATTTACAGGTAACATATTTGATTAAACCCTTCCCTAGTCGGACTTTTTCAACCTTGTGAAATTTTTACATTACGTTTTACAGTATTTACAATATTTGGTATAATCAAGCACACAGTCAATCATATGCTCTACAGCAACCTGTATTACCATTTCAAAATATCAGAAAATATTTTTGACTTTTATTTATTGGGAACAATTCCAGATGTAACTGGAAAAGGAAATCATTTACTGGAATAAATGATGTTAGGCAAAAAAGGTTTTAAATCAAATATGTCATCAAATATGTCTAGCACTTCAAACCAAAATAAATATGTGATTAAACATGTTTAAAGCTTTACATCCGTAAAATGTCTAGACACAAGTTTAATGATCTTATACATGATATACTATAATCCTTATGTTCTATAATCCTTACAATACTATAAACACCACTTTCTCATCAATAGGTTTCTTCCTTACCTGCAGCAAACCTCTTTTTAATGAGGGAGAATCTGTACCCAGAGCCGAGCAGCTCGATGTCGCAGCCGGACAGTGTGCTGCCCTCGCTGGTGAACTGCACTGCCAGAGGCGCTGGCTTACTGGGGCCGTTTGTTAGCTGGAATCGTGCCAGCAAGGAGCCAACGCCTGGAGGAGAATGTAAGAGCGGGGTTAAAATAGCTGAAACGGGCAATGTGGGCTGCAGCTAGATTAAATAAGAGGCAATAAGATCCAGTAAAATATTGGGCACGTTTTTTTTTTTTTACCTCCGTTCTCAGACTTTTGTGAGATATCCGGGATCTTCCACAGGATTCTCTGCTGTTCAGCATTCCTAAGTAGACCAAATGAAAAAAAAAATCATCATCTGTCAGACTCAGCACTCTGCAGCATGGCCTTAATCCACTCCTCTTTCAAGCCGCACTCATAAACTAACCTACAATAGGATCTGCTCACTGCATTATTTCACATACTGTATCTACAAGTTCAGAGTAAATGTTTTTATTTAAGTTTCTAAGCGTATAAAAGCAAAAAATGCTTAAACTATTACAATTTCTTACATAAACTACACATGTAATAAAACAGTTATGAATGGAAGGTGACCAATAAAGTCTGGAAGGCCCTGTAATGTATGATCAAGTTCTACCTGAAGTGTTTTTATTAGAACTAAAAGGTTTCAAATTCACTTACATTTCAAAATTTCTACAAGACAATAATGTATCTGATCAAAGAAAAAGGACAAATTCACATAATTCTACTCATATGACTTTTAAATTGAAAAAAGTAGACAAGCTCTTTTCTTAATCATTTTATATTAACTACAGATATTTCGTAGGACGTGACACCAGAGTACTGAGGACGTCCTTTTGACTCTATGCCCAGCCCGATTCAGCAGGTTTTGAAGAATAAAGGAATTTATACTAAATATTGATTGTTATATAGCATAGTAATTATTTTAAACAAACACGTCTAGCCACAACTAGACCTTATGTGCTATATATATGGACGTGCTATGCATGTGAAGCCTGGTATATAAATCACCTTTTGTTTAATACCTTGTATTAAAAGTTCTACAGAAGAAATTGCTTTCAGAGACATAATATTTTGGGGGAAAATGTTTTAGGGATATTCAAATCCAAGTGAAATTAAATTTTAAAACTGCTCCTAGATATAATTACCTAATGTGTAACCATTTTCCTTGACTTTTTTTAGGTATTTTCTTTTAATTAGCTACTGTATATGCCGACTTGATACTTTTAAAGTAAAAAAGTGCATACATGTATGTAATTAGTGTAATTTCCCATGTATGGTTTTTAGCCCAACTTGAATAATAATAAAAAATACTATTGAATAAAAATTTTTAACTATTGTTACGATTTATTATTTTTTTAGCTGGAAAAAATTGTCTAATTTTAACAATGCATACTAATGTTTATAAACAATAATGTAAAATTTATGTTGCATTTAATAATACAATAACAAATCTTATTCTGTTTCTTTCACTAAAATTACTTGTGATTGGCAGAATAAACGGTTCAGTTCAGTGGAGTTAGTATAAATAATGTGGTTTTACCATGACTGAAAAGTTTAGATTACTAGTTTTATTACCAGGCAGCTGGAGGAAGAACAGCTTGAAGCTGGCCGACTCCTCCATCAACAGGAACGAGGAACTGCACGTTATTGAGAGCCACTGGTGTGGTCATGGCACTGCCATTGTATCTGTAGTCTATTCTCAGATCAGTGCTGGTGGGCTCACACCTCCAGTTCATGGCCAGGTTCAGAGGAGTAGACTGAATACCCTGTGCTGATACCTGATACACACAGTGTAGACAATATGTGTTTATATTGAAGATTCTATCACGCACCTTATTATTTTGTAAAAATAATTCTGATTCGAAAAAATTTTGAAATGTTATTTTATTCATTTGTGTTCCAGAATTTAGCACCCATTGCCCGGTAAGATGAGATCCTACCTGATATTTCAGCATGTCTACATTGTAGTATGTGGCTTGAGGTTTCTGCTCAGCCACCTTCTTTAAGTGGGTCATGAGGTTCGGCATGTTCACCCAGAATTCCTTGGAGTTGGGTTTGGACTGGGTGGTGTCACTGTGGAAACAATGGCAGGACAATGTACAACAGTTGTACGTATAGTCAGATCCTAACATGGATGATCTTTTTTTTTAGTCCTAGTGTGTAAACAAGCAGCTGAGAATGAAGTTGGCAATGAAGGCGATGGTTTCTGCTGATTAGTCATATATGAGTCACCATCAGCTGACTCGAAGGGGAAAAAAATTACGCAAGAGCTGAAATATTGCCCAGAGCAATAAGTCAGATAGTCAAAATAATCAAATAAAATACACAAACACAAGCTTGACATTAGAAAAAATGTTATTGTTTCAATAGAATGAGGTCGACAAGGAACATGTCAAAAATCTAAAACCAGTGGAACAGTATGTGTTACTACCCTGGCTGTCCTGACATGAGAACATATACTGTAGACAATAAAAGTATGTTAGAAGTGTTATTTACCAGCACAGTAACTGGGGGTTAGGAAGGACATGTTCCAGATGACTATAGTTGGTTATGCTAAAAGTTAGCACTGCAGGTGTGGGGTTATTGGCAAAATGCCTGGTGATGCCAGCCGGGAAGGATAACACCATCTCACCAGTGATCTTCACCACACACCTAAAAGATGGACAGTGGGATTAAACTAATAGATAATGCGGCCATGTAAATGTTAACTATTTGTTTTCAAAATGCTTGCTAAACATTATATATATTAATATTGCATTTAGCAAGATCTTATTGGATTCTAAACAAATATGTCAGTAGGCTTACTTGCTGGGATCAGTTCCCTTGAAATAAGCATTGACTGTTTCTGTGAATGCTGCAGCCACAGGCAGGGTGTCCTGGGCACCCATGGTGAGGGGACTGGGCCCACGAGAGCAACCTGGAATACACACACACATATACACCATTAAGTATGATGTAATGGAGACATAAAGACATCTACAATGTGTAAGAAAAGACTAAAAGAAAAAGGAAAAAAAACAAATAACAAACATAAAAGATGATTGAAGAGACAGTACAAGTCTAACAGTCAGGTAAAGAACTACTTACAAATACAACCCTTCCCTTCTCTATCGACAGGCACCGTAAATTAACTGCTTGACATGGAATTAAAGAGATAGACTTAAACTTCACCTTGTGTAAGTACCCGTATGTAGTACCATAATTACTGGACACATGTCACATGACTTTTTTTTTTTTTTTTTTTTACATCTACTGAGTTGATGGTTTATTAATAACTAGCTCTGGATACTGAATAACCTGGCAATCTAAGTCCTGAGTCACTTCTTCTTCCCTTTTCAGTTTGCTACCATTAGGGGTCGCCACAACGGGTACTTTCCATGTATTTGTGGCACACGTTTTATGCCCTTTATTAGGCTGTTATGTTATCTGGGCGTGAAACCTGCAGTACTGGCTCGTGACTGGGTTTGGTGCAAAAACCTATGTTTCAGGTGAGGATTTTAAGCCCTGAACCACAAATCCATCATAAGCTGATTTATTCTGGGTTGCAAAAAAAAACAAGCAAAATTCCAGGAGGGGCCATGTAAGCAAAAAAAGCAAACAAAAAGAATGAATTATGTGATTTAAAGCAAACCTAAAAGACACTTTAAGGATAGTGGGTAGGTATGCAAATTATTACGATTGGAGAAATGAAATTTTGTCAAGTTTGCACCCAAGGCTCCCATTTAAATGAATAAATTTTAAAAAGTACTTTTTTATGTTAGTGACGCATCCACTTTTTTGTAGGTGAGTTCCCCTTCACCTTGTGACCCTTGTATAGGCATAGGGTTATAGGCTGTATCCAAGGGTTTAATATTGGAAACCTGGCAATAGCAGGGCTCGAACCGCCGACCCTTAGATCAGCAAAAAGCCTGAGCCATGACTGCCACAAATAAGGCCTTGGAATCTCGAAATATTAAGAATATTTGCCAAAATAACCACATTGGCATATATTTGAAAATGTTTTCTTTATATTGCACTCATGTTTGAAATGTTCTAAAATCCATATCACTAGCTTTAACTATCATGTTGTATCATGATGTTAGATGAGTTCCTAAAAATTTCTAGTTTCAGATGATGTTTCTGAGAGGTTTCGAGTGCTCATATGAACATGTCTGTGAAGAACATTCAGTATATTATATACTGTACCAATTTGATACATTGTACATATAATTTTGTTGTATATATATATATATATATATATATACATGTCACAGAAAAAAAGGTTTGTGATTTATTTGTTACTTGTCAACTAACTAGAATAATATTTCAGTGATTCAGGAATCTGGTACAAACATGCATATGCAGTGTATATGTACACTGACATGTCAGTTTATTTAGCATACCAGGCTAGTAATTAAAAAACGGAAACGTATATTAACAAACAATTAATAGTGCAAATGCCGCATGAATATAAAATAAACTCAACTATGAACACAGGTGCGAAGATGATAAGGTGATTAAATAAAAAATTAATGCATCCAAAATACATGCAGTTAAAAGCTGAACTGTCTAATCCAAAGACAGAAAAAAATATAGACACCCAAAAAACAAAGCATTTAACCAGTGATGACAGGTTAGTGCCGGACGTGAAAAAAGTAATTCCCAATAAAAGGTCAGGCTCCTGCGTTACATGAGCAGATGAGTGCTGTGATGCAGAGGAGAGCGGGTGAGCAGGCAGGAGGCACTGGGTGACCAAAACGAAGGAGTCGCTGTGGGCGGAGGAGTGACTGATGGAGGGAGTAGTGGATGAGAAGACGGGGAGATAAGACTCGAGTGCGTGTACGCGCTACGTCCTAGGGTGGAAAAAACCTGACTTACCTTCAAAGGTTAAATAAAACTTGCCTCTGTCAAACCATACGAGGGAGGGCTGGTCTGTCTCTGTGTGAGGGGAGGAGGGAAGGCAGAAGGATGAGAAGGGGAGGATGTGGGGGAAAGGGGGAGAGAAGGACACTAGCATGAGAAACATCACAGAGAAGAGGCCAGGGGATTAGGTCAAAGGGCTCCAGTTGGGAAGGTTGTCATTCATAAAAGATTCAGAAATTACACATGAGATGTGAGGTATAATGCATGAACTATAATGTTTTTCCCATATAATATTTCATACTCAAACTCTGTGTCAGCTGAACAATTCGAGCTTGGTATGAAAACTGTGAATAAAAATACAGTTTTGTATATGATTGATATTTATAAAGTCCATGTGCTTGCATGTGTGTGCATCATTACTGACTAAATAGTGGCAGGAGCTCAGATATCACAGACTGGCCTCCATTCTGGCTTCCAAAGATCTAAATACCAGTTATAAATACCCTAGGTGTTATAAATACTGTACAACATGCTGTAACTTGTTTTAGGCATCAGGGGACATCTCAAACCTGGACATTTATAAAACGTGAAGCTATCATTAGAAATCATGAAATCATAGACTTGGTTTACTTTTCTAAACATTGAAAAGATCTGTCATTATCCTTAATGTTTACTAAAACTATTGTGTATTTAAAATCAGTTAAAATTGAAGTATGGTTGATTTTGGTGTCAACTTGTTACTAACTTTTTTTCCTTGTTAATCCTGTTTATAGTACATTAAGAAAAAATATGGCCATCAGTAATATTTTTAAGCCTCTGTGCACATCTCCGGTCCTTGGAGAAGGGGAAATTGTAACTCTGTGGTGTAGATAACAGACAACAGGGGGCACTAATGAGTGACACGAAAGAGTAAGATGATTCAAAATGATTTCGAAGAGGTTTTGATGTGAATACATCATTTTTAAGAGTCTTAAGCAATGTGCATGTTCCTCATTTTTATTCTGAAGTGTATTATTTATGACAATAAAATGCATCCAGGATTTTCCACATAGGCCTTAACTAAATGCAGGAGAAGTTTAAACCCAGGTCAAATGTTTGAAATAAACTCCACTCTCAGAAGAGAGGAGAGAGGCATACTGATTAGCATTGCTGCTGTCTGGGCTACTTTCCAGACCAGACGTCAAACTCACAGAGGCCTTGTGTGTGCTTGAGTGTGTCTGGTGTCTGGCTCGAGGATGGTCTCTATCAGGTTCTGAAGCGCATCCTGGGAGACAGATGCTCTTTGGAAACTCTTTGAATGATACACAGCTAAGCTTATGGAGACAGTGTTGGCAATGCTATGACAGACGTGTGTACTTGGATGAACAATGAATGCATGTCTTTTCAGGCAAATGGAGTGAATTATGAGAGTATGGAGAAAAACTGATGTAAAATGTTCAAGCTGTTTCTGCCTTCTGTATTGTTGACATTAAGGGTGGTATTTAATATCTATGGTGTGTATGTGTAGGGGATTTTTTTTTCCTTTTCTAGGAAAAATAAGGGAGTAGGACAAAGATGAACTCACTAAAACTAGTACTAATAATAATACTGCAAAATATAGAATTTGAATAGATCTTATGCCAGTTGGTTCAAATGCATTGTGGGTACCACAGACATTTGAAAGGCATGAGTTAAATTTGTATTCAAATCCAAATCAGCCACCGAATTAAAAAGGTCCCATACCGTACCTGCTAGGAGGTCAGCTCGCCTCTCAAAGCTGGGCAGTTTGTCTACAAAAACGTCATCTTCCGACATCAGACGCGAAACACAAGACGAGACAGACATCAAAACAGAAAACAAATGATAAAAGCAATTCAAATCAAAACGACAAATATTATAAGGGGAAAAAAACAGGCTTTAAACACAACAAGACAAGGTCACGCTACACAGACACACGGTACAAACTGAAAATGACAAATGAACAAAATGTAACTCAAATGAATTGCATGAAAAAGGGCTCCAGACATACTGCATACATCATTATCACAACTCAAACTCCGGTTCATTCATTTCCTGCTGCTTTAGGCAACATAATGCCGTTACGCTAATCTGAAATATTGTGTTAAAATTCGCAACCTTGGGACACATTCAAAATCCGAATCCAACACATAATTATTTATGTGTAACTGATGTGTGTTGGTTTTAAATTCGCCTCCAGAGCAATATCAATCTGCACATAATGAATCGCTTGGATTTTCTCTCCAGGAAAAGGAGTTATGGAGTACTCTAATCAAAGAGTAGATAATTGGTTAAAACAGAAGCAGATTTTTTTTTTTTTTTTTTTTTTTACTAAAGTGAACATTTGACACACCACCCTTACATCAAGAATACCAATAAAGCATGTAACCTGCGTGCTAGACCAAAAAAAAAAAAGTTGAGAATCTAGCTAGACAGCCACATTGGGCTTTGCAAATCTATTTTGATTTGCAAAGGTATACAACACACAGAGCAGGAATAATGGAGTCACACCTGACACAGATACGGAGAGCTCTTTACCGACAGTGGGCGTAGAGGCAGCACTGAGGGAGTTGGTGGACGAGATCGAGGATGTGCTCTCCGCTCGTGCCAGAGGTGCTAAAGGTGGAGGGCTTGATGAGTGAACCGGAGGGCTGAAGGGTCGATTCTGTGTGACGAGAAAAGGAGAGAGGTTGAGAAAACAAAGAATTTTAGCAGTCCTTGTGCTATCAATAGTGCGTGTTTGTTCGAGTGAGGCTTGATCTATAGTGCTGTTCAAAATGATAAGAATGAAAAGTAATATTTGATTTGGATTAGTTTTTTAATCAGTAGTTTTTGGCAATGCATGTTTTAAGAGGGTTCTCTACAGACAAAAAAAAACCCGCAAAAGAGTATTATGCTTAGTATTTTTTCTAATGAAATTGAAAAATGTGAATATTTTGAGTGCCGGGATCTGATTATAAACTACACTGATTAGAAGTTGATGGTTTTCTTACATAGTCAATATTTTGCACATGAGAAGAATTTGAATTCAGACAAAGTATTTACTGTATAAAATTATATATAACGTACAAACTTTTCCAGATAATTTGGGGGATAAAATATGTACTGAAAAAATAAAAAAAGATTTTGCCCCAAAAAATGCATTATTTATTATTATATTTTCATTTGGCTGTTTGGCAGAATTTAGACACAGCAACTTTGCATCCTCACGTGGAGAAACATCCCTTTAGTACCAGTTTTTAGCTTCCAGATAGTTCGGATTTTACCACATATATACTATGCAACTAAACTATGTGCAGCTAGCGCAAAAAGGGGGGGGGGGTATGTACTGAAAGTATTGTACAGTAGGTTGCTTAAATTGCACATCCTGCTTGAGTAATTCTTCCTTTATGCAAAAGTACTACTTAACATTACAAGTGATGTATTTACACCATCGTGGAAGCCAACTCTCGAATCCTCTTTCAGAATCCCATTTCTCGCAGTCAATGGTCTTTCACTGCGCTACAGTATGTTTACGGAGATGACAACACTCACAGGTGCAATGTGGATAGATGGATGTGGAAGTTTAAAGAAGATGAAATCAGCATCAAAAACAAATCACGCAGCGGGAGGCCACTGGGTGCAAATGTACCTCATGTGATAAGGTTACTGCATGCTGAGCATTGTTGAGTACTTTTTTTTAAGTTACTAAACCAACATGTGCAATTTAAATAGCCTGATGTTATGCCCACCTTTGACTTACTTTCAGTAGAGCCTTCGTAGAAACACATAAAACGAGCGTGACATTAAAACACGCTGACTAAATAGCTTCTTGCATTTCAGGTAAACAACAGTAACCATTGCTGATCGTGTTGGTGTGTACTAGAAGCTTTGTGTTGTCGCATACCGTTTCTCCAACGCTGCCTTTCCCAGAAGCTAGTTTGGGACGGGAGGGTGGTCTTGGAGGAGGAGGGGGCGGAGGGGGGCTGCTGGCAGTCAGCGGCGTCACAGAGTGAACCGGGGACGAGGAGCCTGAAAATCAACAACGTTTAGCTAACAGAGGAGGAATACCATGATTTTATTTGGTATAAATTGCATTACATTTTTAAATCTAGTTAGCGTGAAATACACTACAGTACATCATCACAGGCACAAACTGACAATTATAACTGATATTGTTTTCCTTACCTTTTTACTAATTTATTTCTGCATTTTTTTATTCTATAAAGCTGTTTTGCAACAATCACTGTTGATAAATGTGCTATACAAGTCAATTCTGCCAATAAATTGAATTGAACTGTGAAAGAGCTCAAGGGTGTTGCGTACTGGTTTGGTAAGAAATTATTAAGAGTCTTGCTTTTCAGTCATGTTAGTTCTTATTACTGGCTGTCTTTTGCCTGATGCTTGTTGAATTCTTGATCCTAGCGTGCCAGAGCTCCAGATTGCAAGGCAAATCACAGGATTACAGAAACATGCACTTTCTAATGTTGTAGCTTCCGAATGGGCAGGCATTCCACATGGACTTGTGTGGCACAGTCTAAAAACAGTAACTTGATTAAAACACAAGTTTGTAATGTAACAAAGACAAACGTACACATTTCACAGTGAAGTTTACTGTGTGGAGATTTTTCTTTAACTCTTTTTGGGAAGTTTCTCCAGTGTCTCCTGTGCTGTGCTGCAGTCAGAGGGAAAGCTACTGTATTCTTCTGGCTGTTTTGTGCTTTGATGTTTCTTAATAACAAGCTGTATTTTTTTTTCTCTCTTATTAACATCAAGAGAAATGCAACTGTTTCTTATGTCTTAGAACCTTGCTGATTAATTTGGAGCTTACAAAAACAATCTTGTTTTGCAACTGTTCCAAAACATTAAAAATAACTACAAATTGACAAAAATATTATATGTAGTTTCTTTTCTTAATAAGAAGTTATAGTACATCGCATGATATGATCTTTGATTAATTTATACAACAGAAAGTGCTATCATTTTCTATTCAGTACTTAATAAAAACATAAAATCGGTTATTTAACTTCAGGCTTCTCCCAGTTTAAAAAAAAACGATTTTGCATTTAATGGGCCAAAGCTAGTGCTGGGTGATATGACCTCAAATCAACATCACTACTGTAGCTGATTAATTGGACATGTTGCCTTGATTATAAACAATACATTTTTTTAAATTAATTTGTTGAACAATTATTTTTTTATGTATTAAATAATTATTTGAGTTTGTTTTTAGGGTTCGTTATGTAAATATGCTCCAGTATTAAAGCCGAGATTTATTTATCGATTTTTCTGATGAAAGTTTTCTCCTCCATGTTGCTTTCATGTCCCAAACTGGTCAGGTGAGGAAACACACGGTTGTGTGTTTTTAAGGCGACATAAAAACACATGAAAACAAACTGTCGGGAAACTATAAGCAGATTTTTAAACAGAATTAAAAAAAAATTTATTACTGGCATGGGCATCAATTTGAGGTAAATGTCAGTTTCGATTAATTTTCTATTATTTATTGCCAAGTCCTGAGAGCATGAAGATAAATCCATTTTTAGTTCTAGTGTGACCAGTTTGGATCTCAGCATTCAATGTGGATCTGACTCACACCTTACTAAAGTTAAGTAACACCATGTTCGAATAACTTTGTATTAGTGTTTAAATAATAAAAGTTTTTTACAGTAATATCATATATTTACAACCAATATGTATTTATGAAATTGAGTCATTCTTAATTTAATATGCCAAAGACTAATGACTTCTTTTGAACATTTAAAACAAATTGTACAACATGAACTAAGCTCTACGTGTTCGGGTTATTTTTTATGGTGCACTGCTATGACTCACCGCTGCCACTTACTCCACTCGTGACTGGAGGTGTAGGCCCAGGAGATGACACCACTGCCCTGTATGTGGGAGGTGGAGGAGGCGGTGGTGTTGATCTCGGGCCCTGCTCGATCTCTTTGGGTGAAGCACTGCGTTCACTTGGGTCCTCTTTTGCATTGCCCTCCTCAGGGTTGTTCTTATCCTCCTGGTTAAGGGCCAGTGGTGGGGGGATTGTACGTGCATTAATCTCCAGAGCACTGGGTGGCGTCTTGGCTGACTCAGACCTCATATCTGTATCAGGCTGAGGTGGTTCAGCATTAGGATGGAGGGGTTCATCCGGAGGAGGTGGGGCTACTGCGACTGGAGGAGAGGGCAATTTGGGGGGGAAAGGATCTTTGGGTGACAGAATGGGGGCTGGTGGGGAGGGTGTGGTGTTTCTTGGTGGTTCGGGTGGAGGTTCTTCAGGAGGTGGTGGAGATTTTGGTAAAGGAGGAGGCGGCTCTTCTGGTAGTGGTGGTCTTTGAGGTGACTCGTCATTGAAGCAGACCCACTTGTCCGCAGCAATATCTGCAGGGTTAGTGGAATCTGCTGGGCCGAAAATGGTGTCCAGATCCGCTATGGAGGGTTTGTTCGTGTTCGCTGAAGTGTCTACTGCTTTCAAATCTGCTTCACAGTAACATGTGAAGACAGCATAATTGAAAAAAATATTAAACTTGAAAAGAAAAAAAAAACTATGAGATATGAAACAAATGACATATTCCGAACAGAAATGAAAACATACAAGACATGGAATGGAGTAACATATGGTTCAGGAAGAAGCACCGGTCTTACCGGAGGCATCTGGGCTCGTAGTGTTGCTCGGAGGGGGGGATGTCGGCACATTCTTGGGTGGAAGAGGAGGGAGTGCTGCAATGACATCAGGGTGGCTGAGCAAGCTTTTTTTAAGCGGCCCCTAGTGGTCAAACATGATGCCTGCGCTGTACTAGCTCAGAAAAACAGGACCACTCCATGCCCAAAGCACCATGCATATGCAAGAGCTTATTCACTGGATGCAAGGAGAAGGTTAGGAGGGCTGGGACATGGGGTGAGTAACTCACAGAGGATGACAACACTTCACTCCCTGTGGCCTGACCAATTTACTTTTAATTATACCATAGAATGAGACTAGGTCTCCTAGACCCAACTCATGTAAGTAAAAAAAAATGCAGGATTGACGTCTGCTTTCCCTAGAAATACTAAAATCAAAAACAAAAAAAACTAATTTATAAAACTTCTTTATATAGTTTTATCTGAGACTTTTAACCCACACGTACAAATATCTAAAGTATAATATGTAGAGTTTTACATAGTAGTTAACTGAGGCCACATCAAGTAAACTGTCATCAGAGGAGATTGCCACAGGCTAAACTGGATGACTTCAGGGATATGAGTTTGATTAGTTTTCCTCACTAAGGATTTGTGAAATTAGTGGGTTACTGGAGCTTGTAAAAAAGCAAAAGTTAATGAAAACCACATTCCCGGATGATTCTTTGCTCATACTACTATTTGGAAAGTATGGAGGGAAAGAATTCATGATCCCGACGAGAGACAATCCGTGCCACGTTATCTGAAACTTACGTCCAGGAGGAAAAGGTCTTCCTAGAGAAGAGTCTGGGTTTGGCTCATGTAAAGGAACACCCCAAACCTCAGGTTCATCTATCATCACTAACATATGAAAGATGGCACAACACACAGCCAGTGGAGAGCAATGTTACCCATCATGGAGCTTAGAGATGACGGTCCTAGACCAGAGGTGTCAAAATATCTGGGACAAGACTGATATAATTTTTCAATTCGACCCACTGAATACGTTTAAGCTATAAACTATAAACTTTAAAAATAAATTTAAAGAGCTTTGATGTTCCATTTTAGCAATAAACTGATGGCTATAAACCCAGCTATTGTAATGTAATGCATCATTAGACGTAGTAAGCTAAAGATCTGATGCTGAAACACCTATCATTTTTGTTTGTAAGATAAATAACACCAGTGTACTGTACCTGCTCATTTATGTACTTATATACAGTACTGTGCAAAAAAGTACATGTATGTAGATTAAATTAAGAAAATAGGAACAAATGTTTAACTGTGTAAATGTACATTGAGGCACTTGGCCTGATCATCATTCATCATCTGCACTTGTTACTCACTGGTTATGCCTTTTTTTATGCATGAATGATGTATAGGTCATTGTGTGGCTTAACAAAGAAAAAAAACATTCCTCTGAAACTGAAATGACTAAAAATGAGTGCCAAAAGGTCCTTCAGGAGACCTGGAGAGCGATCCCTTAAAAATAAATTAAAACACCAGAACGTATTTCGAAGCAAAATATGAAGAAATGAGGTGTGGCTCAAGACTTTTGCACAGTATTGCATATATTATATTTCAATGTGAAAATTCCAGGAGATCAGTAGTTTCTGTAAACCAGAGTACGTGGTCCTGTACCAACCACCAAGCCACGAAAGTTCTTATTCCAGTGTTTGCTGTGAACATTACCTGCATCTCTAGACCAGCTGATTTTACGCACTGTGCAGCTCTAATGTCACTGGCTGAATGGATTACTGCAGATATGAGCAGGTAGACAAATGTTGCTTTTAAAGTGGACATACTGTACAAATACACCAGTTTGTGCATTGAGAAATGCTAATTAATAGTGTAACTGGTCTACTAAATGGATACCTTGGTCCAACCCAGTTAACATTAGACAAAGAGTAACACAGCCCATGCCCTAAAATGATTTTGACACCCCTGTTCTAGACCTAAACCATTTCAAATTATTTTGCATATATTTTTCAACGTTTCTGATTAAAGTATGAACATAAGAGTTATGTAGAATTCTATTAAACATACTGATACATCTTAGAATACAGTACAATCTCATCGTATATTCTTTTACAAATCCATTCAATCGTTACAAATGTACATAAATTGAAGGATGTGGAGGGAGAAAGGACAGTAAGAGTTTTGCACTGTTGCAACACTAAGCTGAAACATCAGTGATCAGTAATCAGTAATCCACAGTAATCATTAACAGCCGCACAGTGTACCTTCTGTCCTCTGCTCATCAAATGCTGTCTCCAGTGGAGGGCCAAACAAGGCTACTGCATCTTCGGGCACTGGAGATTTCTTCCTGCTAAAATAGAGAGAACACGAAAAAGCAAGACAAAGGTGTGTGTGTGATGTACAAAAAACATTGGAGCTCTGATTTCATCCAATCTCCAACCAATTCCACATCTAAACCTTTTTACATTTATTTGCTTTGTAATGTTACACTGAACAATGAAGTATGATTTTGAGGTTATACCTGTGGGGTTCTGATGCAGATGCAGGCGCAGGTACAGGTGGAGGTGAAGAGACTGCGACTGGATTAATAGTGGGAACTGAGCGTCTTGGTCTTGCAATTTCAATTTCTTCACCTAAAGACAATATGGATAAATATTGTATACTGTATACACATAATTAGACGCAATTTTTATTTCTTTCTACATTGTAAAACAACACTAAAGGCATCCAAAAAATGCAATAATCTCCTTTAAACGGTTAATATTGAGATGCGTCTGCTACTTATGCTCTTTTGTTCTTGCTTTCCGAGGAAGGTCTTTATGACGGCCAGTTTCATCATGGTGCTTGACGAGTTTTGTAAATGCACTTTCCGATAATCTTTTTGAAAGAACTATTCCAGGAATGTTGACCTTCATGTCTTTAAACAGCAACTGACTGTTGTGGTATTGTTACTCAATTACCTAATGCCATATTGGTTATTTCATAGTTTTAAAATCTCCAGTATTGTTCTAGAATGTAGAAAATAAATTACGAAATAAAACACGCTGAATTTAGAATTAGAAGATGTGTCCAAACTTTTGACTGTGTGTGTGTGTGCACGTGTGTGTGCGCGCGTGTATATAAAAGCCAAAATGCAATTTTTAGACCGTTTATAATTTTCACAATCACTCACCTGGTACATCTCTTTTTGCCAGACCCTGAAACAAGCATAAGTAAAATATGACAATCATTTACAAAAAAACAACAATTTTTAAAAAATATTGTTGATTGTCACTTTATATTAACCAAAAAAAAAGGAAGAAAAACACCTGGAAAAACCTGAGGTGCAGAAAGACACAGGACTCAACACTTCTTTAAAATGCTCAATACACAACTAAATTACAAGTAAGAGTAGATCATTCAATATAATTATTATAATAAATGGGACATTCAGTCAAACTGGACTTTGAACTTGTGAATGCAAAACATTAGAACGATGCAAAGGCTTTAAAGACGGTAATACATCCATGAATGTTGATCCTATTTGATCATGGCTCTGGTGTACAGAGAAAACTTTTTCCTTGATGGTATCCAAGCACTAGTGACATGCTGAGATAAATGCATTAGTGTAGCAGAGGATTATATTCAGAAATAAAAGGAGATTTTACTCTCATTACTGCGTTCTGCAGAATCAAAAGTCTTGGTTTGAGTTGAAAGCCCCTTGTATTATAAGTATAATTATAAGAAGTAATAAAAATTTTGTTAATTATTGTTTTTCTGTCTTTCATAATTTGTGTCCCAGTCTATGAAAAGCCCATATGATTTTATGTAGAAAACAGAAAATGACAAGAAATGACTGGATCAGGTTTTGTTAGAATATAAACCCTACTACTATGAAAGTTACTAACTAAGAACAAAATAATAATGATAACAATGCAATATGTATGTCAAATCTAACGAACAAGCTACAATTCTCTACTGCTTTTACGTGTCCTTCTCCTCCTCACCATCACCATCATTATTATCATTATTACTATCATTATTACTATCATTTTTTAGTGTTTCTTTGCAGCATACACAAATGATTTTGCTTTTAGTATATGCAGTGCAGTATCAGCAGGTTTGTGTCCTCATGGGTATTTTAGTCAATATGGTGCAGGTAATGTGCTGAGCACACAGCCCATCAATAGAAAAAGACCTTGAAGTGTAGCACAGCTGTTACACATACATGGCTCTAAATTATTAATTAATAATAATACACTCCCAGTCCTCACAGCCTTCACAACCCCGTGCTTGTTCCAGCTAAAGGACTAAAAAAAGAGAGAGAGGGGGGGGGGGGATAACATAAATCCAGCACTTACCGGGCTACGTCTCTGTGACCAGCAAAAAGGAAGAGAGAAGAGACACCTGGTCAGAGAGTGACAAATCAGTAATACACACTCTTAAAATAAACAGTATTTTACAAAATACAGAACAGAAAGTGAAGCATTCAAACCCAAACCACCCGCTGCCCCCAAACCACAGTCAAGAAAATACATCGTGTTTCAAGCTGTTGTAAAAAGTTGAGAAAAATAAAAAATAAATCACGTTTTCAGACAAAGACTCAAGGTTAAAAAGTGAATATCCAAACTGAAACACTCCATAAACATAAGAATGACATTTTTATTTAAGGATTTATGCCCGTGCTAATTGCTTGTTTCATGCCCTGCTGCTTTCTGTTCACATTATGGCCAGAACTAACTCTTTACAATTAATCCAGAGTATTGTTTTTAAAACACAGCAGCTATTTTCCACTGTGCAACATAGGAGATCTCATTGTACAAATTACCTCAATAAAGTGAAGTGGGAAGAACAAATATATCTTAAACTATTTTTTTACATATTTAATAGACAGGTGGGAGGCTGCTGCTTTATAACATGAGCCATACTGTAGTCTCTTAAAAATAACATGATGACTACTTGTTATTTAACATGGTGTCTAGAAACAATGTGCATGTAAAACAGAAATTTTCTTTTTATTATTTTTACACTTTGCCATATTTCCTGCGAGATTCAAGATTAATACAAAATGGGACTGTGTTTCTGAAGCTCTTAACTTTTCTTGCACTTTCTATTCCTGTTCAAGCTACAGAAAGTACATTTTCATTTTTGGTCCAAACACTACTCCAAAAAGTGTTTCAATACTATGTTAATTACTGGTGTCAACTGCTACTTCACTTTCTTCTAAAATTTAAATAATAATAATAATAATAATAATAATAATAATAATAACAGACAACAATAAAAAAAACTAGTAATAGAAAAATACTGCTCTTGTCTCTCTTTCCTTATTCTCACAGGATGCTACGAAAAATACAATGTCCACTATTGCCCACGGCATGAACTGCAAATGCGTTCTCTTGTGGTGTACAATAGATATGTGGGCTAAGTGTGAGCTTAGAAACATGATGCAAAACAAACATTTTTAGTTAACACATTTTTAATCGGTTAAACTCATAATGTCATTGAATCAATTACAAAACTATTCATTAACATACAGTTAGGAAAATAATTATTTGATCCCCTGCAGATTTTGTAAGTTTGCCCACTTACAAAGAAATGAAAAGTCTATAATTTTTATTATAGGTTTATTATAAAGGATAGAAAGAGAATATCGACCAAATATCCAGAAAAAACACATGATAAAAAAAGATATAAATTGATTTTCAATTTAATGAAAAAAAAAATAATTATTTGATCCCCAAGCAAAACATGACTTAGAACTTGGTGGAGAAACCCTTGAGAGGTAATCTCACAGAGGTAAGATGTTCCTTGTAGTTGGTTACCAGGTTTGCACATCTCAGTAGGGATTTTGGTCCACTATTCTTTACAGATCTGTAAATCTTTAAGGTTTCTTGTCTGTCACTTGGCATCTTGAAGTTTAAGCTTCCTCCATGATCTTAACACGCTTCTTTTTGAGCCACTATTTTGAGCCACTAGGCGGTATCCTTTGGGTCATTATCATGCTGGAAGACCCATCGACGACCCATCTTCAGGAGGTTCTTATTCAAAATTCTTCATGATAACCCTATTATAGTCCATTGGCCCCTCAATGCAGCAAAGTCGCCCGTACCTTTAACAGACCCAAAACATGTTTCCACCTCCATGCTTGACCTCCATGCTTGTTCTTAGGGTCATAGTCAGCAGTTTTTTCTTCACCCAAAAACAGCTGATTCCAAAGAGCTCAATTTTGGTCTCATCTGACCACAGCACTGTCTCCCAATCCTTATCTGTTCATTGGCAAACTGCAAATGGGCCTGTACATATGCCTTCTGGATGAGGAATACATGTGTGTAAATGAGAGGAACCCAAGAGGAACGGTGAGGATACAGGGAGCAGAGGTGAAGGTAGAGAAAGGTGCAAAACTTTAAATACTTAGAGTCAACAGTCCAGAGCAACGGAGAGTTTGAAAAGGAGGTGAAGAGGTGGGTACAAGCAGGTTGGAATAGGTGGAGAAATGTTTCAGGTGTGTTGTGCGATAAAAAAGTATCAGCGAAAATGAAAAAAAAAAAAAGGTGTACAGGACAGCGATGCTCTACGGCTTAGAGACAGTGGCAGTAAAGAAAAGACAGGAGGCAAAGTTACAGGTAGCAGAGCTGAAGATGTTGAGGTTCTCTTTGGGAGTGACAAGGATGGATAGGATCAAGAATGAGTTTATCAGAGGGACAACCCATGTTAAATGTTTTGGAGATAAAGTCAGAGAGGCCAGATTGAGGTGGTTTGGACATGTTTAGAGGAGAGATGGTGAATATATCGGTAGAAGGATGCTGAGGTTTGAACTGCCAGGCAGGAGGTCTAAAGGACGACCAAAGAGGAGATTTATGGATGCAGTGAGAGAGGACATGAAGTTAGCTGGTGTGAGAGAAGAGGATGCAGAGGATAGGGTTAGATGGAGGCAGATGATTTGCTGTGGCGACCCCTGAAAGGGAACAGCCGAAAGACAAAAAAGAAGAAGACATGAAATCTTGCATGAAGCTCCAGACCTGAGTTCGATTGATGGTTATTTTGTATTTCTTTCATTTCCAAATAATTGCTTACCAAGTTGTCGCCTTCTCAACAAGTATCTTGCTGATTGTCTTGTAGCCCGTTTAGCCTTATGCAGAATGTTGTTCTTGTTCTTTCGGCTGCTCCCGGCAAGGGGTCGCTACAGCGGGATACCCAGTACGCACTACAACTTGGCACAGGTTTTACGCCCTTTCTGAAGGCGAAAACAGGCAAAATACCTACCACTGAGCCACCAGTGTCCACAGCCTTATGCAGAATCTACAGTCTTGTTCTTGGACAACTCTTTGGTCATGCCAGTGATGGTGGGGTTTAAATAGAAGATAGAGATTCTGTGGACAGGTGGCTTTCATACAAATAAATTGCTTTAACCTTCTTAAATTAATCTGTGTACCACATGTGCACATACCCTGTGAGAGCCAGCATCAAATACTTGGTAGGGGATCAAATACT
The DNA here is from genome assembly GCF_024256425.1 of Clarias gariepinus. Lineage (NCBI taxonomy): Eukaryota > Metazoa > Chordata > Actinopteri > Siluriformes > Clariidae > Clarias > Clarias gariepinus. The sequence continues at coordinate 11,443,161 of NC_071105.1, read as the reverse complement.
TATTTGATATGAGTGAGTGTATCTAAATAACCCACTAGGAGTTAGACAGATAGATGTTAGCACCATCTGCAATATGACTTGATGTGGTTTAAAAAGACCAGACCTAGAACAGAAGAGCATTTAATACTGTCAAGGCTTTGTCACTGCTTTAATCATCCATTTAAGTATAATGTATATCTTGGCAAGTAATGTCACTACACTACACCAAAAGTAACTGAATTACCCTTGGATTCAATGCGAGCCTTTCCAAAATGTGTCATAACACAACCCTATGTCCACAGAATCTATTATCTGACTCAATACAAGTGTCTTTACCTGTTAAAGAAAGTATTTGCTCAAACAATCTGCATTATGCCAGTTGCTAAAAAAGGCATGCTATAAACATGCTTTAAGTATTTTGTATGTAGCTCAATGACAACAGCATATGTCGGCTTTATGTAGCTCAATAAAAATGATATATCTAGGGACATGTAGCTCTATGACCATGGCTTATGTATAAGTTATGTTGCTCTATGAACAAAGCTTATGTACTGTAGGTGACAGTCATCACCGATGGCTAACATCATGGTGTAGGTAAATGTCATGTAGCTCTATGATCATGGCTTCTCTAGGTGCAATGTAGCTCTATCATTATGGTTTATGTAAATGCTATTTGGCTTAATGATCATAGTTAACATAGATGTCATGTAGCTCTACGATCAAGGCTTATCCATGTGTTATGTAGCTCTATGATTATGCTTTATGTACAGTAGGTGTCATGTAGCTCTATGATCATAGCTTTTGGAGGTGCTATGTAGCTCAATGAATATGGTTTATGTAGATGGCATGTAGCTCTATGACCATGGCTTATGCATGTGCCATGTAGCTCTACGATTATGCCTTATGTAGGTGCAATGTAGGTCTGTAATCATGGCTAATGCAGCTCTATGCATAGGCTATCTATGATCATAGCTTATGTAGGTGTTATGGAGGTCTATGATTATGTCTACATAGGTGAAATGTAGCTCTATAAACATGGGTTGTGTAGCTATAATTGTACCCCTGTGATCGTGGCTTATGTAAATGTCATGTAGCTCTATGATCATGGCTTATGTAGATGTCATGTTGTTCTATGCTAATGGCTTACATAGATGTAGCTCAATGATCATCACTAATGTAGATGCTATGCAAGCTCTATGATCATGGTTAACATATTGTAATGTCATGTAGCTCTATGATCATGGCATATGTAGCTCTATGATCATAGCTTATGTAGCTCTATGATCATAGCTTATGTAGGTGTTATGTAGGTCTATGATCATAGCTTATGTAGGTGCAATGTAGCTCTATGATCATGCTTTATTTAGGTGTAATGTAGCTCTATAAACATGGGTTATGCAGCTACAATTGCAGCCCTATGATCATAGCTCATGCAACTGTCATGTAGCTTTATGATTATGACTCATGTAACTATCATGTAGTTCTATGATCCTGGCTTACGTAGATGTCTTGTAGCTCAATGAATATGGCTTACATAGCTCTCATTAGCTATATTAGCTCTTTTATCATGGCTTATGTAGGTGTCATGTAGCTCTATAATAATGGTTTATCAAGGTGTCTTGTACTAAATCCTATAAGGAAACAAACAACTCTATTTCTTGTTTACTTAAACCTATAATGCCCAATTTATTTAAAAATGTATTTTAAAACTCTGTTACCAATAGAAAAAATTCATTTACATTTGACAAGACCTACATAAAACACTGGCTATACAACAACTCAAGGAGACTCAGTTGCAACAACGATTTTCTTACAGTAGTACTGTATTAATTTCAAGCGCCAAACAGGCCCTGAACCATGCCAAGAAATGCCATAAACCCTTGGCCATAAGAAAGAGAGCACAGCACTCCTGAAGAGACAGATGGGGAAAGAGCTTACCGGACTGCTCCTCTGAGGAGGCCAGCATCGGTGAGAGGCAGAAGAAAAGAAAAAAATAGAGGTACTACATTAGTGCAGGTGTGGTCTCATAAGCTCAGGATAAAGATCTCAGGAACAGCATAAAAATACACATTTAACAAAGCTACACAAATGTGACAAAACAAACGGTTATAAATATATTGTACAGTAGATCCAGTGTTTGGTTAAAAAGGGACCCTGCAAGAGCATTGAGTTATAGTTTCCAATTTTGGGCAACAAACAAACAAAGATGGGAGTGTTTCCTTCTCGGAGCTTTGTAAAGATTTAAATGGATGACCAACCATGTACAAGAGTCCTAACTGCAATGCAGGTCTAATCAATAAAGCCCAAACAGCACCTGCAACCCAGCACATGGTTCCTCTATGTGCTATATTAGGAAAGCCTTTCTGTAATGTTTCAGCGCTTCTCAACTCACTCCCCAGAGAATACAACAGCCTACACAAATAATCACTGTGTTCTCAAGTACAGCACAGAATACAATGAAAGCCGCATTTCTCTTGTTAAACCTAGTTATCAGGCCTGTTATCAGGAATTATCAGGCCTGTTAACCTTTGATCAGATCCATCACTATGGTTACAAGTCTGGTTGGGCAATAAACCTAAAATTTCATATCATGACTTTGAGTTAAATGAATAGTAAATGCATCATTTAAATTTACTCCAACGACCAGACAAAAAAAAAAAGTCAGAGCAGATCTGAAGGCTATCAAAAAAATACACACTGGATGGAAAACTGTTCTGCTGCAGGGCACAATGCACGCCTTACACCTAGGATCAAATTTCACATAACCAATCCATCTAGTCACATGGGTTAGGAAGCCCGCGACCCTGGAGTGGTTACACAGTATTACAGTGTCACGTAAAAGTGTATAAGACAAAAACTGAACAGGTTTCATAAATTTAACTTTGTTGTGATTCTTGCTTCAGTGCATGTGTGTGAATTATTCAGTGTGGCTTTCATATGACACGCTGCACTTGTGCTTCTGTTCTTACGCGGGGTGTTATGTCATCAGCGTCACTGCGCCTAGTTTCCGAGATAAATTATTGAGGAAGAACACCCAGTCCTCCAGCATACCTGAGACTTGGTGTGCATTAGACCCGTTACACTAGGTCAAAAGGAACACACATCTCACCTCGAGTGCACTGTAAGAGTTAATCATGCTGTGCAATAATTGCAATATATGTTAGCTTCGCTATAATCTGCAAGTGCTATGTAGCCTGATGTTTATAAAATCCAAAAGGAAGCATGCGGTTTGCTTTAATCAGAAGGCGACTTGGCTTCCTAGGTGGTGGGCGGCATTTCGGGCAGTGTTTATGCATTCCTAAGATAAGCACAGTCCTGATCAGAAGGACGCTGCCCACCAAAGTGTTGTATTTGGGCAGAATTACATGCATCCGTCTCGACTTAGGAACTTCAATAAATCCATTTCAGACGAACAATAATAGTAGGAGGAAGTGTCGCTCTGACAGAACATGTTTACAGGTAGAAGCAAATTGCTTGGGGGAGTAAATGGAAGGGAAGGAGCACAAATGCAGTCTTTTACATATGCTTTTTCAATATCTCTTGTAAAACCTGTGTCATGGGCCTGATACTTTTGTTGTCGCTTTGTTGTTGAAACTGATTGATCACTAGCCAGCGTCTAATTCATCAACACGTATTTAAACTCCTTTTTGAAGAACTAAGAGGTGCAAACCTGTTTCATCATCACAACGCCCCTGTGCACTAAGCAAGGTCCATGAAGGCATGATTTGCCAAGTTTCGGAGTAGAAGAACACAAAGTGCTGACCTCAGCACAACTGAATGAATTGGTACTCAGAGTGCATCCCAGGCCTTCTCACTTGACATCATGTCCTGATCTCACTAACTCTCAGCTGAATGAACGCAAATCCCTGTGGACATACTAGAAAAATCTCATGGAAAAACCTCAGCAAAGTGCAGGTTATTATTACAGAAAGTGGGAATAAATTTGGAAGGAGATGCTTAAAAAGTGCATAAAAGTGTTTACAAATCATTTGACCACATACTCACAGCAACTGTGTACTTTCCTGATGCTACAGTAGCTAAGTCAAATATGAACTTTATATCTTTTTAAATTACACTTATAAACTCCAAGTCACTATTTGTTTAACTTGACAGAAAGCCAGGGTAAGAAAACCATACTTTAAGATTCGATTGCATCAGTGACGAGACTGCTAATATGAAAGGGATTGATTTGTTGATTGATTCCATTTTAGTGGGAAAAATTAAAAGACTGCTTCGTTTTATGCTAATGTACACTGCACATTTCATGCTAAATTCATCTCTATGGTTACAAGCCTGGTTGGGCAATAATCCTAAAATTTTATATCATGACTTGGAGTAAAATTAATAGTTAATGCATTGTTTAAATTTACTCCAATGACCAGACATTACTAGACCACAAAAAAGAAAAAGGCAGATCTGAAGGGCAATCAAAAAAAAATACACACTGGATGAAAAACTGTTCTGCTGCAGGGCACAACGCACACTCATATATACTGTACACACTCACACCTGGGGTCAAATTTCACATAACCAATCCATACACTCGCATGGGTAATTATGACATTTTCTTAGAATTCCCCCTTAAATTTAGGACTAAATCTTAGAAATAAAAATAAAAAAATTAGCCTCCAAACACTGAACGTAAAGCTAAACCCGGGACCTTGGAGTGGTGACACTAAGTTAATTCGACACATACAGTACGACTCACCCATGTTTATAGATTACAGCAGAAGTGGTTTTGTGGTCAAAAATAAAATATGCAGCTAGCTTAGGCTACAAACTTACAATAACACAAAAGTGTCAAATTATGACGATGCTTGTGCTGCCTTATTGACTACGCCATCTTAGAAGTCAAAATATATAGGGCAGCCTTTAAAGAGCTACAAATCTGTGAGGATATAAGGAAATAAAAGGAAATGCTTTGAGTCTGGCTTTAAAGGCCACATCGCTAAGATAGCGACACATTTGCTAACAGGGCACAAACCACACTCGTTTGTAGGATAGTTTGGATAAACTACCATTGAGGAAAATGTATTAAATATTCCGTGACCACACGAGAAGATTTTTCCTCAGAAACGCTGACTCAAGCCAAAAACATAACATTTTTCATGAGCATATAACTTGAGAAAGCAGTAAACATCTGATGAAGTTGATGATCGTTGTCATTAGTTAAACAGATGCTAAATAAGCTCACTGACAGAACCTGACCTTACAAAACATGGCTTTGGCAGTACAACACTGCACATTTGACTTAATATCAGCAGTAGCTAAAAAATAGACCTACTTTCGCTTTTTACGACATATGGCTCGGTAAATGAGGAAATGTAGGAAGTGAAGAGTCCCAAAAACTAGGGCCACACCCTAAGAGTTGTGCCTTAATCACAGGGAGCTGTAACATTACAGCCCTTATGTATAGAGTGTCTATAATTAAGCCCAACAGTGCATCAAATCAGTTCATGCATTCCTACGTGTTGTTTTCGGTCACCGCAATAAAGAAGTAATGTGGTACAGTATGAATGAGCATCATTGTCAAATTGAATATTCTCACAAACTATGCTAACTAAAAACATAAGCAGTAATCAAAACAAAGCAACAGTGTGGGACACAGGAGGAAATACCATACATAGACGAGAAAATTATAGGTAACGTAGGCAGGACTCACCAGAGGAGAAGGAGACAGAGCTATGTTGCCTATGGAGGCTTTTAACTCATCCACCGAAGGAGACACAAAATCAGCATTGTCAGCAAGCAGGGGTTTGATCTTGATCTTGAACTTTTTGCGGTGGTCCTCCTCTTCCTCTGACTCGCTGGATGAGAAGAAGTGAGACTTGTCTTTAGGGGATCGTAGATAGATGTTAAGGAAAGCACTTCCAATTCAAGAATGGAAGTTGTTGTTGGTCAAACAGAAAAAAAAAAAAAAAAAAACACTTTCTACATTTCCCCCCTTAAGTGCTGTAATGTGTTTCCAACTGACACATTTGCTCTCTTGTAGACAAATAACAAAAGCTATTCTAATCAATTGGGTTCTTATAAAGAACAGGTACAGGTCAGGATATCTCCATCTTCATCTGGTCTGATGCTATAACCTTCTTCATCCACCATGGGAGAGTTCTACAACATAGAGCAAAGTAAGAGTAAGAGTCAGCTAGATGCATTTTCCCCACAACGAGATATGCAGGGTGTCCTAAAAGTCTCAAAACTTGGGGAAAATTATTCACTCTCTCATTCATTCTCTGTAGCCTGGGCCTGTATCCACAAAGCTTTTTAAGCCTAATAGTTGCTCCTAGTTCCTATTCTTAATTCTAAGAAGAAATTCTTAGAATGATGACATTTTCTTAGAATTTTCCCTTAAATTTAGGATGAAAACTTAGTAAAGATAAAAATTATTCATGAAACATCTTAGCCCTAAAAACAGCTCCTAAGGTAAAAATTGCTAAAAGTAGAGATGAGACTAAAGAGCTTCTATAGCAAAGGACAAAATGGCAGAAAGAAGAAATAATCTCCAAACACTAAGCGTAAAGCTTAAAGTAAACACTGCTGTATAATAACTACTGTGTGGAAATTGGTTGCTTCAAAAGATATTTTGCCTATAACAGAACGTTTGCATAAAGTAGCCGGTATTCATGTTTGTACATTTCTTTATACACAGACATTATGATTTCACTGTCTGTTCCATTATCATATATTCTATTCTTCACAAAGAGCGAATTTAAAGATCTTTGCAGATTTTTTATCAACTAATTACAGTTCTTGAATTGCTGAGTCACCTCTAGCAATGGGGTTAACCACACATCTTCACTAAGATAGAGGTTTTTGTACTTTCCTAATTCAGAGTTGCTCTGAAAAGTTTCCTAAATCCCTTTTAGTGTTTAGACATTTGTTCTATGGCTCCCAGATGGGACTTTTTAGGCTAAGTTAGGAGCTCTCTGAGAGAATTTTAGGAAACTTTGTCAATACGGGCCCTGCGTATCTAGGTGCACTAGGTGGGATCAGGGGTGCCGATCCATCGCACACACACTCACACTCACACATATTATTGGGAATTTGTAAATTCCAATTAGCCTAATCCTCATGTATTTGAACAACTGTAGAATGCCAGAGTACATGGCACACAGAGAACATGAAGAACCCCTATTTAACACTTTTTAAAGATAAAATGTACTTTAAATTACACGTTTACACACAACCTCTACATAATTGCAGTTTATTTTGTTGTTTTTTTTCCACTATTAATGGCTTAACTTCCTAATTATGTCCTTTTCTGTACTGTATGTATAGAGACTTTTAGCGCACCCTGTAATTATACAAATATGAGTTTTTAAAATGATACGATATGATATGATGCCTGTATTTTACAAAGTAATAGAAATTAAAAAAGTTAAAAATTAAATATGAGCTTGCTCCCAGACCAGGGATTAGAAATGTCATAAGAGGAAAAACAAATAAATGCAGTCTTTGATTAAACAGAACGTATTGTACAAAGGAAAAAAAAAAAAAAAAAATCACACAAGGTGTTCTAGACTTATCTTGACTTAAAATGTTATGTGTAACTGGTTAAAAAGAATGATGAACCTAAAACTTTTTCCAATATACTGTACCTACATTCCTGTACTTTACTGATCACTTTCTACACATTTGGCTGCATTTAGATTTATTGTCGAGGACCTGTTTCTGGTTTAATGCAGTGTTTGATTTTTATTACATCTTTTTGTATGTGGAGAGTAGGCTCTCATGTGAAAGCATGTTAGTAACTATTTTTATTTATTTATTTCATTCTAGTCATTTTCCAACTACAGAAGGAGTGCTGAAGAAGGAATGTTAAAATAGAGCAAAAGTATTTTTTGACTTTATATATTTTAACTCGACTAATTAAAAAATTGCTTACATATCGGTCCCAGTCAATCTCGCCATAGAATCCATTGGGAGCTCCATTACTCTTTCTCGGTGGCTATGAATGAATCAAATCAGAAATTAGGTACATGGCACAGTTTATCTCATATCCAGTAAATTTTATTTGCACAGTGAGCTACAGATCAGTGTTTTTCAATCCTGGTCCTGAGGATCATCATCACCCTACACATTTTGTAGTGATTGTGCTGTCTCAGAATGATGAGCTGAGTAAAAATTTGACCTGAGACGTGTCTATAAATATTTTATTACACAGGAATTAAATGCAGCATGGAAAAAGTCAGTGTTTGAATTACCTAAAGCAAATACGGCTGTGCAAAGCACAGGACAGCAAAACAGGAAGAGTCAGACTACCTGAGACAATGAGTCTTTATATTGGGAAAGGTTTAACCCCTGACAAAAGGATCATGACCAATGAATAAACCCTGTACTGAATTTCTTAGGAAGATGGGACAGCTGATAAAACAGCGTCAGAATGGATTGATAGTGACCTGCATGGCACATTGAGGGGTGGGCTTGATCACCCTCTTTTCCTTACATTTTGCCCCCATAGAGCCAGACTCTGTTGTGTTTTATTACTCTTAGGAAATAGTTCTCCAGACTTCCTGAAGGAATTTTTTGGTTCTCATTTTTTGGCAAGTTTTTGGCTCTCATTTTCAGTCCAGTCCCTGTTCTGGAATGTTTTTTTTTTTTTTTTTTCATTTGTTAAGCCACACAGTGACCATATAAATCATTCAAGCATAAAAAGCATCTAACGTGAGACATGAACCAGTAAGAAACAGGTGCAGATGATGACACATGATCTGGGCGGTGATTAGTATACTGGTGATGCTGAATGCTGAGTGGTTGGGACAGACGAGAGGGGAAATGAGGTTGCTACTGAGTTTTGTTACACAAACAACCATTTTTCTAAGTTGTATCTTTAGAGTCTTTTACAGTAAGAATCTTTGTTCTTATATTCTTAATTAAATCTTCATAATTGAATTAACATTTAATTATTATTGTTATTTATTTATTTGAAGAAATGAGGGGCGGCTCAAGACTTTTTAAAAAATATCCATATTTTATTTATAAATATTTTTATGAACCAGACATTCAGCTGATTAGCGAGCTCACAATACAGTGCCGTGCACTAGTAAAGGTTAAAACAAATGTTTCAGGGGGGTAAATACTTATACAGGGCATTGTAGGTTGAACGGGGAGTAGGAAAGATGCCAAAATGTGCAGGGTGGTGGCTTTTTGTGGGGTCTTTTTTCACTACAAGACACGTTTCAGTGAAGATTCAAGCTGGTCCTTTTGTGGAAGCCCACAGCAGTCTGAAAATATTAATTCATTCATAAATGTGATAATTTCATATTGATCAAGTTCTTTAGTAGTTTTTTAATCTGGGGTTAGTGCAAAATCTTGCTTGAAAACAACAAACCTGGCAAATTATTACCATTAATGCAAGCTGAATATAATGTGGATAAAAAAGCTATTTACAAATGTAGACATGTTACTAATGGGGAAATAGTTTGATATATAAAGTACAAACAAAAGCTGCCAAATACAGTAAGTACTTACTCCCCCTTCTCTGTCTGGTGAACCTCTGTAAGAGAAGAAGAGAAAACCCAATTTTACTTTTAATCCAAACACAATTACAAACCCAAAGAGACACAAAAATATAGGTTATGGCTATGTAGATTTTTAATGGAATAATAATAAAAAAAAGGTTCACTTGGTTGAGTTAAGTCTCCTTAAAACACTCAAACATGCTTTCTATCAATCATCAAATGTGCACAGTGGATTCGACTGTATGGACAACAGCTTTGCAGTTGTAAGAGAAAAATATGAACCATCTGAGGGATTTCATTCTCAATTTCAGTTCTTTCAACTTCAAAAACATAATGCAATACAGTACATCAGCTTATAAAGACTGTTTCATATCCTGGATCAAATAAATAAATAAATAAATAAATAGAAATTTAACTTACGTGGAATCAGTGTCCTTCTCTTTTTTCCGTATCCCGAAGGCCTTCCTGGTGCGTTTTTTCAGTCCTGTGGATAAAGTAAAAGATGAACTCAGACACCGGAATACCAGCGTGCACAAAACACGAACGCTCAGAGAATCAAAGGGCTTTTTCCAGACATTACTCACTGCAAGAGCCAGCCTGTACTTTGTGTCTATGCGTAAAACGACTGTTAGTTCAAAAAGACGAGTAAAGACTGACCCATGACGTCAGATATCAGAACAGAGGCTTTTATGCATTATGAAATCATACTCTGTCAGTATTTATAGTCTTACTGAATGTCTTGTTTCACCCTTACACCAGAGGACTGTTGAGTTTATGATCGGTAAGAAGGTGCTGATTAAGTTTCCATCGTAGCAGCTCTTACATTAGTGCTAAATGTAAATCAGTAATAATGACTCATTCACAGGCACTTGTAAGCTGCTCCCCATAATCTAAAAATTATATCAAAACACATTCATTTTACAGATACAGTACCACTTATCCTGAGTAGAGGCAGACAGGGGGGCTAGAGCCAATACCTGGGAACTCAAATATACCCTGAATGAGGTGCCAACCCATCACAGGTCACAGACACACCTACTGTACACACACACTCCAAATTACACGCTAAGAACAAACAGGAAACAACAATTAGTCCACACCTCATGTCTTTAGACTGTGGAGAAACAAGAATACCCGGAGGAAACACAACAAGCATGAGAAGAACATGCTAACTCCAAGCAAGATTCAAACCCCCTAATCACGGAGGTGCTCACCACAGTGCTAACCCCTAAGCACCATAACAAAGACAGATTTAAAAAAGATATTTTATTATGGAAGGAGTCTCCAGTGTGAACATGTTGTGCCATTAAAAAAATTAAGTTTTTGTCTTTGAGGTGGAACATTTTCAGAATAAAGGACAATGTGTGTTGCATCTAATCTACAACATCTTAAACTAAAGTGAAGGAACGACTGCTATAATTTAAGTTACAGTACATAAGGAACTAACTTGTTTTATGTGTCTACAACATTAAAGGAAACTGTAACTGCGTAAAAAAAAGGATTTATTTAATAAATAATAACAATAAAAAACAGCATTAGCAAATTAGTAAGGTCATAGTAATAACAGGAATAAAATACTGATGTTAGAGAAAAAAAAAATTAATTTGTGCATTTAATTAGTGTATTTTCCGGATAACAACACTCTAAGCTGTGTTTTATTTCTTTAAACCTTAACCAGCTGCTACTGTAGGATGTGTCAGTTGTGACATAGCAACAATAGCAAGCAAAAACCCAAGAGGTGCCCAAGAGGTCATAAAGACTTTTAAGGAAAGACAAGGCTGTTCTGCAGAAATTGGGCACATCACTTGTCGCGAACATCAACTATCAAAAGGCTCATTTGGGATTAGCTGTAACAACCAGGCAGAAAGTATATCAAAGTTGAACTAAGCTCTAAGCACTCCTCAGGGCCAGAAGGAGTGTCTGGCGCACATCAATCCAGCCAGGAATTGAGGAAGTGAGAGGGAGCTGCTGCAAAACAACTGGCTTTATTGATCTATGCTAAATATTTCTCCTCACAGAGTGCCATCTGGCCCACAAAGCAGCACTAAGCCTTCTGGAGAATTTCCCATCCCTCTCAATATGATGTCTTTTTTTCTTTGCTTGATATTAATCCAAGTTGTCTTTTACCTTTAATAAATTACAAAAAAATAAATGAAATCACTCTTGACTTTCCAGAAATAAATGGCATAGAAATTCCACAATGTATACAAGGCTGTGTATCTGTTTCTGACACACAGCAGCGCTCAATTCACGCAGCACAGTTGACCACATGTGTACACCCACGCCCACACAAGCATTCGCTTTGATTTACCGCCAGTGATTCTAATCCAGCATGTACCAGATTGTAGCCAGGGACTTGTTTAGAGCATTAAGAAGATAGAAGGAGGCCCACGGAGACCCTGGAGGATTAAATCAAGAGGCAGATCAGGATAATCAAACAGCCGTCTCTCCCACTCCCTGCTGCGCAGCCTGCCGCACGTACCCACTGAGGGCCAAACACACGGGCCGGGATACGAGTCAGTGTGCCAGAGGTGATGCCAGCCGAAAGACTCATCCAAATTAATGTCGCATAAAAGTGGATGCCTGGCGGTGGGCGTTTTCCGAGAGTGTCTGTAACGAATACTGCAACATGTAAACCGACAAGCAGAAATAAGCAGACACCAAGATATTGAGGAAAAATTTCGAATTAAGCTCAGAGTTCCTACTGAAAACTGATCAGCTTTAATTCTGACACGTGCAGTTTACATTACTCTCTGTATTTGCCTTATAAGATGATTCCGTTGTTCCCAACAGACACAGTGGCGTAATAACATCCATATGCTCGCTCATCTGAAAGAAGCGGTAACATAATTAGCAGGGGCTAGCCATGTCTAATCTGATCTAGGAACAACCACAGTAACATGGCTTCCCAGAAAACAGGAAATGAGGAGAACCATGGAAATAAACTACGCAGTCTAAAAAGGCCTAATAGTAATGTGTAGTGTGTATAATTGCATAGTAATCTGTAGCACTAGTATTAGCACCAAGAGGGAAAAACTACAAACACACAGAAGGTAGAAATGATACTTAGTTTAGAGTGGGCACTAATATTAAACTTTTTTTGGGAAGAAGAAAAAAAGGTTATACTTTAAGTGTAGATGTACATTTTGCGGATTTTAGCCTCACATGCATATACTGTACACATCACAGCTGTCATGAAACATCATCCTCTGCTCTGTTTACCGATGGCATCTTTTGCATACAGCCTGTGGAACAGACTGCAGATAAGTATCAGTCAGAACGGATGAGACACCGCCGCCCAGTCCCATGGGCTTACGAGGCTTTTTCCACAGAAATAAGATAGACCTCAGCAGCGGGGGTTTCATCCAGCAGTGTTCATTCACAACTCCATACATTTTAAATTCCACTGAAATGAGGAATATTAGCTGTTTTACACAAGCAACAGTTTCTTTAAAAATATCTATATTAATATCTATATTGTAAATATTATTCTATTGAATTGGTTTACCTACTGTACTGTAGGTGCTGACCAAACACCATCATGAAACACCTGGTGGTCAAAACAGGAGCTGCAACATATAGCCAATCGAGGGTAGACCTTTATACCCAGAGCATTTTGGCCATTTTCTTTTGCATTTGTATACTATTTCTACTATATTACAAAAATAATATTAATAAAAGCATTTGGTTAGTTTAACGTTATTGCGACGCCTTTCAGTTAGTGATAAAATTAAAATTTAAAATTTTGTTCTACAGAACCTGACATATCCGAAAACCCGAATGCACAGTTTGATGTCTGAAGCCTCCCCTGTCAATACAAACAAAAGGGGCTTTAAGGGGTAACTGGGACAGGAACAACGCTGCCCCATACATGCTCTCTTTCTAAATAAGGAGAAGTAGTGGATAGAATATTCAATGACAGGGTCACAAGTTTTTATTATAAACCGAAAACTGGGCTGGACACCATCATCTTGTTTTACAGCTAGTAACTAAAACTAAACTTAAAAAAAATCTACACACAAAAGCAAAACGCAAGCTCATTCAGTGTGGCTATGATGTATAGAGCCATTTCTATTTTAAGATATATTACGTAGACTGACTGAGAATTACAGTATGAAGTCAGGGAGTATAATGACATGGATAATGTTCCTACAGTACATCAGAAACGCAAATGCACCACAATGACCTTGGTTCTCCTGCAAAGGCTAAGAACAAGCTACTAGAGTGTATAGTGGATGACTATATGTTGTCGACTCCCTGCTGCCAATTATGAAGTTACTCTACAAAATTACTACAGAGGAGGTTTTAGTTTAAGTCAATCCTGATTAATAGTATATTTTATTTTATATATTTTTTTTAAAAAACAAAATAAATAATCACCTCCTGTAACTGTTTATGTTGGAAATTTAATTCATCATTTTTTGCTCATTTTATAAGCACACTTATAATTTCTAAAGATCACGGTATAACATGCTTCATCATTTCTGTAACACCTGACACACAAACCACATCACCTCCCACACAATGACTCATGGTAAAAATGACTAACTGCAGAGTGAAGCCAGAAGATAAAACTCTGAGCATTTCTATTACATTTCATGGCCTCTTATTCATACTTTAAACATACTGACAGTAAACGCTGCAGCTGATAATACGTCCAATGCGCGTTAAACATTTACACAGCACTAACTAGATGACTGCACACACTGAAAAGACATTCTGCCTGAGTTCTCTCTCTCTCAGTAAGTGTTGTACAGTACATGCCATAAAGTGGGTCAGAGGAAAAGAAGCTCGGTTAGCTGGCATGACGAGGCTGGCAAAATCAGAGAGAAAAAAGATTTTAGGATTAGCGATAATGAAAAGACAATAAATCGAGCTTATGAGCATTGAAAAGTCTGTGAACTAAAGATCTGTAAAGAATCTGCAACTTTAGGAAGCAGAATACTTTTTAATGATCCATTTCCTGAAGGGCTTATTCACAACAACCCAAAACTAATCCCCATAAGCAGGGCTCCTCGTCAGTCCTCCTTATTTATTCCATCAATTACAGTATATCCATCCTTACTTTCCTGATCCTCTTTCCATAAGTTCAGATTTGCTTCTTACTAGAAAACTTTGAATCATATAATTTAGAAAAATAAAGTTCTTCATGATGGACCCTGCTTTAATGTCTACAGTATTTAGGTATTCCCATTTTTTATGTACTGTACTGCTGAGAAAAGTTTGCAAATGGAGAAAACTATTTCAAAGCTATAATGTAGGTTGTCTCAACAAGAAGGTTTTCCCGATGTTTGTTTTAATTTTTGTGAAATTATTTAAAACTGTGGTTATAAACTGAAAGAGCTTGGTCCAGATGAGTGCTTTTACGATAACATTTGAAAAATACTGTAACAGTACTGATCTAGATGTGGAAAACCTAGCTGGAGTTACGGTATACTACCAAGTTTCAGCCATCACAGTTCCTGTAGCAGATTATCAGTTGTGGCTTGCTGGATCCAATCATGTCTCTTGTCTAATTAGGAAAAGGTGATAATGTAGATAGATGAGTATTAAAACAAATGGTAGAAAAAAACAGGATGTTTAAAGACATTTACTAGACTTCATTTAGATGTCTCTGATTCAAGTACAGAACAGAGAACTAGCTGATCATAGCACTAAAGAGGTAATTAGAGGCAACACTTTTATATCTATTCAAGCTTGTATGTAAAGTCATAAACTGTGGTCACCAGTCAGTCCTGTTATTTGCTTTTCAAAACCTTTTTTAAACCAGTAATGTTATGAAGCTCAACATTCACCTTAATTTTTTAGATACCCCTGACTTAAAGCATGACGTTAAAGAATCCCCTATACAACACTGATCAGCCATTTACATTTAGGCATTTGACAGAAGCCCTTATCCAGAGAGACTTACATTTTTAATCTCATTATACATCTGAGCAGTTGAGGGTTAAGAGCCTTGCTCAAGGGCCCAACAGGGACAACCTGGTGATCATGGGATTTGAACCTGGAACCTTCCAAGCCGTAGTCCAATGCCTTGACCACTGAGCTACCTCTGACCCCTAAGCCATAACATTGGCACCACCAGGTGAACTAAACAACAATGATCACAACCATACACCGGTGAACTGGTGTATCATGGGCATCCAAGGCTCACCCATGCCTACAGGGAACAGAGGTCATTATGTCTGCACCCACTGCGCCGAAACAAAACGGAGGATCTACTGCTCAACACATCGATGACTGAAGAGCCATGCATAGACTGGCCATGGGGGAACCCCAACCTAGGTAATTTTTACATACATATTGAACTATGGATAGTCATACTGTACGTAAGTCATCATTATAACATCACTGCTAATAATAATGACAATCTTTATTCCCTAACTAAACACATAGCAACACCTACTAGAACAGGAGCAGAGCAGTAAAACAAAATGCATACAGTAAAAATGAGTCTGTTCGAAGCCAGGAATCACTGCATGGTAAAATTGCTGAGGCAGGAAGTCAAGTTCCTGTCAAGGTGGAGAGTGAAATAGCTAGTAAATCAGGAATAGGAAGCAGCAGCTGCTTTACTTTTACTGCTGTCTCTCTCTCTTTCAGTCTCCTTTGATCTAATGAAATGACTTGTGAATATCCCAAAACTAGACCAGACGCTGTCTGGAGACCCAGTTTTAGTCTGCAAAGATAATGAAAGGTTAACCCCATGCACAATAATTATCTTACAATAATGTTTATTGTGCATGCAGATTTTTTTATGTTCTCCCCATGTTTATGTGGATGACATTGTACAAAGGAGCGATTGAACGTGTGTGCATGGTATCTATATCCTATGATAGACGTGAGATTTACTACAACTTGATGAGGAGATTTCTGGAGATGAATGAACTATTTACCTTACAGACAGAATCCCTACCAGAGCTGCTGTTGCAGAAAAAATATTCAACACCTTTGGTCCAAGAAAGTTTAAGAATTCAAAAGTGCTGTTTTAAAATTGAGTTGAAATACCGCTCTATAAGAGATTAGCATTAAATAAATGCGCAACGCAGAGATACATGACAGAAAATGAGCTGAAATTTAGGTCCAACTAATATAAAAACTATCTAATATAAAATACTAATCATGGAGGAATCACCATTTTGTTCAAGAAGCAGCCATGGACTGACATCCATCAACAGTTCGCCTCCACAGAAAATGCTCGCCAGTATTATAACATTTCTTTGAAACCTGAAAAAAGGCTTGGAATGATTGATCACATTTTCTCCAACAGAGCAGCCCTGCTAAGGTTTAATATAGCAGTGTAAAGAAACATCATTAACATTCCATCCCCATTTCAGTGTCTCTAAACACACAGAGTCAAGGCTTGTTTTTCTCTGCCAATGGATTTTACATCACCCTGTCCAAACACTGGAACCAGATGATAAAAAGACACCTTCGGAAACGGACATTTTGTCAACAGCTCTAGACCATCCAACAGACTCTGGAGATACTGTATGGCATGATATCAGTCGTGTGAGCAGACTTGTTGGCTGATACTTAACAAATAGCTCAAAGGACAGAGGAAAATGAGGGAATGAACAGGGGACATCATTAGCCACGGGCTTTTCCTCGGAAGCCTGGCTCACTGACTGTTTTGGTGTTTTTCCCACAGGCTGGTTCTACCACTTAAGAACAATAAAACAATTTATTAATCCCTGAAGATCCCTGTTACTATTGCTATGCATCATGAGGTGCACTCAAGCATCAATGGCAGCAAAGCAGATCATAATAAGATGTACAAACAAATCCAGATTTAAATTAATCAAAATAGTATCAATAAGGTCAACGTACAGTATATTTATACAAAACTAATACTAGTAGACGAACCCAGCAACATTATGCTAAATGGTTTAACTATAATATCCAGGCTTTGGTACCCCTTAGAAACCAAAATGTCACGTTACCCCACCATTATGTCTTACAGACATCAGACCACATTAATAGCTGTAACAATACAGCTCTTACAAAACTTCTGAGTGCAAGGGTTAAAGCCAAGCTGATTTAGTGATCTCTCAGAAATTCCAAAATATTACCCATTTATAAAAGACGGCTCCAATGTAAGTACACTGTATCTCCCAGAGATTAAAAAATAAATCCTTCCTTAAATTGATATTTGATTTAAATTGTCAAATGGATATGAGCTGCATTTCATTTACTAACAAGCAGACCAGAACAAACAGTAACTGAAAAGTTCATACAGATCATTAGAGCATCACTAGAAAATAGCCTACTGTAAGTCTGGACCACAATGCCCCTCCTGATGTGTGACTTGTAAATATAAAAGTACTGTATTCCTGATCATGATCATTTGTTTACCCCTTTTTGCCTATAAAGCGGTAATGCACTGGATAAGAAGAAAGAGAAGTTAATTTATACTACACTTTCTTCAATTGTTAAATCTAATTGGTCAGATGGTGCAACCCAAATCAAAGGCTCTTTTTAATACAGTATTTCACACTTTCTAGTCATAGATTTGCAATTAAAGTAATCTAGACCAACAGACTACTAGTAATAATAAACAGATTGTCGCCTTGGACCTCTATGGTCAGGGTTCGATTCCCAACCCAGTTCTGTGCGCATGGAGTTGAGTACGTGCATGTTCTCCCCGTGCTTGATGGGTTTCCTCCGGGTACTCCAGTTTCCTTCGAAAGTCCAAAGACATGCAGATTAGACTAATTGGTGAATGAGGGTGTGTGTGTGTGGGTGCACACCCTGCGTTAGATTAAGGAAAAGGGCCATGACAAGATGTTTGTCTATTTTGTCTTAACTTTAAATAAAAGGGGAAAAAAAGACAGACTGCTTAATTGTACGTGATAATGGAAATTAATCTGCTTCCTGAACATTCCACAACATTTAATTTAACTACAAAGTGTGTTTAAATAAAATCAGGACTTGTGATGAAATTTCTCATAAATGAAGGCATAAAACTTGACACTTGACATTTATAGAAGAATTCAAGCACAGTACGGTGATGAGACTCTTAGCCGCAGTAAAACATTTAAAATGTTTGCACATTGAATTACGATCCCAACAGAGGTGACTCGGTGGCCGCTACAGTTCATCGAGTGAAACGCCTGACCCTTGAAAATCAACGAGGGGGATGTTCGAGTCTGTAAGACCTGTACACACAATAATTCACGGACACCGCTTACGGGAACTGCTGGGAGTTATTGACAAATCCCGCGTACAGTCCTGACCTCTCCTCTCTCCAAGCCAACACAATACCACATGCTTAGGCTAATAAAGGAGTTCCTGGGAGGCCAGCAGGCAGTCTGATCATGGCTCCGGCATACTGAGAAAACTTTCTATGTTCATGGTGTCCAAGCACTAATGCATCGCTGGGATAAGTGTGTTAGTGTAGCAGGGTAGTATAAAGAGAAATAAAGGGAGTTTTTACTCTCATAACTGTGTTCTGTTATTCTAAAGGCCCAGTTTGACTTGAACACCCCTCATATAAATGGGGAAACAGCGTGGTGTCTCATTCTTAAGTAAATTGAAACTTTAATCATTGACAGCATGCTGTTGTATAAGAAAAACAAATCACTGGCTGTTATTTAAAGATAATGAACATCAGGATGGTAACTGTAACTCGGCTTCACGTCAAGTGACCACACACCACTTTTTTTTTTTTTTTTACTCAATTGAACTACATCCCCAAAATGTGCACGCCAGCTTATATTTTGCACAATTTAGAGAGTGGGTTATTCTTCAAAAGCCTTTTTTTTTTGCTGCAACAAAACTTTTTATGAAAAGTGGCTTGAAAATGATAAACAATATGTTTTTGCACCCTTTCTAAAAATGAACAAACATTTTCAAATACAATTTTTTTTTAAAACAGTCCTTTACAAAGCAACAGGAAAATATTTAATTGGAATTAGCTTTTAATACTGGGGTATTTACAAATGTAGCAACTTTATTAATAACCCGAACAAATCTTTAAACTGTATACATCAATCTTTTCAATTTCTTAAGAGTTCTCAAATTTCAGGAACACAGACAGTGTACTGTTCGGTACATCTGGTAAAAATAAAAAAGCTAAAACCTTTAGTTTCCCATCACTTTGTGGAAAACTAAATAGCTTCCAAAACTACACGAATGAGATCACTGGTTATTAACCTTCAAAAGTCAGGTCAGTGATATAAACAATAATATAAGCTGTAAGCTCAACATTAAACACAATTCTACCATTAAGCACAATCAGGGGCATAAACAACTTGCAAAAAGTTCTTGATTTTAGAGGTTGTTAAGTTGTAAGATCAGCTATACCTCAATAACTATCCCTCGCTCTGTTTAGAGCTGCTGATCAGCAGCAGAAACCCCAGACGAGCCCCATAACCACATGCTGATTAGGGATGAATACAAAAGCAGCATTTACAACGACCTGCTTTAAATAACCATCAAATGGATGCATTTACATACAAATGTGCAGATTTCCTAAAGCTAAAGACACATCTTAAAATGTTACACATAACTAACCACACTAATATCCAGACAAAATGTGCTGCGTTATTGGAAAAAAAATTGTTGAAATAGCATCTAAAAACTAAAAATCTTTTGGTTATTCAGAATACACACGGACTTGTTAACTTATCACTTACCAGCAGCAATCTGGTTTATCCAACCTCAACTAAGAAGAAGAACTGACTCAGTGGTGTATATAATGCCGTACCACATTCTGGAAAGAAAGGAAAGCATGCCGTGCTGTCTAAAACTGATTACGCTGATTAGACACCGTGAAAGACGTCCACATTTAATGACGGAATATTTGAAGTACAGCTGTGACCCAACAACTGAGACAAAACACAGACGGGTGGCCTGATCAGCCTCATCTGGCCTAGTTCAGAGACACGTTAATAGTCTAATGGGGGCAGAAGGGGACAGCTGCCATGTACTGAACTGCACTTAATTACATAATACGTGTGCATCTACACATGAACGCACACATAAACACAATGAAGCCAGGAAGCCATGGAAGATGACTTTTTTCTCCAAAAAATACAAGATGCTTCTACGTCATCAGAACTATTTATTTTTGTCCTAATGCACTATAATTTACAAAAAGTGCACCATGTTCCCTATTTTTATAATGTTATTATACTTCCATAAGCGCATTTTAGATTTTTTTATTTTTCTACCTGGCTTTTTGAGTAGATGTGTTTTTCTCCTTTCTCCCCAAATGATCTTGTGATTGGTCTTTCCTTTGATTAAGATGTTGATTTTGGCAATTGTCCTATCTTCATCGCAATGAGCTGCGGTGCCCAGAACTCTACAGTTACAATTTGTTGAGTCATCGCACGTTGCAATTTCTGGGGAAGGTCTAGACCTTGTGTCTCAGTGTAAAAAGGGAAATAGTGCTCTCCTGACAATGTATGTCAGCTGAGCAAAATCCTTGACATGCCTGTTAACAGAACAACCGGTCAATCTAATGGTTTATGTCCGGGTCTGAAAAGAGAAACTGCACTGTAACAGAGTTACCAGCCAAAAAGCCTAAAAATAACAGTTTTGTAGCAGAAAATCGTATTTGTGTCATATTTTTATTTTTATAGGAAATTTACATATGTTATTTCTATATGGAAATACTGCCATACCACTGATTGGTTACGTAATTGAATTAAAGGTTTAAAAAGCCTCAAGACTGCCTACTTTAAAAATCATTACGAGGTTTGACACACTAATATGTTAGCATTCAAAATTTTTTTTTATGTTTTACTATTTTTAATGAAATAGATAATTTTATACACTGTGTACAAAGTCTATCCAGTGCTACAGTATGGTTCACCACAATCATAGAAATCATAATAAATAATGTTGTATACCTGAATCATGTTACCATATACAGGTGAATGCATCAAATGTCATAAATAGTAAATGAATTAAGCAGTCAGTTGGTGATGGTATGGCCTCTTTCAGTCTATTTTTAGTCAGTGTAGCGGTTTAATCCTTTAGTAGAGGTGGAATCAGACATTGAGATTCGATCCCTAAGAGCTGGAACCTGATCATCAATGGAAGCGTAGGGATCCTTAAAACAGAGACCTGATCAAACGTCGCTCTACATGCGACATCAAATTGAAACGGTCCTACCACAGAACAACTGCTAAATTCTGGCAAATTCAAACATCAAAATGACAAGACAGCAGCGTAAGTATTCATTACACTGAGTTTACACCAAGAACTCAGTAGAAGACTCATCTACAGCAGAGGCTAATGGCTGGTATGGCAGCAATCCTTTCCAGGACATTCGTTGTCAAGTTGTAAGCAGTTAAAAACAAACTAGATGTCTGTTAATGTAAGACGTTGTGAGCAGCCTTTTGCAGACCAATGAACGATATTAACTATTAACTGCGCATAGCTCTCATTTCAACCTTAAATCAACCTTTAATTTTTCTCTAATGACACTGTTCTTACATTTACATTTACATTTGGGCATTTGGCAGACGCTCTTATCCAGAGCGACTTACATTTTGAGCAGGTGAGGGTTAAGGGCCTTGCTCAAAAGCCCAACAGTGGCAACCTGGTGGTTGTGGGCTTTGAACCTGGGATCTTCCGAACCGTAGTCCAATGCCTTAACCACTGAGCTACCCCTGGTTCTTCACGAATGTTAAAATGTACAGTATGCAGCATTAGTCGAATTTGGATTTTATATCCTATATTGTTTTATTAATTATCATTAATTATATGTTGTTGATTATGTTACTACTTTATAAATCATTTATTTGGTTCCTTAGTGCTTAGGTTAAATCTGAATATCCATGAAATTACATAAGCATTCTACACAGTTGATATAAATTCTAGATTCCATATGTTAAAATACGTCACTGATTTTATCGTGTGTCATTTGTGGCTCAGCACAATTGTATCTGTAAAGTAAGTATCATTAGGAGAAAATGCTAGAATTAAAGGTTGAAAGATTAAAAGTTATGATTATTATTTATTGACAGGTTTACCAAAGGGTAAATCAACCAAGCAAAAAAATAAATAAATAAAAAAAATGAATACTATTAAAGATGCTATTAAAACTCTCATCAAATTAATTGAGTAACCAGAAACAATAAAAAGATTCATTACTTTAAAAAATGGTAACTGCAGCCTTAATTTTTCATAATCCTTAGATTTCCAAGCCATGGCAAAGCATTGCACATTTATTCAATTAAATTTTATTTGTTTAGCACTTTAAACAATTGACATTGTCGCAAAGCAGCTTTACACAGTTAAAAGAATGATTTAAGTTGGTATGAAATGTGAATGTGTATGAATTAAAATGTTAAATTTATGCCATTTAACATTTGGTTTATCTAGAAGAAATTCTGACATGAGAAGTGGCAGCTTCTTTATACCATCTTTGTAAATTTGTTTAGATAAGCAGAGAATCTAGGTACATGTACATCACAACCTTTAGAGGAGGCAGTATAATAGATCTTCCAATATGCATTTGACATTTTTCATCCTGTCATTTATCATCCTCCAGAACAAAAAATAAAATAATAAAAAAAAAATTAATACCAAAGACATCACTAAAAGCAGATGGGGCTATGGTCCAAAACATTTCCCACTGAGAGCCCTGTTATTCAACAGTTTTACCTTTAGATAGAGTGGAGACATCACTCTAAGTGAAGAGCCACCTAAGATTTCTCCACCTTCACTTTTTTTTTTTTAGCCAATGACAATGCAATCCGCTACCTGCACTATTGTGTGTTCGCTCGTATTTACACTTAAGGATGGGCTAGCTACACATTTCCAAGAAATAGTAGTCACAGAAAAGAACAGCCTTAGGTCCTATAGGGAACTGATGGGGTATTGGATTGATTCTATGTATCCTCCAATATGAGTAACTTACCAGGATGACCTGACCTGATGTCAACCCAAAGGGCCCATGGGCAAGAGCCCACCCTCATCCATCTATCCATCAATGTGTCGAGACTCAAAAGGGCTACACTGCATGTCTTTGAATTGTGAAAGCAAACAGAAAGAAACCCCCCACACGGAAAAAAACTATATAAAACATATATGTTTTAATATAGGTTTGATATAGGTTTTTAATATATGTGACATATATAAAATTGGCCGTTTTCCTATATTATATGTACATATATGTACATATATGCGTACATATATGTGCGTGTGCATATATGCGTGCATATATGTACCTATAGACATATATGTGACATATATAAAATTGGCCGTTTTCCTATATTATATGTACATATATGTACATATATGCGTACATATATGTGCGCGTACATATATGCGTGCATATATGTACCTATAGACATATATGTGACATATATAAAATTGGCCGTTTTCCTATATTATATGTACATATATGTGTACATATATACGTGCATATATGTACCTATGTGCATATATATGCACCTATATTTTTACCTAGATATTAGTAAAATTATTAAAATCCATAGCTGTTAGACAACATAAATAAAAGCCCAAAATGTAGAAATTTAATTTTTTAATTTTTTTAAGAACAATCAAATAGTAAAAGAACAAAAATAAGACAAAAAAACTCAACAGGAAGAAAACATATACATATTTTGAGGACCTTCTCAGCTTCGTGAGCTTTGAATTGATAGATGTGCCTGTCTGCCCTCGGGTGGCTGCCGGCCACTTCTTCAATGTAGTATCTAAAAAAGACAAAAATAATAAGACAGTATAATAATAATAAATGATTATTTATTAAAACATTTATAAACATCTGTAAACTCCATAAGGCATTAGCTTAGCCACCGGGAAATATCATGTTTGTGCTACATACAGAAAGGCAGCATGTTAGCATGATTTACCTAAACTATGTAAATGGCATTGAAAGCCAATGTGTCACACAAGCTGACAAGAGCTAGCTGAAGTGAGGAAAATATTTACTAATATTAGTTTAATATTATCAAAAAAAGAGTTATATAAGACTTAATAACTTACCCAGTGTGTCCTCCTGGATTCTCTCTTCAAAATGGTAAATTACCTTCTTCTGAGGTAAATGTAAACTCCTCCCACTTTCCAGAACATTCTGAAGAGTTTCCTTGTCCGGGGGCGTGGCCTAGTATGTAAATTAGCCGGACTGATTTTCGTGTGATTGGCGTGTGGGCGTGTCCTGCCTCGGGTTATTAGCAGATAACTCGACAGAAATTCTAAAATGTGTTTTTTATTTAGTTAGTTCTTAGTTATTGCCTTGATAATAGAAAATATGAGTGCATCATGTATGACAGTTGCCAAAGTGAGATATGAGCTAAAATGACCAGATCCTGCCATGAGCTATATAGAAGACATATCTTGTATGTACATATAGGGCTTATATGTGGATATAAAGAAGCAATACAGGAGACCTATATGGCCTGTATATGCACATATATGCACCTCAATTTTGCCTATATGCAGCATATATATTATCATATATATGCATTTATACTGCATATAGGCTTCATATATGCACATATATCCTCATGTAGGTCAGGATATAGGTCATATATACTGCATATAGGTGAGGATATATGCGCATATATACTGCATATAGGCCTTCATATATACTGCATATAGGCTTCATATATGCGCATATATCCTCATGTAGGTGAGGATATATGTGCATATATACTGCATATAGGTGAGGATAAATGCGCATATATACTGCATATAGGCCTTCATATATGCGCATATATCCTCATATAGGTCAGGATATATGTGCATATATACTGCATATAGGTGAATATATATGCGCATATATCTTCATATAGGTGAGGATATTTGCGCATATATACTGCATATAGGTTTCATATATGCGCATATATCCTCATATAGGTGAGGATATATGTGCATATATACTGCATATAGGTTTCATATATGCGCATATATCCTCATATAGATTCTTTCCATGTGGGCCACCAATCCTAGAGGGGACCAGGAAAATTTGAAATTCGAAACCACAACCCTGGGCGTGCTAGACTGCAGTGCCACCATCATGCCCAACCTCAACCAATCTTATCTAACTTTTTTTTTTATTCCCTGTTCATGAGGACCATTAAAACTAGGCAAATTATACTTAATCAGGTCGTTTAAGACGAAAGACCCTTTTTAAAACACTGGGAAAACTCAGAGCCAGCACTAACAACATAGTCCGCTTATAACCTTTCGCTCCATTTACAAAGGATACAGATAAATAAATTTCTGGTATATACTGACACCTTTAAAATATGTAATATGACACTCATAGCTTTTCCCTGTCAATGAGGCCAGTGCTAAAAATGTGGACAGGCAACCTACTACGTAAACAGGCAACCTAAAATGTGAACAGGCAACCTACTACTATGCTTAAACATACAGTACTGTACATGACCAACACTAACCTGGGAAGTCAGACAGGCATTGTGAACTAACTGTGTAAACCGTGTAGAGATCTGATTCTGTTTTCCAAGGTGGATTTATAAAAATGTTTAAAATGACTGGTTGTAACATAACCAGTTTAGGGTTTTTTTGCAGTCGGGTATAGTACATGTTCTAGGATATGTTTCATAGATTATGTGCTACACAGATGTCTATGGGAAAAATCCTTGCAGCTCTAGAGTAGGTGATGCATGAACAGTGGATTATACATTCACAGGCCACTGTACACGCTCATTTTGTTTCCTGACAAATCATATCTCCACATCACTTGCCCTTGTTTTCTTTCCCTGTCTGGAAGTGGGTAGCTCCAGGAATATCTGTGGGCTCTGGAGTTTAACCACAGGCTTTAACTTTATCTGTAAGAGTGCCAAGTCACATCATTCGGTTTAGCTGGTAAGAGGAACAGTGGTAATTAAGTGACATTGGATCTGAGACCAAAACCAGTCTAATTTGATCTGCAAATAAGAACATTAACATGAACTGTACGTAGAAATCTCTTCAAACTTATAAATCTCATAAACACAACAAAATTGTGATGAACTTGGACCGAACAAACCAATACTTTCTTTATAGCCTGGGGCTTTAAATCTGTCCTGTTTTGTGACTATTGGCCATTTGTTTCATATTTATGCCATGTTGACATTTTAACATAAATACTTATGATTTTGAAAAGCAGAAGTGAGTGCGACTGCTAACTTCTTTAAAAAATTGTTTGCCTACAGTCACCAATATTCCTCATATCCTAAATTGATTTTACTCCAAGCAATACTGTACTGACAAAACAAAAGGATGGTGGACTATTGAAATACTTCTTTCTTGACTAAAACTTTATATAATAATGAGTATCCCTAAACTGTCTTTAACAAGTGATTCATTTTTTCCTTTTTTTTTTTTTTTAGGGAAAGTGTGTAATGTTTTCAGTAAGCAGTTCAAATTCGAAGATAAGGGTTTGCTGCACATTAAGGAACCTTTTTATCCCCCTCCAACAAACAAGGACACTTTCATGTGATCCAGTGTTGAAAAATGTTCTTAAGCATGTTGTAGACACCAGTTTTTAACAGTACAAAAACAAAAATGCAAAGGTTATTAGGAACTCGGTTTTATACTGAACTGAACAATACTTAATCACTTTGATCACGTCATAATGGTTTTCCACTTTAGACCTACTAGATAAGAAAAAGACTGCTCTTACTGCTTGGCCTCTTTGAGATTTATTGGATACTATCAGGTCTTTGCATTGCCCCATCATGTTCCAACATCTCCTTTTTTAAAAGGATAAAGGATAGAGTAGTATCTTATTCTGCCTACATGAATTAAGTTCTTGTTCAGACTTCCAGCTCAATTCCAATTGCTTTTCACCAGTTAAAAAAAAAAAAGATAGATTTCTGTAAATCTAATATCAAATTGTCCACAGTCCTTCACTCGCAATATGATGTGTACATTATGCGTCCAAGTCCAAGCAATCACAAGTGTGGAGCGGAGAAAAAAATGAGTGGGGAGATGATAAACAACATGGCGATGGAAATAAAGATATATCATTTTGTAGAGAGTTAAGTTGCCATGCTTCAGGAAGTCATGGAGGTTTTTAGTATGAGAGATATCACCCAAGTGTGTAGAAGCTGCAGCGCTGGATTGCCCATGTTTTCAGACAGAGCAGCTGGCTTAACTGTAGTATGGACATACAGTAGAGAACAATAGTCCCTGGACAGGGGAGACGTGAAATGTCAGATAGCCCTTTCAGTACAGGCAGACCCAGAGGATGCATCAGTACAGGCAAAGCTAGACTAAAATACCATGCTGCATGTGAGCCTCTGGCATGGTTACCATAGCAATCAAAGCAGATAGGTTGAGAATGCGTTAGATTTGGGCTGCCAGTCTGAACTGAAACCAAATGCTATCTGATCACTTTCAAATAACAGTGTGGACAGTCGGTCCTCAAGATCAGATTTTTGAAACAATTTGAATTCGAACAAGGCCTAGGAGTTATTGTGATTATTTCAAATATTTCTCTTACTTTAACTCTATGTACTGTTAATACACGTAATAGGGTATACCTAGAAAGATAGAAACACATGTTGAGGAAAAAAGCTATATATGGCATCATGTAGAGTTTTAATATTTAAATACTTTTAAAAAGGCTGGGTGTTTTATGCAGCGTATACATTAATAGCGAGAAAGCATAATGAAAACAGACATGGGACTTCAACCATGTTAGCGCTCACACTGTACTGATTCCAACCCTCTTATACGTTCTCTTTCTATTATTTCTCTTTGGTGATTCGGAAAATTAGAAGACAGTCTATTTGGGAGCAGCTAATTTTAATGAAACCTAATAGGGATGACCTCATCTTTGGGACAGACAGCGAAGCTACACAGCATCTGTCCTTCATGCAGTCTAACTGATATATTCATTATTCCTGTAGTGGCTGACAAACTTAAAATCGCAGGCCTAAACATGACCTTGTATACAATAGCGTATTCTAATTGCTTCAGTAGTAGTACTTCAATAGCTGTACTTCACAAACAACGGTTTAAAATATAATTCACGGTTCCCAGTGCAGCAGGACATATTTTACTGAATGTCCTAGCTTTAGTTCTGTAAAATAAAAATTAACCCCCTCATTTGCAGCTCCACATTTTTAGCATCGGTATAACACAAGAACTCAGGTCCTGCTACAGGGATTCGAATCCAGATACAGTGGTTAAAAATGATCGGGTTAGAAAATAGAACAGCTTAGTCATTAGCAGCTAAGGCTAACATTGACAGCCAACTTGGAGCTTAATCTCTGTAATGTCTGCCATCCTTGAGATGACACAGCCCACAGAGAGCAGCATCGCTCATTCAGATGACTCATCCGCTGCCTCAAACACACGCCCCAGCACCAAGATATTCACAGGCACATGAGCAACAACACGCTGCCTAGCAATCCATAAAACAAATGGAGTAAACGGTAAGGGGAAACAGATCCTGGATATACAAACAATCATATGTATTTTTTTAGATAATAAGGTGCAAAACTGTAAAGGTATATATATACAGTATATATATATATATATATTCAATAGAGACACGGCTGTAGCATGACACATACTCCATATGTGCACGGTGTAGGCCATATTTCAGTAGCAGTACTAAGCGATTGCCTTTGGATTCTCGATGACTTATTTATTTGCATCAATATTTGAGTGGCAGTGTCACTTGGATAAAGCTGTAAGCATTTTACTATTTCCAACAGTCTAGTCCACAACTATAATAGAAAAAGATATAAGGGTTAAATATACCTAAGGATAACATGCCTAAATGAGGCAAATATAAAAACCAAAATAGTAGAAATCAGCTGAGTATTTATTGAATAGTCGGGTTATTTAGCCAATTTAGTATGGTGAGAAAGTGTAAAGATTACTGAACAAGTCAGGCTGTAAGAATCTTTCAGGTTTTCCTTATTCCTTTCCTATTTCCCTGGCACTCTCTAATTCCATGATGTTTTCTGATTTTTTATTCTTTCTTCATTGTAAAACAATGCTAAGGACACCCAAAATATGCAATAATCTCCTCCTAACAGTCAATATTGAGATGTGTCTGTTACTTATGGTTTGTAACACCCAAATGAGGATGGGTTCCCTATCAGGTCTGGTTCTGCTTCTCAAGGTCTCTTCTTATTACCATCTCAGGGAGTTTTTCCTTGTCACTGTCGCCCTCGTTTTCGGCTTGCTTATCAGGGACAGTCTTATCATTTTGATTTATACATATTCACTTTTTATACAAAATTAAATAATTATTTTGATTGTGTAAAGCTGCTTTGTGATAATGTCAATTGTTAAAAGGGCTATACAAATAAAATTGAATTGAATTTATCGGAGTTGCTGTTGGTCATTGGTCATTTCTGATTTCTAAATTAACTTCTCTTCTGCAGCAGAGGTAAGTTTTGGTCTTGCTTTCCTGGAATGGTCTTCATGAGGGACAGTTTTATCATGGTGCTTGATGGAATAAAACAAAATAACAACTGACTATTGTAATAATGGCAATCATAGTTTTTTGGGAAAAAACAGGAGTGTTTTAGAATGTAGAAAATAAATCCAAACTTTTGACTGGTACTATATGTTACTCCCGCTGCAAGAAGAAACCACCCAAAACAAGTTTATCCCAAGACTCATCCTTTCTTCAGTGTATCCCAATTGCATACCTAAGACCTAAAAACATCTACTGAAGCCATATAAACCCTGTCAGACTGTTTACAGTACACAATTGTGGAAAAGTAATTACTTTTAATCCTTCTATCCGGTGTCTGGTCTATACAAGTCTGGTTCCTCTCAAGGTTTCTTTCTTATGTCATACTTTTTTTTTCTTCACTTTCGTCACCTCTGGCTTCTTGTTCTTAGGGAAGCTGAGACTTAAACTGAGACTTCTCGTGAATGATGGTGTGAAACAGACTGACATTTACAGAAGACTTCGAGCGCAGTATGTTGATGAGACTCTTAGCCGCAGCAAGAAATTTTAGTGGTGCAAATATTTTAAAGTAAGCCATACGTTTGTGAACAACAATCCTGGCCAAGGTGTCTCAGAGCCCACTGCAGTAGCACCCATAAACATTCAGTGTGTAGAAAGCCTGATTCTTAAAAATCGATAGATAACTTGTTGCCAACTTGAAAAAGAGACACATCACTTAAGAATGGTACATCATTCATGAACACCACTTGAACATTACAGGAACTGTGTTAGAAGTTATTGCCACATACCCTGTACAGTGCTAATGTCACTCCAAGACATTTCCACATGTTTGTGCCATTTAAGGAGTTCCTGGAAGCCAGCGTTTCAGACATGTAGTAGGCAGTCTGATCAAGGCTCTGGCATACTGCGTAAGCTTATCTACCTTCCTTGATGGTATCGAAGGACTAGTGAAACGCTGTGTACAGTATAAATGCATTAGTGTAGCAGGGGATTATATGGAGAAATAAGGGTTGCTTTTACTTTCATAATTATGTTGTTATTCCCAATCAAAAGTCTTGGTTTGACTTTAACACACTTTGTACATTCAGATTTCTGTAAAGCCGCTTTGTGACAATATCTGTCAAAGAACATGAAATAAATAAAATTGGACAGAACTATTTTTTCACGCTATTTGCAGTAAAACAAACAACTTTAAACTCACAGGTTTTAAAATGAGACTCTACCCACATTAACACAGTGGTGCTTATTTCTGGCCACAATCATTAAAAAAAAAAAACACCTAAAATTTCAAATTTGATTTAGTACAAAACCTATTTTACAAAAATTTACCATGTTTTAGAACTAAAAATAATAAAACAATCTCAAATTCTGTGTATTCTGATAAGGATAAACATCCATGAAATATCTCAAATGTGTATTGCACAGCTACAGTATTTTACATTTGATTTCAAACAAACCTCCAGGTAAGGCTAAGTTCACAGAGATCTAAAGGACACACTGATGACTTTACAGATCTGACTAATAGATGGCCTGCTAAGGATGAGCAAAATCTTCAGATAACTGTGATTAGCCATTCTAGTGTGTCGTCCATCACAGATCCGCAATAACTTTTCCTCTTGCCATTATATTGTACTAATTGAACAGCCAGTCTTATTAGGCCCCATCACCAGCATGAATATAAATATCTTGGATATATATATATATATCTCCATTAGTAGGGCTGTCCTTATTATTATGCAGCTATTATCAAATTGCAAAGTGTTAGCAAGTCTGTGAACGACAGCTTAATCAGTTGAAGTGTTCGGACAGTGAATCATGCTGCTGGGAATCCTGCTGCGTTGCTGATCTCAGAGTAGTCTGATTCTGATTCTCTCTCTCTTTCTCTCTCTCTCTCTCTTTCTCACATACACACACATACACACCTTAAGCCTCGTTAAAGAGAACTAAAAGTAAATCATCCATGATTAAATTTAAGGATTGATCAATGACTAATTGAGGTAAATTAATAAAACTGGACTAACACAAACCAAGCCACATGGAGGAGCAACATCCTATAGGCTCAAACAATGGCAGAAAGAGCATGTTTACCATCTTCCAGTCCTAACAACGATTTATCTGTTTAAGGTCTTTGTAAAGAGTAATACCTCCTGACAGTCTTAGACTTGAGATTCTTGTCCTGTGTTTATGCACAGAGCGAGTGTAGTGATTTGGAGAAGTGGCTCTCTTCTACCCTAATGTGTTTCATTTGTCTTTAATGAAGTCAAACACCTTTGTCAGCTTAAGATATATACATGATCGTGGGCTCTTTTTCTCTCCACAAGGAAACTGTAAACAGGAAACAGGACTGTGCTAAGTGCTCTTCAGTTTCACTTGAGCCAATTTTCCCCAAACGGAAATCTGAACATCACATTTGCAAAGAAGAGCACGGAGACATTTTTCAGATCTCTCTGCAGGTTAAAGCTCGTCTACAGTTCTGTTTTAAGCTCTGAAGGAAAATCTGTAAAACATGAAAAGATCAAATTTTTTAATATAAATAGACCTGTCGTATGTAATAACGAAACAGGATATGTAGTAATTAGTGGACGGCAAGTTTTACAATTCGTTAAGCAATTTTAAATATGGCCATATAAAATGTTAATAGAAATCAAACCTCAAGTATTTGTTTTAGCATTTCTTCATGACGAATCCAAACCCAGAAAACTCTGCATAGGGATAACGTATGCTGAGGACATTAAGGATCTGTCCATATTACAACATTGAATTAAAGTGTAATCTATTGAAAATAGAAATATGTAATATTACATTAAAAAACTGTTTAAAAAAATATCTAAAATAACCCATCCAAATGTCTCTGTTTATGTTAAAACTCCCACATCTGAGCGAACACTAGTTATGTTTGCAACTCTGAAACTCTCCCATTCAGCCACAAGAGCACAAGAGGTCAGGGACCAATGTCTATCAAAAACTCCCAGAGAGAAGTGCTCCCGGTCATCCTCAAAGTGTTAGACTCTTAGTTTTTATTGAATGGAACGTGTTAAGCTACAGAATACAGTGACATCCTATACAGTTGTGTGGTCCTAAATATGTGGCCAAATTTTAATCAGGAGACCTACGTTATTGGCCCTATAGTCTAAAGATTCCCATTCCTGGTCTTGGAAGACCCCCTGCATTAATTAATGTTTTACCTAAACTAACGAACCTACTTCTATTTAGTAAAGACTGTTAATTAGATAATGACTTCAATCAGGTATCCAAGGACCTGAAAAAACACTAAATAAACTACATACTGTAGTACAGTATAGGACTGAACTTCACAAGAACAGTTTTGTACCCAAGTCTCCAACATTAAAAGTGGACTTTACATTAATTAAACACCTTTTCTGTTATATTAGGGCCAGGGGTAGCTCAGTGGTTAAGGCATTGGACTGCGGTTCGGAAGATCCCAGGTTCAAACCCCACAACTACCAAGTTGCCACGGTTGGGCCCTTGACCCTCAACTGCTTAGATGTGTAATGAGATAAAAATGTAAGTCGCTCTGGATAAGAGCGTCTGCCAAATGCCCAAATGTAAATGTAAATATTGAACCTTCAGCCTTATAGGCCTGTATCAGGGCTGATTTATGTTCATACTACATGATATCACCCAAATGACGATGAGTTTCCTGTGTTGTCTGGTTTCTTCCCTTCGTCACCCTTTATGGACACTATATCCTTTATGGATAACTATAATTTAGATACATTTCCTTACATTTTTCATCTTCCACCATTTCTTTTATTTTGTAAAGCTGCCCCGGAAATAAGACCATCACTAAAAGTGATATAAAAATACAATTAAATTAAACAGAATTGAATTCAAATTGTCTAAGACAAATATTAAGTGAAGTAAAAAAGTAGAAGTAGTAGTAGAAGTAGAAAAACAAACAAAATTCCTGCATCAAAATGTCTATGTCCTTACGATTAGTGGTTAATAAATATATTAGAGCATTACATAGTCTTTCTAATTTCCTAACGAGAGCACTCTAACAAGAACAATAACCAAACTCAGCATGGTTTCTGTATAATTCACTGAGCAACACTGACATTGATTCCAAATCATGGATTTCTTTAGTGTAGCATGCATACCATGGGAAATAAAGTAGAATAACCCTTAGTCCACACCCAGCCTCACTAAAGACGTGACACAGAAAGTTCCAACTGTAATTGGCTTCAGAATAAAGACCCCCCTCCCGTCCCCCACATCTCTTTTCTGTTCTTACTGTCAGCTCCTCTTTTCCCTCACCTCTGATCACTGCTTTCTGTCTTCTCGTCATCACAGTTAACTCAACCAGCTGCGATCTTCTTACATAAACATGTCTTTCCACCTTCATCATTTCCTCACTGCCTTTCCTTCATCTAGACACAGGGTGTGCATTTCGGAGCCAATCCATGCTTTTCTTTGTGTTGCATAATTCATTTTTTCCTGCTGCTTTCTCACTGTCTCACACACACACACACACACACACACACATACAACACAATATGATAAAGTTGGGTCACGTTTGGAGTGCAGTTACAGTCTGGTATTTTCTGTAGACATTAAATGAGTGTATGATTGACATTACTGTAGGTCTTTCAAGCAGGACTTCTATTTTGCCTGGAGTTTGTTAGCTAACTAAACATGTTATATTTCAGAGCACTGATGTCATGAGCACTTCATATCGAAGGCAATGCTGCTGATATAAAACTGCAGCTTTCATGTGAAACAGCATACCGAAATTGTAAATATATCCATTTTAGTTTCAAATATTGAGGGAAAGCCCATCTGAAAGCCTACAATAACATGATGTATACATTACACTGCAGAATATATCCAAGTCCAGATTATTGTCAGCGTTCACCAACACTTCACGTGTATGGCCTACAAGCGCTCATGCTCACATAACAAGCTAAATAAATCACACATACTAGATTTAACACGAATAACAGACGCACATACCAAAAGAATCAGTTTTTGTGCGACACATTAATAGCTAAAGCACTTTATCATCTAGGTAAACACTGTGTGGCGTTGTTATAGGAAAATGATCAACAACATCGCAGTGTGCTACAGAAAAAGTGAAGAGTTACGTTAACACACTATGGATTATTATTATTTTTTCTATAATAAAAGCCTTAATGCTTGGACACTGAATGTTAAGCATGTCCACAGAGTATTATTTGTGTGTGTGTGTGTGTGTGTGTGTGTGTGTGTGTGTGTGTGTGTGTGTGTGTGTGTGTTTATCTGTATGTGTTTATCTGTGTGTTAATTTATCTGTAATTGTCATCTGTAAATTACCAGATGTGCACACCGGACAGCTGATATCTCTTACATCTCAGAGGTAAAAGAATCATGCATTACATCTGGACCAAAATTACACAAAAGGTTAGTGAGACGTGAAGTAAGCGAAGTGAAAAGAAAATCGTTTAGTACGGCGCCATCCTTAATTAGAATGACTGCTTTAATATGAAAAGTCTCATTGGTCTCATTTATAATCTGAATCTGCTCAATTTAAGTGAATACTAAATTTTTCTTCAGAAATTACAGTACATAATTTTCATGGATACTTGATTTTGATACTTTTCTTCTATAAATAATGTACAAATAAATGTATTTATATGCAGCTGGAGAAAGAAGGCAATGTTAGGATTAAGAGTATGTGAAGTAACACAGCACAAGTCCCAGTGAATGAAATCTTACCACGGCAAAGATAAAGTGTTAGAACAAACACATTAATATAAACCTATATATTATAAACCATATTAATATAAACCTTTATTTTATTTATAGGTTGGTGTTATGTGACAAAAGAGTATCAGCGATAATGAAAAGAAAAGGTGTACAGGACAGTGGTGAGACCAGCGATGCTCTACGGCTTAGAGACAGTGGCAGTGAAGAAAAGACAGGAGGCAGAGCTAGAGGTAGCAGAGCTGAAGATGTTGAGGTTCTCCTTGGGAGTGACAAGGATGGATAGGATCAAGTTAATCAGAGGGAGAACCCATGTTAGATGTTTTGGAGATAAAGTCAGAGAGGCCAGATTGAGGTGGTTTGGCCATGTTCAGAGGAGAGATGGTGAATATATCAGTAGAAGGATGCTGAGGTTGGAACTGCCAGGCAGGAGGTCTAAAGGACGACCAAAGAGGAGATTTATGGATGCAGTGAGAGAGGACATGAAGTTAGTTGGTGTGAGAGAAGAAGAAGCAGAGGATAGGGTTAGATGAAGGCAGATGATTCGCTGTGTGCGACCCCTGAAAGGGAACAGCCGAAAGACAAAGTAGAAGATTTTATTTATAGGTTATGTTAACCTTTATACACACTATACTTCTTTTAACAAGGTTTCAGACCTTAATCACCTTGTTAGACCTGATGCATGGCAACAGCTGTCATTAGTTTACAAATACTTTGACTCTTCAAATCTTGTGCACACATTTGCGGACACTTAACAACCATGGGTTCCTCTAAGCAGCTGTGTGAGACTCTGAAAATGAAAATTATTGATGCCCACAATGCAGGAAAAGGTCAAGAAGATTTTCAGCGTTTTCACAGTGAGAAATGTAATTAAGAGATGCCAGTTCAGGGGAACTGTGGAGGTCAAAATGAGATCTCCAAGAAAACTCTCGGAGAGAACTGCTCATATGCTGGTCAGAAAGACAGATCAATACCTTGATTTGACTGCAAAGATTTAGCAGACTCAGGAGTGGTGGTGCACCGTTCCACAAGAACTTCATGAAAGAGTCAGCAGAAGAAAACCTTACCGGCATCCCCATCATAGATTCCAATGTTAGAAGTATGCAACAGAACATCTACAGATGCCTGATGCCTTTTGGAAACAAGTGCTGTGGACTGATGAAGTTAAAATAGGTATCTTTGGCCACAATCAGCAAAGGCATGTTTGGAGAGAAAAAGGAGCAGCATTTCATAAAAAGAACACCTTGCCAACTACTAAGCATGGGGGTGTGTTGTAGCCAGTGGCACAGGAAACATTGCACGGGTGGAGGGAAGAATAGCTTCAACTAAATACCAGCAAATTCTGGAAGCAAACATCACATCAGCTGTAAAAAAGCTAAAGCTGAAAATAGGATGGCTTCTACGACAGGACAATGATCCTAAACATACCTCGAAATCCACTATGGAATACCTCAAGAGATGTAAGCTGAAGGTTTTGGAACGGCCATCACAGTTCCCTGATTTAAACATCATTGAAGATTTGTGGGTAGATCTTAAAAGAGCCTTTCATGCAAGACCAAAAGAATATTACAAAACTAGAAGCCTTTTGCAAGGAAAAATGGGAGAAAATCCCATTTTGAAAGCTTTAAGCTGGCTATAAAAAGCGTTTGCAAGCTGTGATATCTGCCAGAGGACGTGTTAGTAAGTACTGATTATGTAGGGTGCCCGAACTTTTGCACAGTTTCACAATAATTATTATTTTTTAAAATTTATCTCTGTTAAATTTGGCGGCGTAGTGTTGTAGTGGTTAGCACTGTCGCCTTGCACCTCCAAGGTCTGGGTTCGATTCCCGGCCAGGCTCGATTCCCGTCTCGATGCATGTTCTCCTTGTGCTTGGTGGGTTTCCTCCGGGTACTCTGGTTTTCTCCCACAGTCCAAAGACATGAAGGTTAGACTAATTGGCGTTCCCAAATTGCCCACAGTGTGTGAATGAGTGTGTGAGTGTGTGTATGTGTGTGTGCCCTGCGATGGACTGGCACCCTGTCCAGGGTGTACCCTGCATCATGCCCTAAGCCTCCTGGGATGGATACAGGATAAAGCGGTATAGAAGATGAGTGAGTGGGAGTGATCTTTGTTAACATCTTTTTAATTTAAAAAAATCACCAAAATCCGTTATTTATCAAGGGGTGCCTAAACTTTTGCATAAGACTGTATACACATACAGTCATATATATATATATATATATATATATATATATATATATATATATATTAGATAGATAGATAGATAGATAGATAGAGATATGGATAGATAGATAGAGATATGGATAGATAGATAATATATATAAAAAATAAGTCTTTTTCTGTGTGCTGTATAGAGTAGGTAGTGGGAAGCGATGTTTCTTTTCATTTAGGCAGACCGAGGCCATTTCCTTTTACGCCAGCCGCACGGCTACTCTCTGTTTGTTTTAGCCTGCTGGGAAAAACCACTTCTACTCTCACTTCAGCTGCTGCCAGTGCACCCGGCAGCCTGTACAACACGAGACATCTCACATACTCCCTCCTTTCTCCTGACGTCATGTTCCTTCTGCTCAAATGTGCAGGTTATATCATACAAATCAAAATGCTATTGCCATCTTTACAGCCCTTATGATCTGCTTTCAGGTTCATTATGGTTCATAAAGCAAAATGTTAGTTGAAGTTTTTGCCCCACCTGAGAGACAACGACAGATGAGTCTCCGGTTACTAATGTAAGAAGGCCACAGGGAGTGGGTTAGACGCTTTGAATCTGCACACAGAGCAAAAGACTTGATGTAAAGCAATAACAAAGAAAAAAAAAGAAATTAGATAAAGACATGCTTGTGTTTTCATCTGTTAAAAGAAATGACACAGTAGCATTAAAAAATGCTTTTTTTTATTTTTTATTTTTTTACTACAATTCTATGTAGGAGTTCTTCCACCGTGAACTTTAGTGACTCGACTAAACATGTGGTCACAAACACAAGGGTGGTGTTGGGTGGGGACAGATCCTGAGGTGTAACACAGGAAATACTATCTACCACTTACGCTATTTCCAGCAAGTCCTCCATAGCCCTGGTCTACCATAAAAAAAAAAATAATTAAATCCACCTACACCACACCTTAGCAGGACCACAACCCTTAGTGTCAAGCCTGAAATACACACCAACCGCTTCAATAACAGACCTTTTTTTTTGTTTTTTTTTTTTTTACATTTGTAAGGTCAATATTTTTAATTTTTCAACAATCTTGAGTTTGTACATGGTTTTATACAGTATAGTTTATACAACGGATATTAATAGTCTTCTGCCAGAGATGGATAGTTGGGGAACGCTAAATTTACTGCGGAGTAGAAGGAAATAATTTTTATTGTATTAATTTAAATCTTTTAACATTTTATATCCATAAACATCTATATGGCATAATTGCACTCCTATAAATGATTGTAGAAAATTCATGGACATTCATAAGCACATGTAAACTGAAGTGATCAGACAGCTCTGTGCAGTCGGTGGCTTCACATGGCCTATGCCCTCCCTCCCAGGTTAGGAGTTGTAGCTGATGTGTGAGCGCACTAATACAAGAAGTCGGATATGACTGAATTAGGGAAAAAACTGCGAGGAAAAAATGTATCCCTCGTAACTGGGCCTTACATAATACACTCGAGCAAAGCTAAAGTTTCCACAGAAACAGGAATAATCCTCTATTAATATACTGTGATGAGACAGGAATAACCAGGAAGGCCTGGAAATATTGTGTGTGAAAATAAACTGCACTCAAAATTTTTGATAAGAAAGAAAAAATAAATACTGCTTCTGATACTGTAAAAATCTAAAACTGCAAATTGACTATGTCAGCAAGACTACGAATCCATGGACTAGCCTGTCAGCAGTCTCTATTTTTATGGATGACAGAAATAGTAAATTAGATTCGCAGCCTAGCAGTGAAACCAAATAGATAGGTGTTGATTTAATAACACTCTACATTAATGTTGAAAAAGGATCAGCAGTATGAACACTCAGGATCATAAGTATCAATCTTTATAGTATTACTGTTATTGACGTGAATTCAGACAGGGCAGGGTACGAAATCGTTTCCAAAAATCAGTGCTGAATGAATAAAATTGACATTTGCAATTGCTGTATTCAATCCAGCTGAATATTCACTCCAGAGTTTTATTTATATAACACTTTTTACAATGGACATTTTGACCAAGTAGGAAGAAAACTTCTGTATATAAATAAATAATAAAAACAATCAGTGTGTTTATCATGAAAAATCATAATAAAAATCTGATCATTGCCTAAATATTATGCAAATACAACCTCTGATAAATAACACATAACTTTTTTAACCCTTCGATTATTTATTAAACTAAAATGACCCCCCCCCCCCCCCCCCAAAAAAAAAAAATAAAATAAATAAATAAATAAATAAAGTACCCCTTATTGCTTTCTGAAGATTTAAGTTGCAGTCAGGTGCTACTAATCATCAGCTGTTAATTAATTGATCATCAGCAGGTGTACAGACCTCTTTAAGAGCAGTGTGCTGGTCTGGACCAATCAGTTGCGTGTTAAACATAATGCCAAGGGGGAAAGACATAAGCCGAGGACTTTTAGAAGCAATTGTTGCTGCACATTAAATCTGAAAAGGGTTATAAAGCCATTCCCGAAAGTTCACCATTCAACAGCGAGAAAGATTATTAAGTGTGCAACAGTTAGATAAATTAATAACCTGGTTACACAAAATTACAATTTTTAATTTAGGCCCTGGTAAAGCGCTAGCTGCCCAGCACAAGAAAAGATGCAGGAAATTATTTTAAACAATAACCCAAACAAACAATACCCAAATAAATAAACAAAAGATGTGCACCAAAACCAACAAAAAAAAACTAATAATAATAATAAGAATATTTGCAAAATGTATACAATAGGATGATGTGTAAATGGGTGGAAAAATTGTCCAAAGTCTGGATTATTTAAAAATGAGTGTAGTGTGGTGGGAAATCTGAATCGGCCTCACCGGAAGCGATGGTAATAATCTGGGAGCACAATTTTGGAGCTGGAGTGAAGTAGTGAAGTAGACCAGAAGGTAATAATCCAAATGATGAGAACATCCACCAATGACAGCCCTCACTATACTCTTCAAACCCCAACATAAAGTCCACAAACACAGTGTGCTGTTACTCCTGGCACTCTCCCACCACACACTACACTCATTCATAAAGTTTATATATAAAAAACCTGGTTACAAGTGGAAAGCACTCATGATAGCATTGCTAATCTTTCTAGGAGAGAATATCCCAGAACATTCACCCCAAGGTCAGACCATGCCATGCTAAGAGAAATACAAAAACCCATAATCTCACAACCTACAGGCTTCACTAAGCATGTTAAATGTTAATGACGGCACAATTAGAAGAAGACTGAACAAGTACAGTTTGTTTGGAAGATTTGTAAGGAGAAACCTCAACTGTCTAAAAAGAACATGGATGTAAAACCCACGCTCGCAAAACTGCATCTGAACAAAGCACAAAGCTTGTGGATCAATGTCCTTTGGACAGATTAGACCAAAGTGGAGATCTTTGGCCTTAATGCCCAGCTCGGTCCAAAGTGCATCTTGCAATGGACAATGATATGACACACACCAGTAAATCTACATTAGAATGGCTGAACAATTCAAGGATCTAGGGTTTGGAATGGCCTAGTCAAAGTCTAGATCTCAACTGAATTGAAATGCTGTGAAAGAACCTTAGGAGAGCTGTGCATAAATTAATTCACAGAAACCACATTGAATTAAAGGAATATTGTAACTAGGAATGGAAAAAAGAAACAGCACTGTGATGGTCAGAATCGATGGGCAAATTAAACACAGACAGCAGCTCAGATACATTAAACATCATGACACAGCAAAAAAAAAAAAAAAGAGCACAAGATTTTACTGTTTTAGTATCTAATAGGATGAGATATGTATTTTTGCAGGGCTTTGTTTGTTTGTTTATTTATTTATTTTTAAACAACTGATCGGTCAATTATTATTTTTTTGATTAGTCCATTGATAATTTTTCAAGTTTAATCTATCAAGAAAATTCCTGGCTCGAGAATTAATCCCTTTAGTATTTCCCCAGTTTGGACCATGTCAACATCCTTGGAGTGTGTCGATTTGTTACAATGTTTACTTTTGTCCCAATTTTTCATCCACATGGTGGATTTATGAGAGGATTTCAAAGTGAAACATTAAAAGAATAAACATTAAAATTATAAAGACTATTTCAGCAAGTTGATTGACACTTCTGTTTACTCTTGGTCTATGGAAGTTTAATATACACTGTATGGACAAAAGAATTTGTCCAAACCTGCAATGACATTGTTTACAAATACATACTGTACACACAGACAGCAGCTCAGATACATTAAATTTAATATGGAGTTGGTTCCACTTTTGCAGCTACCGTATAACAGCTTCCACTCTTCTTGGAAGGCTGTCCTCAAGATTTTGAAGTGTTTCTGTGGGAATTCGTGCTCATTTATTTTAGGGAGCATTTATTAAGTCAGGCAATGATGTTGGACAAGAAGGCCTGGCTCACTCTCTCTTCCAGTTCATCCCAAAGGTGCTTGATGGACTTGAGGTCAAAGCCAAGTTCTTCAACACTGAACACATCAAATCCTGTCTTTGTAGTGCTTGCTTTGTGCACTGAGGCACAGTCATGTTGAAATAGAAAAGGACCTTCCCTGAACTGGTGCCTCAAAATTGGACGCATAGCATTGTCTAAAAGTCTTAATGCTTCAGCATACCAGGACATATTAAAGTATTAAAACTTCACTGGGGACAAGGGATCTAACTGAAACACCTGAATTCAATAACAATAATTTTTTTTATATATATATTGCGTATCGTAGCCTATTTATTCTATACACTGGTGGCGTGTGAATTTTGTCCACAGTGGACAGTAGGTTTAATGTTTTTGTGTACATTATGCATTGCACAGCTCCATTATATCAGGCGAGTTAATCGGACAACCTATAAAAAGACGATAACTGTAAACACATTCTACACTGCTAAATAATAATCTTATGCATTTATGATGTCAACACTAATTAGCCATTTTACCCAGTGCACTGGATAAGGTTTAGGACACAGCCTTTATTTCTCACTGAACTTGTGCTATATCTATTGATGTGGATGGTGCAGATGGATGTAGCAAAAGAGATTCTTCCGAAGGCAACACTCTACCAGGGAAGGCGATATAAAAATCTTACATCTTGCAGCTTTAAACTTTACTAAATCATTAGAAATTATATCATAAATACTGTAAAGACCTGCATAGTACAGTAAATCAGAACGGACATGATTTCTCCCTCTGGAAAACTTTGTGACGCCCCAACAAGCAATTCATGCTGGGACAAATTTCCCTTTAATTGATATTCAGGTTGTCATTTCTTGAGTACTAACTGTACTTATTCATCTTCAGTAACCTGTTTAAGGAGGATCTGGAGCCTATCTTGGCAAAATTAGCTTTTTATAACGTAATTTACATGACACAGATATAGTAACTGCTGACTTGACTGTTTAAACAAACACAGCCTCC
Organism: Clarias gariepinus; assembly: GCF_024256425.1. Taxonomy (NCBI): domain Eukaryota; kingdom Metazoa; phylum Chordata; class Actinopteri; order Siluriformes; family Clariidae; genus Clarias; species Clarias gariepinus. Next base: position 11,400,068 of record NC_071105.1, on the reverse strand, counting down.
ATGTGAGATTTAAACCAGGTATCAACGCACATGAGGGCCTACATACTGTACAGGTACACAATAAGAGAGACTCTTATTCCTTCATTTCACTTATTAATTTAATACTTGACGTTCCAGTATGACATCCCTGCGCGATTTACATATACACACACAAAAAAAACTGCAATATTCCCCATTTGCTTGTTTCACTCAGCAGCACCTGACCTAGCTGCAGTGTCTCTGTCAAGAAAGAAACCACACAGGCCTGTTAGAAACCTGAGCTCACCCAAGTCACCTTATTCTACAGCCATACACCAGCTCCAGCCCACAACACACGCAGGGTTCAGAATTTAGAAAGCACTAAGAGAAGTGGATTAGCTTCCTATTTTACACCCCCAGGTAATCCATGAAACACTGCTAAGCCTGTGCTAGCCACGCTAGGCAACATTCATCTTCATGTCACGCAGCTATCTGGATGCAGTCACTGTCGCTTTCTACTCCCGCGCTGTTATATAACACCTAAAGACCTCGTTGGAGTCAAACACACACATACACACACACATGCAAACACAACACAAAGACTAGTTATGTCAGGAGAGATAGCACAGAGATAGATGTGGTCTATACATGGTGGCTGCACATGTACGCAAACACACGCACACCAACAACAACCAAGGTAACTGTTTGTATTCAATTATTTAATACTCTAATCACACAGTTGCGTTACATTTGGAAATATTTATGAGATCAAAGAGGTAGCCTCAAACTTTTGAAAAATATGCAAAAATGTGCCTTGATGTCTGACATCACCAGTTACCAGTTTTATTTGCCAGGTATATTAATTCTATATACAAATAATTTCTCTTAGTGAGTGTACATTGTAGATATTAAACATGCAAAACTGCACAATATTTTATTATACACAGTACTGTGCAAAAGTCTTAGGCATCATATTATATGCTGTAACAATTTTGTTATATATGTTTATCATGCCTGCATAATTATGTACAAAATCATTCAGTATATCCATATATAACTTAAAAACTAATAAATGAATAACATTACAGGAGAATATATGCACGGCTGTAAAGAAAAATATATATAGCACAAAACAGACCAGTTTTCGGATCCAAACAAAAAACCTAATGTACGCTCCTGAGATAGAACAGTAGTGCTCTGTTCTATTGTACGATGGATGTATGTGAATGAGGGAGTGTACGTACATAAGTGTATGCGTAGGTGTGTATTTGTGAAATAAACTCCTTATACAAAGAGAATTTGGACCCGACCAGCTGGACACATAAGCTGCAACTGTGAAATCCAAATAATCCTTTACCACGCTAGCCAAAGGAAGGGGGTGAGAGGGGAAACAAGGTGGGAAAGACAAAAAAAAAAACAGCATTTAGCAACAGCAACCTTGCTAAAAATGTGTGCGTTTGTGTGTGTGTGTGAGCTTGAGACAGCCAGGAATCTGTGCTCTATACTAAAAAATGATATGCAAGACACCAGAATGGCAGGCCACTCAAAATAGCAGGAGAGCTTATGCCATTTAAAGCCTCAAAGCTGGACATGCAGTGAAAGACAGAAAGGAGTAAAGAAAGGTAGAGATACTGTAGATAGATAAATAAATAAATAAATGAAAAATAAACAGAAATGATCCTTACCTTCCATCATGATTGCAGATTTGCATTCCTCTATCTCCAAGGAGCCTGCAACGACAGGAGGAGGGGGGAAGAAGCCCCTGGTTAGCAGATGGAGAGCAGGAGAGGCAGCGCACGCACCACGGCAGCGCTCAAGAGATTCCCAGCGGCTGTCGCGCGCCTAATGCTCGACCGTGCGTGTTTAGGCCATGGATGCTGCTGCTGCTAGTCACTGCGGCTTTCATAGGATGCTCAAAGGGAGGAGGAAAAAAAAAGCAAACCAGGCAGAGAGGGGAAGGGAGCTAAAAGAGAAGGAGGGTGCTAGAGAGGGAGGGAGAAAGAGAGAGAGGGAGGGGAGGTTTGCTGATGTCACAGCCAATCCCTGAGGCGCTGTCATACGTCACACGGCACACAGCTCACCGCTTCTCTCAGCACCCTCACTGGGAATACACACATGCTCCTAAACACACACACACACCCCTCATTACGGTGCCAGCTACTGCCAGAACACAACAGAATGGGATTAATGTAGTGAACCGAAAAATGTCTGTCCATGTTCCAAGAGCTGTCCTTTCTGAGGGACCTGTTTCTCAGTCTCGCAGAAGCCGCATTTCTGCCCTGAACTTCACAGAGCATCATAAACCCCAAGAATAAGCATTTCTGTTTTGTATAAGGGTATAGGATAGCCAGGGTAACACTCAAAAGTCAACCTAATGTCACGAGGGAAATCATGCCACCGTGGGAGGAGTCAGGACAGATGAGCGAGATGGAGGGACACTTTAGGAGGACACTAGAGGGAGGAGAGGCAACGAGAAAAGAAGGTGATTGATTTAACATGAGAAGGTGGAGTGGGTTTAGAGGGTGTGACCTAATCAAGAAAGGCCGTAGGGTCTCGGGCACACAATTTGATTGTCATCAATCCAACCTAAAAGGCATTTACATGATTTTATGTCTCCAAAAAAAAAAAAAATCACGTTTAGATGGAATAATATAATATTCTATTAGAGTAGATCTACCAATGAAAAAACCTGACTGTAGTTCAGGGACTAGTTTCAGCTTTTGGGTCTTATCCAACTGCATGCTTTTATGAAAATGAATCAGGTCATCAGACCAGAGATGAACTTCAGGGCTAGAGAAGTTAGCAGGAACTGAAGAGTCGATGGTGATGGTCGAAATTGGTAATTTGAAGCCACTTAAAAACAAAACTGTCTCACATACAGTATAATATACTCATATTTAATATATATTTATTTCAGTTCTTTAAATTGAAAGTTTTGTTGTGTAAAGACTGCTCTAATTTTGCTGTACTTAGTATAGTGACAATAAAGAATCTTGAATTGAACCCTAAACCTGTTTATAAATAATTAAGATCCTGATGAGAGCATGTAATATTACGCCTGTCCTTAAATCCCTTCCCTGGAACCCTGTTTCATAAAGAATTGAGAACAAGGTTGCCCTTATTACCCACCAGTGCATCTATGGGGATGCCCCTCCATATCTCAAAGAACTTATTATAAAATAAATAAAATCTATTATTATCATTTTTATTATTATTATTATTATTAAATATTTCAAAATAAAAGCTTATTTTTCTGAGTTTGTATACACTAGTCCCATGGTTTAATACCCCTTCCCCCTCTTTAGGCTTTGTCTGCTCTGAGGGTGCGAAGCTGTCGTAATTAGATTTGCACATGTTAAATAAGATCATAATTACACAATTACAATAGTATAATTAAAAGTTTGGATAGAAAACTATTTAAAAAGGTCGATTCATTTGATCGTATACGGGATGGGCTAGGGCGGGGTTGGATTGTAGCGAGGGAGGGCTCGGATTGTTTTAGACACAAGCAGGGGTGCTCCCAGAATAAAGGTTGGCAAAACACCTCGCTCTTTCCCATTTCTTCCCACAATCCCGTTTCTCCTTCTCTTTTGGCTGCCTGTTCTGTCTTTTCAGTCCGAATGTTACATTTCGCCATGTTTAATCATGTGTACGCTGACCGATCACGTGTTAAATTAAGTAAGCAGGGTAGTAAGCAATTAAGCAGAATCCTCAGCAGACGCAATTTACCCTCCATCTTCTGTGGAATAACAGATGCCGTCTGTGTTTACCTCCCATCCCCCCTCTCTTACCTCTATGTCCTCTTTGACCAACCTCATCCCAGTGTGTGTGGCGTGTGTGTGTGTGTGTGTGGAGTATGTTTTTGTGGCCTGGTGATACCACAAGATATGTTTTCATGTTTGTGTAGCCATTCATATCTACAGTAAGGTCTCTGAGCAGCTTCGTGTGTAAGAGTTTAAATTGAATTCTATGCGGATAAAGAAAAAGACTAAATAAAGCACAATAGGTCACAGTTGGATGAGTATGGGTGCGCACAAGGGAATTATACAACGGAGGACAGATAACAACCACACATGCTCCCACAGAGGCATCACATGGTTAGGAGAGAACAGGCAGCAAAGACGGCGACTTTCTGGTGCTCTGGTGCCATCTTCTGCTTTCAAGCATCGCATCAGTTTAAGATCTGATCTGATTTGTTAGGATTTGCAGAATTCTGGTCCCCTAAAAAAAACTGATGTTTAAAAGGTGAGGTTAATGAAATGCATTAAAAAGAAATTCATGTCATTCCCTCAGGATGGGATTTTTTTGTTAACATTTAATCAATTCTAAACCATTTAACTAACTCAAGCTAATTTAATTCATCTGAATCTGTTTTTGGAGCTCCTGCAGCCGCTAACACAAGCCATGAGAGTGTTTCTATTGTAACAACGAGACCAATAGTACATAATATAAAGGCCAACCGTGAGTCTGAGATCATGACGAATGTGAGATTGGACCAATTACAAACTGTAAAAGATGTGTAAATTTCAATCTGCCTGCTCTGACAGATCTGTATCAGATTTCTGCACCACGTCAAAGTAAACACTGCTGCATAGGTACTGTAGAAGGAAACAAGGTAAATTTACGTCATTGCTGCATGTCAATACATACTGTATTTCACATATCTGTATTTTACTTAAGTGGTTTTATTGAAAGATACTTTTAAACGTTCCTCCACTACATCCTACAGCAAATATCTGTACTTTTACTCGACTACATTTTTGCATGTCGTTGTGTTACGTAACCAAAGAAGTGTATATTATTTGACGCCACCTGCTGCCCATTATGCGTAATTGTGTTTTGTCTTTGGTGCTTAAGAATGATACAGCTTTTTTTTTTATCTGCAGAATGCTCAAGACTTGGGATGGAAAAAGAGCTCAGTAAATTTGATTGAAATTTAAAGGTAAGCATTTTTGTAAGGTAAGCGTTTTAAGACCAGAGTTAAAATCATCAACAGTCTGTGGCGTCCTCAGATACTGAGGATATGTCTTTTGATAACGTAATTCGAGAACTTCTATTTTTACTTTTATGTAGGGCATCTCTACTTTTACTCAACTACAGGATTTGTGTTCTTTTCCTACAGTACCAATGCGTAGCTGTGACTACAAAGTGATGATGGTCTATGGCCTTTTTTTTTTTGCTTCTGGTGTGAGTAAAATCTAATAATAAATCAAGTATGCAAAGATTCCATTTACTGTTTTCTGATTATTACTTATTAATTAATCTTATTTTAAGTTATCTGGAGCACACACAGTTATCTATCTGTTTTACATAAGGAAAAAAGATATAAAAGGATGTTTTGTAATTATTAAGTAGTGGAAAATATTAGGGATTCATTATTGGTCTTAACTCTTAAATTTACATTGTAATTAACTCCGATTGGTAATGTACAATAAGTCAGTGCTCAGTGATGAAACAAACAGGCATGACAACATAAAAACCAGCCTTAAAAAATGAAGAAGAAAGATAATACAGTAGAATAGAGCTTAGATCAGAATCAGAATTTTGAACCAGAACCACATCATTGCTCACAGCAATCAGGTTTGGAGAGACTTCATAAAAACAGTGAAGACGACATCTGGGACTTACCCCAACCAAACGGGATTATTACTTGAAGAAAATCTGACTATGACTGCATACAGATCAAACAAAAAGGCTGTTAAGCAAAAGCTGTTTCATTTAAAGAATCCATGGACATCAACATCTAGGCAGCTTTAAAGCTGCAGTGAGCAAAGCTGAATTCTAGATTACTTTGAAGTACATCTTAACCTGAGGGTACAAGCCTCTAATGCAGACCTTATAAAGCGAAGGCTTGCGGGCTGGAACGTTAAGACTTATAAACATCATGAAATGCAAGGTGCAGTGTGTCTATTCTCAGGGTAACACACTCCTTAGTGTTCGCTGGAATATCTATGACGATGCTGCTGGAAAGGACCAATAATGTGACAGTCCACAAAAAGTGTCCATATACACATCATTAAATCAGGCTTATTCAGTGTAGGCACTGGACTTCTTCAAGGTCTTAACTTGTTCGGGGGGGGGCATTCAGCTAAGGATTATATTGCTAGAAAACTAATGTTCATTGCACACTTCCTCCCAAAAAAAGGTCACCACTTAAGAAGAGTCAACTTATTGGGCTGGAAAAAAAAAGTCTTCAGTTTGAGCGAGAAAATTGGACTTTGTTTTATAGCCACATAATGTTGTTAAGCTTCAAAGTCAGCTGACGACCTGAATGTACTGAATGATCAGGGTATCTTTGACGGGACATGCATATTCCAGGTCTCAAATTGTGAGAATGTGATTCTGGGAGAATATGAAATCATTTTCCCTGGCCACCAGATTGGCCAATTAAATTTTAGGGCAAGTGAATTAAAATCCTAATGTGTGCGACTTTTTCTTTTAAGTATTTTAATATATGACTACTTCATATAAAAAAATGACTTAATAATCTCACCATTAACGAAGCAAAAAACAAAAAAAAACAAAAGACAAAAAAAATAACAGCAAAAATCATATTAAACAAGGATTACAAATAATAATAATAATAATAATAATAATAAAATTAGTTACTTGCTATTATATATAACCAGGTGTCTGCATTCGGCAACACTCTTTTCTTCACAGATCAGGAAGAGAAAATAAAAAAACCTGCAGCAGAAGAGGAAAAGGGACATTTGGACGTCTAATAAGCATGCACGCACGCACACACGCAAAAACCCAGAAGGCAGTAGATATATTTTAGATAGAATATACTCCATAAATATGTAACACTCATATTGGATTTGGTGCTATTAGATTATAAAAAAAAAAGAGAGCCATCCAGTTTTTACAAGTTCATGATGTCTGACACCTGCTGTTACACTTTTGTCATTACATCTCACTCTCTCAGCAGTGTTTTACTGCTCTGTGCTTATTTTAACCTCATTAAGAACTGAAATGTTCAGGAAGCAATAGAGCACCGGGACACAGTTATTTTCATACATTTAGTAAGTGTATACATAAATATAAATGTGTGTTTCTGTGTGTTTCATCCAAGCATAACTTAACATGCACAATTAGTCAAAATTTAAAATGGTATCACTTCTATTTAAATTAGTTTTTTTTATGCATCTGTGTACATTTACTTGCAATTGTACGGACCTGTTAAACAGTATGAACATATCGTATAATTGCAGTAGAAAAAGAAAACTTCTCTTTTTGACCAACACCCAGGAAACTATCTTTTGCTACATGCACATACTTGCCCAGTCATGGGATTAAGCTTTTACGTTGTATGCACATGTGGATGCACCCAGTGGCCAGCGAACACACAAACACTGGTTAAGTGCTAGTCCAGTACATTTCCACTCATGAAAATGCCTGGTGTTACAGCATCAACAGTATTCTTTGAGAGGGGCTCTCTGCTAGTTCCACACAATTAAATCAGGAAATGTCCTGCAAATTGCATGCAACTTGAGCTGAAGAGTATTTAGGGGGGTTTTATATGTGGTCACTACAATCGTAAATTCCACAAAGGACGTGATTCAGTTATTCATATAAATATTTATGTAACCCATATAAATGATTTTATTTCTAAGTGAATCACTTATAAAGGACAGTACGCTTTTGTGTTATATGCACATTCATGTATACTGTAGACAGGTGGATTAAACAAAATGCAACATAAAGTGTCTTTGTAAGGTGTTGGCTTCCACTAGACGCTGTCAGGATAGCCGCAATACTTGGCATACAGTACTTGAATTGGACAGGTCTGTGGAACGGTCCTGGAAAAGATTAACTTTTTTTTCACTCTCAAAAGGAATTATTCCTTAGCAAGTGTTTTGTTAGGTGTTGATAGAGAACACTGTCTAACATCAGTCCAAGATTTCCCAAAGATCTTCGTTGGATTAAGATGTGGTGACTTTGATGGTCTATGATTTAGCATATGATTTAAATCAGTTTCATCCCCCATGAACCAGTCAGTCAGGTCTGAACTCCGTACGTGTCCTATGGATGCGTTCGGTGTCATTTTAAAATATTTCATTATAACATAAAGGCGATCAGAAAGGATATGAACTAATCCACAATGATGCATCTGGACTCGTACCACATATACAGTATACACATCAGCCGACTGGAATTTACTTCAGAAAACTTATGCAATGTCATCAAGAGGCACAGACCATCAAGCAAAGTCGAGCTATTTGCTTTTTTACAAGAAGAGTGGTATAAAGTTATCCAACAGCAATATGAAAACTGAAGAGCCAAAACACATGGGAGCTGTGACTGCAAATTGGGGTTATTCCACAAAATACTAACAAAGCACTAACAAAATTTGTTTACCAATTATCTGCATTTTATTTGACTTATTAAAGCTCTGCAAATACTGCATGATCTTGTGTTATTTTGATGTGTTGTGATGTTGTCATTTCCTTTAAATATACAGTACACTCTAACACACACACACACACACATATACTCAGCAAAAAAAGAAACGTCCCTTTTTCTGGACTGTGTGTTTCAACAATAATGTTGTAAAAATCCAAATAACTTTACAAATCTTCATTGTAACAATGTTTTCCATGCATGTTCAATTAACCATAATCAATTAATTAACATGCACCTGTGGAATGCTCGTTAAGACCTTAACAGCTTACAGAAAGTAGGCATTTAAGGTCACAGTTCTAAAAACGCAGGGCACTAAAGAGACTTGTCTACCGACTGTGAAAAACACCCAAAGAAAGATGCCCAGGGTCCCTGCTCATCTGCGTGAACGTGCATTAGGCATGCTGCAGGGAGGCATGAGGACTGCTGATGTGGCTAGGGCAATAAATTGCCATGTCCGCACTGTGAGACGCCTAAGACGGCGCTACAGGGAGACAGGAAGGACAGCTGATCATCCTCACAGAAGACCAGGTGTAACAACACCTGCACAGGATCGGTACATCCGAATATCACACCTGCGTGACAGGTACAGGATGGTCTTAACAACTGCCCAAGTCACACCAGGAACACACAATCCCTCCATCAGTGCTCAGACTGTCCACAATAGGCAGTCCATGAGGAGGAGATGCACTGCAGTACTTCAAGCAGCTGGTGGCCACACCAGATACTGACTGGTACTTTTGATTTTGAGCCTCCCTTCATTCAGGGACACATTGTGAAACATTTTTAGTTTATGTCTTATGGTGTTGACTCTTTTAGTGTTCATACAAATATTTACACATTAAGTTTACTGAAAGTAAAAACAGTTGAAAGTCAGAGGACGTTTCTTTTTTTGCTGAGTATATATATATATATATATAGTTATAGTTATAGTCTAAATTGAGGAGAAAATCTAAATATTTCGTTTTATTTTATTATATATATATATATATATATATATATATATAGTAAGTATATTTTGATTTAATTGGAACTTGTATATATGATAATCATAATCTCTCTCTCACATACTGTACATATACAGTGTCAATAAGTACTTGATCCCTGTGATTTTGCAAGTTCTCTTACTTAGAAATCATGAAGGGGTCTACAATTTTCAGCATAGGTGCATTTTCACTGTGAGAGACCGAATCTAAAAAGAAAAATCCGGAAATCACATTGTATGATTTTTTAACAATTTATTTGTGAATTACTGTGTCAAATAAGTATTTGATCACTTGCTTATCAGACAGATGCTTCCATCCCCATGCTTTACTGTAGGTATGGTATTATTGGGATGATACTCATAATTCTTCTTCTTTTAAACACAGCGAATGGAGTTAAGACCAAAAAGTTCTACTTTGGTCTCATCTGACCACAGGACTTTCTCCCATGACTCCTCTGAATCATCCAGATGGTCCCTGGCAAACTTTAGACGGGCCTGGACATGGGCTGACTTAAGCAGGGGAACCTTCCGTGCGATGCAAGATTTTAAACCATGACGTCTTAGTGCATCACTGATAGTAACCTTGGAAACGATGGTCCCAGCTCTCTTCACGGCATTGACCAACTCCTCTCGTGTAGTTCTGGGCTGATTCGTCACCATTTTTTGCATCATTGATACCCCATGTATCTACTTAGACTTTGGCTGATTGTGGGGTGCACAGGTGTCTTTATGACAGCTAACATCCTCAAACGGGTGCTACTAATTTAGAATCATGAGCAGAGTGTACAGTAGCTGGACTATTTAAAAGCAAAATGACAGGTCTTTGAGGGTCAGAAATCTGGCTGATAAGCAAGTGATCAAATACTTATGACACAGTAATTCACAAATAATTTGTTAAAAAAAACAATTCCGGATTTTTCTTTTTAGATTCTCTTACAGTCTCTCACAGTCTCTCACAGGGGAAATGCACCTATGCTGAAAATTGTGATCCCTCTAAGTAAGAGAACTTGCAAAATCCCAGGGTGATCAAATACTTAGTGACCTCACTGTATATACAGTATATAACAATTATCATGAATTGAAATAGAAAGTAGGGATTCCAAACTGCTGAATTTAAAAGTTTAATGTGTTTAAATTGTGTTTAAATTGACCACTAGAGTATTTAATCTTTTATAAGATACTTAAAACATCCACAACACAGGTCAATAACTGATATGATCAAATCTTTGCAAAAGTAAATTTGTAACAAGTGTTTGACACCGTTGTGTCCGTGATAAGTGAAGCGCAAGATGATAATCTTTTATATCTTCTGTCTCCCTGCCTCCCCTTACCTCCCTCCCACTACCATCCCCCTGACCTACTTACAGATCAGACATTCCGGCTGCATCCAATAGGTGGCACACAAACCCTGGGTGCAGAACTCATTCATACTGTAGGCCTTAAAAAAAAAAAGAAACTAAAAGCATCTAATAGCAGCTATAAGCCATAGGTCCTGTCACTTACACACACACACACACACACTCACACAGCGGGGGGTGTTGTGTATCCGGTCCAGCAGTAATTGTGAGTTAAAGGACTGATTATTATTACACAGAGTGCCACAGAAGTTAAAAGCCCCTTTAAAGTGCTGCAGGGATTAAGTGTCTCTCTAACCACTGCCTCGTGACCAAGTCGACCCGTGGCCACAGTCTACAAAGCACCAGAGATCATCCATGACAACCATGAATGAACACAAAGGATCATTCTTCAAAACAGCAAAGAACCAAGAATGAGAAAAGTTCATTGTGGTTTGGTAAAATGCTCATGTAATTCTTTTTATTTAATTTTTTCCCCCAGAGTTGGTCTAGAAAAGGCTATTAAAATCTATATTCCAGTAGACTAAAAGACAAATAAAACTAGCAAAAGTTCTACCTAGAGCCCAATGATCTTTATTACAATTAGATCAGAATAATTTCTGAGGGCTTAAACTGAGTAATAAAGTAAAACATAAATTAATCAAAGTAAATTATGTTCTTAAGTACTGATTGAGTAACTCTGACTTTGTGCCCAGTTTTTCTCCCCCCGAGGATTTGCTCCGGATTCACCAGGTTCAAGTGTTTACTGAAGAGGAATGGATGAATGGAAAATATCCTCGTAAATATTAAAAATATGGTCGAACGTCTATGGACAACTAACCTCCACACCCAAATATGTGGTTTTTGAACACAGCATTCTATTTTTAGGAGGCTTAAGATTCTTAATATTGTAGAAAAGCAAAAGGCTCTTTGTTTGGAAGTTTATAATTTCTGTATTGTAATAAGTTCTGGATAAAAAAAGAAAATTCAAGCATGCTTGAAATTTGGAAATGAATAATAATAATAAAAAAAACATCATAGCATTTTAAAAGTTACTTGATAGTGGGTTGTAGTGGCTTTCAAGTGCTTCCTGTACTTCATTGGTGATGAATATGTTGGATTCCTTGTTAAGCCCCAACATGGACAGCTTCAAGGTGGCACTTCTCATTATAAAAGAATAAAAAAAATAAAAATAAAAAAAAGACCTTTTATATAGAAGTGGAGCAAATCTGCTAAAAAATATCCAGGCCAAATGCTTAATCCAGCCCTCCACATAAAACTACTGAATAGTATACTCTAATAGATTCTACATGTGTAATGGTGACTTTTATCACTGAATGGTGCAGGTTCATACGTAGATATCCAAACAGGTCAAAATTACTGTAAAATCAGTTCGAGTCTTGACAATTTATAACAAATGAAAAGGTCCTTTGTAGGTAAATCTCTCTGTAGTCTGTAGACAGTTTGGTATGAGTTTGCCAAGGCTTGTAGTGGAGTCGTTGGTGATTACATCATACCATTTCACATGTAATGCATATCCAGTTTGTAGTGGTATCTCAGTTGTAGCTCAGTGGTTAAAACACTGAGTTCAAACTTCAGCTCCACCTGAGCTATCACTATCGAGCCCTTGAGCAAGGCCTTCAACCGTCAACGGCTCAGATGAATAACAAGGTAAATGTAGGTGGCTCTGGATAAGGGCGTCTGCCAAATGCTGTAAATGTAATTGCTTGGGATTTAAGGCATTGTGACATCACACAGTAGAGCAAACAAGAACCGACAGGAATTTTAATTCAGACCAATTCAGTGCATTCCAGCCAATAGATTGGGGATGTGGGGGGTAAAAATCCTCAGTCCTATTTTTTTAAAACAAGATTTTGGTGTGTGGAGGATTTGTGTTCATCCAGACACAAAAGCATGTGAGGATTCCTGGGTCACCGTTGGCCATCAGGAAAATATTCCACATGAAGACTGGAAAACCCATGCCTTTAAATTTACAGTAAATATGGCTGTGATGATATAGTGTCCGCATACTTTTGGCCATAAAGTGTATTAGCCTCACTTACTCTCGCAGTATAGCCTTTCTGATACGTGACCTCATCCTTGAGGGCCATATCACTCATCCCTACTTTACCCAAATCAACCCATGACATCAACAAAGGAAGTCCTAATTGCCTGGTAAATTCAGCGTCTGAGTCGACTCCTTTTGGTCTGCAGCGAGGAAGGAAGGCCGCTGATGAGGGTGTGTGAGCATGTGCGACGGCTCGTGCCAACCTTCTGCAGGGCATCACTGGCCAAACGGCACGTAGGCATGAGAGAAGACCAGACGTGTAGGGCGCTAATCTGTGCCATCACATTATGCCAAAGTCGCTGGAGGAATGTTGTTTTGGTCTGAAGGGCCGCTCCCGCAATCATCACCGCTGATCACCAACGGGTGTGTGTTAGTGTTGGAGAGGCATGTGGGGGCTTTCCGCAAACTCGGTCACGTTCCACAGCTAGCCTTGTTTCGCACAACAGAGTGTGACGTGACCTAGTGAACGTGAAGCCATTATACGATGCGGGCTCATTTGAAAGAGTGCCGTGATAAGGATCAGGAGACTCATAAGTAATGTAAATAGAAAAGTTAATGCTGTCAGAATGTTTACACGTGCTACCGTTCTGCAGCCTATCTGCCGAGAACTATACTAAAAGTGTAGCTTATTATGGAAATAGCGTGTCCTTTCCTTTTAGTGAAAAAAAAATATGACCTCTCTTTAGATTACAGAAATTCCCTTTTTAACAAGGTTCAAAACAGAGCAGGCAAAGTTCAATACATTCTGTAAAGAGGATAAGCTGTATATTGTTCACTCATTATAAGGAACAGGCCAGGATTAACTTCTATTCATTCATGTTAGATAACTAGATTATGTCTTGAACATTCACGAAATGTAATTACGGGTTTTAAAAAATAAAATAAAACATTTTCTTGTGAATTCCAAACTTGGTACCTATACTGTACAGCCACAATATTATGTCCATCTGCGTACTTGACATATAAAACTGTCAATACTGTAATTATGTCCCCATAATGCGTCAGGGTTTGCTAAATAAATACCATTAACACAAATCATAAATAAGCATTACGAACACATCTATAAATAGTTCGCTATTTTTCCTACTAGCATTAACAGTTTCTACAGACGGTCATTTACACCGAGGACGACTCGCATTGCTAACCACTTACCACCCTGTTCTTAAAAGGAGGGAATGAACTCAAAGGACCCAGAGGACACCCATATGGCTACGTGAAGTGAACATGTGAAACTACACACAGGCAGAGTTAATCTGAGCTCGAGATCAAACCTACAGGAGGAAATGCTACCTGCTTCACCACCATGACTGTTTTTTTTCTTCTTGTTGTGCTTCTTTTTTTTATTTTTTTATTTCCTGATATAAGCCATGCATTACTTGTTTACGCTTCGCCTCGTGTTTAGTCTTTCATTAAACTTCCACAGAAAATCTTTGTAACACACAGTAACCAAGGTGTTAAATCATTCTCGTGTCTCACATACGCAGTAGTAAGAGCTCAGGAAGTAAGCTATATAATGCTGTCAGGGCATTTTACTGTACATCAATAGCCTTTGTCTGCATTTCTCACTCTTGCAGGGCAGACTATGACCTTAACGGGAGAGGCACGGAGTGCACGTACCCAAGACCTCGTTTCAACAATGCGTCTTTCTTTTTCAGGAAAAAAAATAAAATCTGAATGATTGAATCATGCAGGTCAACCGAACACACTGCTGTGTAAACACAAAGATTTTAAACAAGCACACAATTAATAATACTTAAAAAAAAAAAAAAAAATAAAAGGTATATTAGGATTATATACCTATAAGGATATTTTAGAAGCTTCAAGTCCTCACTTGTGAACTGCAAAAGCAATGGAAGTGTAGAACACAAGACCTGCGCAAGACCTTCTGTAAACTGGAATTCGACCAGATTTACTCTTAATAATGTAAGGAATGTAACACGATGGGACGTGCTGGTGTAGGTAAATAATCCGTGGTGTTGCATAAGGCTCTTTTTTCCCCCTTTGTCGAAGTTAATTAAAAAAAAAAGGAAGAGAAAAAAAAACAGTGCAGTTTGTCATGTTGTAGAGAAACCAGAAAGTGCAAAGTCCTCTGTCCTGGAGAGGCTGACCTTTTTGGACACGCAAACAAAATTCCTTCTTTGTATGTTAAATAAACCTTATAACGGTTATTACTCTGTATGTTTTTCATTAATCATATGTTTGTTTGTTTTCTTAATCTATTTTTATTATTAAACTATTAAAGAAAATTGATAATTGAATAATCTTCCCCCTCAAAAATATAAATTTATTAATTAATTTATTATTTAACTACTATAGAAATGATAATCTATTAGAACAAGACTATTAATTAATTAATTAATTAACAAAAACCTGTGATTGTAATTGCAGCTAGGACTGTCAGAACTGCTATAAGAGTAAAGTATAGTGACAGGTCATCATAAACGATTCATTTTTTTTTTTAATGAGTCTTTAACGTGTTTAGAAGAACGAGTAGTCTCAGAGAGTGATGCGTTCATTTTCTACTGGGAGCACATGCGCAAAACATCGCAAGACCTCGTAGGTTATGTACAGGAAACAGAAATGAGCGGTTCTTCTCATGAGTCTTAGGGTCCGAGGCGTTCGTTCTTTAGTCACGTGACTGTCACAGGCGCTAATAGCATAAAAGAGCGAGCAATTTGGACCAGAAGATATGAAAGGTGAGCAGCTCATTATGTTTATCCTAATATGTCCTTAGTGGACATTACTGGAACTATAGACAAAGTTTGTGTATGTAGATGTGTTGGAGGTCCGTTTTTTTTTGAAAAGTAACATTTTATTTCATTTCTGATCAAGAGAACTAAATGAACTAAATGACACAAAAAAAGATTTGTTTATTTTGATGAAGGAGATTCAAAGAACCGAGTCACTAAAATGATCCAAACTTCCCATCAGTGAATAATTAAAGGTAAGGTTTCAGTTTTTTCTAGTCTGTCTTGGATCAAAATTGAGGTGAACATTAAAAAGTCTTAGTCACCCAGACGCACAATATAAGTAATCTGGACGAATTTCCACATCTGTCCGTCTGTGCAATAATGCAAGTTCAGCTGAGACTCAAAAGAAGCTTCTGCAGTCCCACTTAGCTGAAACAAGTTGGTCTCTTTCAAAGTTACAGTGGACTTGGTATAAAATTAAACTTTCATTAGCATATAGCACCTTATCGTTAGCCGTATGACTACTTTCAGTAAAAATAAATGAATAAATAAATAAATATATATGATAAATAAGATACATTTGTACTTAATACACCATACCTTTGAAAAATACCAACTCTATCTAGTTCAATTGGACTGCAGAAGCTTCATAGAAGGCCATGAACAACCAAGAACTATGGTATTCTACTGGTACATGTATATACCTCAATTGTAATTTAAGACAGACCTGAAAAAACCAAAACTTTCCCTTTAAAGCCTAGCATGGACCAAAGTTCCTCATTTATTTGCGTTTGTTGAAAGCACATGCTGATGGACAAAATCCCACCTTCTGCTTTAAGAAATGTTTCCCCAAAGTCAACAAAACCCCCAAGTCCACATAGTCACACAGGAGTGACAGATTTAGTTCTTTCAGACTTCAAGGGAAATTTCACATGAGACACATTTTCATATTTGGCCAAATAATGTTGTTGGTGCTACAGAGGGAAAAGGCTTCTTTGAAGCAAACACAAGAATTCTTTCCAGACAGACAGACCAAGCACATGAAACAAAGCAGGCGATAAAAATGACATGCAGTACTTGGCTCGGGCGTCGTGAAGCCCCTCCTCCTAAAACAGCAGTCCAAATACTACGCTTTTTGATGATATACTAAATCTGTGAACCATCACACAACTCCAAAGATACTGCATAAACCAAGTTTTAAAAACTGCAGATTTAGCACAAGCTTTATGTTTAAAATTATCAGGCCTTTAAGTACATGAACAGTGTATATTAAAGAATTTTACATGGTAGTCAGAGATCATTTTGCTTATGTATAACTTGCACTGAATTATTGAAATAAATAAACAGACACAGATATACAGACAGACGAATAGATGGATACACTTTATTGCCGCAAGTATGCACTCGCCTGTCTTCACAAGCATATGAACTTGGGTAACATCCCATTCGTAATCCATAGAGTTTCATATGATGTTAGCCCCAGCCCCTTTGCAGTTACAACAGCTTCAACTCTTCTGGGAAGGCTTTACAAAAGGTTAAGGGGTGTGTTTATGGGAATTTTTGACCATTCTTCCAGAAGCACATTTGTGAGGTCAGAACTGAAGTTCTTCCACACCGAACTCGATAATCCATGCCTTTATGGACCTTGCTTTGTTCACTGGTGCACAGTCACGTTGGAGGAGAAAGGGGCCGTCCCTAAATTGTTCTCATTAATTTGGGAGCATGAAATTATCCATCCAGCATTTCTTTTACTGAAAGTAAGGGGCTAAGTCCAACTCCTAAAAAACAACCCCACAACTGTTTTAACATTTCTGCGCACCAGTGCGCAAGGGAAGTTTCATAAAGACATGGATTATCGAGTTTGGTGTGGAAGAGCTTCAGTTCTGACCTCACAAATGTGCTTCTGAGAGAATGGTCAAAAATTCCCATTTTCCCATCCCAACCTGATAGACCATCCTTGGGATGAATTACAGCGGAGACTGCGAGCCACACCTTCTCGTCCAACATCAGTGTCTTACCTCAATATTACCATAAACACACTCCTAAAAGCCTTTCCAGAAGAGATGAAGCTGTTATAACTGTAAAGGGGGTGGGGCCAACATCACATTAAACCCTATGGATTAAGAATTGGGTGTTACTCAAGTTCATGTGCAGGCAGGCAAGCAAATACTTTGCACGATAGGGTAGGGTAGGTATGTAGCTAGAAGGTGGCACAACAGCATAGTGGTTAGCACTGTGGCCTTGTGCCTCAGGGTCAAGGGTTCGATTCCGGCCTCGGGTTAAAGATACAGACTAGGTTAAAAGGCGTGCCCAAATTGCCCGTAGTGTGCGAGTGCGCCCTGTGATGGTCCAGGGTGTATCCTATCTCGTGCCCTAATTCTCTTGGTATACTGTAGGCTCTAGGCCCCCCAATGACCCTGCATACAGGGTAAGTGTTTATAGAAGATGTATGAATGAATGAATAGATAGATATATAGATAAACATTTGTACAAATATTTCACAGGAAAAAAAAACCTATGAATTACGAGTTGTGCGTCAATCAGATGCAAATTGTTGCTTAATAAACATGCACATCCCGCTGTTTTCTCTCACTTCTCGGAACTGAAAAATACGATGTATTCAAGTGACTTGGTCCAGTTCCTGACTTCACCACATACAGCATTTCAGGAAGGTAATGACTGGATGTTTGTAAAGCACTTTTATGCCACAACTCTGCATTAAGGCCATTTTATTTTTAGAAAATGTCCCATAGGTTAAGTAAGTTAAACATAAACGACCATGTTGACTCGCTCACGCCAGTACATTAACAGTTAGGTCTTGGAAGGCAGGGATCAGCCTATACGCCGTCATTTAGAGGTGGTCTTTTCAAAGGGTGTCACTCACAACTTAAAATTGTAAAAAATGTCCTTCTGTTACTTACGGTACAGTATATATTAACTTATTAATATTAAAAAGATGTTAAGTTCAGCAGTTTCTCTTCTGTTCGCCAACAACGCTCAGTGGAGTAAATGCAGAGAATGAGAAAGTGTAAAAGTTAAGCTTGTTGTCCCTGTATTAAGACAGAACCTCTTGAGAAGGTCTTACTTTAGCCCTTCTAATGATGTCATTCTGGGTCATACGTGTTTCTGAATATGTGGATGTGGGAGTGAGTGCATGAGCGTGTAAGAGAGTGAGTGAGTGAGAGAAAGAGAGAGAGACTGTGTTATTCATACCAGCCCATATGTCCAGAGGGAAAATCAGGCCCAAATAAACAAGGCAAATGTATTCTGAAATCAGCTTCACATCTGCAAACATCTCTGCACCACTCCCTTCTCTACTTTTCTACTGCCCCACATATTCCCTTACAATAAATAGAAATAAATAATATCCCTTAGAAATAAAACTGATACTAAGGAAAGTAGTATTTGGTGCTGAAATCCAATGCTCCTATCAATGAAATCTATTCATGCAACCTCACATTTAAATTATCACAAGTTTGTAATAATAATAACAACAACAACAAAAAGAAGTAGAAGGGGAAATAATAAGAAGAAGAAGAAATAGGAAAAAAGAAATTTCCCCACTGTGGGACGAATAAAGGTATAGCTTATCTTTATCCTAATGATAATTTTGCAACAAAGACTCAGAAACACTTTTTGTTCAAAACAGCCAATGAAGATATTTGTTCACCAAAACATCCTGTTTCTCTGGGAATTCTGTGTACAGTACTACAGTACATTCAATGTCCATTATATCCAGAATGATTCACTGAAGTACATGGCGGTTCCAATCTGGATTTTCATAGATATTTAGCATAGCGGCACTTTTGCATATTTAAAAATAAATAAATAAATCGGACAAATAATAAAACCTGCCATAAACTGTTCTGTGCAAAAGTCTTGAGCTGCTCCCTCATTCCTAATTATAAATTAAAGAAATGAGAACAAACTCTCACGTTTAACATTTTAAACGTTTTACTGTGACAGGCTGCAAAGTGCACCTCTTTCTCACTGGTTGATGCTTAAAGTCAGATGGTTATGCTTAAATAATTTATAGGTACATTCATTCCTCTGAAAATGGTCAGGTACAGGGACTAGACGCAAAATGAGAGCCAAGCCTAAGGAACTATTCCTCAAGACTTCATCACAGTACATAAAAGTCTGGCTGTTTGGAAGCAAAACAAACGCAGAAGTGCAAAAAATCGTCAGCTGACTTTATTTTATTACCACATACCGTTACCGAGTCTAGACCTGACCAACTAAAGAAACCTCAGATCATAACACTGCCACTCCAGAGGCTTGTACACTGGGTGCATCGCTTCATGATTTTTGCATGTGCACTTTGTTGTCTGTTGTTGTCTCTCTTTTGTATATTTTCTCTTTTTTTGTATACAGTAAATGTGTCATATCTGAGCTAGTCAGCTAATTAGATCTCTTAGTTAGCTAGCTTGTTCCGGTTATGTGTGTTGTTAATTTATGTTGTGTTGTTAATTTATGTTGTGGCATGTACAGTATGTAGCACCTTGGTCCTGGAGGAGCATTGTTTCGTTTCACTGTGTACTGAACTGTATATGGTTGGAATGACAATAAAAGCCAACTTTAATGTCTCTGAGGTTTCTTCAAGCAATTCCAATCATTTGAAACCTCTCGATACTTATTTTCCTACCCCCATTTTCCCACTTTCTGTAAATCCATTTCCAATTTCCTTTCTACACTCAGGGGGTAAAAGTGGCTGCATTCAGCTGTAACATCTTTTTTATTAAAAAAAATAATAAATAAAAAAATAAATAATAATAAAAAAAATCACATTCCTTCCTAGTGTATAGACAGTAAACCATTGCACTTACTTACTTATATCAACTTTTCATAACCACTGCTCATTCTGAATGTAAAGTGTTTTATTTTGTACTAAAGCTCCAATCGTTTTTCTCCTGATGTTATTGAAGAACATTTATTCTGCCCTTCTTTAATTCACCCCACCTTTCAGACTGAAAGAGAGAGAGAGAGAGAGAGTTTACAGTAATTTGGGTTATGCGTCTGCAGTGACGAAGACGTCCTCCAGAGCTACCTGCATGACACGCTTAACTGGGTCTTTCTAACGGAAGTACAGCTTCCTCAGGGAACTTAACTGACAGTGAGCATACACTTTTAGCTAAGGCCTACTTCTGCTCTACGCCCCTTTGAGAATACTGCAATGCTAACATCCGATAAATCCTTCTAGTTTTAGAGCTTTTCTCTGAGGAGCCGGAAAAAGACGTGCAGGGGAATAGTTATGTAGGGCACTCCCACACACAAAATTAACTCAATAAAAAAAATATAAATAAATAAATAAATATATATATATTTTAAATGCACCTACACATTTGCCCTAATCAGGAAAGTTTAATATGAGCACCTTAGATAGATCACACATGAGGCTGCCAAAGATGAAGGTTGATCTTTCCACTGGATGGACTTGAATGTCTGAATGTCACATGGAAATCTTTTTCCCAAAGTTTTAATTAGAGTACTAATGCGACTTTAGCCATTAGTCATACAAGTAGCTTTTCATCTCTACTGCAAATTAAAAGTCAATTGAATTCATGGGGAATGACAAACCTGCTCCGTGTGGGTCCTCACAGTGTCATAGCTATAATACATTAATCAAGAAGGATACGACCACATGATGAAGCTCATTGGGTGGAGGGACATCAACTGCTCCTCTTAAAGCCTATGTGGACTTTTCCATCGTCTCACAACTCATTTTGATAATAGGTAAAATCTGACAAAGACAAATATAAATTACTAGATGTGCTTGCGACTTTGTTCACGTTAAATTCAACTGCATGCTCATAAGCACGTATTTAAAAACGTACAGCAACATCTGTTGAATTTTGAGACTTTTTTTATGATATAAAGCTTTCCATTTAAATTTCGAAATAGCATATCTTCTCTTCTTGTGGGCCGATTGCTATGAAACAAAGACTATATGTTACCTTAAGCTCTGTCAAATACTCCTGTGAAAACCTACTGTATAAACAATTTGTTCAGTAGTTTTTACGTGACGCGGCCACAAACAGACAGGCCAAAATTCCAAAAACCATCTTGACGTGTTCCATTACCAACGTCATCATTGCCAACTTTACAGTTTTATTATATGTATAGATTTAGTTAAGGAATTTACAAGGGGTGTTTAAAAAGTCAAACTAGGACTTTTGATTGTGCAGAATAACAACAGTCATGAAAGTAATGTCTTTACGTCTCTATATGATCCCCTGCTACTGTACACTACTGCACTTATAACCGGATTTTCACTAGTACTTGGAAACCTTAAATGTAGAAAGTTTTCTCAGTATGCCAAGGCCATAATTGGGCTGCCTGCTTCATATCTGATACTCTGGCCTCCCAGGAACTCATTTAATGGCCAACATGTAGAAATGGCATGGCGTGTGGTCAGAACTCTACGTGAGGTTTTGGCAATAACCCTCAGCCAAAGATTGTGTGTACAGTTCCCACAGACAGATGTGTCTCTTTTGAAATGTGCTTAAAGTCTTCTAAAAATCTCAATCGGTTTAATGCATTAATTCACAAGAAATTTCGCAATCATTCGCAGTCCCAGTTTGACTTATTTTAAGAGCAAACATAAACATATATAGTACATGGTTCAGCATGGGCATTTTTATTACACATTGTATTGTCAAACCTTGGGTGCTAAAGAGAGGAAATTTATCCTCATGGACAGCTGGTTTATTAGAGATCAGGCGCGCAGCAGCTGGGTCAGCAAAGGGTGAGCAGGCGGCATGATCACTGTGACGTACACGGAGGTTCGGATCGCATTACAACCCCTTCAGCTGCATGACCCCAGCATAAAATTATATTGCGTCAAATGGACTGGTACTGCATCCATTTCAACTGCGGCATCCTGGTTTAATATCACTTACATACTCTTCATTACGTAATAGCTGTTGAAAGCGTCCTAAGCAGAATGCTGTCTAACAGTGTACTGTTACTCTTTGACGCCAGAACTCATGCAGAGGATCTGATCGTTTGACTCTTACTCTTTCACACAGTCACTCTAAGAGACAGCTGTCTTTTCCTTAACCTCACCACCCTCTATCTTTTGTCAACTTCTTGGCAACTTCATGAATTCCTTTAATGTGAACCCTTGCATGTGTGTGTAACAAATTTTAACAAGCTGTTAAATTCTCTCAAGTGTGTCATTCGAAGCAGATCACCATGGTACTGACTTCAACAGACCTTACCAAACACTCCCCCCCCAGCCACACACACACACACACACACACACACACCCCTGTCTCTGGCCTCAGGCTTAAGGCCAGTGAAAATAAGAGCAGGCTATTCAAACCAGACTGATAGTTTTATTATATTTACTCAAGGTTTCTTAATATAAACATTAACATTAATAATTTCTTTACACAGTAATAAAACAAAATAAAAATAAATAAATAAATAAATAAATAAACTAGTATAGCCAAGAAATATCCCTTGCAAAAATGGCTATAAGATGCAAATCTAAATTCATCATCACTGTTTGATCAGAAAAAAAAACAATAAGAATTTTTATCTTTTTTATAAAGCGGTTTGGTCGGACTAAGAATGCATCCACCCTGAGCTTCCTAAACGACCAAGTACACAACCACTCCGAGCTCTCTAGACCAAATTGAAATTTACCCTGATCTCTCTAGGCAAAGTACGCATCCACACTGAGCTCTCTAGACCAAATTGACATCCACCGTGAGCTCTCTACACCAAGTGTGCATCCACCGTGGAAAAAAGTGGATTTTTAACTTTCTATTGAGACTTTCTTTTGCTTTACACACATGCACACACATGTGCTATGAGTAACAGTACACATGCGCTGTACACATGTGCTTACAAACACAAAATAAAATGTTTTACACACGCGCGCGCGCGTGTGTGTGTGTTCATAGTGTTATAACAAACAGTACACGCAACAGATGGCTTACAACCAGATCTCTTGCAACCGCGTTACTCGCAATCCGAGGTTTCACTGTACAGTACACGTCCATCCTGAGCTCTCTAGACCAAGTACACAACCACTCCGAGCTCTCTAGATCAAATTGACATCCACCCTGAGCTCTCTAGACCAAGTATGCATCCACTCCGAGCTTTCCAGACCAAATATATTTTCATCTCCTATTCCTACATCAATCATTTTTGCTACACTGTAATTCTGTGGATATATGCCACTACATTTGTTGCTTTCCCTACACATTAAGTATTACAGTAACATAACATTTTCGGCCGTGATATAAACCATGCATTTGCCTACTGTATATTACATTCACCACTTTTAAGTACACATCTATCCCAAGCTCCCTAAATCAAGTAAACATTAATCGCAAGGTATAAAAAAAGTCATCCTGTGCTTCTTTATGATTTAGTGTTCAATGAGATTGGGCCTCTATAACCAAATACATCTTGCATTCCAGGAAAACATACAGTTCTAGAGCAAGTGCATGTGTTCCCTGGATCTCACCACCTAATGATGCTGATTAAGATGAGAAGGAGGAGGAAGAGGAGGAGACTACCAGAGAAGGGTTCACATCCATCTCCCACTGACCAAGGTATAACTGAAGTGGCAAAGAAATGTTGAGAAACCAGCATGAAGGTCAGTTTGTAATAAAAAAAACAAAAACAAATAAAATAAACAAACAAATAAATAAATAATCAGCAATCTCTGATTCCAAACAACAGCTCACAGGCTACAACTGTTAAAAAAAAACTTTTATTACATCAATTTTCATCTTTTATGAAACTGCTGAACACACACACAGTACACACACACACACACAACTGATCACATGCTCTCTACCTGCTGTGACAGCACTTTAAACAAGCACCACACACACACACACACACCTGACCGCATATTTATACATTTTAAACACGCTGTTTATTAATGTCTCAATAAACTGCAACGACTTTAAAACATTAGCGAGGATCTTTAATTTCCGGCTTTACCTGAGTGTGAAGTCCTGAGTCCAGGTGTCTCAGCTCTGACTTCACACAAACACGGAAGTGTTTAACTCATTACAGCGGCGAGACAACGAGATAATAACACACTACATCCACTTTATTCGCGATGTTCCTTCTTTTCCTGTCAGTTATTTATTATAAACACCGTTTTCTCTCTGTCACGCCAAACTGGTTGCAGCCGGAACGAGGCGCGCGAGCGCGTACTGTAGCGTGCAGCAAGAGCTAAAAGCACGAGCTTAAAACTACATTGACCACCTTTCCTCCAGATTAAACCCCGAGCATTTCTGCAGTTTATCACACTGCATGCACAGTTTAAAACAACAACAACAACAACAACAACAAAAAAAAACGTATATTTCTGCAATTACATTCATCACATTCAATGTAATCTAAAACTACAACTTTTCCTGCAGACTCAAACCATGCATTTCTGGAATTATATTTATTCATATATTTATTTTCCACTGCAAGCTCAAACCAGGCACTTTTTTTTTTGATTAATCACGTTTCTTCCTCGTGAATGCAAAGCCTTTTTGCACTTGCATTTATCAATTTTCCTGCACTCTAAAACCATGCATTTCTAAAATTACATTTATTTTTTTTTGTTTGTTTGTTTGTTTGTTTCCCTGCAAGCTCAAACCATGCAAATCTGAATTTACATTCACAATTTCTTTTTTGTTACATTTATAAATTTTTCTGCAGACTAAAAAACATGCGTTTCTGGAATCCCATTTCCCCCCTGCAATCTCAAACCATGCATTCCTGCTTTTACATGCAATTTTTTGTGCACTTACATTTATCAATTTTCCTGCAGACTAAAACCATGGAATGGAATTAGATTTTATTTTTTATTTTTACCTGCAAGCTTAAACCATGCATATCTGCATTTGCATTAATCACTTTTCTTCCTCATAAATGCAGTGCATTTTTGCACCTACATTTATCAATTTTCCTGCAGACTTAAACCATGCATTTATAGAATAACCTTTATTTAATTGTTAGTTTGAATTTACATTTATCATTTACTGGTTACATTTATTAGCTTTCTTGCAGACTAAAAACAATGCGTTTCTGGAATTCTATTTCCTCCCTGCAATCTCAAACCATGCATACCTGCATTTACATTTTTTTGCTGATCAAGGAAGTGCATTTTTTGCCTTTAGATTTATTTGTTTTCTTGCAGACCTAAACCAGACATTTCAAATCGGCAATCTCAAATCATGCATATCTGCATTTACATTAATCAACCTAAAAACTATGCATCTCTTTACTTACATTGAACACTTCCCCTGTAAACTAAAACCATTCTGCACAATGATTTTTTTTACTTTTCTTGCAGACCAAAGCTGTGCATTTTTGAGGATTACATTCATCACTTCCTACATTCCTATATTAATAATTTTTACTGCACTGTGATTCTGTGCATATTAGCCACCGTATTTGTTGCTTTTCCTACCCATTAAGGAATTAACATAAAATTTTCCTGTATGGTATAAAACGATGCATTTCCCTATATTACATCCATTACTTTCATCAATTTTCTTTGCAAACTAAACCACGTATTTCTGAATTTACACTGAACACTTCCCCTCTACACTAAATCCATGCACTTTTGCACATTTTGTTTATTACCTTTTTTGCAAAAGCTAAACATTTTTGTGGTTACACTTATCACTTGTCCTGCAGATTGTAGCTGTGGTTTCTGCGGGTACATTAATCATTTTTCCTGCACTGTAATCCTGTGCATATCTGCAACTACATTTATAAAGTTTCCCAAAGACTAGATCTGTTAATTTCTGCAATTGCAATCATTATTTCCCCTATACAACAAAGCTAAACTACACTTTATTAATTGGTTTGTACATGAATATAAACACAATTATGTGAATCAATAGAGTCCCTTTCTTAAATGAAGAATTTGAAGCAAAAGTTTGTTTAAAATAATCAAAAGCTGGTACATATCATCTTATTTCCTGTTTTTTCTTTATTTTTAATCCTTATTAATCCTTAAGGGCTCCAAAATATGCAATAATTACCTTCTAACGGTTGATAATGAGATGCGCCTGCTACTTATGCTCTGTTAAGTCTTCATAACAGCTCTAATGATCTACATGAGGGAGCCAGTGTCATCATGGTGCTCGATGAGTTTTACTTGTTAATACTGTTCTTGCAAGAACTATTCCTGAACAGCTGACCTTCCGGACTTAAAATAGCAATTGACTGTTGTTGTTGTTGTTGTTGTTACTTATTTAACTAATGCCATATGTGTTATTTCATAGTTTTGAAAAAAAAAAAAAAAAAAAAGATTAATGTCTTCATGTGTTTCATGTCTTTAAGTTCAAAATATCGGTTATTGAAGTTTTTGAAGAAACATTAATGAGGGGAACTCATTCCCCTGCACCAGGACCTACTGTAATCCTGCACACTCATCACTGCATGTTTTGCATCATGTTCTCACACCTGTCATGTCCACTTATTCTTCCTGCTTTGGTTCTATTTTCGATCCTCGAAAGGCGTTGGCAAGATGGCACCAGGATAAAATACTTCAGTTTAGAATATTTTTCATTTTTTCAGATTCTCTTTCATTTGCGCACGCAGTTGACGTAGCCTAATATCTAACAGCGATAACGAGGCTCTAACCCGCAGCAAAACATTTAAATGGCGTAAACGTTTTGAGGAAGGCCGCAGGTCCACAGATGCCGATCCTGGCCGAGGTGCATGCTGTGCTTCCACTGGATGTGTCCTTAGTATCATATTATATTTTGATTAATACTTGCTGAAATTACATTCTGTGACTCATTTGCCTTGGAGGTAGTGTAGCCTACACAACAAGAAATAAATCTAGGAGCCCTAAGACCACCTCAAATCCTGATTCGTCATGCATCACTGATCTACAAACACTGCTCCGAGGAAACATTTCAGCTAAAAATACTCGTATTTAACGATTGAGATCTAACTACACTATTGTGTTCATCCTCAGAGAAGGAACGGCGGTGTGCAAGAATGTTTGGGTGGCATCGCAATAAGCCGAGTTGAATCAGCCAAAGCCATTTTTAATAGGGTTGCTATGGCAACCCCGGCTCAGCAGTGGCCCAACTTTAGAAACCATGCTGTGGCAGGAGCTCAGAGAGCTCATCGCTTCTGTGGTACAGATAGCGATGATTAAAACGCAATGCTCTCTCTCTCTCTCTCTCTCTCTCTCTCTCTCAGTATCTCTATTTTCACATACATTTTCCCTGCTGTGCTCTCTCTCTTTCTCACCCTTTCTCTCTCTGTCTTTTTACATCATGCACACTTACTCCTGTGTTCTCTCCCACTGTCTATAACTCTCACTCTATCTCTTTTTATCCATCTCCCTCTCTGAGGGTCGTCTCTATTTTCACACAGACACAAAGTCCCTGCTGTGCTCTCTCTCTCTCTCTCTCTCTCCATCTCTGTGTTTCTTTATGTACCTATAGTTTTGCTCAGCACTCTAACATGTTATTTTCCAGCACTTTAGAACAACCCTTCATTACCATCATTGTTCTGCGTAAAAAAAAAAGGTCTCATCCCATAATCGCATTAACACACACACACACACACACACACACACACAAAACCAAAACGACAATTCGATTAAGAGGACTACCTTAAAGAATTCTAACCTCATAATCAGCCATAAACTTCCTCTCACTCTGTTGCTTATTAAACAAATGACATGATCATACTGTAGATATTGTCAAAATACATAGTGTAAAATACTGTAAAGTATGGAAATGATTCCAAGAATAACACACTACTCCTTATTTCAGGTGTGCAAAAGCACCAAACTAATCCTAAGTGATTAAGCATTCATGAGCATTGATTTTGTGTGTGTGTGTGTGTGTGTGTTCATAGTGCAAGCAGCAGAAGGGGTCTTGCTGACTGCGCAAGCAGTGCACGTGCAGTGTCCAGTAAAAGTCACCTCCATCCATCCATCCATCCATCCCTCCATCCATCCATCCTTCCTTCCCTCCGCCAGCCTCTCTGCACTGCCACTGCACTGCGCCTCCCCGAACATCGTGGCTCGGTGGATGCGAGGATGCGTGGGAGAGGACTGAGGAGCAGCCAGGGAGAATTAAGAGAGCTTGTATTTTTCTAACAGGATATTTTCCTGGTTGGTGCATGTACTGTACTGTAGAGGAGACAGGAAACTGGTGCAGGGTTTTAATGTGCTGTGATGTATTCTCATCATGTGAAATACGTTCAACCTGGTAGGACGGAAGTTATCCAGATATCTGGAAAAGGTTACTTAGAGTATAACAATGGTGAACACCATCCCATTCTATTCTTAGCAAATGTTTGTCAGTGTTATTTATGTCGTTGTCTTTGTTAGTATATTATAATGTGTAATGACGCAAGTGTTCAAAAAGGGCACATTTTTCATCTACTAGGGGTGGAGCACGATGCCGTTATCTCTGTATTTATTTATCTGTATCTGAATTAAATCCTGAAACATGTGGGTTTTCTCTTCTTCCTTTTTCTAACAGTGACTATTTTGTTTTTTTAATCAGTGCAATATTTTTTAATTCAAATCACAGTTTTTTTTTTCTTTCTCCCTGCCTGCAACACTCATTCATTCATTAATCTTCCAGACCGTTTTATTCTGTGTATATACGTAGTCATGGGGAGCTCTAGCCTCTCCCAGGAGACTTAGGGCACAATCTCAGGGCGCGCACATGGGCTTTTTAGGAATACAAATGAACCTAATCTGCATGTCTAAGCACGGAGAGAACATGCAAACTCCACACAGACAGACCCAGGATGGGAATCGAACCCTCGACCCTGAAGGTGCGAAGCCATAGGGCTAACCACTACAGTAGGTCACCAACAGTGTACCTAGTTCTATGCTCACGATATGCTCATTTAAATCACTATAACCCTTCTGATCAGGCCGTTACTAAGGATGAGTAAATCACCATTAACATTAATGAATATAACAGAATTTACCTGTAAATCTAAACGCTCACTCGCATGAAGATCTTGGTCTTAATGATTCTAAATACTGAGTGTTTTTGCTGAGTGAATATGAATACCATCTGCCTAATATTCTGTAGGTACCCCTTGTGTTACCCATCATGGCTTGGAGTCCACAAGATCTCTGATTGTGTGCTGTGCACCAAGATGTTAGCAGGAGATCCTTTATGCCCTGTAGATTGTGAGGATTGGACTTGCTTG
The DNA here is from genome assembly GCF_024256425.1 of Clarias gariepinus. NCBI lineage: Eukaryota > Metazoa > Chordata > Actinopteri > Siluriformes > Clariidae > Clarias > Clarias gariepinus. Next base: position 11,370,455 of record NC_071105.1, on the reverse strand, counting down.
TCCAACAGGCCACTGGCATCAGGGAATACTGTTTCCATGAAGACGTGCATTTGATCTGCAACATGTTTAGGTATACTACTGTATCTGGACAAACGCATTTCAATTGGAATCCTAAAGCAAGGACTATAAAGACGAATGAGTTCGGTGTGGGAGAACTTGACTGGCCCACAGAGATCCCTGACCCCAAACCCCATCGAGCACCTTTGGGATGAACTGGGACTGAGATTGTGAACCAGGCCTTCTTATCCAACATCATTATCCAACTCGTAAATGCTCTACAGAATGAATAAGCACGGATTCCTACAAAAATCACTTCAAAATCTTATGGACCACCTTCAAAGAAGAAAGGAAGCCGTTATGGCTGCAAAAGGAGGACGAAATCCATATCGAAGTGTATGTATTTGGATCCAATGTTGTACAGTAAGTTTGGCCAAATACGTTTGTATATAAATAGTGTAGATGTTAAAATACTGTAACATCCTTACAATGTAAACGGCAGGACCCAAGGTCTCCCAGCAGAGCATTGCCCAAGGAATCATACAGCTTTCACAGGCGTAACTTCTTGCCATAGTGCATCCTGGGGCCTTCCCCAGAACTAACTGCCCACTTGCTGCCTGATATATGCAGACAGGTGTCACTGTAATGAGATAATCAATATTATTGACTTTACTTGTCAGTGGTTTTCATGTTATTGCTGATCGGTGTAAATTTCTGATCACTCACTAGTGAATAACCGTCTCTTTGACAATAAGCAAGCAGAAAGGAGAAGAAGGGGCTGTTTTGATCAAGCGAGAGAACAGTACATTCTTCATAATAAGACTTTTTAGCTTTAATAAATCTACAAAGAAAGTAAAGGATTTACACAGTCCCTTTGTCCCTTTCCCAGAAACAAGGACTCTTTCTCAACTTCCTACAATTAGACTGTTGGTGACAGATACAAGAGGTTGTTTTTATATTCAAAGTAGAGTGTGGAGCATTCCCGCATAAAGCCATTAACTCTCCGAAAAAAGCTGCCACAGCCAGGACACTAGTGTCATTCATGCACCAAAAAGGGAACTTTTTATCGTTGATGGAAATGCATATGGGGTCATGCATGAACTCAGCGGGCCAAAACAGGAATCAGTAAACTAAAAGCAGAGATTAGATCAGCTCAGTATATAACGTCACAAGCAAATCGCTTGGGAGTTACACTTTGTGCTAGAAGTTTTTGAGAATCCAGATTCAGGGAGTGTGTGATTGTAAACAGGTGAGTTTAAACCGAAGAAATGGAGATAGGTATGTCTTTGGACTTCTGATTTAGAAGCTGAAGATCACAGGATTTAGTGTGGACATGACAGTGGATAAATCAGAAGTTTACAATTAGATGATGATGATGATGATGATAATAATAATAATAATAATAATAATAATTCCTAGACAATAATGTGGTGCAGCAGTTACCATCATATTCCACATTTTTATATCATTGTTAATACACTGGCTTTCAACAGCGAGTTAGTGTTCAAATAATTGCGTCCTGAAATATGCACAAAAATGCAGTCTATAATTCTGTATGCTTATGCAATTTTTTTGTCTCTTTAAGAAAATATAGTAGTAAAGCAAATATATATAACACATAATGGTGAGAGGTTTTGGGGTGATGGTAGCGAGGGGGTTTAACTGCTACAGTATTTATCTTTGGAATAAAATCGCTAATATATTAACGTGATGCAAGAAATCTAAAATCTCCTTTTGGACCTTAATTGCTAACTACATGACAACACTTTTCATAAAGCCCTGCCGTGCGTATTTATGTGTGTGTGTGTGTGCTGGTGAGTCTCTGAACAGATTGCAGAGAGCTTCGGGAGCTGCAGATGCTCTCAGCTCTCTTGGCTCCTCTCACGTCACCGCTTTATTCTGCTAATTGGCCAGAGGTTAAAAATAGTTTGGGCTGGCCAGGACAGGACTGATTTCTAGATTTCATATACAAAGTTAATACTCTCTCAGGGGATGATGTGAACTCCTTAGACCACGTTCTGGTCTCGTATTTCCTTCTTGACTTTTGGTGTCCTTTTATTTCGGGCTTTCTTTAATACCTTATAAAGTCAGCAGGAAGCAGGAAAGCAACTTGAACCGAGAAGGCAATTTTAGCTTTGAATTTTAACAGATAGCAAAAGAAAAAGAAAAAAAACAAATCATCACTAAAATAGAAATCATTTATATATATATATATGTATTTATTATTTTTATGTGTGTTTTTTTTTTGTTTTTGTACAGAATATATATAAATGCTCAATAAATTCTAATATTTCAGTCACGTTTTTGCTTTCCAAAAATATCAGCCATCTTATGGGCCTGTTCGAGGAGAGCAAAGAGACAAAAATAATCAGTGTGTTTCAGCAGCACTTTTGATCCGTAATGTCACAAAGGAGCTCAATCATGGCTGAAGTGGCCCGGTGGCACGGCATTCATCGGTGCTTTGAGGGAAAATGCATGGTGAAGCCTTTAAATTGTCAGTAATACACATTTTATTAATGACCGACCTAATACTGCTAATAATGTCCAAATGTTCCTGATGTCATTATAATGAATGACACTTAATAGCTACCATTTGTTTTACTGTAAATTATTAAACCTGAGCAGTTCATTATGTCACACAGTCTCAACGATGGCATGATAAGGATGGTGTTGATAACACTATAGCACCAATCTGTAACACTGAAGTGCTAGTTTCATCTCCTCCACCTGATTAAATCTTATGTTATTAACAACCTTATGTTATTTTTCAAATAAATAATCCGCTCCATCGATGAACCACTGTAGTCCAACTGTAGGCCAATGGTGAACATAGTATTCATTCCCATTTTTCTGACTGTGGTAGGACCTTGGGTCAAATTGACACGCTCACTGAAACACTACGAGCAATTTGGGAACACCAATTAGCCTAAACCGCATGTCTTTGGACTGTGGGAGGAAACCCGAGTACCCGGAGGAAACCCACCAAGCATGGGGAGAACATGCAAGCTCAGACCCCGAGGCAGGAACCCGGACCCTGGATGTGCAAGGCGACAGTGCTAACCAGTAAGGCGCCAATTAACACACGAATATATTTCAAACACTTATTCTCGATCGGCACCGCTGGCTCAAAGCAAGCTTAAAAATAAAGAAAGAAATCGAATCTCTAGGGTGTTTCACTCTGCATAATCTCCTGACCCAACTGTCACTAATGGACTGCATGAGTTAATGAAACTGCCCTGGTCTCACTCATTCATCCCATTTTTTATCGAGGCTAAGCCTTCCTAGAAGTCTACAATATTCACCACTCACATACCGTATGCTTGAGTCATCAGTTACAAAAAAAACTAAACAAAAAAGGGATTTATCCAATAATGCTTCAACCGAACCCTTAGACTGTTTAAGGGATGGTCAAGTCAAACTGAAACTTTTGATTGCAGAATAACAGAATGAGTAATGAGAGTAAAAAACTCCCTGTATTTCTCTCTATAATCCCCTGATACACTAATGCACTTATCTCAGAGTTTCACTAGTGCTTGCATACCATCAGAAAGTTTTCTCATTACACCAGGGACATGATCAGACCACCTGCTTCATGTCAGAAACGCTGGCCTCCCAGGAACTCCATTAATGATCTGAACAGGTGCAAATGTCTCAGAGCGATGTCAGGACTGTGCCGAGTTCCTTTGATGTGCAACTGGTGTTCGTGAATGATTGTGTGTACAGTAGGTTCTGAGATGTAGCTCTTGGGTTTTTGTATTTCCCATTGATTTTTAAGGATCAGGTGTCCGACACGCCAAATGTTTGCAGTGGGCTCTGAGCCAACACCACCTGGATCGTCATTCACAGAGCTACGACAGAGCTCATCACCATACTGATGCTTGAAGTCCCGGTTTGACTTGAACACCCCTCATATTACATAAGATTGTATTATAATGTCAGTCTCATTTTGTAACCTTTTTTGTTTTTACATAAACATAAAGTGGAATCGTTTAGAAAGACCTACAAAGTTCAGCCACTGATCTGCAGCAGCAAACCCCACATATGAGTTTATCCTGGGAAACAGAGCAGCGAGTGTGAGCCTGAGGACGTCACACAATGTGACCCTGTCATACCGGATTCAGCTCTACACGAGCCATGACATGCCAGAGGTAAACACAAGGCTTCTTACTGCCGCCACCAATGAGCTGCATGCTCATGCTTACAATTCGCAATCTTTTTGGATTAAGGATTATTTCTATAATTGATGTAAGGAATAAAACAGGATGAGACACGCAGCACTGTACAGTAATAGGAAAATAATCTACGACAGGGTGGCGCGATGCATACCGCCTGAGGTGTAGTGGAGTCACCGCTACCACCCTGGAGTCGACATTTTTCAATAACACCTTTTTTACAATTCATGAATGACACGTCATACACATTTGAACTGTAAATGCAGACTTTCATGTATTTTGTTTTGTTTGATGCAACCGAAGCATTAAAAAGAAACACACACATGGAACATTCTTAGTTATGGATTGGCCTCACTAAAGCCTGGATCTCAGTGTTAATAGTCTTCTGGGATCATGTTGACAGAGATCAGGACGAAAGGCAGCCAATGTCCAAAAAAAGAGCTTTGGAATGTCCTTCAAGAAGCCTGGAGAATTATATATTCATAAAGACTTCTTAAAGCTATTACAGAAAGGCTTGCCTGAAGAATAACTGTCGTCATATCAAATACTGACCTGAAAGCTCATGAGAGGCGTATGCTTGGACATCATTGGCAGTGTGTTTTAATTATTCTTCAAGGCTTAAAAAAAAAAACAAAAAAAAAAAAACAGGAAGGTCCTTGGAAACAAAATATAAAGACATCAGGGGTTGCTCAAGACTTTTGCACGGTACTGTGTGTTCCTGAGAAACTAGGAAGCATAACATTAAAAAAAAAACTTCCTGTAATGAAAAACGTTGCAAAGCACTGACGCTAGAGACTCCTTCTCAAAATAATGAATTAAATGTCTTTTATATCGTAAGCTTCACGTCACGTCAGTGATTGGAGAATTTCTACTTTTTGATATCCTGCCCCCCATAAAAAAAAAAAACATTCTCTAATGTAACATACGTATCATTTAATTTCTTTGATTATGGCCATGACATCGTTTCGATAAGCTTATGTGATGTCACAAAATTGTTCTCAGTCACATTCATTTCTTTTTCGGTGTGGTATTGGTGATGAGAGAGTCGGACCGTTGCGTAAAGTCGTCTCCAGCACAACCTGAAGATTCTCGATGGAGTTAAGGTTTGGACTCTGTGGTCTATGTGTGAAAATGATGCTCATGCTCCGTGAACCACTCTTTCACAATTTGAGCCCAGTGAATCCTGGCATTGTTTTTTTTTTTGGCCGTCAGGGAAGAAAAAGAAACATTGACTGGAAATTCCTGGTCATTCAGTATATTCAGATCGTCAACTGACCTTCTATTTGGGCATATGACGTTGCCGAACCCACATCCAACCAACTGAAGTAACCCCAGATCATAACACTGCCCGCACAGGCTTGTATGGGCATGATGCATCATCTCCTTCTCTCCTTACCCTGATGCACCCGTCATCTGACCACATGACCTTTTTCCAATGCTCAACAGTCCATTATTTATACTCCCTAGCAAACTCAAGCCTTTTCCCTTTTTCCTGAGGCTACGCAGCTGTTTAGGCCCAATCCCTCGAGATCTCATTGCATCATGCATGTGGAAATGCTCTTACATTCACTATTAAACATACTGTAGCTGTGTGTTTTTATTTTTTTATGATTTGATTTCACTAAGCGTGTAAGTGATCTCCCATCACACTCATTCAGGACGTTTTTCCGACCACATTACTTTCTCAAAGATAATGGTTCAGCACTATCATTCCATGTTTTAATAATGCATTGGACCTAATTTGTGTAGTTTCAGCAATCTCCATAGCTTGATTTGATTGATGCAGGACAATAATGAGACTCTTCTGAACAAGAGGAATATCTCTGCCATGACTACAGGTTATGTATATATGTACTGTATGTATGTATGTATGACAGTGTTGTTTAAGAAATGAAAAGCTGCTCAGTGCATCCGTTAGGGTTAAATAACTTATTGTCAGATGAACCGTATTAATCACTGCAGTAATTATTCAATGGAAGGCTCGTAAGTATTTGCTTAGTTAAATCCAGGTGGTGATTTTTTATTTATTTATTTATTTATTTACAGCTGGCCTGTATGTAATTTCCTGTTAATTAGCTGATGCCATAGAAACAATACTGTATATATTATGATGATATCATATACATAAATATAAACCTGAGTTTTGTTCTACAGCTTCATCAGACTTGAATCTGATCAGGAGATTTCAGCAGTACTGTAGGGTAAGTTAGTTCTGACTGAGCATTACATGAGTGACGATAATGGAGGGTAAAAGCACTGGGACATTTAACTCTATGTATCACTCTGTTCCTAAAGAACAAAAGACACCAAAAGAAGTGAAATATATTCATGCGTCATTTTTAATCACTTCATAGAAAAGTAGCTTTAGATTTTATTGAACACAATATACATTATACCATACATTGTGTGAAACATTAAATATTCACCTGCAACAATGTGGGATTACTAGACGAAAAACCCATCCCTCATGCAGATATTACTAACTCTGACTAATCCTTTCGGACACAAATCGGACCAAAAGATCTTAAACATAGATTAACAAAGTTATACTGAGAAAATTGAATTTCAAAACTGCTAACAAGGTCAGAAAAATAGTTCACATTAGCACAAGTAATTACAGAAGATCACATTGTTTTCATTTCTTTTTCTTTTTTTTTCACATTGGTGTTTAGAGATTGTGATATTTGTGACCAATATGTGTGGTATAAGAGTCCAGCATGGTGGAAATCTTTCTGAACCGTTCTTAGCAATCCACAAAACAAACAAAAAAAAATTTAAAGAAAAAAGAAAAAAATCTGCAGGGGTTTCCGAGCCGTCTGTGATCTCGTGGTATCAAATTGCACCAAACAGTGAAACACGAAGCTTCTAATGCCTGACGGATGTCTACAGTATGCATGTGTGTCTTATCTACAGGCTCTCCTGGTAACCAATGGGTTGTGTGTCTTTAAGCTACTTTTCTGGGCAGTTGTATATTGTGTGATATATTTATATAGCATATATATATATATATATATATATATATATATATCTCAATATTTCAAACAAACAAAAATAAACAATATTACAAAATATAACAGACTCAATCCAAGAGCCCACTACACAAAGAACACCACCAAATTTCGGTAATGCAAGTGCATATAAATTAAAAATAAATTTACAAAGAAACATCATTCCGTATTTACAAAAGGTAATAAATACACTGTTATAAACAGCAAAGGACCGACTTCAGCTAGTATAAACAAACCAAACAGAGAAGGTGTGTAAGGAAAGGAAAAAAAAAAAAAAAAACATGGGTAGATGATAAAAGGGGGAAAATGTGCACACGCGCAAACATGCACACACACAAACACACGGATGTACATACACTCGTACACACACGCGCGCTACTTTGGCCAGAACATACACCTACAGGTGATAAACAGAACAAGAACATGTATAATGAGGTCCAATAGAACGGTCTAATGCGGGTGGAAAGTAGCTTGATGCTTTAAGCACTATTCGGAGTCAAAATATTTAAAGCTGGAACGGTTTCTACTAAAATTCACGATTAAAATCATGACAGCATTAACCCACAGAGAATGTATTTAGTGAGAAATCGGTTTCCTGAAATGCGTCCTGTGAAAGAAAAACTACTCATTGGGGAATGCTTTCTGTGAGAACTGACGGTAATGAATGAAAGCTGAAGGAACTTGTTTTCTAGAAAGACCCGAGGGAAAGTTTCCTTTGTGAAAAAGGAAGTTCCGCACTGATGTTTTCGGTTTATTTATTAATTTAATAAAGATATTTTTTTTTACGTAAATATAGTTTTAGTTTTTTCTTAATTTCAATCTTATTTTTAGGAGCTCTGTAATTGAACTGCACCAAATTTAAATTGTCCGAATTTCAAAATCATCATCATGCTTAAATGCTTATGTGAATATATTGTGTGTGTGTGTGTGTGTGTGTGTGTGTACAAAACGAGCTCATAGGAAATTCACAACCGGACAAGGGGTTAAAAGAACGGGACAAGTATAAAAAAATGACAAAGTGCATCCTTGACTGGAATATACATCTCAGACATTTGGATTATTTCGTTCTATTGCCTAATATAAAGGAAGACACTGAGTTTTCTCTTCGGTTTATAGAAAACGACTCTGCGTGTAAGCTGTCTGGTTTGTCTTTAGAAAAAAAAAAAAACATGTACAATTATACTAAAGTGTGTTCAATAAATAAAAAAGACCATTAAAAAGACGATAGTAAAAAAGGCACACAAAGTCTTTAGACAAATGGTACAGAAAAGTAAACAGTTTCTTTCTTTACAAATACTTGTTCATCAGTAGTTCGTATGCTACCCCGACTTTTCCCGATAGCTTTAGAAAAAAAAAAAGTCACTTGGTACAAAAAAAATCTCTCAGTAGTGTCAACTCCACGGATGTATTCGCCTGTTCGACAAACACAACGTCAATGATTGGCCCCAAACCTTCCTGTATCTCAGAGTCACCTGTCAGTCTTTCAGCTCCAAAAAAAACAATGTCTGCAGCATTTATTTCCTGAGAGCTCCAACTCAACTGGCTCCAAACTTAAGTGCAAAGAGGGCCAGTCTCGCTCCTCCCAAGAAGGCCGAAAAAACTCTCTCTCTCTTTCTCTCTCTGGGCTTTGTTAAAAAGCTTCAACTGCCAGATTGCGAGGGGGACAAAATGGTTACTAGCCATTAAATTGGGCTACAAGGTCCTATGTGTCCACTGCAGAGGCGTCTTCAGTTACAATCTGGATGTGCGTGGTCGCTGGCTCCATCTCCACCTCTCGATCCTCGTCCTCTGCCTCTTCCTCCTCCGCTTCGTCCTCCTCGTCTCCCTGACTCTGTTCATCTTTTTCCGTGCCTTCTGAGTCCTCCTCCTCCAGGGTGAGCTCGAACTGGAACTTGTCAGCCACCGGTCCTCCACCGTGTCCTTCTTTTTCGGGCTGGTAGAAGGGTGGGGAGGGACTCTGAGGAATCATGCTCTGGTACCAGTTCCGATTGTCTTCCAGTGTGTCGAGGATGTCCTGCGCATCGGGGTGGACCAGGTCGGCCCAGGTCTCCCACAGCGGGTGGACGATATAGTCAATAAACCCAACCTGGATGGAGAGGATACATAATAAATTAGGACATCAAAGTCTTTTACATACATTCAGTGCAATCCAACATGATTCACATTAGCGATTGTTTATTTGCTAATACGGACCTGTGACTTTTCCACTGACGCCGTGTGTTTGTCGCACATCGGGCTGATCTCCATGCCGCGCTCCCTCTCCCGGTCGCCCTGGTGGAAGAACTCCTCCATGATGCGGTCCGTCCACTGGCGGTACAGCTCCAGAGACTTGGTGGGGTTGCTCAGGTCAGCGCAGTGCACCATATTTCGAAGGACCTGAATGACAAATCAAGAACAACAACAAAATATTAGATGGAGATAATCCTGGTATTCCTACAGAAGTAGGAAAAACATCAGCCTGATTTTCTTTGCATTTGGCATGACCACTGTTGAAACACATCACACACCAGAGACGATTAAGGTTCGTACCTGTATCCTGTCTGTGTAGTTGTCCAAAAGCAGCACCCCTGAACTGGTCACTTTCTTCGTCTCCACCATTGTCTTGAGATCAGCTAGTAAGCTCATGTGTTTAGACATATCTGTAGCAAGTACCTAAAGACAGAAGGAAAAACACACGCGTCTTAGCACATATCCAAACATATAAGACGTTGTTCTAAGCATTGTGTTTAATTAAGACAAGATCAGCTCACCATGTCGATGACCATCTTCCTGAGCGACTGCCTCTGTTTCTTCGTGAGGTTCTGGAAGATATCGCAGTTGTCCTCCTGAAGAAGCTTGAAGCCTACAGCTAGGTGATGGTTCTCCAGCACCGACTCATCGTTATACATGAGGGCCAGCTCAGAGTCTAAGGGGGAAAAAAGAAGGAGATATTGAGCTATCTTGTTCAGATTGACATATTGGCTGCTGGAAAATAATTTGGAAAGGTGTACGTAGATATGTTCTTACTTGTGTTGATGAGGAACTGATTGGAAACGCCTGGATGATCCACATCATGGATGGCTGCTGCGAAAATGGCAGCCAGGATCTCCAGATCAGTGAAGACAGCCTGGGGACAAACATGAAGCAAGAAAATAAGCAACCAGGTCCAACATGTCCAAGATGATCCAAGTAACTAAAAATAATAATTTAAAAAACAGTCCGTACATCTAGAGCAGGTGTAGAGAGGAGAATATGTGTGGACTGGGCCACGTCAGCAGCATGAAGACTGTTGTGGTAGGCTACATCCAAGTGGTAGTGATCCTCCAGCGTCATCATGTACGTCACAAACGTGTCTGTTGGGATCTTAAACGTCTTGAGCAAATCACGTTCCTGTTGAGGACAGATTAAGAGTTAGACGGTGGACTGTCAAGCCCTTGTTTTTTTTTTAATTTTAAATAAATAAAATGAATTTAAAAATGAGAGAGGACGGACCTGGAAGATGGCGTACATGATGCACGTCAGAGGTCGATGGTTGGAATATTCCGACACGGTAAAGATATTCAGCCCCCACTTGTTCAGATCTTCTAATTCCTGCAGACAGAAAAAAAGCGCAGACAGATTTCAGTAAGACTTTTTCTAACTTGAACTCTCCGTCACACTCTTCCAGCAGCTCGTTCAGTTGCCATTACCTTAGACAGCAGATCTTCCTTGTCGGTTTTGACGCCGAAGCGGGTGATGCTGCTGTTGAGGCTGGGCCCGTGAGACACCTTCTTCACGCCGCTGATCTGAGTCATCAGCTGCTGCTTCTTCTTCTTCTCCCGGGCCTTCGGTGTGGGCGGTGGAATCTCTACCTCGTTCTGTTTGTCTGCAGGCGGAAAATCAGAGCAACATCAGGACATGTTCAGAATTCGTCCGATTGGTTTTAATAGCTGAACTTAAAAAAATTAAATAAATAAATAAAAATTGATGCTGAATACAAGCTTTACAACTTCCATGTGTCGGTTTATTCTTTCAGTAATAAGAGATGGCATTCCTAGGTACTTAGTCTCATCTTTATAATATTCACGCCGAGAATACAGCCATTGTTCGAGAACCAGTGAAGGTGAAAAGGTTTTGTCTGAATGATGTCGGCGGCTGCCTTCAACCCGATCCAGCCCAGGTGCGCTCGACAGCTGAACGCCTCACACCTGCTCTTCAGTATGTGTGTGTGCGTGTGTGTGCGACTGAGTGTAGCCGACACAGTGAAGCCTCTGACTGAGCTTTTTTTCTTTGCTGAGAAGAGACCGCATCTTGCTTTTTTTCTTACATTTACAGATCCATCATCGAGCCACCGCAGGGGTCGCTTGCATTAATGTGATGTCTCTAAAGGTCAGGCCTTAGGAGCCGTTCATTGACGGTGAACTAGAAAGACAGCGCAGTTGGGGTGCAATTTCCTGAGACGGAAAACACCAATGAAGAGCTTCATTCATAAGCTATTGCTGTGTAGAGCTTCCTAACGTATTAATATTTTGGTTTTTCCATTAAAATTTCTCATCTGAACTGTTTTGCAAAGCCAAAATATGGTCTCAGGTGGTTCATCTGTTTCACTTTTTTTTTTTTTTTGCCACTTTCGATGAACATGTCTTGTAGGCGTGTGCATTCTGTCTTCCCACCACTTCACCTTTCTTAGCTTCTTCTAACTGTTATTAAAAATTGAAGAGCTGCATATGCTTCCTCCGACTTCCTGACGCATAAGAAAGAGAGAGAACCCTTGGGAGGGAGCCTTTTGTGCTTCGATACTGAGAGACGAAACGGCCCGGACTAGAGAGAGAGAGAGATTCCCAGTGAAAATATATACCGACGATAAACGGCATAAAAATGCGTCATGAGCCGATTATTCACAAGACTTGTTTCAGATGATGAATCTTTGCTCAGAATAACCAGAAACTGCAGGAACTATGAGAGCGGATGTGTGTGTATGTGTGTGTGTGTGTGTGGACGAGTGCGTGGTGATGGTGTCCCAATCTGATATATAGAACTAGATGAGTCATAGATTTACTGCCTGGCTCTTCCATAACAGGGGTTTCACCATGAGCATCTCTGTACAGCAGAATCCCCCCCGCCCAACCAGACTCCATCCCACCTGCATCTCCAGCTTTCTCTGCAACACCGCCCCCCCCACCTTTTTCTTCTTCTTCTGTTGACTGCAGCATTGGGGATCTCTCTCATACTTTCGCAAATACTAAGCTCATAGTGTGGCGTGCGTGAGAGCTCTAGTCAAGGTTTTTTCCCGATGGAAAAATCCAAAAAAAAAATGTGTATAATATTTTCGGCTGTCTCAAAGCATCAAACGGGGTTTACATCTTCGGCTTTTGAAGTATGGCTTTTTTTTAATTATTTGTATTCATCCTTGTTAACCGTAGACATTTCCGACCAGTTCCTTGAATATCTGTGGGATTTTATGCGTATATGTTGTGTGTGTGGGTTGGTGGTCACCTAGGAAGGTGTTGGAGATGAACTCTGACACCTGGTTGCCAGATCTGCTCATCTCGGAGAGGTGCGTCAGCTCCCTGTTCAGCATTCTCTTGAACTGGAAAAAAACAAACAGAGGAATAATCATTAATGCAAAATCTCTATAGATAGACAGATAGATAGATATGCTTATAAACCCGGCAGTTACAAATACAAAACTGTATGTACGATGTAACCCTGGCCGTATTATTAATTTACATATTAATCTATATTTATAGAAAATGCTGTGATATATACAATATTATCATATAACAGATTTGACTAAATAAACTGTATCTACGTGCATATGACCCGAGACATTATATCAAACTGGAGCCAGACAACTATTTGTATGAAACAGTCCATAAACAGGTGAATAAAACAAGTTCTGATCAATTTGTCCCGGACAAGCACGCAATGTCTTCCAGAAATAAATAAACAAATGAATTTATAATTAAATAAGTCAACATGGCAGCCATATCCTGCGTCACATCGAAAAACCTGCACGGGCTGCTGGATATCAGCGCGCGCCCCCAATGAAAACTCCATCAAACAATGTTTTAATAGGTTTTTATCACATCTGTATGAAAATAAAATCATTTTAACCAGGGAAACGAATGGAAACCCAAAGCTGCGCATTCCAGCAGAGGCACCCCCCCAACACACACACACACACACGGTAATGGTAGTCGTTTCTCAGAACCCCCCACCAGACCACCAACACTGCAGAACACACACGTTGTAGAACCAATACCCGAACCACAGAGCCTCCATTTCCTGTCTATACACACCTTAATGTAACCCCAGGACACCGAGAGAAGGTAGTTCGCTTCGGGCATTTTGGATCCTGGTTTGTATCCAAAAACCGACAAAAATCCACAACGGTACGCTCTTATTCACGGAAGGGAAGCTCGAGAGAGAGGCAGATGATAGGGAGTGCGGAAAAAATCCCTTCTTCTCTCCTCTTCTCCTTTGCTTGGTCTGGATCAACGAGCGAACAGCGGATTGAAGCTGACGTCTCGGCTCTCGGCCGACGCGCTCCGGTGTTTGGTCTCCATGTCCTGGGCAGGAGGGTCCGGCGAGGTGGTCCACGGCAATCTGAGCTGGAGCTGGAGCTGAAGCTGACTGGAAGAGTCTGCTAGCACCAATGAATTATGGAGGAGATGAAGCGAGGGAGCACATGGAGGGAGGGAGGGAGTGATGGAGGAATGAGGAAAAACACAGGGATGCTCATCTAGCTGGAGGGGGGCTTCCTCTTTCAGATTAGTGCTGCTCTGCTGCTGCAGCTTACTCTCTCTCGCTCTCTCTCTCTCTCCGTCTCTCCCTCTCTTTTTTTTTTTCTGAGTTAGCTCATTTTACCCCCTCCCTTCTGCTTTCCTCTCCCCCTCTCTGAAGTCCGTCAACCCCAGCAACATGCACACCAGCGCAGATATGATTTGACAGAAAGACGATAGAGGAGGGGGAGACCCCGCTTTGTTATGCAGGGAATGGAGAGGAATAACACAAAGATGGAGGGATAAGGATGCCCTCGCCATCTCCTGCATCCAGTATTACTTTTAGGAATCGATTTTTTTTTACTGGGCGTTTTTTTGGGGGATGTGAGACTCAACAAGCTGCGTTTTTTCATTATTAGAACCGAGGGAACTTTGCTAGAAGGGTGGGAATGATTTTTCGATCGCCTTGGCAAACCACACTTGATATAAATCGCACTCTGTTCCTTGCTATTTTTATTCTACAGGCGTCGAAAGTAGAGAAAAAGCAAGGGAAAAAAAAAACAACAGGGAGAGGAGAGACCAGGATAATTGCTTTCGCTTGTCTGCTTTTTCGTGACATCAGCTCTCTCTCTCTCTCTCTTTCCATGCTGCCACCTTCTACACCCCAACGCCATGGCAACAGCATCACGTGGCTCTGACTGCTGCAGAAGCATCTATTTTTTTTCAGCCAGGCATCTCCCTCCCTCCTCATGTCTCCCTTTTACCTCTGTCAGTGCACACTGGGACATCACTGCATATCAGCACTAAATGCCTCACACTGCCAGTGCAGCCACCCTTACCAAACACCCTCCCCTTCCACGTACACACACACTGGTAAGAGGCAGACAGCCAAAATCAATAGGCTGTCCTTGCAACATCCAGGCACTGGGAAAACCCTATTAAATTGGACTGATGACTAAGGACATTGGCTTGAAATTCTAGTCCTAGTCCTAGTCCTAACTTTCTTTTATCAGATATTGATATTGTGCTGCGGTATAAAGACATATGTTGATCACAGTATGACATGCAAGGGAAGAATAAAAAAATCTGTGGGGAAAAAACAAGTCTGGAGACGAGGAGAGACTAGAAAGAAAGAGAGAGAGAGAGAGAGAGAGAGAGAGAGAGAGAGAGAGAAACAATAGCAGAAAGTCTCTCTGCAATGTGCTGCAGTGGGGAAACCTGTCTAAGTGTCTGTGCTATTCTGGACGCACAACATCGAGTGCCATCTTTTTCCTTCAGTACCAAAAACAAAAGCAAGGACATCCATGCAAATCTGATCTCTTAGAATAGGAGTCTTAGAAATAGGAGCTTTCACTCTACGACGGTGGAAAAAAATGAAACATACTGTACGTTTGAACGAAAAAATCTTTCTAAAAAAAAAAGAAAAAAAAAAGGAAAAATGGCCTAATAATATAAAAATTCACGTTGACCTCATGTTAGTTTCAAAGCCATAACTTGTATCTCCTCTCCATTCATTTTTTTTAAACAGCTATTACTCATAGATTAAAAAATTCATATAAAGCATTTTTATACTTTTTAAGCTAATTATACTTATTATATGTTAGATAACGACACAAGCCATTTCTTTAAGGCAAGTAATTTATTTATTTTTTTAAATATGGACTATAAAGATATGTTAGAATAATGTGAGGGGGGAAAAACGCATTCATTTTGAAACTCAGTGACCTACAGTGTCCACTAGTGGGCAGTAGAAACTTGTAATGTTGACTGAAGGTTTGTGAGATTCCCCCAAACCTACAGTATATGTACACTGTGATCTATAACAAACCAGTTCAACATTATAAATTACACGTGTCCAATTTTTCATATTCCCCCCATCAACACTGAAGTGTGCGTTAAACCCAGGTGCAACATTTCCTCTCCTTGTACATTACGACTGACATTAAGGTGTTGGAATGCCCCTTGGTGAGCTCATTACTCATGGTTGTGTCATTCGAGGAACTCGGCGGCGCAATAGCGGTAAATCCATTATGCATACGTCCATCCGTACACAGCAAGACGACGCTGGCATTGGCAAGAACCCGATGACGCACTTCTAGCTGACAAACCAGTTCACGGACAGCTCATTGGTTATGACATAGCGGCTTTCTTGAGAAACAGACGAGTGTGAGCCGAGTAAGATTCGGAGAATCCAGAAGCTGTGAGGTGTTTAAGGGTTTCGTTTTGGTGTTTCACTTCCTCTAAACGCCTCATCAAGTAACGCTGAGTTTTTGAGTGAAAGTGCAGCTGTACACTGGTGTATCAAACACCACACCACCGCCTATTATAGTTTGACCTGCGGACAACGCTAATTAGTTGCAGCCTGAAGAGTCGTGTTAATTAGCTGAAAAAACGAATAATAAACCGGCGAATATGTGCGAATAATATTCAGCTTCTGGAGTCGTGGTCTGGGTCAATGTTGGACAATGATGAAGAAGGCAGAAAGCGTCTTCTGTACACGTGTTTTCTTGACTATGTCCAGCCAGATACAGCAGTTTTTGAACAATAAAGCAGTTCTAACTAAACACTGATTGTTGTATATTGCATGTAATAACTTATTATTTTTATGATCCTGATTGTGCATAAAAAAAGAAAAAAAGTGCCCTAGAAAAATATAAATATAATGAATATATTTGGAATATAATTTATATCATTATTCGTTTTTTTGGGCTATGAGTAATAGCTGCTAAAAACTGGATAGATTATCCTAATTTGATTTGAAATAATCTGAAATATTAAATATTTCCCCCCCAAATTCAATATATTTTTTGCGGTGTTGCTAAAGTAAAATTTCTAAAGTCTAAGCAAAATCTCCATTCTATGTCAGAAGATTACAAAAGCATTAGTTAAGAAAGCTGGACGTAGTTTCCCACAGCACCGCACTAATGCTCACTCACACATTTCCAAATCATTATTGCTCTCTCTCTCTCTTTCTCTTTTTTTTACAGCCAATTGTAGAAGTCTGGACTTGCACTGAGCATTGTTGCTAAAAGAAAAAAAAAACCCTCTCTAGTTAACAAGAACTAGTAAAAGCGGTGAAATAAAAAGCCTGGCTTTATTTTCTGTATTGTTTGTTAAACTGTTCTGTAGCTCTGATGAAGTCTGCACTAAGATTAAAGGGTTAAACTCCGAAATCTAGATGTGTCAAAATCTTTCTCGCAACTTTCACGCCCGTCTGTCGCCTTTTCAGATTCCGTTACATTAATCTGCATTACGGAACGCTAAGGTTGGTTAGAAATATCCTTTGCAACTTTTCACATCATGTTGCAGACACTGAAACACTGGAACACACACCAGACTGGATCGAACTGTGCGCTTACAACGGTTTGAGTGAAACAGATGTTTTGAGAAGTGTGTAGAAACGTCGAAAAAAAAATTTAAGTACGTCTAAAGGACATTAAAACTTTTTAAAAAGTTTTACCATGAAAACATGCAACACGTTTAGACAACATAAAGCCGAAAACACACAGAGATAAAGGTACTCGTTTTAGTGTATGCTCACCTTTTTCCAGCAATTAATCTTTCCAAACTTTTTGTGTTCCTTTCTTTCGAAGCAACAAGCTCCCATTTTGAGGCTGAGTGTGAAGTCTTACTTGGCGCAGACACGTGTGCGTTAGTGTCGAGCGGAGCTGAGATCTGGCATCTGACGCACACGACTGAGAGATACTGAGAGTCACTCAGGGCTGTTCGGTCTGACTACCCTTAACTGTGTGAGTGTGTGTGTCACTGTCTACATGCGCACGCCCTCTCAATGCTAGGACGTCCCACTTCTGCCTCAAGCCCTTACTCACTCACTCACTCACTCACACACACACACACACACACACACACACACACACACATAAATGCACCCAGTTGCAACATAGTTTACACTCTAAACAGTATTCTTTGCACTGGAATGAGATCAAGTATACAAATGAGATCACGGCTTTTCCTGCCTTCGAGTTAACACAACACACACACACACGGTCACTTCACATAGGGTGCTCCATTCCCAAAGCCTCGAGTAACAACGCAGGGGTCCGAATACTCTCTTCTTAGCACATCACAGAATTTCTGAGCCCTCCATCATCCAAACTCAACATCTGTGTACGTAAGAAGAGGAATTCTTACATCATCATCAAACTTGTTCTGTGCTTCTGGGTTCTCCTGCCTTCTTCTTTTTGTTTTTTCAAACTGTTTTGTTAAACCTCCTCCTTCCACTTTCCACCTTGACTTCCACTGGATTGGATCCTAAGCTGCTTTTATTTCTGATCAGACTGGAGCATGATCGCTGACCTATATACAGTATGTGTGTAGACTGGTGTACAGTATATTTCTCTCCAGTTTGCTCTCCAAATATACTGTATGCACACTCCCGTATTTGTAACGTACTGTACGCGGCGTACCTTGTGCGAGACCTGGTGTACTATTACAGCTAATTAGCAATATGTACAACATGTGAAACTGAAAAGGATGCCTTCAGTTTAATCGCTTTGTGTTTACAGGAACAAATACGCTATAAAGATATAATTAAACAAAACAACAAAGCGTGACGAAGGGGGAAAAAAATAGCAGTGCATCAGTCTTTCTCTTATGCACTAGGGGGCATTTGTTTATTTTGGCTGGCTCCACTGGACTGCAAATCATCATAATGAGGGTTAATGAGGATGGAAATGATGTAGATCGTAAACTACAGTGTGCCGTTTACGATCAAGACACCTGATCGTGTTTGGAAGATTCTGATTGGTCAGAAGGTTGATTAATTTTCTAAAACAGCGCTTTTTCTATTAATGTTTGTTATCAAATGTTTGTTGATATGGTATTAAATCCTCATAATAAACAGAATAAATTAATAAAAGTCTGTCAAAGGAATGACTGTTTATAGTTTTATACCATAACCTAAGCGTGTAGTTTTCTTTTCAGACTTTTAATTACACCGTAAGTGTAGTCATTATGATGTTATTTCACATGCACAAATTTAATTACAACATCGCAGTGCACCCCCCTCCCCTGTAATCTCTGGCGCCCCCTAGAGGCCCAGCGTTGACCCTATCGAAACTACAATGACCCTTGCAAAGTGCGTTAAATATGAAAAGGTGACTTGCTGTATTTTATACATATTGCCGTGCTTTAAGGCGAATAAAGCTCTCCGGGTGCAATTAATTTTAATTAGCAATTTCTTCAATGTGTGTGGTTCATATGTGATCGCAATCAGCCCTATTGTGTCCACCAGAGTCCCCTTGTTGTAGTTTGACGTCAGCAGAAGGAGAAACAAACAGGGGGGGGGGGGTTCACGCTTTGTCCTGACACAGCACTCTCTCCTATTGTAGTCTGAGCCCGGCTACGGCTTAGGAAGGAGACAGGAAACCTGACTCACACATCTGCAGTGCGTACACAGACACACACACACACACACACGTGCTGGACTGAACAACTAGGCAGATGTGTTGATTCATTCATACACGGTCCGAATCACATGCAGATAACTCATGGACGGGGAGCTACAGTACGTAATACAACTTTGGGCATCACGATCGCAGGTGGCATCCCGTCTCGCTTGTCCTTCCCTCGTGTACCTCGAGTTCTTAATAATTAATAACTGCACATTGCAGAAAAGCAGCAGACTTAGCACGGAATCCGGATCTACGGAAATTATAGCAATATATCACACACACAGGCTGACATTTATCACCCCTTCGACTTTGTTTTAATACCCATATAACTACAGACACTCACGCAAACGCTCACGTCTCCCTCGTGCTCATCGTCTGGAAATCCTTTCCAGCAGCGGGAGGCATGCTACGACCTGCTCAATGAGGAAAGCAGACGTGCCCAACACACACACACACACACATTTTTGCATATGATTTTCTTTCACAAGTACGGCTGCAAAAAGATCTGACCTGGGATCAGCGATCGGCTCTGATGCATTTACAAGCACCATGAATTTCAAGCACACGTGTGCAATGTTGGGAAATTTTTTTTTTGTAGTCTTCTTCTCCTCCGATGTGCCTTACAGGCATGATATTAGTCGTGGCATTTTAAGCAGCTGGCGTTTAAGATTTTTCGCATAACAGGGTTCATATACTTCAATCTGCTGGCAGGGGTTCTCAATAGCGGCATTCATAGAGACACTGAGACACGCAAAGTCAGCCTGAGCGTGAAGCAGAAATCTATGTTGACAGATTAACTTCTAAAAGTTACAGTATTAAAATAAAGTGTGCATACTGTTATTTTAGTGTGAGTCTATAAATATATGTAGGTAGAAGTGCATGGTGGCTAAGCTCACCTTGTTGGAGGCCATGTCGCTGACGGACCTGTAGGTCTGGATGGTTTCGAGCTGATCCAGGCACCAGTCCAACTCCTCCATGGTCTCCACGGCCAGCTTCTGGTACGACTCGTCTGTGTAAAGGCACACAGAGACAGACGCTCGCTCAAAACGCTCCTGCATGGCTACTCGGGCTCTCAGGCGATCCTTCATCCTGGGCTTACACGCACGCACTGAGGGGCTTGCATTCACTCACTCACTCACTCACTCGCTCACTTATTCGCTCGCTCGCTCGCTCCCTTACACATAGACACACGTCTGCACAGTATACAAGATTGAGGGAGTGAAGTCTGCAGCTGGATGAAGTGCCTGTAGCTGGTTGATACTGCCTCCTGGATCTAAGCCCTTTCCTCTGACTCGCTCTCGCTTCTCTTTCTCGCTGTCTCTCGACTGTTAGCGACTTGGCTGTGGTCGAGTGATACAGCCTCCTGGCTCGGTGCCTTCGACCCTTCATGCGCTGCCTAGCCCACCCTTGTCAGCTGTGATGTCAATAGACAGGAAGATGTGGGGTTGGTGCTTGGAGGGGTGCTTTGCTTCGCTCCACACACTCACACACACACAGTCACCCACTTCCTCATTTACAGCATTCGAAACCTCAAGTCAGGAAACACAACCACACAAAGACACACACCTGTGTATATATACATACACGTACGTACGTACGTACGTACACACTTGCAGACTCACATACACGCTAACCTACAGTTTATCTGCACATGCTTTGCCCATGAAGTGCTCCTGACTTGAGCCTGTAATCTAGTGTGCAGGCCAGAGTAACGCGTCAGCACTGTTAAACAGGGGAAGGACTCATGAAGGCTGGGCACAGATGAGTCCTTGTGTGCCTCCTCTATGTACGTGTTGTACCGCGTTTAGGACTCGCAGCTGCAGCACAACACAGCAGCGGCGAATCACATTTGCGTACGATGGGTTATTCACTCATGGGGCAGCTCTGATTCACAGTGACTTGCAGCTACACAAACACGCAAGTAGCTCAAAGAGAAAAAAAAATAGAAATCATAACCTGAGAGCAAAGAGGTTGCACAGTCGTTTAGTCTTGGAAACCTGAGGCAAGACTTGCGTAGGTGCTCAGAATAGAGTTTACACAAAAACACGCAGGATTAAAAGAGGGGGTACTAACTTTTGAACGTGACTAATAAATAATTACTAATAATGGTTCAGCTGGCAACAAGGTGTTTACCGCTAACTGATGCAGGGTGTAGCTTCTCATTGCTTAAACACCCGTGTCAGGAAACATATCCTGTGGTCGTGGCAAAGATGTTACTCTGTTTCAGAAGAGTCAAATTACTGCCCGGCATCGAGCAAAGACATTAACTAAGGAGATTCTTCAAACTACTGAAATTGGATTAAGAAACTGGAAAACTGAATATTAAAACCTGAAAGGATTGTGCTGAACCATCATCTTCGAGGAAGAAATGTGGTCGGAAAAACAAACTTGAATGAGCGTGATGGGAGACACTTACACGCTTAGTGAAATAAAAAAAACTAAATTTAATGAAGAACCAGTTGAACTCACAGCTATGTCTACTATAAGTAAGCATATGGGAAGTAAGCGCATTTCCAAGATAACTCTATGGATTGGGACTAAAGATCTGAAGAGCTTAACGGTTTAAAGTCAGTGGATCATCTTAACTGCATATTGTAAAGAAATTAAAAAAAAAGAAAAAAAAAACAACATGTTACAGGAAAACTTCTCCACTAAGAGGCCAGGACACTAAAGCGTCTCATCATGCTTACAGTCACCTCTTGCATTATTAGCATGCGTCAAAAACAATTATACAAAATACACGCGAAGTTTCACTCAAGCTATTTTGGAAACTTTTGCTTCCTGAAGCAAAACTTATTCTCATAAAACTTTTTTTTCTTTTTCCAATAACACTCGT
Source organism: Clarias gariepinus (assembly GCF_024256425.1). Taxonomy (NCBI): domain Eukaryota; kingdom Metazoa; phylum Chordata; class Actinopteri; order Siluriformes; family Clariidae; genus Clarias; species Clarias gariepinus. The sequence goes on along the minus strand of NC_071105.1, from coordinate 11,348,345 downwards.
ACTGAAAAGTATGAGGGCGAGTCACAGACCTTGTCCATCCGTCAACAAGCTTTCGCATTCACTCATTAAAAAATGTTTTAGACACAGCTATGAGCCATTAGTGCACTGCTGTCTTCACTTCCTCATCAGGAGTAAATCTTTGTCATCATAGGGCTGCTTTCAGGGGACCAAACAGGTGAAATTTCTGTCTACAGTGTGGGCAGAAGTGTGCAGACATGCATTATCATACAAGATCATGACCCCCTTGGATAGCAGTCCTCTGCATTTAATCCGAAGTTCAGCTCTTCAATAAGCGTCTCACTGTAACGAGCATTGTTGATAGTTGAACATATTTCCTGATGATGTTCCAGCTCCCAGGAAAAACTGTGAGCATCAATTTTCGGATGGTTGACTTTTGAACTTTTCTTGGTTGGCGATTGAGGACGTTTCCGTTCCAAACTTTTACTCTCAGGCTCGTGGTGATGAAGCCATGTCTCATCACCAGTAATGATTCTCTTTAAAAAAACTTTCACCCTCCTTAGAGTATTGGTCCAAAATTGAGTCTGCAGATGTCTGCTTCTGTTGATGCTCTTCTGTGAGTTGTTTCAGCACCAAGGTCACCCTCAGACCACAAAAAAAAAAAAAAAAAAAATTACTTCACACCGCCCTTCTTTCATGCAAATCACAAGTGGGATGTCTATTTTTCACTCGCACCGCGATCACAGAGGAACTGATGTAACACGTTCACACATGCACAGCAGTGGCTGGGACTGAGACAGTAGCCTCGAACAAAAAGGTCAACGGAAGTCAACGGGTAATTTTTGACTCACCCTCGTATAAAGCAAAAACAAAGGAAAGATTAAAAATGAAGGCAGCTGTTTACTTTTTCTCTGGCATAAATGGGTAGAGTAAAGGCTTAACACTTTGGAGCATCATTTCAGGGCACACTTATAACAAAGCGCTATCTGCCCTCTACTGAATACTTGAGCTCACAGATGGATATCACTGGAGAAAGAGAGAAAAAGAAAGTAGGCCATCTCTCCCAACCAGACAGCATAGCCAACTTGCTCCCTTGTCTCCAGGAATGGAGACAAACTCAGTATTTTTACTTATCGCCTCTTTGTACTGTGTGTTCGCCAGAAACTTGATTATTGCATTTGCTGTAAGTTTCTCAGTCGTGCATCACCACGGAAAGAAACACTTTCAAAACACTTTCAGCACCAACGAAACAGATGGGTGCTGGCGTACAGCTTATATAAAAACAGTAAGTATCGATATTGAGCATGTCATGGTTTCAGTGCTCTTCAACCTTCGTAGAAACTATATGTGTGCTCTAGGTTTCTGAAACAGAACTAAACGTTTAGGTTTTTAGTTAGGCATATGGGGGCGTTCAAGTCAAACCAGGAGTTGTGATGAAATTTCTTGTGAATGAAGGCACAAGACCGATTTAGAAAAGGAGTTAAGCACAGGAAATTGGTGAGCCTCTTAGCAACGTATGAATGGGGCAAACGTTTTAAAGAAGTCCATGAATGATGATCCTGACGCGGTGGCTCGAGGTGGCTGAAGTTGTTCCTGCAAACATTCAGTAGTTGGAATGGCTGATCCTAGAAAATCGACGGATAACTTGTCTTCAACTTGCAGAAGAGATGCATCTGTCTGTAAAAACTGTACATACTGTATAACCATCCACCAACACCGCTTGCACGTTATAGGAACTCGTTTGGGAGTTATTGCGACATCTCCCGTACAGTCCTGATGTCACTCCGAGCCATTTCCACATGTTGGGGCCATTAAAGGAATTCCTGGGGGGCCATTCCCACATTTGCAGTCTGATCATAGCTCTGGCATACTGAGAAAACCTTCTACCTTGATGGTATCAAAGCACTAGTGAAACACCAGGATAAGCGCATTAGTGTATCAGGGGATTATATAAGAGAAATAAACGTAGTTTTGACTTTCATAACTGTGTTCTGTTATTCTGCACGATCAAAAGTCTCGGTTTGACTCTTCATTTTTGAAGTTTCTTTAAGAATGAAGTTAAATGCCAATGTATTTGAACACACACATGTTTAAGCCCGAAACAACCATTTTAATGCACATTCATTGGGGGTGCCAATAGTTTTTAAGTAGAATATGAATCCCAGAAAAGGACAGGCCAGAATTTGAACATTTAAATAAGTTTTTTGAGAAGGGGAACAGATTTACAGAACAAACCCCTGGAGTCTGATCTTAGGTCTCGGTCTGATCAGATACACTCTCAGTTTCTCATCACTCTGTTTCTCTTCCTTTTTCTATTTTCTTCTTCTGCATAGGGGGAAAAAACTACATATTTTTCACAGATATGTAATGCCACGGTGATGATAACAGGCGTGTTATTATTTCATAACAAATCATAAACGGTACGCTGCTGATAAGTGGGAATCCTGATTTTATGATGTGTAGATAAGTCATTAACCTTTGATTATGTTTTATAGTTATAATAAATGAGAATGTAATGACGCAGGTGACACACCAACGCCGTGATCATTATGATAATCAGCAATAAAAGCTAGTGGAAAAGACATTCGAGCTGTTTTTGATTTTCAAACTACAAATCATCCTCCCTCCCCCTTTCTTTCTTTTTCCCCCACTCATACACACAGCCTATAAAAATAAAAGTATCTGCCTCTCTTTGGTCTCTTTGCAGTAAAGTCAAAGTCAGACAACGTGCGCACACACGAAGGCAGTAGTGAAGGGGCTGACCACATATGCGTAAGATGGGTTTTCTCCACTGCCACACACATACTGTACACACATACACGGACCAGCACATTTAAAACTCGAGGCATCGGGCCAGGAAAAAAAATTCAGACATATGCCCATCTCGCATCTACCCACAAACCATGAGATCATCGGTTTAGCGATCTTAAAGAGAGTGGACGAAAAGGTTCTTCCATGGATAAGAGAAAATAAACATCTGTTATAAAGCGCTATCCGGTCACTTTCCCGTTTGATAACCACACAGCTGTGTAGGAGAGATCCTGAGCTGCGTCCTTAAAGTCTCACTCTGACATTTCCAGTAATGATGCATTACGTGTAATATCTTTTTGTTCACGTGTGGGCGTGAATCGTATGAGTGTGTGGAGTTGAGTAAAGTTTTCGGGTCATGTAAGGGCAGACGGGGCGCGGGGGTGGGGGGAGGTGCCGTCGTTATAAACAGTCGAATCGATGCTGCAAACATTTGGGCTTTTGTGGCTTCGAAATGTGTAAACGTGTGTGTGTGTGTGAGAAAGAGAGTGTGTGTGTGTGTGGCATTTCAGATCCTTTTGAATCACATAATTGTGATGCGCTTTCAGTTTGACAAAGCCATGTGTGTGTGTGTGTGTGTCTGTGTGCATAAACTTTGTGTCTTGAGAATGTAAAGGATGTGGGGTGTTTGTGGTGACAGCTACGACATTCATGCCTGCATGACAAGTGTGACAATATGTGTGTGTGTGTGTTTAAAAGAGCTTTAAAATAATTAAAGCCCCAATAAAAAGTCTACCAGTACAGATACTTAGACGAGCCATATGAATGTTACTACAAAACATGATCGATATAATTAAACTAGATTTCAAACACCCTCATGTGCAGCAGTCTACGCTTCCTACAGTACACACAGCTCAAGATTTATTTGCACAACATGACACTGGTGCTAAAAAGTGTCTGGTGGTAAAAAAGTGAATTTTCTGATAGACACATACTGTATAACACCATTATCACAATACTTAATGTTTTGCATCTCCCGATCTATGCTTCGTTTTTATACGTCCACATTGATATTTTTATCAGATAAAAAAAAGTACATCTGCGAAAAACTATTTCATGTCCTTTTACTGTATGTAGTGTCTGTAACTTTTTTAAAAATGAAAATCGTTCCATGATCTTAATTGTCATTTAGATTTCACATAAAAAGACCCAAACCTGAAAAAGTGTATCATTCTACTGTAAATTGCAATTTTCTTTTTTTAAAAGATACATTTAAAAAATATTGCAACATGAATTTAGTTACGGACACTACAGTTTATTTTTTATTCTTAATTTTGAACGTAATGCTTTTATTTAAGCAACATTTGTGACAGGTCATATGCTTTAAGAAGCTTACACCAATTTGAGTATCAATACTCTAAGACATTAATAATTTGCATTAGAAATTATATTATTATTGTTTGAAGCTAGACACTATAACGCTGAAAATGGCCATTTTGGGAGCACAGATAGAATTAATTCTCCAAAACAGCTAAAGTTTGCAACTTGAAATTTTAAACGTAGCAAAATTGGCCACATTGATCCTGCACATTGATCCTGCATTCTCCGTATTATGTTTATATCATGAACATTACTCTAAATAATAATCTTTTAACCTGTTTTTAAGGATGCCAAAAATTTTGGAGTTGGCGGTCCATTTCCAATCCCAGTGGATAGAACGTCTCCTGAGACTACTCTGATCATTTACTTCACAGAAGACAAACAAGTCATTTCCAATGAAAAATGCTAATGTGGGAAAGTTACTGTAATAATGCGTGACCAGATGTTTCTGAGATCAAATCCCTTGCCTTTAAGCAACTCCATTAACTGCATTGTTTCCGTTCTCAATTGTAAGTCACTTCTACTGAACCCTAAATGATAGTCATTCAGTATAAACCTTCTCTAAATGCTACTTAAGCCTTTTCTTTCTAAACAAAGGAGTCTGTAAACATATATTCGACTATGCATGCCATTTTAAAGGTCTTGGGAGACCTTTAGATAAATACACATTTTACAAAACGGGTTCACATGGGGTGAAGCGTTCCCCCAAGAGGAGCGGCGTGTGTATGACTCGATCACGCTCTGGCCTGAGGTACAGAATACAAAGGACATGTTGAGCAGAATCATCCGTGGTCTTCACCATCCCCGGGATACACTACCATTTTGGGATTTTGAACCTTCGTAAACAACAATGTACCATTAAAGTCCCATAATTATACCGCACTCAAGTCAGTGCTCACATTAGAAACAGCTACAGTATACAGTACAATCCAATCCGGCTTTGCTCCAGATCACTGAAGTCATTAAAGTGTAGTTATTTCATTCCGTTGTACAGTATGCATGCAGCGGCTTTTCAATAAAGCTTAAAGGGTTCATTTCTGAGCAGGACGAGACTGGATATACCGAAATGTTTTCCTTGAGGAAAGCCGGATCTCCTGCGCTGAAACAAGTGAGGCATTGAGGGAACAGGCAGGGAGGAGTTGAGCGTGCTAACCCAACCACATGAAGGACAAAACCTCGGTAGACCTCACACGGCCCAGGAATTGTGAACTCATTCGACCACACAAAATGAGCTCATATTTTTTTACACACATATTTTTCTTTCTGACGACAGGAAATGCAAAGAAAGATTTTTGTTACCCCCCTCATCGTTCCAAGGCTATTCGTTGAGGCAATTACCTCATATAATTATCAGCAAAGGAAATGACTTAATTAATCTAATTGGTTTACTTTGGATTTTTTTTTAGGGCAATGCAGTCGTTAACATTTTTTCAGGATGCCATCATCTATTTAAGTGGCAGGCTTTTCTTCACAGACGTGAGCCTCGCTATTACAGTTTAACACTGAATACTTGTGTGTATGTGGGTTTATGAGAGAGAAAGATTGAGCGAGCTTTAAAAAAAAAAAAAAAAAAGAAAAGGGAGGGTAAATATTCCATAGCCAATGGCCTGATCTCTGTCGGGCCACTCGCTCCTCCCTATCCCCGTTTCAGACCATACATCTCTTGACAGTGAGCCCCTGTCTCTCTCCGCAAGCGGCATTCCGGAAAATATTCCACACAAATTTATGAGGCCACGCTTCAGACTCAAACACCAAAGAGGGAGGAAAACAGGCCAGGGGGTGTTTTTGGTTATGGGGTGGCATGCAAGACAGGAGCTGAACCATGCTCTAGTGGCGTGGCCACGTTGTCTTGCATCGTCGCTTGCTGTTTTATCCTTCTGACCCTCTTATCTTACGATGGTTAAAAGTCAAGACGATCAATAAGGTGCACGGCAGTTTGGAAAACACGCACCGGTTTCCAAAACTGAAGCTTTCAGACGTTGTATGTGACCGACCTCTCTCATTTTCAGCAGAATATTCTTGAGCGCGTAGCGAAGACGACTTGAACATGAACGTAGAAATTTTTTATCACAGTTACTCCATCATCTTTTTCTCTTTTAGGTGTCTGCAGTGCAGCTGTTTATTTTTGAGTCAGTGTTACATCACCCCGCGATTAAGATCTAATGTCTCAGCTAGCTCTGTTTATGAAATCCGATTGCCTTTCATTTGTTATAGAGCAAAAGCCTGAGATAAGTCAAGCTGTGATTAAATTTCAAATCATGCTTTCAAATAAACGTTTCCCATTAGATAAATTGGATTCTGGACTGTCTCATCTATTACATCACTTAAGGCTGCAGCCAAAACCGGAACATCCTTATCAAAGTCGATTAGAACGCCCATTTATAATTGATATGTGTAAATGAATATTGAATCATTCACAATTGTAATGGATCATTTACTTTCAATTTGGCTATAAATGAGGTAAAGAGGCTTACTTTTGATCCTATGAATAAGCAAATGTTTAATAGGATCAAATGAGTTCTATAGTATCTGATATTTTATACAATCATCCAGCTTTAAAAAGCACTTTATCCAGCTCAAGGTCCAGTGAATCCTGACTCCAATCCCAGAAAATGCTAAGTGTGAGGTGGGAATGTATCCTGGATGTTTTTTTAAATGTTTTTTTAGTGGGAGGAAACGCGAAAACCTGGGGGAAACAGATGCGGACACAGGGAGCGCGTATGATCAGGCGAGCTTAGATACGAATCGAGGACACCGAATCTGTGAGGCAGCACCACTACCCACTGCGCCACTAGTTGATCTGTAGATCAATAATTGAAGAGAAAGTAAATGGCATGCATGACCGGTCCAGGGAGGGCATCTGAGGTTAGCACAAAATGATGGGTAACAGTTCCATCTTTTATCAGCGTGGGTATGTACACACACACACACACAGTCGGAGCTTTGTCCTTTTACCTGACTTGAACCCTTCAAGCAGAACCACTGCCAAACTTCACCTAGGTCATTGTGTGAGAACCTTCTATCTGGTCCTTCTACCTTCCTCCTCCTCCTTTCGCCAAAAAAATCTGTAGTGTCTGTAACCAGGTTGAATTCATGTTGCAATACCTTAACGAATTTGCAATTTGGAATAACACACTTTTTCAATTTTATATCTTTTCATGTGAAATCTAAATTGGCCAGTTTCATCTGAATGATAATTAAGATCATGGAAAGATTTGAATTAAAAAAAATGTTTTGGACACAAAAAATATAAAAGTGTACGCATATTTACAAATGAAGCATGGATTGGGAGTTAAGAAACATTTAAAAAGTTATGTTAGAAGTTATTTAGAAAGTTATGTATAAACACAAGTTATGGATAAACAGTATTTTAAAGTAAAAAAACTGACATTAATTAAATAAAAGGCAGAAAGTATTGTTAGCCTTTTCCATTAATTTAGTAGTAGTTGCTATTATTTCTACCCTTATTACGCAATTAAAACATGTGCAGACTGCATGCATTCAGAATACCATATGGTTAAAGAGTGCATTATAATTATAGGCTTGCTATAAAAAAATGATATGAGTCTGAAAAACAAACCAAATGCTTAAGAGTTCACAACTCTTTTGCTCAGCATATTTGCTAGTTAGCTTCTTATATTCCCTTGGGTGAGATCTGTTGCCCAGGCAACCGTCAATCACTTTGGCGTGCTAATATAGTGTGTAATAAATGTACTTTTGTATAATCACAGAGTGAAAAGTAAGCAGTCTCTATTCAAAATATAGTAAATCTACAGGTTTTTCATTCATTTTTCTTTTTTTTAAAAAAAAAGGGGTGTAGAAGTTAAAAGTACTGCATATGGAAAAGACCCAAGTAAAATACAGATACATGGAAAAAAAATACACTATTATATACCAGACCTTGTACAATTATGGAGTAGTTGTAGCTCATTACGTGCCACCTCTGAAAATGGGGGAGATGACGCAGGAGCATGATTACCCTCAGCATTCTTCTATTTTGACACTGTAATTAGCATCACCTGCACACCATGTCACCTCATAAACTCTGCTTAACAACATATTTTCAATGGTATAATTCAGCATCATTTACAAAAAAAAAAAACCCGCCAACTCAGCAGCTACAGAAGGGGGAGGCAGAGAGAGTCCAGTCTGATGAAGTCCAGTCCAAAGCAAATGTCACACACTTCGGTCTGTCAGTTGCCAGGCCTATTACTTTCTTCCGCTGCTCTCAGGTCACTTTTCTCCAGAACACCGGGGAAACAGTATGGAAAGGATGTGTCGGGTGCATGACGAAGTGACCAAATTGAGGATATGGAAATTACTTGGAATCTACCGCGGTTCACTTTCCACTGTTTTGCCGTATGTCGACTTCTGACACACTTCACATTTCCTTTGTAGCACTCTATCTGGGCTCAAATCTCCTCAATCATGTTGACTAAACAGCCAACTAAACTTCAACTAAACTTATAGAGACCTGCCAGATCTACTGAGCTAATATGTGTTCACCTGCCAATCATCAGGCAAACATTATAACAGGAACTAGAATGATTAAAATTGCAGTTCAGGTGCCAGGAACTACTGGATATGAACAAAACACCTGTAGAAATACGTGTGCAAAATGTTCTGTCCCATGTTCCGAGTCCAAGAACCTTGTCCCATACCCAGCTCGTAATTTTTAAGCTTGCAAAAATAATGAGCTGTAAGCTCAGTGGGAGGTTTCGCTCCAGCCATAAGGAAGGTCTGGGTTCGAATTCCCAGGCAAAGCTCTAACCCCAGCCACTTGATGCAGTGCTGGTTGCAAACCAAGCTTAAATGGGAGGGTTTTATCAGGAAGGACATTGTTTGGTTTGGATGGTTTGCTGTTGTGATCCCTTGACTGAAGCAGCCGAAAGACCAACAACACATAATTATGCAAGGGATTAAATGCAACCGGGAGTGCTGTACCATCATTTCCTTTATTTGTGTTTAAGTTTCATTCTTTGTATGGACAGCAGGGGATCTGGAGTCCATCCAAGGAAAGACACACACAAGGTGGGAGACACCTAAATGCATGCCAAGCCATCAAAGGGTCACCAGTACACATACAACCTGAAATCCCAATCAATCAGAGCAATTTGGAGGGCAGTTTGTAGATACTGCATATATTGGACCAAACTAGAGTCACTGAAGGAAACCAACCAAGCATGGGGAGAACATGTGAACACACTCTGGAGGCATGATTCAAAGACTTGAAAACTCATTGCAAACACTCCTGAACGAGAGGCAGCTTCGGCAGCAAGTTACCTGGGCTAAGAAGCAAAAGGACTGGACAGTGGCGCAGTGGCTCAAGATGAAAGGACTGTAAATGTGCATTTCACTTTGATCTTCAACATCGCAGAGTCTGAACGAAGAGTGGAAAGGGACAGAATCCAAGTTGCTTGAGGTCCAGTGTAGAGTTTCTACAGTCTGTGATTATTTTTGGTTGCCATGTCATGTGCTGGTGTTGGTTCACAGTGTTTGATCAAGTCCAAAGTCAACTCAGCCATCTACCAGAAATTTTTGAGCATTTCATGATTCTGTCTGCTGACAAGCCTTATGGAGATGCTGATTTCCTTTTGTAGCAGGACTACTAACTGGTTTGTTGATCATGATATTACTGTGTTTGAATGGCAAGCCAACTCGTCTTACCTAAACGTACAGTATGGATAACCTGTGGGTTATTCTCAGGAGGAAGTAGAAGGATGCAATAAAAGCAACTGAGTCTTCAATAATGACTTAACAGTGCGACAGGCTGATTGCCTGCATGCCATGTTGTACTTGAAGCAGTAAAGATGTGCTAAAGAAGCCTAACCAAGTATCGAATGCATAAATTGCAAAAATTTCAAAAATCAGACATTTCTTCACTGTATTTACTTTTATTAAACTGAAAGATTAATATTTTTTATATTTCTTTAATATTTTGAGATATTGTTGTTTTGATTTTTTTATGAGCTGGAGGCTATAATCATATAAAATTAAATGATTTAACTTTTTGTTTAATGGATCTATTATCTTTCAGAGTTTTGCTTTTTGAACTAAATTCCGTGGTATTCTAGTGTTTTTATACTTGTTGTACTTCACCATTTAAAAACATGACCCCTGGCACAGGTGTGAATGTATATGTTCCTTGTAATAATCATTTCTTATAAAAGTTGCAGCATTTAAATAAGAAAAACCTGCTTGTGGGAAAGCAGGAACTGAATGGTTATTCTTATGAAATTCTGACAAAGGTTGTTTTAGTTAAATGGTTACCCAGATGGCATAGAAACAAAGCCTGTCCGTATAAAGGCTGGCCTTTATTAAATTCTTGTTATATTGTACCTTCCTTTCTAAAGCCACAAACAGGAATGAAAACCTTGACACTTGGTGTACCCAGTCCATTTCAAATTTGACAAATATTTTATCAGGCAGCTTTTAGGAAAAGGTCTTATTTGAGTATCAAAACAAAAGAGCCATGCATATCCAAATAATCTCTCTCTCTCTGGTGGAGTTTGTTTGAAAACTCGCAGGCCTTTTGGCAGAGGAGCTCACAGGGGAAGGGTAGTGTGTCTGCTTTATGGCTGTGCTGACGTCAATGGCATAATTCAGATAGTTAGCAGGGTGCACTGCTCCCCACCGGGCCACTGCCAAAACCCGACACAGACTTTCTTCTTTGAGCCAGGCAAACATCTGCTCGTCTAATACAGACACACTGGCTGGCTGGCTGACGATGCTGAAGTGTCTGATTTCGCTTTGAAGAGTTGTTTTTCCCCCTTCATAATGGCACATAACATCATATTTGAACTGGAAAAAAACAATTCTGATCTAAATGACAGGAAACAGTGTATATCTGGACTGATTCCTGACAGTAAATTCACAGTCAGCAGTGCACGTGAGACACTTGAATATCTTTTATGATTTCTTGTTCATTGTTCTAGAAAACTGTTTTGATTAAAATCACAAACAGAAAAAAAAAAAATGATGACGAGCTCAAGCTATTACACAGCAGCCATAATTTTTGTTTTTTTTAATAATAATATTTAAGCAACAACAACTTATCTCTGATCATGATGATATGGATTGCATGAACAAGCTTTAAAAAACATTAGATCTTTCCAGCAAGGGTGTCTCATGCCTAATACAGAGGTATCTGCCCTTTCTGTTCCCCTAAAGATAGTAATGCCGTGTGTGATGTAGAGCTGATGCCCCAGCTGCCATGAGAGACTCAACGTAGCCGTGTCGCACATTTGCAAAAGCCAAGCTCTCCCGTTACCATCCAAACTATTCAAGCCAGCGGTCATCTGAGGAGGGGGCTACAGGATTTTATCACCTTTCATGCCTCAGGTTGTTTATTTTGCTAAAAGGTTGCATGACGTTATAGGAAAATAATCGATAATGGAACAGTGTGATGTGACCCGATGTCAAGCAAGTCGCCATTTGGATTTATATAAGCAAATATATTAAAGTCTTTCATTTGATAATGACTGTGAGCAACGAGTAGTTTCTTATTTCTTAAACAACTATGTAAGAAGTTGTATTATGGAAAAGATTTTCCTGTGTTTCAGGAGAGTAAAATTATTGGCCTGCATCAAGCAAAGAAACAACTAAGGAGATAGAGCTGACCGTATTGGAATTGAGTTAAGAACTGTCCAACGGAAAAAATGTTTTTCCACACACGGTGTGATGAGACTCTTACATTTACATTTAGGCATTTGGCAGACGCCCGTTATCCGGAGCTACTTACATTTTTATCTCATTTTACGTATGAGCATTTGAGGATTAGGGGCCTTGCTCAAGGGCACAACCCTGGAGCCCACCCAGCCCCAAGGGAGACGTCACAGAATCAGCTGTGTGTCTATAAGAAAACCACTTGTTAGTGAGACAAATAAGAAAAAGGCTTCAGTTTGTTAGCATGCATACAAGTTAGACTTTAGAGCAATGGAAAGGTTCATGTGGTCTGATGAGTCCAGATTGAGCCCATTCCAGAGTGATGGGTACTTCAGGATAAGAAGAGAAGCACATGAATGGGAGCATGAGGAATTATTTTCACACATGAACTGGCCACAACAGAGTTCTGAAGTTAACCACAGTGAAAGTTTTTGGGATGACATTACGCACTGGTTTGACTCTCGCGTCATCAATACAAAATCTCGGCCAAAACTTAATGCAACTCTGGATGGGAAAAAATGTTATGTCATTGCATAAGGTTGTTGAAACAAGGCCATGGTTAAAGGCAATCCAAAAAGGAAAAAAAAAAAAACTGCTAGTGTGCACGCCTTTTTTTGGGCGGGCAGTGTAATTTCTTTAATTAAAGCTAAACATTGTGCTTTTGATCTTTTTATAGTTACAGTAGATAATGCAGAATGCCCTCAAAACAAGTTAATTCTGTTATCACTTATGTTTATCATATAGGAAGTGAATAAGAGAGGGGGAAAAAAAACAACAAAGCTTGTTATGTTGCCAAGAAACCAGAAAGGGTTTTTAAGTCCAGGACTGGAGGGCCAGTGTCCAGCACAGATTGCTGGTTTTTCTACTCCAACACAGATGATTTAATTACAGGATTTGCCCTTATGACTTTTTTTGATGTACCAAAATGCAAAGCGCTGACACTGGAGACTCCTTCCATCTCCTCTTATGTAACAAAATTAAAAACATCCATTGGTATTAGCCTTGGATCATAAACAGTGATTCAGACTACATTTAGTACTACTACCAAAGCTGATACTCATATCTAACTAATCCTATACACACACAGCCCTGCAGTATACATATTAGGTTTGTTTCGGTTCTCAGGACATTATTTTCTTCTTTCTCCGTACTTTGATTTAGTGACTGAAATTAATAGAGAGCGAGAAAACCTGCTCTTATTCAGCTGACACAGAGGAATACCAAACCCTAAAAATAAAACAAGCCCCATGCAATACACTCCGTAATAGCAAAGCTGTCAAAAAGAAATAAAGTTTATAACCTGGAGCCAAAATAAAAGTAATGTTCATAGCTCTTAATCATCATGAAACATTAAACAAAGGAAAAGGGGTGCACTCTGTTTCTGAAAGCTCTCAAATCAAACCTGGAAAGATACAACGCAGAACATGCAGAGAAAATTTCTCTTTTACAGGGCAGCATAAATCTATCAAAGAACGATAAATTATAGTGGCTTATATAAGCTGTCGTGATTTGATCTGAGGAGTGTATGGAAGCTCCGTGGCCTGACACCTGCACTGGGACACACTGCGTAAATCACATCACAGAGAGCGCTCGAAGAAAAACAGCGTAAATCATTACAGAATCATTACTTTGTGTGAAAAAAAAACAAAAAAAACGGGACTGCGATTGTGTAACCCGGCAGGGTAATAAACCAACGAAAGGTTTTTATAGATCCACTATGTTCCTGTTGACTATTTGAAGAATCTAAAAGTACCTTAATGCACCACAAGCAAATGCATGACCTTATTCCCATGGGAGGACACTTCATCCTTCATTACACATGCAACAAGGCCTCAGTGTGTAACACTGCTAATAGAATCATATTATGTCAAATGCTTCCATAGAATAACCATTTATAGCATAATATAACTGGGAACACTGGGGTCCAAGACTGTATTTATTGAGTGTTTTAATTTTCTTACGTCTATTTTAAAAATTATGATTTCTGAAATGAATTAAGACGAAAAATAGCTGTGTCCAACTGATAACTTTTTTTTTTTTTATGTTAGCTGCTACTCTTCCTGCTACCTCAACTTATTACCTCATTACCACAAAGTATTAAAATGTCATGTTGTCGCATTGTCACTTTGTCGCTCTTGTGCATGTGCGAACAAGAGCGACAATGCATGTGCATGTGCATTTGTAAATGTGCAAACAAGAGCAACATTTACACGTTTGTGTACTTTACACTTTATGTCTCTTTTGTATAAAACCGTAGATAGCTCTCAGTTAACTTTAAAAAAAAAAAAGTCTTGTCTCAGCTAGCCAGCTAATTACAGCAGGTCTCTAAGTTAGCTAATTAGTTTTTTGTTAATTTATGTTGTCGTGTCAATCTGTCTCAGTCTTGTCTTTTATGTTGTCTCAGCTAGCCAGCTACTGTATTTAGGTCTCTAAGTTAGCTACAGTAGTTAGTTTCTGTTAATTTCAATAATTGTAATATTAGAGGAACATTGTTTTGTTGTACTAAACTGTATATGGTTGAAGTGACAATAAAAGCCCACTTGACTTGACATTCTAACTGCCTCAACACCTTATTATAAAAATAATCCATCATATATTATATATTCCATTGCAAACTTCATTTAAAAAGTAACACTAAACCATAAAATATAATAAGTTGTGTGTATGCCTGATGTCTTTAGTTTTATCTAAGATTTTTTTTTTAGTCATCATATGACTTTAATGGTTTATGTAAATTTTACACTCTTTTAGGCATTTTCAAAAGTCGAATTTTTTGGCGCTCAGGCCTGGACACTCACTCCATCCCCTTTCCCCTAACACACACCTCGCTCACTGGAGACCAGGTCTGTTTGAAAATATTTGTCATGATGTCATCCTATCTCTAAGGGTTTGGAGTACATAAACATGGCACACAGCTCAGATCAGAGGCCAGTTTGGCACACAGGAGTGGACCGATGGCTTTGGGACAGCGGTGTGGTATTCCTCACCTCCGCACACAGAATCAACACATGCTGCACATCAGTCGAGCAGGCGGCCTGCTACGACATGTAAACATCACACGCAAAGTTTCTCACATCGGTCAAAGTCATCCAGTGGTCAAACACCAGCACGTAGGCATGCCTGCGCACTGATACACACACACAAAAACAAACACGTACAAACTAAAAGATCTTTAGGTGTCTAAGTCAAAGGAACTAAAAGCATACACACGCACACACAGAGCCAGACACTTGACTCAGTAGGGATGTGGTGCACAGAAATCTCGTCGAGCCGTCATGGTTATCACACCGGCTTCCTTTCGGCTGACGTGTTCCCGAAAGACGGGAAGACCCTGAGTGTTTGGGTGGCCACGGTCGCTATGGCTACCATACCCAAGACAGATGATGGGAAAGGATTTGGCTGACGATGTCCTCCTGTTCCTAGACGGTGCCTGTGTTTAGCGAGTGTCTGTACTTTATAAATGAAGCCTTTTTCTAATGTGTGTGTGTTGTTTTTTTTTTTTTTTTAGTTTGAACATTACAGGAAATAAGGGAGACGACAAAGACAGCAAAAGGGAAAGAGTGAACAATGCAGAAAGTGAGAGGTAATCATTTATAAGGAAATGGGTTTAATTTACACTGTATAAAGCCTTTTTATGGGAAAAAAAAATAACAGCCCATAACTGTTTTAAAGAAATGACCTGGACCTGGAAACTCAGACAAATGTAATAAAGCAAACAAAAAAACAAAAAAACAACAGACAGACAGATAAGAAACAATACTGTGGGTAGGTTCTAAGCTGGACTTTGGACCAGCAGTTACACAGTGCTCAAAAGAAAAGCATTAATAGAACGTTTCCTATTCCTTTATTACTGTATGAGGACAAACAATCCATTAGCAGGCCTGGCTCGCCTGTTTAATGGTGCATGTCGGCGTGTGAGGTCAGCCGAGGTCCTGTTCTGGAAAACCGCCTCGATAATAACGTGTCAACTGACTCCTCGTGGCACACCATAGCCTGGGAAAGTGTGGGAGACGGAGCGAGTGAACAAGGCCAGATTCACTCTACGTGCCGTGGCATTACCGCATGTGCGTCTGTGCACGTGTGTGTCTCAGGGCCGAGGGAGCTGACATGGCCCGACTGACTTAAGATTCCCCTGACCATTCGCGTTCGGGAATTCAGCAGTGTTGTTGTGTAAAAACAGAAATCAACATGCAAAAAATAACCTGCGCATGGAAATACACCCTTATATTGTATTTACCACTCTGGCAAAAGTCTTGAGCTCTCAAAGTCTTGTTTCCAAAGTACCAGATCTTCTTATATTTTTATGTAGTCCATGTGTATGGAGACCTTCTCTAACCTTTTCGAAGGATTTTTCTTTGGCTCTCATTTTCGGTCCAGTCCATCTACCTGACCAGTTTCAGAGAAATGTTTTTAGTATTGTGCTTTTGATCTTTTTATAGTCACAGTAGATGTTGTGGAATGTCCACAAAACAAGTCCTTGTTAAGTTCTGTTATCACTTATTTTTTTATCGCTTAGGAAGCAAATAAGAGCGAGAGAGAGAGAAAAAACACAGCTTGTTATATGTTGCCAAGAAACTAGAAAGAGGTGTTTAAATCCAGGACTGGAGGGCCGTTGTCTGGCTGGGTTTGAGTAGAAAAATCACCAATCTGTGCTAACTTGTTAACTTTATTAATTACAAACTGTGCCGGATACTGGATCCTTATGGCATACAGTACAAAGCGCTGACACTGGAGACTCCTTCCATCTCCTCTTTTTTTTTTTTAAACCTCTTGATTCAATGAAAGTAATATATCTATTATTGTTAGCCTTGGATTATAAACATCGCTTTAAAGTATATTCAGCACTACTATCAGAGCTATTCTTACAGAAAATTATATACATTAAACCAGACGGACGTTCTTATATTTTTAATGCAGTCTTGATTAATCATTTTCACAAATTCTCCGTCTGGTTCCGGTACCTGAGCAGTTTCAGAGAAATGTTTTTTTCTTTGTTAAGCCACACAATAATCTACAGTATGAATCATTCAAGCATAAAAAAACCCAATCTAACTTAAAACATGAACCAGTGAGAAACAGGTGCAGATCAGGCCGATGATTAATATACTGGTGATGCTGAATGCTGAGTTGTCGGAACGGATGAAAGGGGAAATGAGGCTGCTGCTGAGACTGTTACATAAAACGTCCATATTTTTAGGCACTTTGTAGCCTGTCACAACAAAACATTTCTTCCCATATATCCTTAATTTAATCTACATAATTTAATGGTATTTAATATGAAGAAATGTGGGGTGGGTCAAAACTTTTGAGCTGTACTGTACATAAACAGTATGCTAACCACTCATTAGTCTTGCGTCTAAACGGACATCCATTGACTTTATTGTGTCCTGCTGCTGAAACGTGACATCATCAGCAGAGGAATGCAGCTCGATGAGTGTGACAAAACAGGAAGTGTTTAGCTTATTTCCTGGACGCCATCATAAAGCATCTCAGAGCTGCTTTCCTACGATAGTGGATGATTCACACAGTCAGAGACAAGCACACAACACCTAGTCACATACATTGCGTATGTTTCTAAAACTGCGTGCACACATGGATCTTATGATACAGGAACTACATGATACAGGAGGAACATGTGTCAGAATCATTACAAGAAACTGTGAAATAACCAAGTGTTACCTCTGACATTAATTTCAGCTATTAGTTATATGGAGGTGGAAACAAATGCTGAGCTCAAGTCTCCTGCCAAGGAGGGAATTGCTGTACCAAACCCTCAGTGGTCAAGCTCGCATTGCTCCAGGATTACTCCCTAACATTGCAGCTAAAGACCACACACTCCATTCTGGACTGAGGTAGGACCCCCACCCAGGCTCCCCAGTGACGGTGACAGTGACGCAGGTTCGCGCTCTCTGGACTGCACCGCCATAAAGCTCACTATTGTGCTTCTCTGTGGAAGCAAGCCACAAAAAGCCTTAGATTACATAAGCTGGGGAGCTTTATTAGGCCTAATGCAGCTAGATCTAACAATATTACTACTCTGTTTAAAAAACAACAACAAAAAAAAAACACAGCAGCTGGCTACATTGTGCTGGTTCAGGATCAGATTTCACTGCCGTGGTCGATCTCGTTTTACGGCACTGAGCCTAAATCAATAAGACCGAATTATGTGATGTGGCTTCAAGCTGTGATCAGCAGTCACTGTTCAAAACATGCATGCTGATCCCATTCCGTGAAGGTTTATACTGTAGACCCAAAAGACTCAACGTCAGGGACTGTACCAAAAGCTCTGCACTGACATAAGCAGTGTGGGTTTGAGCTCTCAGTAAGGGTCAAGGTTTTGGATGCGGAACGACGTGAGAAGCCAAGACACACATTCTCGATCCTCTGTAGGCCTCACAAGACACTAATCCTCAGTGTATCCTTCAAACTGAACTTTGGGAAGCCTGGAAAGGTTATGTTATTTCTATGGATCTGAACAGCAGGAGAATCTTAGCTGTCCATCAAACAAGTGGAGGCGTCGCAAATAGTGTATCAAATAGCTCATGCTCTATAATCTCAAACTCGTATTGGTATTAAGAAAACCAGGAAGTGAGCTTTACATCTCCTTTTCTAAATGTTAAATAAGGTTTTCGGTAACGAAATCAACAAGTTATGTTCCGTTCAAATGAAACAGAACATACAGTATATACTGTCTATTACAGTAGATTCAGATCAGAGAATGTGGTGATATCCTTATAGTACTCACTTGTGTTACACTTCAATCATGATTGGGTTCCTAACAATTAGGAATGACACCTTTGCTAGTGTTCCCTGAGTCCAAACAAACAAACAAAAAGTCTGTCCTGGAAAGTACATTGTAGCTTAACAGTTTGGGTTCTGGGTTATTGATCGAAAGGGCAGGGGATCAAACATTAACGCCACCAAGCTGCCACAGGTCTTCCCCAGTGGTGCTGCATCACGGCGTTCACCCCAGCCTTGACCCCACCTTCTTAAAAGTTCCGAAACACAATAAAACGGAATTAAATAAATAATAATAATTCAATTGTGCTGTGATATACAGTATACGTGACAAACAATAGTAGTTATTATTATTATCGACTTGAAAACTCTTTAACTCCTGTACTACATTCGTTCTTTGGTCCTGACTGGCTATTTGCCTACGACATGTGTGTCCTCACTCAAAATTCTAAAATGATGAAAGGGGAGATGAGTCAGAGGTAGAGGATAGTGGGAATACCATGCCAGTCAAAACAAAGTGCAATATTGTAATTTCATCTAACAATTACTGGCTATTGACCGATGTGGGAGATACACAGCACATTTCTAGCAAAAATCGTAAAGAAAAGCGTACGGAAAGAAATGTTTTGGATGTGCATGCTTTACCTAAAAGTCACTAGGACTTCAATCCAAATGAACTTTCACATTTATGGTCAAGATCAAACTGCTACACCCAACTTGACCTGTGAATTAACCTGGTAAAGCAGATTAAACAAAATAAAAACGAAAGCTCATGGAGTAAAAAATTCGATCTTAGAGATGATCAGTCAGACATGTCAAAAGTTTTTGTAAGCCAAAGTCTGCAAATCTCCCAACTGACAGGTAACAGGAGCTACCAGAATGCCCCTTGACATTAGCTCTACCAGTCTTTGAAACTGTACCGTTGAAAACACCATTCATCTGTAAGATGTTCCTTCTTTCATGTCTTCCTAGAAGAGACCACCTCTATCAGGAAAGGAATGTTTCATGGCAGGATGTAGGTGATCTGTCAGGAAAACGCTATCTAAACTCCAATCTAACTGTCTAGTAACTCTAAACATGCCAGCAAAAATACGAGGAGCGTTCAAGTCAAACTGGGATTTATGATGCGATTCTCATGACTGAAGGCGTAAAACCGATTGACGTTTACAGAAGACTTCAAGCACAGTACAGAAGACTATAACAGACAGCATCGGTAAAACATGACAACATTTTAAATAAGGCTGTACGTCCATGAATGAAGTCCCGGCCAAGGTGGCTCTCAGCCCACTTAAAATCAATGGATAAATTGTCACCAACTTGTGGGAACGGTACAAACAATCATTCACAAACACTATTTGCACATTACAGGAACTCAGCTGGGAGTTATTGACCCTCCAAGCCGTTTCCAGAAATAAAGGGTGTGTTTACTCTTAAAACTGTGTCATGTCAATCTGCACAATCAAAAGTCCCGGTGTGACTTGAACAGCCTGAATTGGAAGTCGTAAATAAATGTCCTCTACTAATGTCCTTACTTTAACTTTAATTTATTTTCTGATTATTTCCTGGCACTTACTTGTTATTCAGACGGCAAAAACAAGGAAAAGTCTACTCTTCCTGTCTGTCTTTTGTCTCTGTCATTCCTCTTCCCGTCCTAGCTCTGTGACTATGAAAGGACAACTCTGAGCTTGCCTCAGTGAGGAAAAAGAGGAAATGATACTGCAGACCTAAATGAGCAAAGCGAAGTAAACAAATGCTCACGCTGCCTAGCGTTGTTTGTTCCTACATACTGCTTCCATTTCTCATGGGTAAAATGGTGATGTGGCAATAAAGAATCCGGCTAATTTTAGACCTTAACTCTTCTTACTGAAAGCAAGACAAGTGGACACCATGGAAAATAAATATTAATAGAAAAATGGTTTCCCTGCAGGGAATCGGAAATGGACTGTTACTGGATGTAAGATGAACTACTCAGCAGGGTTTATATAAACTGTAACCTGCTCAAATAATCTGCCGCTGTCCTGTCCTTTAACTGGAAGTGCACCCATATCTGACACTTGTCTCCTAATAGACAGGCAGAGCAATGGTGGCACCATGGAAATTTAATGTGCCTGCCCTTTAGGATTGTTTTTCATTTTAATCTCGTTATCATTCCATGTTAAAATGGCATGGCAGTGATTTGCCCGTTCTGCCAAGGGCACGCTGAGTGGCGTTTCGAGCATCGCTTTAGGGTTGGGACTAGCTGTTGGGAAAGACTTGAGTTCCCAAATGCATGAGCAAATAACGTCTTCGTCCTCAAACACTCCAGTGTTGTCAGGTTATGATCAATGGCCGAGGAGTGAGTGGGGTAATGTGTGCTTGAAAGGAGCTGTTTGCCAACGCAGTTAAAGAGCACATTGTGTAAAGGACAGGCTAACTAGCGTTTCGAAAGTTATGAGCATACATGCATCATTTTAAAAGACTGAAAGCTACTTCCATTGGCCAAACCAATGGTTAATAAAGCCTGACTGATAAATAAAGCCTGGAAATCTGATGACTTGCCAGACATGGTGCATTACTCAGCATGTATTATTGTTGTGACTGTATGCTGGGTTAATCTCAGTAAGATAAAGTCTCACCTTAAAAGGCAAAAGCCCTGGTTTGCGGTTAGTTATTTACTGTTTATCACGAGACAGCACTGTTGAATTCTCTAATCCGAAGGATTAGTTATCTACAACAGTAGTAATTTCCATTGAAATTCAAATGATATGTTTGTATTAAGGTGCATGTGCTGCTCATTGCCTCGTATGTGAGTGAATAACTCCACATTACTGTACAGTAAAGCCTAAGCCTAATAATAACCTGATTAAGAAGCATGGTTAAACTTATCAAACCATAAAGAATGTTAGGTTAAACCTGTATTAATTACATATACACTACATGGACAAAAGTATTTGTTAACACACCTTAACACACTGAGCTACCACTGCCCAGGGTGTCAGTCCCCCACTATCAGAAATGATGTAGCCAAGAATCCCACATTTGTGGATTTCGTAAGGGTCAACACAGCCTCAAACTCACCGAGGGTGAACCACATTCTTGTTCACGGTATGGCGCTGTAGCAGAGGATTATATAGAGAAATATAATGTACTTTTTACTATCATAACAATGTTCTGTTATTCTGCACAGTCAAAAGTCCCGGTTAGACTTGAACACCACTAGTAACATTTAAAGAATGAGTCTTCAATGTCAAGGCTTTACAAGAGTCATAAAATATTTTGCCATGTAAAAGTCAGGAATGTTGGACTTTCCAGTTTCCCGATATCAGGCTGAATTTAGTTTGTTTTAAAGCATGGTGTGTCATTTGTTAAGAAATTATTAATAAATAATTGTTAGCAATCGTTTTGGGATGTATTGTTATTTAAAAAAAAAAAACAAAAAAAAACGACCTCACCCAAACTGTTATACATTAGATTCCAACAATAGTACAACATATTGTGTTTTATTTTTTTTTACCCAAAATGTATTATTTAAAAGCAATAACCATATCATGTTTAACACATACTGTACAGTAAAGCTATAATTTATTTATTTATTTTTTGCACATAGCAGGAAAAATGTAGAGTAGGCTTAGTTCCACCTTTGGAATCTTAACAAGGAAGTGCATTTGAGAATTTTTCCCTCCTTCCCACCTTCCCTTCAACATATACTACGTACAAAAGTCACTTATCAAATCAAAACAAATCAGGCTTATCACAAAAACACTCTGATAACTATTAAGTGCTAGGAACCCTTCAGTCCCAGATGGACTGAAGAAAAAAAAATATACTGTATATCAGCCATCTTAATACACCACATCCAGGATGCTTTTCTGTTGGTATCCTTTCACTTTTAAAAGAGTGCACCTGATAAAACATAATGTTGCACGGCTCTGTGTACACGATAAGACGTGCGGCCACACACAGACATTGCGATAAGAATAGAGTCGCACAGAGCACCTGCTGGAAGCATCATAAGGCTGACAGACCGGTGATTGTTGCTGCACGGATGCCGGTATAACAACCCTGGTGCGTGTACGTGACAGAGCGCGCACCTCTGAGGTGTCTACGTGAAAGAACAACACCTTTACCTGTAACAAAGTGACCATGTTTTTGCTTAGGCACGTACAGGTGGTGTAGCCCATCATTTTCGTCATTCTCAAGTTATTAAACTGTACGTTTGTTTGTTTTAAAGGTGTATCAAAGGGAAATATGAATACACATTGTAGCTTTAAATGTTTAAAGCTGTTTAATGTTTTTTTTTTATCTTGTATATATATTGAAGCCCCTGCACATGGCATGAAAGATCCACTTCACTTGCAGTTTGGAATCTGTCCTGATCTAATCTGATCTGTTATTTTCATGCCTACCACAACCGCCAATCTTAACACTTTACATCATCTGAGGTTAGGGAGCCATGTAATTACCTTCCCGTGCCTATTAATAGAAATAAACTTTTATTATTGAAAGTAACATCGGAGGGAAAATAAATATTTATGCAAAAAGGACTTCTCTAGAAGAAGGTGTAAATAAATCTGGTTCAGATTTTTTAGGAATATCGCACTGAGAACTTTAAAACCGTGTGTTTAATTACAGCAGTGCTTTACAGCAACGATTTCATAACATAAGATAATTAACCAAACAAGAACTTCAGCTTTATCCAATAGAGCATTACGCAATAGCTAATCTATCCAGCCAAAAGGCACTATTGCATGACAATGACTATAAATTGAAAAGATTTATTAGTTAAGTAAAACTCAGTTGTTGTTTTTCTTAAAAATGCATCATTTCTGGAGTTTTTTAAATGTCAGAATCATCTGTGTATCAGTTTCCTTCACATGAGAATATTTTGGCTCGTTGGTTGGCTCTGTCACCTTACAGTACAATCCCATTATTTGAATACTGCCTCCACTCTGTGTGCACGTACAGTAGTCTGCATTTTCTCCTTTTGCATGGCAGGTTTCCTTTAGGTTCCTCCAATAGTTCAAAGACATGTGGTGTAAACTGTTTGGCATTTCTTGTAGTGTAGGATTGAGTGTGCAAATGTGTGACGACTTTTGATTGTGTGCAGAAACTAGAGTAAAACCTAGCTTTATTTCTCTATATAATCAAGGTAGAAAGTTTTTCCAATATGATGGAGCTATGATCAGACTGCCTGCTTCATGTCTGACACGCTGGCCTCCCAGGAACTCCTTAAATGGCCCAAACAAGTGAAAATGGCTTGGAGCGAGGTCAGGACTGTACAGTACGTGGGATTTGACAGCCGAGTTACTGTAATGTCCAAGTGGTGATTATGTACAGTGTTCCTACAGACAGGTGTGTCTTAAGTTGGCGACAAGTTACCCGTCGATTTACCCGTCAGATGATCCTCCGATTAGTTACTCAAAGCCTTAATACATTAAACCCCTTATAGTTTCATGGACATTCCAAAACTCTAAATGTAACCATACATGTCTTCAAATATATATGATGCTGACACACTGCAGAGGTACAAAAGAAATAAAACATTACAGAAGGTCAGCTGCATCGCATCGTCCTGATGCTGATTATTTTCCTGTAACCCCATGTCTTATTCCTTAATTAATTCCTTCCCTAGTGCAGTAGTGCTAGATAAACTTGAAAGCATAACCAAATCTTTATTTTTTTTTAACATGAGTTTCAGAGACTAATATGGACATTTATATAGCCTGCTCTCCTAATCTAAGCATTACACCACTAAATAATCATCAACTTCCCTGTCAAGATTTTGTTCCTTGGAAGCGCTTGAAGTTGAACACGAGTGGTTAAGGGAAATGTTTGACTATGTCGAGTGGATATCAGCACACATTAATTACGACTCTAATTCAAATTGAATTTCGAATAAAATGTGTACTGAGGCATTATCTTGAAGGTGTGTATGTGTGGTTGAGGTGACACAACAGGACGCAGGAGTACACACACTCTGTACTATCAACATGGCTTAATCTGAAATAAATAATCATGTACAGCTATAAAGCTTGCTACGTTACCAGCGTGGCAAGGGCAATTCCCGTGTAAGGAAGTAGTGGTTAAGAAATCTACCACTTAAAAGTGGTAAGCAAAGAATAATTTACGTAATATTTACATGGTCTACCAATTCTCTTAATAGCAATGTTATCGCTTACCAGGAAGCATACGGCACCGTTTCCCGCAAGGGTTGCACCAAATTTGTTGGTGTACATCATTCCGTAATACACTGATGAGACAATAAAGCAACGTATATGCATTTTATAAGAAATGTCATATAGGAATGAATTCCCATATGACAGTTTAGACACACCTCTTTTGCTTTGGCCAATCACAGGCTTGGGAATATACCCCGTTCAGCATCTATGGAGTTCAGGCAATAAGCGAAGCCTTTCTACGACATTTGTTTGCTTTGCAATTACGTTTTGTTTTTGTGAAAGCTGGAACCTCATGTACTCGCTATAATGTTTTTTTTTTTTCGTTGGCAACTCAAGAAACGTGACGTAAACCTATATAAAAGTGTTGGCCCCGTTTTACATTCATTTTGTGGAAATGTACGTGCTGAGAAGAAGAATTCACCAACACACACAAATCAATCACGCTCATTTTATTTTTTTCATCTCTTCCTCTTTATTCAAAAAAACAACATCGTGCTCTGACACGGCCATGAGGAGGTCGACCCCGGAGCGTCCATGGATAAGAGAGGATTTAGCTGCACCTCACAGGACAGCTCGTCCTGATAAAAGATATGGCCTGAACTACAGTAGACGCAAATCTGTATGTGAATGTTCTGAATCATTACCGTGTGTGTGTGTGTGTGTGTGTGAGAGAGTGAAAACTATGCTGGAAGCCAATCTTCCCCCATAAAAATCTTCCCCATTTTCCCACTCATTAACTCACAGGTAGTGTCATCGCTCACATGAAAAGCTCACACGAACACACACACACACACAGGCACACACTCTGAAAAACACCTCCAGGGTTCCGGTGGATTCCAGCAGTCAGAGAAAAACAGGAAAAATCTGCGCTCTCCTTCCTGCCCTCTGACCCTGTTTGTGTGACACGCAGGAAGCAGTTTAGGAGGTCAGTGGTTCTCTCATTCTCTTTGTCTCCATGGCTGAGAGTTACATCACTGGCACGCAGCAGAAACGGAGACTCATAAAGCCTGAGTGTGTCATTGTGTCTGAGGAGGATGTTTTTGTGAGGGCTTATAGGATTCTTTAAAAAAAAAAAAAAAAAAAAAGAATGGCCAGGTGTAAACGAGTAAGAAATGAAGAAAAGCAGGAACTGACAGATCGACAACTTCCCTCCATTTACACCTCCATGAAAGGAATACCTTCCGCCGTGATGTGTATTAAAGTGTGTCTTCTGGGTGAAAAACAGCATGTATGACACAGTGCTGAAAATGCATATCAAGATTGTTCTTTTCTTTTGTTGCTGTCTCAGTGTCATATAGAATTCAACCTAGTTTAAGAAGTTTGGAAAATAGTCATTAATGTATCACACAATGAGCGAAACCTAGAGCAACACCCAAATGACGAGTAATGGATCAGAATGAGGCTATCGGAAAAAAATAAGTAAAGCTCTGATTTCAGCTTTTGCGTGTTTAGATTTGTTGTTTATCCTAGGAGACTTATAGAGGACAAGACGGGGGACACTAGGGGGCTCCCACATTAAGGCTACTACTACCATTCAGTCAAGTCGAGAGGACCGAAGACTATCATGTGTTTCCTCCAAACCACGTGACGTCAGCCGACCGCATCTTTTTGAACTGCTTGCTCACGCACTGTTGGAGGTGGCGTAACACACTCGGAAGACAGCGTTATCCGCTCCTTCCGCTCGAAGACGATCCTGATTGGCTGTAGAGCCGTGATTAAT
This sequence comes from Clarias gariepinus, assembly GCF_024256425.1. Lineage (NCBI taxonomy): Eukaryota > Metazoa > Chordata > Actinopteri > Siluriformes > Clariidae > Clarias > Clarias gariepinus. The sequence goes on along the minus strand of NC_071105.1, from coordinate 11,321,978 downwards.
GTGGGTGCACTAAGTACATCTCATCCCACCCCTCTGAGAGAGCTCGGCCAATCAGCTCTCTCTAGACCTCCGGCTGCGAGAGGTTACAGCATCACCCGGGAATCGAACTCGTGATCTCCGAGTGCTTTACCACTGTGCCTTTATTCTTCAATCCCTGCTGGATCTTGCTTGTCTTAAAGTCAAAAAGACGTCTCAAAAAGATGTACTCCTCAATCTCTTATGTCACTTGCTGGATTGCTTTCTGACGATCATTTACAGGAATTGTACAATTCACTTGGGAATTCCATAGTTTTCTGCATTTTTTTGTGTGCAGAGGTTGAATTCCTGGTTTCAGAAAGTAAAAGTTCTGCCATATATCTTTGCTATTTATTAACTATACCTGCTAAACTCTTCATTTACTGTAAATATACAGTAGACTCAAACTTATTAGTGACATCATCCATTTCTTTCTCATTCCACAATGCTCATGATTACTGTATGATGTCTTGTTACAGTTAAATCATCTGAAGTTGCAAAACTTTTGCTTTCGGTACTAAAATTATGCCCTTCCTTTGAGGCAATGACGTATGATTTCTAATTCTTAAAGGACTTATTTTAAGTGTCAGCGGAGTCACAATGTTCTGTTGCCTACTGTGCAACAATATGCGTAAGGTTTCAATTCTGCTGCCAGTAACGGGAAAACCTCAAGCGTGCTCTTGCACAATGCAGATGTGTTCAAACAGTAACACTGCTATCAGATTCTAATTGTGTGTGCCATTGGTAATTAAACAGGTTAAAAAAAAAAAGGAATGAATAGGTAAATATAATTGCAGCGTGCTGAGATCGTGCGTCACTGCCAGTTTGTATACTGGTTAGATCGATCAGGCCTGACTGTCTTCAGGAAATGTATACCAGTCCACCTGGTCTAAGAGGAAGTCAGCAAAAGCCGCATGCTGCAGACTGACGTCAATCATAAGCCACTGCACCTGACAGGAACACCTCCTCCTGACAATACACCTCTCTCTCTCGCTCATACATTCATTCTTGTGTAGATGACTACAGATTAGAGGAACTAATAAACCGTACTGAAATGCTACAGTAGTATGAGGAAGTTAGCGGCGCTGGTCTCTTAGTATTATTTCCTTTTAATTAAAATTCGTTTTAATTCTTGGATTTATTTAACATCTTGAATTTATTACAGTGAGAAAAAAAAACAAAAAACAGAATGTTACACTGTAAAATCTGTTGTATAACATGGAACCTCTACATTTCTCAAGTGCCGCTTCATCCCTTCCAGTATTACCTCACCGAATAAACAAACGCAGCCAAGGATTTCTCAACTACTACAGCATTCGCCCCGTTTCAAAGAAACGCTCGTGTTTCCGTGCAGCGCATGCTCCAGCTTGCATCTGTGATTTTCTGATGTGACGCTCCATGTGTCCCTCAAGGCCATAGTGGGGGAAATTTGATGGAATTTTCCCAGCCATTATTCCAGAGTGCTGACCTCCTAGTCAGACAAAACAGCCCCTAAAATGGTATTGTGTGGCTGGTTCAACAGGTGCATGTGTGTGTGTGTGGGGGGGTGATGTACAGTAGGAGGGAGTGCAAAAGCTATAAGACAAATTATTCTAATTATGCTGACATTAACACAAATCCGGTCAAAAGTGTGCATGCACACGTACGCCATCATCAGCGCTACGACCGTCCTCCAGTCTCCCAAGGCCTATTAACGGAAACCAGACTCAACAACGTCAAACATGGGCACTATAGTTTGGTGTGTGTACGTGTGTATATGTGTATGTGTACGGCCATGAGTATGGGAGTAATAAGTGCTTGCCATTTCCTGTGGGCTTCCACTGCTCCTGTACTAGACGCAACAATAGGCAACGTTCTGGGTTCGTGTGCAACCCATGCGTGTGTGTATGTGTGCGTGTGTGCGTGTGTGCGTGTGTTTTGCCCAGATCAATCACCAGAGTCCGGCCTGGAGATGAGTGATGGTAAATGAAAAGATGCTGGGAACAGTGTGGAGAGTCACGTAGCCAAGTCTAACACAGCGTAGGCCCTGCTACTGAACTATTCCACTGGGGTGGAAAAAAAGAAATATCTATTTCCTCCACTGTTATTTTTATTCTTTTGGATGTTTTTATGTTTGTTATTAATCTTCCGTACACATAGTACGGGCTGCATAGACTAGTCGCAGATGTGGGAATGTCAACTTAAAAAACATTGAGGCAATTCGGGGTGAGAACGCAGGCCAAATGCACTTTGTACGTCTGAAAATATTTTAAGCTACATAATGCAATACTACAATCAGCTGCTCAAAACTATTGAATTTATTTTTGAAATTTTCTTGAATTTTTTATTTTTTATTTTTAAATGGACCACTTAAGTGGAGCGCTTCGCAAAAAGTAGAGCGGTGGCAAGGTGGCGTAATACAACTTGCGTTCAAGTCAAACAGAGACTTTTGATCTTCCTAATCTTTATATAATCCCCTGAAAAAAGCTGACACACTGGCCTCCCAGGAACTCCTTTAATGGTCCAGACATGTAAAAATGGCTTGGAGTGAGATCAGGATGTGGGAAAAACTCCCGGTTATTACGAGTTCCTGTAATGTGCAAATGGTTTTCGTGAATGATTGTAAATACAGTTTCCACAAAAACTTAATGGCAAATTATCCATCAATTTTTGATCAGGCGTTCCACTTTCTGAATTTTCACAGCAACAACTGCAGTGGGCTTTGAGCCACCTCGACTGGAATAATCATTCACAAAATCACGGCCTCCTTTAAAACGTTTGCACCATTCAAATGTTTTACTGCGGCTGGGGTTTTAGTGCGTGAATGTGTATGTGCTTGAGCCCTGTGCCGAGTTGGTACTCCATTCAGGGTGTCTCCTGTTTTGTGGCAAGGGAAGAGACTCCATGCCCCCACCCTACCCGTGACCCTATCCAGGATAAGCTCTATGAAAAATGAAAGAAGACCAGACTAAAATATCCAAGAGTATTAGAGACCCTATGAAGTTAGGGTCTAGTTAAAAAGTTAGGGTCTGGGTAGCTTCTTGTCTACTTGAAGTGGATAGAGTTTGCTCTATCCACTTCAAAAGGATTTTTTTCTTCCTTCACTCATTTTTGCTGTCCTTAGAATAAAACTTTGTGTAAAAAAAGTGGCTTTTTGATCTGTGGGTTGCATTTCACTACGCAATCCCACTCAGCTAGATTAGAGTCAGATCTGTGGCACATTCCAGCTCAGAGAGGCTAATAAATTGAAGTAGGAGTTGAACATGGAGGAAAAACAAAACTCCCTGCTGTAGATATCACACCCTTCATCCATCACGAAGTTATAACAAAGCTTCTATGCCACGCTGCGCACCCTCTGTTTCCCAACCGAAGATTTCACCTGAGCCTCCTGCTCGTCCACATGAGAGGCTTTTAACAGTAAAATAATTGTTTTGCAAATTTATTGCACTGATTTATCAACATTTGTAATTAAACAACATAACCTGGGGTTCTAATCTGGAATATAAACTGTGCAATACAAAATGCCAAAGAGCATAAAAAGGGTCGAAAAATTTTAAATTTGGAAAATATGACTACTATTATCTACTAGTAAAAATCTGTAATTGTGGAAACTTCACCATATTTTGGATTTCTGAAAAGAAAAACATTGCAATAAAAACTTTTAAGATTATATTTTAATTAGGATTTTGAAAAAATCCTATTGATATAGTATAATCCATTTGCTTTGCAATTTTTTTTACTGATATTATTGTTTCTTAGAATGAAAACTACATTTGTTGTACTTTACTAGCACTTGTACACTGTAAAGTGAAAAAAAAAGCTAACATCTGACATGAGAATAACAAAGGGATGTGAACCAACTCCAGTTTAAGTTTTCTCGTACATCCCAACCAGCGCTTACAGTATTTACACACACACACACACACACACACATCAGAAAGATCACAAAGTCGAAAAAAATGCTCCCACTTCTATCTATATAATACAAAGACTCTCTCTATATATTAAGGATTATATTACAGCTACTGTAGGCAGCCAAATGACATAAGAACTGTCTCCGCATGTGAAATGCTAGTTAACGCACATTCACATTATAATGAAGTGTGATGGCTTACCAGGCAGGCAGACTCTGGTGAGGGAGGGCTGCGTGGTAGCCGGTGATCTCCTAAATGGAAAAAAGTATGCATATAATAGTGGACTTCTGCACATTTAATACATTTAACAGGATGGAACTCTAGCGTTCATGCCTCTCTGTGTTTAATGTTATGAGGGCAAACTGACCTTATACCTCAAAGGTATGAAAAAGAAAAAAGTTGAAATAAAGTCTAATATGAAATGCTGTAAATCATTTATTTATTACTTAAACAAACTCTCTAACGTTATATGGCATTTCCTGCAATATTCAGACCGATCTTCATAAACGCTTCCAAAACGAACAGCCAGTCCGCGAGATTGATTTGTTCTCCATCTGTCTGGCCCGGGACGTGACAGACTTGATTAGAACCCAACAAACGCCTCTCATGTAGTGTTGTAATTGGTTTGACGCAGCTCGTGGTAAGTCAGGAGGAAAAATAATCCCTGTGCTCAATAAAAGTGAGGTACTGCCTTTTTTTCCCTCTCCGCTCTCGGATTCCAGGTGGAAAAACGTGTCACCGAGAGGAAACCAAAAGACCTAAGCCGGCGATTAATGTCTTTTAAGTGGTCAAGGGCTAAGTGGAAATTGGGGAATGAGGAACATGTCAGACAGGGTCAGTGCACTTTATTGCCGAGTGCAGCTCCTTGCTGTGCACACACTGTCCTCTTGTGTTTCATTAAGCACACTGCAGCCTGTTAGACTCAGAGGTTCATGAGGAACACTCTCATTGCGTCTCTCTGCGTGAGGTTTTTTTTTTACGCCGCAGACCAGAATAAAATATCCAACAGTATTAGAGTATTAGAGACCCTATAAAGTTAGGGCCTAGTTAAAAAGTATAAAAGATTTTAATTATTACAAAATAAACTTTACTTAAAAATTATTTTAATATATACTGTACAGCGGAAAAAATAAGTATTTAGTCAGCCACCAATTGTGCAAGTTCTCCCACTTAAAAAGATGAGAGAGGCCTGTAATTTTCATCATAGGTATACTTAAACTATGAGAGACAAAATAATAATAGGAAAAAATCCAGAAAATCACATTGTAGGATTATTTAAGAATTTATTTGCAAATTATGGTGAAAAATAAGTATTTGGTCAATAACTAAATTTCATCTCAATACTTCGTTATATACCCTTTGTTGGCAATGACAGAGGTCAAACGTTTTCTGTAAGTCTTCACAAGGTTTTCACACACTGTTGCTGGGCAACAGGTCTTTTACATCCCTCCAAAGATTTTCTATGAGGTTGAGATCTGGAGACTGGCTAGGTCACTCCAGGACCTTGAAGTGCTTTTTACGAAGCCACTCCTTCGTTGCCCGGGCGGTGTGTTTGGGATCATTGTCATGCTGAAAGACCCAGCCACGATTCATCTTCAATGCCCTTTCTGATGGAGAAAGGTTTTCACTCAAAATCTCACGATACATGGCCCCATTCATTCTTTCCTTTACACGGATCAGTCGTCCTGGTCACTTTGTAGAAAAACAGCCCCAAAGCATGATGTTTCCACCCCCATGCTTCACAGTAGGTATGATGTTCTTTGGATGTAACTCAGCATTCTTTCTCCTCCAAACAAGAAGTTCTATTTTGGTTTCATCTGACCATTTGACATTCTCCCAATCCTCTTCTGGATCATCCAAATGCTCTCTAGAAAACTTCACACGGGCATGTACTGGATTAAGCAGGGGGACACGTCTGGCACTGCAGGATTTGAGTCCCTGTTGGCGCAGTATGTTACTGATGATAGCCTGTGTTACTTTGGTCCCAGCTCTCTGCAGGTCATTCACTAGGTCTCCCCGTGTGGTTCTGGGATTTTTGCTCACAGTTCTTGTGATCTGTTTGACCCCACGGGGTGAGATCTTGCGTGGAGCCCCAGATCGAAGGAAGATTATCAGTGGTCTTGTATGTCTTCCATTTTCTAATAATTGGACAGGTGTCTTTAATACTGATAACGAGTTCAAACAGATGCCATTACTACAGGTAACGAGTGGAGGACAGAAGAGCCCCTTCAAAAAGAAGTTACAGGTCTGTGAGAGCCAGAAATCTTGCTTGTTTGTAGGTGACCAAATACTTATTTTCCACCATAATTTGCAAACAAATTAATTGAAAATCCTACAGTGTGATTTTCTAGATTTTTTTTTCTTATTTTGTCTCTCATACAGTAGTTGTGGTATACCTATGATAAAAACTACAGGCCTCTCTTATCTTTTTAAATGGGAGAACTTGCAAAATTGGTGGCTGATTAAATACTTATTTTCCCCGCCGTATTATTAAATACTAATCAAAAATACTATGAAATACTATAAAAATAAACATAAATATATATATGAAATATAAAATATTCTTTAAAAATATTAGAAAATACTATTTAAATAGACTATAAAATAATAAACTATGAAATACTATTTGCATATACTGAACTATAAAATATCTGGAAAATATACTATAAAATACTACTGTATTACAATAAACTATAAAATAATTTTATAAACATACTATAAAATAATATTAAAACAAACTATAAAATAAACACTATTAAAATATGCTGTACTATTAAAAACGCTATACAATGCTAATAAAAATAAACTATAAAACATAAATAAAAACATATAAAATACTATTTAAAAACGGGTAATAATATAAAGGATTAATGTAGTATGGAATGTATCTTTTCATGCATTATATTTTATATTGGATGGATTTTGAATGAATCAAGAAGTTTGTGTGTTTGTGTTTTTTTTAACCAACATTTTTTTCCCCTGATGCTATATAAACTTTGAATAATAAAAGTGCACTTAAATAGTAAATATAACTTACTTGTTTGAAGTACACTGTACATTAGTAAGCACAGTAAAGTTGTTTCTGACACTTCGAAGGCTAGCCAGGACCTAGACCCAGACAGAGTGCGTATTTAAGTAAATATGTTTAATAACACAAAAGTAAACATTAACGTAAGAAAAGCCACAGTCTACTCCTGAGCAATCACACTAATGACGACAAGCATGACGTGGAAAGATAAAGTCATGTTTACCTGAGCGAAAGGCGTGACGATTAGGTCATCCCCGTGTCTGGAAGCAAAACAGGATATGATATCTTACTTAAGTCAGATTGAATTCAAACATAACAGCATTAAGTAACAGTGTGAAGGTCATCATAGCAAGACGTGAGGAATGACACCATCTCAATGTAGAATGTAGCACAGCCTAAAAAAAGGCTGCTTATGACATACTAGAGTGACTACAAATTACATAAAAAGCATGAAGCTGTACACAATCCTACATGATCCCTCGGGCTCCACAAAGCAATTCCGATAATAAGACGTCAGTGGGAACTGCGCCTTATTGTACGTAATGCCAGTTAAGTCCATCAGAGGAAATCAGGGAGCGTAAGAGACATGCTGCAGCCTGCCATCAATTCCTGCCCCTAATTCCTCTTAATGCGAGCTTCTGTAGGATTGTTTCTTTCACAAATTTGAAGCACATTACTGAAATGTTGTTATGCCCTAACATTACCCTGAAAGCTTTAAAGAATAAATTACAAGAACGACGTATAGCCATTGGCAACTTTCCCTTGTCCCCAATGTTTAAAGCATATAATAATTTTGATTATATATTTAGAAACATAAGATAAATATACTAGCAGATGTAGCATAAGATTAAATCAATACCACACGTGAGGGAGTTGTTGCTGTTGTACTGAATATCAGCAGGGTGGCAGTGCAGTCATGGATAATAGCCATGATGATATTCAGCACAACAACACTACCCCAAGTGTAATATTGCTTTTATACAGCAGTTTCACAAATAGCACTTATTATCAACAGATGATGATTTGTTTATTTATTTAACCAGATAAATGTCTAAAAGATTTACTCTATATTTACAAAATAAGGGGTTGAATCTCAAATAGTGGTTAATAGAAATGTAGTGCACTAGGGTGTAGGATCCCTTTTTCTACACTCCAAATAATGCCTAATTAAAGTTTTAAGAGAGAAGCGAGAAAGTTAGCTTTGTAGCTCATGTTAGCTAGTTAGCTTTGTAGCTCACATTAGCTGTGAACAAAACAGCACGGACGATCCTTACTGAGGTTCAGAACGACTTAGAAGCAATTACTAAGTGTTGTTTAGAATGACATAATGGTAACGTGTTTTCTAGCTTAAAGTGCTTTTGTGATTTTAAATGCTGGTTTTGGCAGGCAGCAGCTCTTCCCTCAGTACCGCCATCCGTACAGACCTACTTTCATCCATGCTGCGACTGACGTTGTTTTTTAGAACACAGTCACATGGAGAGATACATATACAGTATTTAGACTCATTTAATCTAATTGCTTGGTCAGAATTAACTGTTGTATATTTCTTATCGGAACCACAGAAACTTAATCTTAAAAAATAAAATCTTAAACCACCAATGTATTAAAACAGCTAATAAAATAGTAATTGTTAATTGATAGCCTGTCCTGTAAAGCAAAAGTATGTAATGTAATAAATTAATACTTTACTATTGGTTCTTTTCTATTTATTTATGCACAGACCAACACTGCAAAAAAAAAAAAAATCTTATGAAGTGAAAATACTTTTGATTTTAATAAAAGTTATCTAGTAAAATAAACTGTAAAAACAAGCTACATAACCACATATTTAAGGTAGAATAATCCAATAATAAGAAGTGTACTGTACAAGTAAAATATGAACATATTTAAGGTTTAATTTTTACTCATCATTTTTGCAGTGCAGCTTAGAGAAAGATGAACTAAAGCATTTGAATGTTTAGAGCTTACAGTTAAACAATTTAATCATTTGTTTAGCTTTCTGTCATCAGTTTCAGCCAAGTTTTTGATTAATATTAAGAAATAATGTTAAGTGTAATCATAGTTTAAAACTGTCATGGAGAGTAAAGAGTCGTTTATCTGTTATTGTTCCTGTTTATATTATGTAGTACATTTGTCTTGGGTTGCCGGGATCACTTTTATGGTTATTGTTGTTACTATAAGAAGTGTCATTGTTGTTGTTAATATGATCATTCTTCTTCTGCTTATTATTATTATTAGTATTATCATCATCATAACTCACAGCTCTGAGGCGACAGAGGAGTTGCGGGACATGGATTTCGGTGAGAGGTCGTAGTCGCTGTCTGAGCGGTACAGGAAGGACTCTCGCCGCTGGTTGTGTCCGGTTTGGGAGAAGTTCGGGTGCAGGATAAGCCCCGAGCCAGGAGAGGCCTGTGGATCCAAAGGACTGCATCCTGCAGAAGGCCCATTCTCCACATCAAAACTGCAACAGCAAACACAAGCAAACAATCTGCATGAGTTACTCAACACAAACATTCACAGTCTGACTGGTCAGAAACACTTTCCTCAAGTATGCATTCAACCCCTTTTAGGCAAACTTACACAAACACGACTGGCGAGATTCCAAAGTTTCATTTCCAGATCATTTTGACTCACTCATGCATTCATTGCCCTGTAATAACTATGTACTCCCAGTCAAGATCAGAAGCCCATGAGGTAGAAAAACAACCCCAATGGAACACTTGTCTATCATATTGCACCATGCACACACACACACACACAGACACACTAATTCACACCTACTGCTTATTTAAACAGCTACCAGCGTGTTTTAGCAGGGGAAAGGAAACCATCCGAACATAGGGAGAACATTAGACAGTAACCTGAGCTCAGGATAAACAGGGGACCCTGGAGCTGTGAGTTGGCTGTGATACCTGCTGCTCCAGCAGTTTTAATCATGTTGGGAAATAGTTCCAGTAAACAGTGAAGTCAACAAAACTATCAAGTAACAGTTTTGAATTTTGTCACGTCCAAAAAGTCTTCAACAAACCATGTTTTCATATTTTATATTTATTGTATTGTTTTGGGTCTGGATATGGAACCATGTAATGCTTTCCTTTTTTTTTATATTAAATACATACATACACACACACATATATATATATATATATATATATATATATATATAGCATTTAATATAAAAAATTAAATGCCATATAGTCATGAACAAATCATTTAACCTTCCAACAGCATTTAATGAATAAACACTGATCATTAAAAACAATAGCAGCAAAAACACACCACCTAGGTTTTTGCCTCTGGGGGTGGAGCCTCTGTGGCTCAGGCTTGTTTGTCCTGCACCGTCCATAGGTCAACAATGCCAGGTCAACAACCTTAAACCCGTTGCCTGCCGGGTCCTGTGTGTAGTATGCTGTGATGTGCTGAAAGTTTCGCTGTCTTTTTGTCATGGCCAGCTACTGTACTGTAGGTATGTGCTACAATGGATTTTCTGTGGGATCGAGCTGGGTGGGCTGGACTTTGGACATTGATGGGCCTCGAGTGTGCACAATCCTGTTTTGCCAGTTTACTGGTATGTAACTGGTAATGGCTGACCAGTGTAAATACTGCAGACTGTAGAGAACACTCTTGGCAAATTAGATTTTTACACCCAGAAGACAGGAAGCTACAGGGGGATGAAATGTGTGAAGTTTGGTTAAGTGGTCCCGTAAGGCTACAAAATTTTGGAAAGTCTGAAGGATTCCCACCAAGCAGGGAGGAAGCAAATCGCATCCTTCTAAGCCCTCAGGAAGTAAAGAGGGGATGGCCTTAACCCACTTCAAATGAGACACCCACACTGGAAGCGCATCATGCTTAACTCAAACAAACACTGTTCAATTTTGGATACGTGCGTATGTCATCTCAGTGGTGGCTGGAGAAAGATATTGGTGTTCTTGTGGCTCTCGCCATTTCACAGCATGCATACTGACATGCTTTTTTTCAGCCCCAAAAGCCACAAGCAGCAATGAAAGGAAGAGACAGCTGTGTTTCTGTTTTCAAACCACCTGAAAAGCCATGCTGTCTGATGGTAGTAACAGTTTCATGAACGTAGACTTACGTACATTGGTACCACACGTTGGAGTATGTTCATGCTATCTCCATATGGATTGACAATTTCTTTATTAAAAACAAGCACATTGTTCCCAATATTATGCTCTTACACTAAATACTTACAGACAACCAACATTTACTAAACACTTACTAATGCCCCATCTACAGTACATAAGGTACGAAGAGGAGCACATGCAAATACACAAACAGAAGTCTATGATAAAAGTGTCTCCTGTTCCTTAGCTGCCTGAGTCACTTTGTGATGACTACGTCAGAGTGAGCTTTGGGGTCTGACTGCAGTCCTTGTGTCTGCTAACCTTGCACATGTCTTTGAGCACCTTTAGGATGCATCAACATCCCACTATTGTCATCTCTACTTCCTGAAAGAAACCACCAGAAATGCAATGTGTTTTCAATGGTTCTTGCGAATACAATATTTAATGCTTGCTTAACAACTGCAGCAACTTGGGCCTTGAACCACTGAACTTCTGATCCTTCTGAGCCTTAACCCACTGATGCAGCATGGCCTCTTATGTTTAAATATTATACAGCATGGTATCGAACAGTGCTATATAATACGGCAGGTGTCCTATGATGCAATAGAGTCGGATAAGACCACAGCATGGTGCAGTATTATGTGCTATGTTACAGTATAGCACTAAGCAGTACTGTATGTTAAGGCATACTGTAGTAGAGAATAGTATGTATAATAATACTGTTTATAATGCTTTAGTACAGTGCAATATAGTACTCTATGGCATAGCTTGCTACAGCATGAGAAAGTGCAGTTATGTACTTCATTGCATTATATTTTACATTTACATTTACATTTAGGCATTTGGCAGACGCTCTTATCCAGAGCGACTTACATCTCATTATACATCTGAGCAGTTGAGGGTTAAGGGCCTTGCTCAAGGGCCCAACAGTGGCAACTTGGTGGTTGTGGGGTTTGAACCTGGGATCTTCCGAACCGTAGTCCAATGCCTTAACCACTGAGCTACCCCTGGCCCCTATTTTAAACGTCACATAGTGTGCAGCATCAATTTATAGCATGGTGTAGCATGAAGCATTATGGTTCCCTTAAAGTATAAAATAATACAGCGTGGTGTAGTTTTTAACAGCATTTTATCTTATGATGTGGCATGGTAGTATATTGCAGTATTGTTCAGTTTTGTACAGTAAAGATGCACTTGTTGGCTGACGCATGGTGCATTTGTATTGTCCTAAAAGATATTTCTACTATACCTTATCTACTGCACCATACAGTACAATACACTATTGTATGGTGCAGTAGATAAGGTATGGTACAATGTCTTACATTGTTGCACAGTACATTAGATGGCAATATGGAAATATAGCATATGCAGTATCATAATGTATGATACAATATAGTTCGGGATTGTGCAGTATGGCACGATTTACAGTATTAAACACAATGCAGTATGGTACAGAATGTCTGAATGATACAGTTAATTATGAGATGAAACATCTGGTCAGGTCTCACACGCCATAATTTTGAGGAACATATTACTTTAGGGAACATATTATGTTGCTTTCCAGGAAAAGTGCAGGAAGCTGGGTAATGATTTTGCTTCAGATTACTGTCACTATGAAAGCAAGCTGACCTGGGGAGGTAAAGACCGACTGCTTCCTACATACTGTGAGAAAGTGTGAGATCTTTGCGACCTGATTAAAAAAAGTTCTCCAGAGAAGCAGGACGCCCACTCTTTTCACCCTGGGGGAAAACAATCTGTCTCTGGGGATGCGCTGTTTTCTGAGTCACTCTACACCCCCAGATGACAACAGGCTTGAAAACAGATACAAGGAAGTAAGAGTCATGACCTTGTCTATTGGATATGTCAACATAATGTCAAGTCTTAGAGTAAGGGCAAAGGCGTTTTACTGTATAATGTTACATACAGTTGTAGTATTTCATAAGAAATTAGATATACGCTGCCAGTCAAAAGTTTAAACAAACCTTTTAATTCCATGTTCTTTCCTGATTTTTCTTTCTACACTGTAAAACAATTCTAAAGGCGTCCAAAATATGCAATAATCTCCTTTAAACAGCTACTTATGCTCTGTAAAGCCTTTATAGCGGCTCTAATCTGAGGCTTCTAAGGCTGGTAACTCTACATGAACTTCTCAGCTGTAGCAGAGGTAAGTTTTGCTGGCGCTTCCCAGGGGAGGGTTTCATGAGAGACAGTTTCATCATGGTGCTTGATGGGTTTTATAAATGCACTTGACAATACTGTTCTTGCAAGTATAATTGTTCTATTTTTAATTATACTGTCTATATATATATATATATATATATATATATATATATATATATATATATATATAAATTTGCACTGTTTATTGTAAATATTTGAGTATTGGTTCAATAAGTAGAGTGTTTTGCATATTTCATTCTAAAGTGATGACTAACATTTTTTTAAGAAGCTCCATTAGGGTTACACTAGGGTTGTCGTCATACATACATTATTTTTGGTATAGAAATTATACATTTTAATGATAATTTTTAAAAAATTGAGTGTTGACTAACAGACTATATATCATTTTTTAATGCTGATAAATTATGATCAACTACAGTAACAGGATAATTTACCAAAATGTGCATAAATTTAACAAAATTTCATCATAGAAACAGCAACTGAATGTTTAAATTAAAACAACTAAAAGAGAAGGGTTTAAAATGTGCGTAAGCTATTTTTGACATTTGGATGACAAATATGAGCATGTACAGTATTGTATGATGACTCAATTTTTAGAAATTATGACAAAATTTCTCAAAATTATAACTAATGTAATCAAAGATGTTTGGTTACCGCGCCCTTTGTTTTTACACATAATACAATTACAATATTATACCACATAATAGACAACATTTTAAAATATTTTACACATAATATACAATATATATCTTTACACATGTGGTGAATTTCAATGTAACACCTACAGTATGGAGCACTTTTAAAAACATTTATACAAACACACTAAAACACATGAGCGCACACTAATTTACTACATTTGCATTTTATCCATTTGTACAGGAAAATTTGCATTTAGTTTTTCTATACCTTAATAATCCAGGGCCTTACTCTCCTGACCTGCTTTATTGCATCACATAGTAAAGACTCCCACAATCTTAGGGTCGAACAGAGGCTTAGCCCAGGGATGCTGTTGAATGAATTTGGCAGGACATGCGTGTAGGAAACAAGGAGTAAATAACTTCCAATGCTTTGGATAAAAAGAAGTGTCTGTGCCTTTTCACATAACAATGTCATCTTCCATTTAACTTGGACAAGAGACTTACAGGAACTTGTTCTCGTTTCTGAGTAAGTAATCACACACTGGGCAGTATCCTGTATACAGCCCATTTATACTCTGAGTAATTAGACAGGAATCTAGTATCAGGTTCTATTGAACTGCTGTGTACGAGTGTGTTTGTGTGTTTGGAGATGCTTACGCAGGAAAAATACAATCAGCTCCACAGTTAAAGTCATCCCTGGTATGACCATCTAAATATGGTAACAATAACCTACTGTATGTGGTTAATTACCTTACTATTAAATATTTTTGATTTATAACAATACATTTTTGGTCAGTGTGTTTCACATGGAAAGCACTAAATACCTGCTTAAAACATGTTTATTTTAAGCAAAACAAGCAGGACATCCCATGCTCTATGGTTTATGAGCTACACCATACTTCAATAGCTATGTTTATGAATTCTTCCTGCCGATGAGAAAATGTTATCACGCTAATGCCATTAGTTTGCACTAGAAATAAAAAAATATATTAATAATTATTGTTCAATAAATAGTTTGTGAGACAAAGGTTTTCTTACTTAAAAACTCACTTTATGAATCCCCTGGCTCAGGCAGCATTGGTCAGTGTGTACTGAATCAAATAGCTTGTAAATAGTTGAAGCTTATCAGGTGTTAAAAACTAAAGGTCAAAAGTCAATTTGAAGTCAATTCTGCACGCTGAAAATGAATCACCTTGGGCAAACAGCAAGCAAGCAACCAAACAGGCTACATGAAGGAATGTAGGTAGGAATGTAGGTAGGTAGGTATGTACAGTAGGTAGGTAGGAAGGCAGGTATGTAGATAGATACTGTAAATAGATAGATAGATAGATAGATAGATAGATAGATAGATAGATAGATAGATGCAGTTGAGACAGTTGCAAAAGTAGAAAAAATTACATGTTGCTTCACTTAATAGAAATAAATACTCCCTGTAAATGAATGTAAATCTTGGGTAACTTTAACACAGTTCTGTGAAATGGCTTCTATAGAAATGTTCTGGTGATGGGTTAGGACTATGGGTTATGGTAAAAGTTTCATGCCAGATATACTATGCATAACCCTTTGCATTCCAAGTTTGAAAAACAGTGCTAAGAGTACACCCCCTAGTAGCTGAAATTCCCTGACCAGGAATAAAATCCAGGCCATTGCGCTGTCTATGCCATCGCTATTAAGTCCATCAAGGAACCTAGTATTCCTTCTACCAATCTACAGACTGTTGCTCGTTCTGAAGAACTCTCTACATTGTTTAATCCAAAATACTTCATTGGGGCGAACTTCTTCAGAACTTCAGTTCAACATCCTTTTTAATTACCTGGAAATGACAAGAAACAATGCACCTGGAAAGGAATAGAAAGGATGTGAAAGAACTCCCTCGATCAAAGAAATGACCACAGTCCTCCTTGTCAATGAAACTTACTGTAGCAGGTCTGGAGACATGGAGGATTGAGAATTAAAGAGAACCTCAGTATTCTTTTAATACTGAGCAATGCTGTGTAAAGTATTAACAAGGCTAAAAAGAGCTCTTGTGTAAAAAGAAATAGTTAAAATTATTTAACTTGTTACGACGTAAAAGTTGGACTGAGTTTAGAACTGAAATTTTATAGAAATTCCCCAGATCTTTTTGCAGGGCTTGGTAATATTCTTTAGCTTTCCTTTAATGGCTGAATTTTGTACTAGTGTTAGTGATAAGTAAGTGAAATATAGTTTTGTTAATTATTACTTAAAACAAAAAGATAACCAGTTTAATGTTAGATTTTAAGTGAGATAAAAGAATTGTTGCCAGAAGTGCCATTGATTCTGGAGCATACTACAAAACGCCATGCAGCCTATTTAATTATGGCCTATTAAAGCATGTCCATAAAAGATTAATCTTATTTAATCACATACACATTACAGCACAGTGAAATTCTTTTCCTCACATTATCCAGCGTGTTAGAAAGATTAGAGTGCAGGGTCAGCTGTGGTTCGACTCTCCCTGTAGCGGACAGCGTTAAGAGCCTTGCACGAGAGCCCAACAGTAGCAACTTGGTGAAGCTGAGGCTTAAACCACCAACCTTCTGATCAGTAATCCTAAACCCTTGCCCCAACCCCCCATCCCCCCCCCCCCCCTGGGCTACCACTCCCTGGTCACATCATCTCATAACCAAAAAGATCAAAACATTACAACAGAAATAATGGATGAACCTGGAGCTATTGTTTACAACTATGACCTGTGACGTTAAAAAGCTGTTATCCCTATTATAAATAGCATCTAATTAAAGCACTTATGCATGTAATTATGAGTAATGCTTAGCCGGGAGCCTAAGAGAACAAAATTAGTCCTGCTCTCTGGGTGTTCTGACAATCAAGTACAGCAGGCCAATCACAAGTCGCCTGTTTGCTCATGTATACAAAATAGCATCGTGCAGCTCATCGTTAAACAAAGTTGCATAAGCAGCAGTATGAGAAGGTACGGTAGCTGATGAAGTACAGCTGCACACGGTGGTACATTTCAGCTTTCATACTCACAGGAGTGAGTTTAGCTATACACTCACACTAAACAGGGAAGACCCAAAAGTATGTTAGTATGTTGAACTTCGATAGCTCAGAACAATTCCATAAGTACAACAAAACCTACACTAGATACAGTTACTTGTGTAATTTTCACGTTATACAATACTCGATCTTTTATACTATACTTGATCTTTTTCATTATTGCCTGCTGAAGAGTCTGTGTGTAATACCACAAAGGATTTCAGTGAGAGCAGTAAAAATAAGAAGTGTTTAACAATGTGACAATCTATTTATTAAACACCCAGACTTGAGGAGAAGAAAGAGCTGTTTGGAGAACTTTCACATTTCATGACGTTCGCAGGTTCGACACATGACTGTGGGAACGTAGGGGACTTTTCGGCCAGGGAGAAGCATTTCTATAGCTCTGGGAAATGGGCCGTTGAAAAAAGAAACCAGAAACAGAGAAAGAGGGAGAAGGATTGTACTGTACAAATATGATCCAGGAGAACTAGAAGTGCTGCGAGCTTTGTCATAAAATTTCAGCACGAGGCAACTCTCTTTCCATGAGATACTTTCATGTGCATACTTTAGCTCTGTAAATGGCTCTGATCAGGGTAATGCCTGTGTCTGTGTGTGTGTGTGGAAGTAGATGTGTTTATGGTTTCATGTGCAGGTGTTCTAGTTCTCCAGGGAAATATGCCCCCCGAAGAAGATATATAAGATCGCAACTTAGTGGATTAATGTAAGTAAGGGTGAAAGATTAGCTATATACTGTATAAGAGTAGTATCAACAGTGAAACTCTCATTTACTCTAGATTCAATATGTGTGAAGTGAAATATTTCAAACCTTTTTTCTTTTTATTTTGATGGATACCCCTTACAGCTCAAGACAATAAAAAAATATAGAAAAAAAAGGACATGCCATACATTCTAAACAAGTATATTAATTTATGCACCCGGTATTTGGGGGTGGCTTCTTTAGCACAATTAGCAGCCTTCAGCTCATGTGTATTAGTGGGATGGGGGTTTCTCACCTTTTTCTTGATAATATCGAGTTGGCTGGCCGATCAGGCACAATAATATCATGGTCAACAACGTAGTTTTGGTACTGTGGGCAGGTGCTAAGTCCTGCCGTTAAAGGAAATCAGCATCTCCATAAAACTTGTCAGCAGACGGAAGTGCTGTAAAATGATGATACTATAATAATGATGAGACACAATGAACCAACACCAGCAGATGACAAGACACTTTAAATCATCACTGGCTGTGAAAACCTCAACCTGGAGTTCAAACAAATTGGATTCACTAAAAGGATTGGATTCAGTTCTTTTTCTCCTTAGTCCAGATAGGATGCTTCTAAATGGACTGATACTAGGAATGCAATAGCTTATTTCTTAAAGAGATGTCTGTTTGTGGTGGCTCTTGATGCACTGACACCAGCATCACTTCACTTCTAGTATAGCTCTCCCAAGGTCTTGAATCAACTTTGCTTGACAATCTCCTTAAGGCTATGGGCATTCCTCCTGCTTGTGCACCATTTCCTTCCATAATTCTCCTTTACAGTCAACTTTCTATGAATATGCTTTGATACAGCACCTTCTGTGGCTTACATTCCTTGTAGAGGCTGTCGGCGATCATCTTCTGGACAACTGTCAAATCGGCAGAACTAGACCGAGAGGTATCGAATACTGAGTTTGGGTTTTTATGAACTGTAGGCCATAATAACTAAAATGAAAACAAAAAAGGCTTGAAATATTCCCCTTTTCATGCAATGAATCTGTTTTTAAATTAAAGCAAAAAATCGTTTTTTTTTTCTTTTTACGATATTTTAATTTTATATATACATACACTTTACAGTATGTCAATGTTGAGAGTTAACAGTTTAAGTGTTGGTACTAACACGTGCTACCCTCAGCAAGCTTAGCAAACAGTCTGTGTAAGCAAAACATAATAAAGTGTCTTAAATCAACACTGTAACCAGTCATGCTTCAGAAATATTTACAGACTATGAAGCAGTTTCCGTTTGGCCACTATGAAGGACGTTTGAAGCACAAAAGAACGTTCACCGCATACCACATGGGCCGCAAAAAAACCTGCTCCAATCCTAAACCAAAAGTGTGGACGAGAACAAAACCACCAGGTACTGATACTAAATCTGCTGGCATGTCGTTTCCAATGAAACCATAAACTTTAACGACACAGTGAAGCACCCTAGGTGTAAACACAACATTCATATATATATATATATATATATATATATACAGTATGTCCAGTACAACATCTGGCCTACCATGTACATACGCACATGCTGTACAAACACAGAAGGAAAGCTCACGAGTGTAAAAGCTTTATTATGTTAATCAAACAATAGTCATATACAGAAGCCATACAGTAACACAACCCTATTGTAAATTTATCAGCTAGTATGATTAGTGTACACAATTAATAGGAGTTGTAAACATGGCATTACTTTTAGGTAAAGAATATTAAGGACATTAGAGAGTGGGTTTTACCCCGAGATAAAACAGTTTCACTTAATGTTATAGAATGTTCACAAAAAGGGACAGTCCTAGTTATCACTTACCTCATCAATCCTATTACCATTCATTGTGTCATGGTCTGTTTCTTCCTGCCTGACATTAATAACACGAACAAAAATAATACAACCACTCTCAGTGTGTCACATTACAGAGAAACACAACACCATCCAGCTTGAAGACTTTCTCACGCTGAGAAATTGAAACCCAACAGCTTTATCTCTGCATAATCCATTTTCTCCTATAAATATCCCTAGCTTAATAATTAAGGATGTGCACTTAAAAAAATATATACATCTGTGAACTGTCTTGTACTATAGTCTACGTGCACTACTGCATTAGAAAACTAACCAACCGTCTTGATGAGTGTAAAACTGAAACTAATCAAGATTAGAACTGAAGATTGTCTAGATGGAAAATTGTTGACCTTAAAAATCTAGTGAAATAATATATACTGTATTATATATTTTTTTTAAATACAAAGCAAATATAATAATATTAATGGCTATTTCTAGACACATTTTAGTTTTTTAGTGTAAATTTTTAAGAATTTCTTTCTTGGAACGCTTTATTCTGTCTACAGGGTTGCAGGGGGCCTGGAGCCTATCTCAAGAAACCCTGAATGGGGTGCCAATCCATCGCAAAGTACAGACACTCACACACTTATTCACACACTTTGAGCAATTTGGGGAAAGCCAATTAAGTCTAATCTGCATGTCTGTGGACTACCCGGAGGAAACCCAGCAAGCAGGGTGAGAAATTACAATCTTTATGCACACAGACCCGAGACGGGAATCGAACCAGAATCCTCAAGGTGCAAGGTGACAGCGGTAACCACTAAGCAAAATTATCTTACAAAAAAGATCAAGAAATTTAGGCTTAAACATTTAAAAATTTGTCTAAAAATAAGTGTTATTATCTTTAATTTGGTTTTCTTGTAATCTTATATCAAAAGCTTGCAGCTCTCTGAATAGAATCACTTGCTGAGATATCACTTTTCGCAGTGTTCTGTGATGTCTCGGATCCTCAGTGCAGCCAAAAGAGCTACTATTAATACTCCTAGTCAGCACTCTAGGCTTATCTTCGAGCAAACGCAAAGATTTAAAAGGTTTCTCTGGGTTGTCTCTCTGCAATGACCTGTAATGCGAACTCTATCAGTGTTAAATAAAATTCTGCACTCTAAATACATGAGTATTTTTATACAGACTGCAGTATCACATCCTTTTACATTCAGAGACCTAGGTACACTACTTGTATGCATATATATTTATATACATACACATACACACACACGGAACATTTGGTGTTTGTAGAGAGCGTATAAAAATGGGATATACTGCGCAAAAATAAGGCCATTTCTAAAATGAAATGAGCTAAATGAACAACTTTTACTTCCTTTTCACACAAAACACAACACCCAAAAAAAATAAAAAATTAACGCTGCACATATTGCTAATGTAAATTCCAGGGCTCAGCACAAACCCAGCACTCAAATGCACAAACACAGCGTACTGTACAACAATCCATTCCCTTGTCACTAAGGGCAAAACATAATCTCCTTCACCAATCCCATGACCAATAAAATAATACCTTCATGAATTTAGGCACGCAATTCACAATGCAAGAAAAAACACAGGTGTAGTACATTCTCACTGTCATGTCTGTGAAACCTGGGTTTGTTTATGAACTGAAACTAAGCGTGACGTAGACAATACAGGAATGAATCACACTACTGCTGCGTTCCCGCACCGACCCCCCCCCCCCCCCCCCCCCCCCCCCCGGCTGACTCAATCTGTTTGTCAGATTATACACCGGCTTAGAAATATATGTACAGAACTTCGCCCATGACCCGAAATGTGACACGGAGAAAGAGACAGAAAGTGTGCGGTGCGGACACATGAAGCCGAGCACTTTTGCTCCACATCGTGCATGAGTCGGCCTAGTTTCAGCTGAGAGACTTCAACTTTCCTGTGGTGTGACAGCCCGAGGCATGACAGACATGCAAATCTGCCAAACGCACAAAGGAAGAGAGGGAGTGTGAAAGTCAGAGATAAACATGTAAATCAGTCACAGAGACACCGAGAGGGACGGATGCAGGGAAGACGGACAGAATGACTCGAAGAAAAGGAGAGAAGAAAAGTGTGAGAACGAGCGTGTCCTGACCTGAAGGTGGAACTGTGCAGCCTCTTCACCACCTCTTCACTGAAGTCGAAGTAAAGCCTGCCCTTGTGACAGGGCGACCGCCGGTACATGGCCCTGAGACGCACTTACCCTGCACACTCTAGCAGCATCGGTCCTGCATGACTCCATACGCCGACACACTTACACACACTCACACACACACACTTACACACACACGCCCACTGGGCCCTCCCACTGAGCTGAACTCCATTCTCTAGCCACTTCCTCCCCAAGCTACACTATGAGGCTCTCAGACTCACAAAAAAAATGCAAAAGGGGAAACACGGAGCCACGCTCGAATCCGGGACTGGAGTCTCATTTATCTGATTGCATCTGGATGAAGTGTGCTTATAGCCTTTTAATAAAGTGCACAACATATGATCAGAACACACAAACACACACACACACACACAAGCAAAACCAACTGACACATGGCATAGCGATGCATGGCAGCCAGATGTAGGTAATGAGAACACAGAGTGTCAGAGACGCGTCTCATAACTTAGTAAAAACTGTTTGTTTCTTTATTTATTTAGATATTTATTAATTCCCCTTCAAGGCCAGCTGTTGAACTCACTAAACATGTTCTACAGGTTTTCTTACAAAGCGGTGCCAACAAAGCGCCCTTGTGAGCTTGTGGTTTGAGGTGTGACGGTACTGTGTGGCATGCTCTGAGATTCACCTTGATTGGCAGAAAAAAGGAGGACTAAACAAACAAATACCAATGTTTGTAAAACTCCATTATGAACATAAAATTATATAAAATCATTTATTACGCTTGTTCTTGGATGACAGAAACGGGAATCCAGTCTGACCTCGACGAGTCGTTATTTGAGTTAACGTAGACTTCCGGTTTGATCTCTGATATATAATTAAACCTTGTGTTTTATTATAATCATAACTTTTATTAATATTTTATAAGAATATATAATCATTGCACATTTAAAGGTAAAACCTTTACACAGTCAACAAACAAAAGGTCCATACAGTATACGAGAACATCTATTCTATGTACAGTACAGTGTATTTATGCACACACACACACACATATATATATATATATATATATATATATATATATATATATATATATATATATATGTTTGTATGTATGTGTGTGTGTGTGTGTTTGTATATATATGGTGTGCAAACACACACAGCCGAGCACAGAGACAGCAGAACGCGACCGGGTTTACGATTACAGTGTCACAAAAACATCAAACGTCACTTTGGTTTCGGCTGCAGCGTAAAGCATCGCCGCACACAATGCAGGAAAACACAGAATCCATTCAGATGCCCTTTGAAAGACGATATAACGAGGCGTTTTCGGTAACATACAGTCAAGACGAGAGGTTTCAAAAAAAATAAAATAAATAAAAAAAAAAGGCTTCAGATGGAAAAATCTCTGCTAGTGACTCACCTCACTAGAGCTTGATCTTAAATCAGATAAGTCGTTGGTTATATTAATAATACCTTAAATTAATCACCCAGCCTTATAGAAGGAATTGTGGTTACCTAAGGGATTTCCCTCCCTTTACAGCCTTGTTGTTTAACCCTTATTTGCCCTCATTCGGTCACTTCTGTGGGCGTCCAAAATTCAAACCCGAGTAGATTGTCTGAAACTGGTGATTTGAAAAAAAAAAATGAAAAAATGTGTTTCGAAACTGTTCTAGAAAGTTATTAAAGTATTAAATTATTTCAGAACAGTTTCAGGTTCCAGGTTTGTTACAAGTGTCAGTTTCAGTACCTCAAAAAAAACAAAAAAAACCCACTTCTCTGCATATATTTTTATGTTAAAATAAATGTACCCTGTGTTGTCTTTTTTAATAAAACACACACACACACGCACGCACACACACACGCACACACAGTACTATGCAAAAGTCTTTGGCACATGTTAATAACTGCTGTAGAGCAAGAGTTCTACATTAAAAAAATATTATTAAACAGTAATTCATAAAACAAAGTCAATAATTGATATAAAGACCCTCTGCTTAATATAAACTCTCAGGTGCAAATTGTGTAGTTTTTAGGGCTGAACCAGAATATTCGAATATTCCTTTAGAGGGTTTGCATTCGATTTTTCATTTTGAGATTCGAATATTCGGGGGAAGAAAAAAATAATAATAATTAACCCGTGACATTGATCCCTGTGAAACGGTTCTTATTCGCGCTTAAATGACTAGCCCTTGCGGCAAACTTGTGCCATGCACACTCGGTCCACGACCAGCACTAGGACCCGGATATAATACGCTGGCAAACCAGGAAGCATAAAAGGAGACAAGATGGCGTGGCACATCGCTCAGTCATTGAGTTCACGCATGTCGCTTCGGACGCTTTGGCCGATTTGTGAGTACTCACTTTCTTGGGTTTGCTTTCAGATTGAGTGTGTGTAATCAGATTAAGTGTGTGTAAATTGTGTTTTTAGTTTTATTAGTTTTATAAGGCAATTAGCTACGTAGTTTTACTGAACATCCTGCTTAACCACGCACGGTCCTTCTGAGGTCTTTCCTGCTCCTTTTTTCATGCAAAACCCAGAAAAACTAAAAAAAAAACTAAATCACAAAAATAGAAATTCTGGAAAAAGTCTTAAAATCTTTTTTTTTTTTTCAAAATTTATAGTATTTACAATAAACTAGAGATTTTTTATTCATATTTAATTAACATTTGCAAGCCTGGTGAAGCTGAGCTCTTTAGTATATTGAAAAAAAAATCCAGGTTTTATATTAAACCATGATATAACATAACAGCATTTAAGTTTAATGTCAAATCTGATGATTATTCTGCGATCAGAAATAATTATATTCATGTCTTCCAGGAAGATGATAAAAAAAAAACAAAGATTTGGATCTTTTCCAAAAAAAAGGACAATACGGTTCATAAAACACTGGAAATGTACGTATGGCATGGCTATTAAAACAGCATGAACTCTTCTTTAGAAGACACTCCTCGCTTCTCTAACATGAAATCATAAAAGTCATGACGACTTCTCGTTACAGTAAACACAATGGAAACTATTTCATTCAGCCACGAAAAAAAGGGAACAGAAAGAAAATCCGCTCTACTACAAACACACACTGCTTAATAGCACCTTTATTTTAAAACATTAAAGATGTGCGTAAGAAAATATCGCTCTGCTTGTGCAGATCACGGCTATTAATCCTACTGACGCGCTGACGGATCGGCGGGTGACACTGCGGCGTAACTCCTGCTGCCGAATCATCGATGTCACCTCATCAGATCAGAGATCAGACGCCGTCTCCTGCTTTCATTTCTTACTATGAGCGACTGAGAAAAACCGTTATGCTGTGGTAGGCAAAAAAAACGTTCAGCAGTTCAGAAAGGAGGCTGGATGATGAACGGAGAAGGCAGGACAGATGGAAAGCTCACGTCATGGACCTGAGAGACAACAATGAAAGTGGAGCCTGGCCAGACAGAGCAGTACAGACGGCGAGCGTGATTCAGACGAGGACGGCGCTGGCGTGTCGAGTGTCTGGGTGTAAAGATTACTTGCTTTCGAACAGAACAAAAGAAAGCAGAGTGAGGACCCCACCCAGAAATCTGTCCATTGATCATAAAAGTCAGACAGAGACAGAGAGAGACAGAGACAGATTGGAGGAAAGACATAATGTACTTAGGCTCTAATCTGTTTTTTTTTGGTGGAAGGTTGGGTTCTACAGCTTAGTCTTAGCATGCATGTGTGTCTGTGTATGTTTGTGTGTGTGTGTGTGTGTGTGTGTGTGTGTGTGTAGCAGATCCAGTTTCAGCTCCACAAGTAGTCATCCATAAACGTTCATTAAAGTCGTGGGAATCCCAAACCCAGATGATATCTTGGAATGTGAATGAATTATTTCTTTAATTTGATTTATTCATCTTCAATAAGCGCTTCAATAAGTTTTAATTGCGTCAACGAAAATAATGATTGGAAATATTCGATGATGACCTTTTTCCCCTATGACTAAGACGAGGCGATGACGAGACGTCACGGATATCAATGAACAGTGACAGTGACGAAGTCAGCATGCAATATTGTTGACAAAAAGACAAGAATAAAATGTGGTTTAAAAAAAATAAAAATAAAATAAAACATCTGTCTTTATTTGCGTCAACATTTAATTCTTGTCACAATCCCGTCTCAGCACAGGGACTAGTTTGCGCGCTCAGTGACGGAATGTTACAAGCTTAGTCATCTTTAACTCTTCATTATCACAGCAGTATTACTCGAGCGAAAGAGAAAAGCCGATATTTGGGCTCATTTTTTTTTTCATATTGAACCGGAGAGGAAAAAAAAACCATGTGTAGTAATACCAGAGGGGAAACAGTGTGGGAACACAATTGCTGGGAAAAATACCACAAACCTGAAGAGACGCATCAAGGCAGACCAGAAAAGTCTTAAGGTAGTTTTTACAGCCTCTTTGTGGTAATTATGTTTTATGTTACATGTTACACGTCTTATGTCACATGTAATGTTAAAATTATGTTACTGTACATGTGATGTACTGGACATGCATCAGTTGTTGTGATGGTTAAATATAAATTTTATTAGCTGAAAACATCAGATGAAAAGATTATTTTAAAATGTTAAGGAAAATTATTGTGTGAAAAAATTTAAAAAGGAGTTTTGGTTAGTTTAGATTAACTGTAGTGTTAATTATAACCTTATTGATAAATTGTTATGGTTTCATTGCCTAAAACTAGACAAAAATGCCCAGACTTTTAGTCGACTAAAACTTGAGTAAACAAAAATAGGATAAGATTGACTAAATATGATAAAATCTAACAGGGACATTTATTCCAGGACTAAGATTAAGACTAAAATTACTAGTTTGTCTCACATTTTCCAAAACTGACTATATGAGTGATGAATTGCACATTAAGACTGAGCATGGGAGATGATTACCCACAATCCCACAGCGCGAGAAAGAGAAAAACCATTGGCTCAGTTGTGATCACGTGACGATCAGCAGACCTAGCCCATGCGTACTGTTCTTATTTCAAGACCTCGCTCGTTTATCATGTCATAATTTCATTTAAAAATTTTGCTCATCTTGCCAAACGCTCGCAGACAAAGTTACTCCCCATCCAAAGTTTTAATGGATACATCCTGGTCTTCTTTAAAGCGTTTGCACCATTAAAATGTTTTTTTGCGGGTAAAAATCTCATCATCGTACTGTACTTGAAGTCTTCTGTAAATGTCCCTGTAAACAAGTCTCGGTTTGAATTGAACATCCCTTACATACTATATGAATATGCATCTGGAAAAACTGTGAACTGGAAATGTCTTCATATACAAATACTTGACTTTTCATTAGAATGTTAGGACAGTTGAGACTGATTTGATTTGATTTATACTTTATTAGTATTTACAGTACAAATGCTCCAAATTTAGCTCCGTTTAAGTTGAGCTCAATATCTTCTTTAAAGCAATATCATATGGTTATCGGTCTTGGCTGATAATTAAGGTTGTGTTGTTATCGTTGCCTATTTAACAAGCTGTTTTTCTAAAAAGGAAATAAATTAACATATAAGGTTTTTATTCTCAGAGCCTGTCCTGACACCAGCACATAGAAACACTGATTTCTGATCATATGACGGGACATCACGGTCATCTCCAGCATAGCAATAACATATCTTATATTAGATACCAGATGAAATTCCTTTAGTCATTTTTGCCAATTAGATCATTTTTGATTTTGTGAAATGTTAAATCTTATTGGTGTCAATGAAAATTTTAAATCAAATCTTTTATCTGTCAACAAAAATATCCTGAATTATCCTTTTATATATATTTATTGGTAAAATAAATGGCAGCCCCAAAGCAAATTGTTTAGGAACAAAATGAAGAAGCACATACAGTTCACTAGGGGGCAGCAGTAGACAAAAAAACCTCACTCAGTAATATGGTGTGTGTGTGTGTGTGGCTTGCATTGACCAGGCAAAAAAAACAACAACCCACCTCTATAGTGAATAAGAATACGAGAGAGATAGAGAAAACCAGATGCTGATTTTTACTTGATTTCACTTGACTTCCATGTAAGTATGATACAGTATGTGAAGAGGCTGTAGGTCAACTGCACACTGTTTATTAAAACAATTTAGATCGGCCTGTCTAAGCCAAATCCAGATAAGACATGAGCTGGGCATGAAATGATGGAACAGCAGAAGGAATGTTTACCAAATGCGAAAACCGGGGAGACGCACTAAAACCGTGACTTGGCCACATAAAGCATGTTAAACTCAACGCTTGTTTACCGATGTGTCAGAGAGAATGAACGAGGGAGAGTCTGTCATCTCTGAGTCATTCCTTTTCCAGTTGAATGAAGTCACAGATGAGAATAAAACGACAAGTTTTTTTTTTTATTCACTACATGGCTTTTGTCTGAATAAAATGAATAGCAACATGAATTTGGCTGAAAGCCGGAGAGTAAGAAAGGAAGTGAGACAGAGAGAGAGAAACAGAGAGAGAAAGAGAGAGAGAGAGAGAGAGAGAGAGTGCCATCCTCGTCCTCAAGTCTCCTGCTGGTGCTGCCTGCAGGTCTGAGCGGGACTGCAGAATCATCACGGACAAGTCGAAAGCCAAGCTCCATTAGATAACACACTGACCCAGCCTGAGAGCCACTCACAAACACAGTATATCTACAATCTCAGGCCGGTTTATTAGAAACACTGATTACTACGTACTAAAACCAAGTTGTGCACTAAGAACAGATTCAGTCGGGTTTATGCTGACATGATTGCATGCCATTGCAATTTCTTCTGTCACATCCTAAGATTCGATCAAGCGACTGAAGAGAGCAGGGAAGTACACTGGGATGATGGAACCAGTTTAAACTTTGTGTTATGGCACGTTTTCATACCCTGCATAAGGTCTTATTCATATGCACAGGGTCAAAAACAATACTTTAATAAGGTACGCTTGATTGGACCAATTTGTGGTTGTAGTGCTGGTTGGGTCCAAGGACCGATGAGGCTGAAGCCTTATTCTGACCTCTTGTGATACTACAGACATGGCAGAGGATTTCCAGTTTTTGTTCAGCCTGTCGCCTCGGATTTCTGTTTCTTTGGCACATGAATAGTATTGAGCTATCCTGTCATCTTGAATGTGCCTGGCCATTCTCCTCAGATCTTTCACAGAGTTTCTAGATGGTTTTTGTCTTTCACACCATTCTGTGTAAACTCTAATTCCAGGAGTACGGCAGAGTCTGAAGTACTCAAGGCAGCCTGCCACACAAAGGTTAAAGTCTCAGAGATCACTTTTTTCCACATCCTGGTGTCTGATGTGAAGCGGTTGATCTGTTTGTGCATTGCACTGCTGCTCCATTATTGACTGAGAGGATAATTGGAGGTTATTCCTCTAAGCATTAACTTTACTGCAATAACTCCCAAACAATGCAGTATATACATACACTACATATTGATTAAAATCTAAAGCATTAAACAAGGGGTGACCTTGGAGTACACGCTGGTGCCGGTCGATTTCAGACAATAACTCTCTTTGCTCGCTGATCGACGGGGAAATTCCTGCCTTCTTTCACCATGAGTCTCTGATGTCTCGGTCGTTTTCAGCTCGCTCAGTCCACGTCGTCTTTGGCGATGATTGCTGCCTTTTTCACTATGTGGGTCTCCAAATAAATCTGTACAGTATTTGGCTGGCTTTCATCCTGCGCACATTTAAACTATTGTAACCTGCATTTATGATTTAGAGTTTTCTACTAGATCGTGGGCTGCTTCTTACATTTCGATCATCTTTTGAAGATAACTGTGTCGGAAATCTCACGATATTTATCAAAAACAAGTGTGAAAACCTCAAGCTTGTTAATGTTAGATCAGGAAGAAAGCAATAATTTGATCTTGATCTTTAACTTATCACATACTGTACATCATGTAAAAACAAGTTTGTTTGGTTTGTAGCTTCAATTTTTTTTTTTTTTTAGGATAATTATTGTAAGATTACCAAAAAAAAAAAATTTCTGATATCCAGCGAAGCCTTTTCTTGAATTACAGTAATAAGTGATGACCGCTCCCTGGATTTTACCTCGAGATTTTTACACTCAAGTTCTAAAAAGATGTCTGTAGCCATAGTTTCAAAAGCTTTCAGGGGGAAAAAAACTACAAAATAAGGACCAATTAAAATGAGTCACCCAGCAGTTCATTTTTAAAAGCTTAAAAAAAAAAAACAACCATCCAGATGAATTAAAGAATGAAAGCAGTCTTGTTAAAGCTGGTGGTGACTGTTAAAGCGCTTCTGGTAAACATCCCTGTCGTGATGTTCAGAGCTAACAGAATTCTACAGTACATTTCCCACATTTTGTCAAAAAGGGTGAATGCGGATATAATTAAACATTTTACAGTTTTTATTCATGCAGTACGTAATTTGTCAAACTACGAGGGGTGCGCAAGTCAAATTGGGACTTGTGATCAAAGTCCTTGTGGATGAAGGTGTAAAAGTGATTATACTTTACAGAAGACTTTACGCACGGTACGGTGATGAGACTCTTAACCTTGGTACGTCCGTGAATGAAGATCCCGGCTGAGACACATTTGTACACAAAATCATTTACGAACACCACTTGCACATCACTGGAATTTGGGGCTTTATCCCCCCCGTTTAGTGCTGACCTCACTCTAAGCCATTTCCAGATGTTTGAGCTATTACAGGAGTTCCTGCGAGGCTAGCATTTACAGATGTGAAGTAGGCAGTGGGACCACTGCTCCGGCATACTGAGAAAACTTTCTATCTTAACGGGATCCAAGCACTGGTTAAAAGCTGGGGTAAGTGCATTAGTGTAGCAGGGAATTATACTGTATAAAGAAACTTTATACTTTGTACTCTCATAACTGTTTTATTCTGTACAATTAAAAGTCCCGGTTTGACTTGAACACGCCTTGTATTTTTTTTTGCTTCTTTCCAGTTATGCAGGTGTTAAGGATGGGGAGTCAAATTGGGGCTGTTATTATAAGTACTGCATCACAAAATCCAGTTGAAAACATTAAGTACAATAACAAAAATAGGTCTACTGTTATCACCCTTTAGGTAATTTTGTTATAGTCTAAAACATGTATAGTTTCCTACATCCCTATATTTTAATGCTTTGTAACTGTTTGAAAGAATAAGATAAACAAGTCCAACCTAGAATCTACTTAAACGGCCATTCATTGTATGTAGAAACCAAACCAGGATGTATTTGAGACATGGGAAGGAACCAGAGAACTTGGAAGGAACCCATGTGGACACGGAGATAACATAACATATGAAACTCTGCACGGACTGTAACCCGAGCTCAGGCTCAAACCGCAGGCTCTGGAGCTGTGAAGTGGCTACACTCCCCATTACACCATCACTGCCATCCTACTTAAAATACTTGTGCATGAATAACTGTTCCCTGTGGTGCGGTTACTGAGGATGTTCCAGAGCTTTATAAATTCTCAACAATGGATAATTGTTGTTGTTTACATTTATGTGCTTTACGTGTATAAAAAAAACGTGTATAAACGGGGGTGAATGCTTGTGAGATATTACACTTCCTTGGCTAGGTGAGGTGACACTGTACGTCATTGAAAAGTTGCTTTCTAAACAGGTAGGTGCTCAATGAAATACACTCCGTTCCCGAGCGTGCAGAAAGCCACAAGGGCTCCCCAATCTCTAATTAAAAAGCATGAAGGTAGGATAACATCAAAGTCAGGAAGTGATAAGCCATGGGATGAGTGATCTTTTCGCTGAGCCAGACCTCATGATCCTGAGTAAGGCAGAGAAAAGGGCAGCGTGCAACCACGAAACAGTGAAAGGGAAAAGGGCTTGACTTGCAATCGGAGAACGCAGCAGGCTCAATCCCAAAGCTTTCCAAGCCGTCTACTTACACATCGAGGCACCTGATCTTCCTGGTTTACTGATCCACTGCAAAAAGTAACACTCCAGTCCCAAGAGCTTATACTACATAACAAGTAGATAATCCCCTAAAACCCTACACAACTTTAATGCATGCTTATGAGAAATAAAAACCTCTATCCCTATTAAACCTCTAACAACATACATGCAATCCATCAAAGTCTGTGTATGCTTCCTAGCATTAAATAAAATCTCTTAAATCTCTCTTAAAGCTAAAATATGTTAAAGTGAACTCGCGCATCCGGGGTCGGGGTTCGATTCCCTCCTCAGGTCTGTGTGCATAGGCTCCATTTACAGTACAAACTCCGACAGTACAAAACATGTTGTTATAATCACTCTTATTTTTTGTGAATATATATATACAGTAAAACATATCATAACATCTTCATATGAGTGAAACAGCATCAACTTTGACAGGAAATGACAAAAAGACAAATTCTACAGAAAACGCAACGCAAAGAGGAAGTGATACACTCACAGACCCAAGACATCCACAGATGTTGGTTAAGAAAGCACGTTTAAATAAGCATGTGACGTCAAACCAAAGAGGCCTGTGTTAGCTTGCTACTGTACACAATGCTAGAAGCTAGAAGGAGCAGGAGAGTTTAGATGTAGAGATAAAGATGGAGGTAGAGGTGAAGGATTAAAAAAGAATAGAAGGAAGGCCTTGCCCAAAGACACAAGCAGTCTCCTCGTCAGGCTACTTCTATTGACCTCGCGCTGACCGAAATTGCACAGCGAGAAAGGCCAAAGGTTTTCAGCTCGCGACAAGAAATGGCCTCATGCTAAAAATAAATTATAAGAAAAAGAAGCAAGTTGCTTCAGCGTAAAAGCATTAATCAGATAGTTTTGTGCAGTTTGATAGTTGGGCGATTTTAAAACCGCTTTAAGGATTAGACATTTCTATAGTATCAGACAGCTCTGTACATTTGTGGTCTTAAACACTTGTTACATCTGACAGCTCTGTGGTATAAGCCTGGCATATAAAAAACCTGCGTAGTATAAGACAGTTCCATAGCTATATACAGCTTTTTAGTAGCTGACAGCACTGAACCAACAAGCAGCTCTGCACTATCAGACATCTTTATCGTACTGTATAAGATAGCTCCGTAGTATCAGACAGCTTAATAGTGCTATACATCTATGTAGTGTCAGATAGCTTTGTGGTAAGACATTTTTGTATCAATATACAGCTATGTAGAATAAGTTAGCCCTGTAGGATCAGGCAGCTCTACATTAGTATACAGCTTTGTACTATCAGAGGGCTCTATAGTAATATACAGCTTTCTAATATCGAACTATCAGCTCTGTAGTATCAGATAGCTGTATATTAACTTTAAGCTCTATATAAATACAGATCTCTGTAGTATTGGACAGCTCTGTAGGATCAGACAGCTCTACATTAGTATACAGCTTTGTTTATATAGAGCTGTCTGATGCTACAGAGCTGATAGTTTTATACTAGAAAGCTGTATATTACTATAGAGCCCTCTGATAGGACAAAGCTGTATACTAATGTAGAGCTATCTGATCCTACAGAGCTGTCTGATGCTACGGAGCTTAATATAAAGCTGTCTGATTCGACAGAGCTGTCTGATAGTATAGAGCTCTTTGTACTATCAGAGGGCTCTATTGTAATAAACAGCTTTTTAGTATCAAACTATCAGCTCTGTAGCATCAGACAGCTCTATATAAACAAAGAGCTCTATACTATCAGACAGCTCTGTCGAATCAGACAGCTTTATATTAAGCTCTGTAGCATCAGACAGCTCTGTCGAATCAGACAAGCCTTATATAAATAAAGATCTCTGTAGTATCAGACAGCTCTGTAGGATCAGACAGCTCTACATTAGTATACAGCTTTGTCCTATCAGAGGGCTCTATAGTAATAAACAGCTTTGTCCTATCAGAGGGCTCTATAGTAATAAATAGCTTTGTAGCATTAAACAGCTCTGTAGTATCAGACATCTCCGTACAATCAGATAGTTCTGTGGTATCGAACAGCTCTATATTAACAGAGCGATGTAGCATCAGACAGCTCTGTAGCATTACACAAGCACTATATAAACAAAGAGCTCTAGACTATCAGACAGCTCTGTCGAATCAGACAGCTTTATATTAAGCTCCGTAGCATCAGACAGCTCTGTAGGATTAGACAAGCCCTATATAAATAAAGATCTCTGTAGTATCAGACGGCTCTGAAGGATCAGACAGCTCTACATTAGTATACAGCTTTGTCCTATCAGAGGGCTCTATAGTAATAAACAGCTTTCTAATATCAAACTATCAGCTCTGTAGTATCAGATAGCTGTGTACACTCAGATAGTTCTGTGGTATCGAACAGCTCTATATTAACAGAGCGATGTAGCATCAGACAGCTCTGTAGCATTACACAAGCACTATTTAAACAAAGAGCTCAGTAGCTCCAGATAGCTCTGTCATATCAGACAGCTCTACTGTATATAAACAGAGCTCTGTAGCATCAGACAGCTCTATATAAACTAAGAGCTTCACAGTATTAGACAGCTCTGTAGCATCAGACAATTCTATATAAACTAAGATCTACGTATAATCAGACAGCTCTGTAGCATCAGACAGCTCTACATTGGTATACAGCTTTGTACTATTAGAGGGCTCTATAATAATATACAGCATTGTAGTATCAGACAGCTGTATATTAACATAATAACTTTTCAGTATCGGACCGCTCTGTAGTATGAGACAGCTCTGTAATGACAGAAAGCTTTGCAGTATCAGACAGCTCTATATGAACGAAGAACTCTTTGTTTCTTTTATATTAATCCGTAGCATCAGACAGCTTTAAAATTATATACAGTTATGTACTATGAGACTACCATATGACTATGTTTTATCAAACCGCTCTGTGGTATCAAGTAGTGCTGTAGCATCAGACAGCTCTGTAGAATCAGGCAACTCTGATACCACAAAGCTGTATATTCATATAATCAGCTCTATCGTGTCAGACAACTCTGATTCCATAGAATCAAGGAATCTCTATAATAACAGACACAGCCCTGTAGTATCACATTGCTCTGTAGTAACAGACGGCTCTATGGTAGCAGACACATTAGTAGAAGACTTTAAAACACTGCGGCCTGTGAGATATCCCATAACCATGACACAATGCGTTCTGTAAGATGATCTGATGTGGTGATCAGCTATCTGTTGGATCAGTATCTCTTAGATCTGTTAAGGACATGTCTGTACAACAGAAAGTAACACAACAGACTACACCATCAGAAATACTCATCAGTGTTGGCGTAAGTACCGGTTTTCTATGTGTGCATGTCTGCGTTAGATAAGTGACGAGGGTAGCGTGGTCAATTCTACTGTGATCAGCATAACCACTGACCTTTACTCTGCGTGTATCCATGAGTGTGTGTGTTCGTTCGTGAATAAGCCACACGAGACCCAAGCTTAAGTTTAATTCCAGTGTTCTGTTTGCAAGAACATAGCCCCTTTAGATGTTTTGCAATTTGAGATGCCCTGCGGTGGCCACAAACTAATAAAGGAACATTTAGCTGTGCCCTTTATTACACGGCCTCCTGCCCGGCGAAATGCCCTCAGCATGAATGATCCTCTGGCGGCACATGAAATTACAGACCCATTCTTAGCCTGCCACAGCAGGTTTAATCAGTGTAAAGGGCACAGCTTGTACAAATAAGTGTGCATGAGCATGTATACACACACACTAAAGTTTTCATTAACATGAACAGCCTCATGCATATAGCTATATATCATTCGGTAAAAGCATTTGCTTCCCCAGTTTTGCAGTTACTGAAAAGTAAAAAAAAAAAAAAAAGGTAAAATCAATCCCTAAAAAGCAGAAAAAGAAATGTAAATGTATTTATGATAACTGTCTGCCAACATTAAGAGGCAATAAATGGCCTTCTCTGCTTGACTTAGATTGAAGAGTGCAGGGTTTTACAGTATAATCTGGTTAAAACATACTCCAATAAAAAATATTATAAAGTCAGTGGCTCCAAAAGGTAATCAAAATGGTTAGCGATGGAGAAAGGCGAAAGTTGTGTTAACTTTAAAACTAATTTTATTTAGCATAGATAATTTGACCGTATTTGTTAAACCTATATACTGTACATGCATGCATACATGTAGATTGGTGACAAATTAAAGGACAAAATAAAACAGAAGGCATCAGTGCGAATCAAAACAATGTTCTTTGAACTGATCTACTTTAACGTCTGATGAAAGATTTCTCTTCTGACGGGAGTGATGTCTATCAGGAAGACTCCGGCCTCATCCACGTGTCAGGAGAACTCACTGAACGGTTTAACGATGAAAATCAAAAACATTGCACGTCACTTTTTGAAGGCTATGTATGACCTTATATAACCGGTGTTCATTTTATTCCGAAGAGCTCTAGATGCTTGTAGAATTGATGCCAAAGCCTCGAAGCTGTTCTTAGGTCTCATGATAAACCAACACATTACCAAGATTGATCATGCTTGTTTATTTCCCTTTAATCTGTGCACAGATGCTTAAACAAATACAGAAAACCTGTCCATATATGGAAAACGCGACTTGAGTGTGGTGCGAGTTATGAAAAATGTTGCTGGACACCAGCCATCCTCCAGCAACAGCTATTGTTACACTCACCAAACCCAGGAATGCCGACGGTAAGAAAACGTGCTCACGTTCAGCGAAGCCCTTTTGTCCTCCAGCAAAGCCAGAGCCATCACGTTCAGCTGCTAAGTGCATGCACCGCTCATTGTGCATGAAACTTCGGAACGCTCAAACATATCCGACTCTCTCTTGCATGTCGCCGAAAGGCTAAACTGGCTCCGGTTACAGCCTCGTGCTTTTTTTCTCTTGACGGGGTCGTGTGTCATCGGGCTGCTCTCCCACCTGGCAGGAATAGTATGCAAGTGTTCTAGATGTTCAGAGCCACTGCTGTAAACCTATGCTGGAGTCATTAGGATAATGCACAACAATGAGGAAGCCCTGTCCTGAGTAAATAAACTTCAAGCCGGGGCTATTGTAAACCAGACAAAGGCACAAGATAAAGATAAACAATCGGCAGAAGTACCTCAGGGCTTAAGGCGAAACAGTTCGAATGCATCGCATCATCGTGGCTTTGGTGCTGTTTACGATATCACGTCTTCATTCTCTATTCCTTATGAAGCAGAAATGCATGCAGGGATTAAATTGGTCTAGTCATTATTAAAAGAAGCTTGCTGCATAAGCTTATTTTATAATGACCCAACTCACTGAACCGTGTTGGATGGATGGATGGATGGATGGATGGATAGATACGGTAGACTTATTTAAACTTCAATAACGTATTCAAAAGAGAAACAAGCATGGATGAACAAGATGATAAAGAAATTATAATAAAGATAACAAAGAAATTTATTTGCGGACGTTTGATTTGTTCTCATAAACTGATTATATCAGACGGTGTAAATATGACGTTCCTCCAGGATTTGGTAGTGTTAGTGTTACCCTTAACTCATTCAGTGCTTCTGTTGCGAATAAGACAATGCTATGGAATATGCTGCGTTTTATGCTCCATAAAATGATGTGCAGGTAACGTAAACTTATTCTTTTAGTTATTTCAAGCTCTCGAATTAACAGCTCTCAAACGGTTCTGGGGTTCAAATCACATGCAACAGATCTATACATCGTCAGTGAAACTACGAGGGGCGTTCAGGTCATCCTGGGACTTATGGTTAATGAAGATTTCAAGAACAGTACATTGACAAGATGCTTAGCAGCAGTAAAACATTTAAATAGTTCAAACGTTTTAAAGAAGGCTGTATGTCCAAAAAGTCCCGGTTTGACTTGAACACCCCTTGTTTAGTTCTTCTCAGCACTTCAAGGTCAAGTGCATGTCAATTGTAATACTAACAAATGGAAAAGTTCAAAGAGGGGTGAATACAACATAACACCCAGTCTAAATCTTCAGTGATATTCAGTAAAGACTTTTACCAAAAGGTGGAAAGTATTAAATCAGCACATAGTATAAACAGCACAGAGACTGAGGAAATTATCTGACAATCTGTGCTTTAAGACAGGAAGCGTTTTCTAGGTCGAGGCTCTGTTTCACACTTCTTCATCGACTGTGTGACAGATGCTGCTCTGGATCTGCTCACGCGAGATGATACAAAAAAGAAATCTCTCTCTCTCTCTCTCTCTCTCTCGCTATCTTGATGCAATACACGGGATCTTCACTATTACACAGAACCATAGCGGTGTCCTCACAGCACCGTCTCTCTCTCTCAGTTAGCATCATGTTTAATTCATTGTGTGCTGCAAGCTAACGTGATTGGATTTTTGTAATCATATGAGCCTTTACGGGGCATCAAACTGACTCAGTGCTGACGCAGGCCAAGTCGTGCTCAAGCAACACGAGGAAGCTGACCTCTTAACTTCAAGCAACATACTGTACACTACTAAAAACACACTCAACTCAGGTAAACACTACGCTATAAGAATTAAATAAACCTATTTCTGGTGTAAGTATTATGATTAAGTACTGTACATTCAGAAATAATTATGTAATTACACGAGTCCCTTAGGATTAACAGTATTTAAATTATAAACAATTCAATTATTTGTGAAACATAAAGACAGCTTTTCTTTTTTTTTTTTTAAATAACTCGTCATTTCTCTTTCGCTAGTTTCAAATCTCAGCATTCGCAAATCTGGGTATGAACTACGTCTGCAGACTTTTCAATGCAAACTCAGTACTTTTGCATCCGTCGTTAAACATGCACATGCAAAACACTGAAGAAATGTAAAAGGCAAGAAATGAGCAAGCTTAAAATGGTTTTGTGTAAGCTTTGGTTTAGTCGTTCTCTATCAATATAGTACAATCAATACATAAAATACAGAATTTAGTATATAGTATTATATACACTATATATATGTATTGGGTAAATGTGAAATGTAACTTATTACTATGAACAGACAGTTTTCATTTACTGCCATTTAGTTAAATGTACAAGTGCACAATTTTCTCAAAACAAACAACAACAACAAAAAAATTCCACCGGATAATATTTTCAAAGCTATCATTTTTGACTTATAAGTGAAATAGCTGAAACTGTAACTGGAGAGTCAAAGACACTGGTTAGTTTAGTAAAAATGATTTCGAAATTTACTTATAAAATACAAATTCATCTTATGCAGGAATTTTTTTTTTTTGTAACTAAATCAAAATAGTTGAATAAAAACTTTTGAAAAAAAAAAAAAGAATGATGTGTATGATATTTCTGTAGCAAAGATTTTCTAGCAATTGATTTTATGAACTCTTAAGCAACATGCATTATTGAAAAATGCACCTATTTCTAACTTCTTCACTATAAAAGTAGTCTAAAGGGTATGAAGTTTGCATTGTTGGTCTGGGTTTACTTAGAACCTATTCAATAAGTATAAAAAAAACCTGGTCGCAAAATATGTACAAAAAAAAAAGATTTAGATTTGTTCTTTAACAAACTCTATGGCCTTTAGGAACAGACGTAGCATGACACTTTAATTGCGCACCGTTCCACTGCATTCAGCTAATTACATGACTCATGATACTACAGTAACTGGAGGCATCAGAGCTAATGTGGAGTTTCACAGCAACAGGAGTGAAAGGTCATGCAACTTTTCTATACCTTATTTCGAAACATGAACCATTTTCTAACTATCTGCCAGGATACACAAACACAAACACACACACCCATATACTTTAATATTATAGTCAAATTCTATATAGATTTATGACATAAATCTACATATACTGTATACACCTCTGATGTGGGAAAAAAGTTCAAGTCAGCTGCATGCTTATACAAATCACTCAAAATTACCATCAAAATCTGCTTCTTTCCTTTTGGTTCGATGTCGTTACTGTTTAACACAAGCGCATTTGCTGCTGCGCTGAAACCTCATAATTAACCTCACTGATGTGTTAATTATTGCAGCATGGCTTATCTTACTGTCACGCATGAGAGCTGAGCAGAATTCTGTAATGCTCAAAGTGGCTCTGAGGGGTTACGTTTCGTGAAAATATATTTTTTTTTTTTACCAAACTTGCAACTTCGATTTTTTTTTAAAATAACGTTTCCATCCTGTGCACTAGCAGAAGCACCTGCTGTCACCTAATTTTCATCACCGAGTACTGCATCGTTGCTTTGGTAGCCGCTTGCGTATGACTGCGCCGATGCAAATTCGGTCATGCGCACACGTACACACATGCACGTGCATGCATGAGCAACCTGTCACGAATCTCCTAGTAATCCAATCCCTTTAACGCCCAGCCTGTTTCCATAGCAACCCAAGTTTGCACCCCTGGATTCCTAGTGTTAGATGGAATCCCTGAAGCCTTGTTGTGCTGCTTAATGTATGGTATCGGTGTGTGTGTGTGTGTGTGTGTGTGTTTATATATGTGAAATATATATATTAAAAGGCTGTATGGAATTTACAACCTTGACTTTAAAACATTCTTTGATGACAGTAAAGCATACACATTAGATAACTGCACAAGAGGGATCTATATTTATATCTTTATGCACCACAATGCTGGAGCATGCTGGAGCAAGCACAGCTGTGGGTCTGTTTATGTGTGTGTGCATGTGTGTGTGTGTGTGTGTGTGTGTCAGAGAGAGACCAGACGGACAAAGACAGATGGAGTTCCTGTGTTACAGTCTCGGTAATTGGCTAGGTCAGCAAGGGCAGCCTGGCATTGTCATAACACCCATGTATACACTTATACACACACACACATATATACACACACACACATTGCACATCTATAAAAGTAAAATAATGCACAAAATCAGTAGGGATAATGTGAGCACAAGAAAACAACAGGGCTGTTGATTTAACACGAAGATGGCTGAGCATATTAATTGTAAGGTTGTACAATAAAAAGGGCTCTATTGCAACGCAGTGAGTGAATGACGCAAGCAAAAAACAAAGAACTCCTTAGCTGGCATAACTGCAGGGTATCAGATGACTGATAAACATCTCCCCCTCTCTCTGTCTCTGATCCTAGTCCCGGAAGGCTCTTCTCTTTCCTGCTTTAGGTCAGAGATATAACTGGAGTTTTATCCTAAAGCAAAGGCATGCATTATAGTTAAACAATTACAACAGAAGCATGAAACTATAAAAAGAAAAACTAGTACTCTAGTGCTGTACAGTAAATCCAGGATGAACTAAGTACGATACTACCTGTGTGTGTGTGTGTGTCTGGGAAGTGATGCAAACACTAATGCAAACAGCACCTGGATGTTTAGAGTGCATATAGAGGGTATGTATTATCAATAAAAATTCAACGACCTTTGTAAGTAATAAAAAATGCATGTGAGTAAAATATTCCTTTTGTATCCTTCCGTAAAATGTAAACTAAACTCAAGTTCACTAGGTAGCTCCCGCAGAAGGCCTGCAGTCATCATTTCTCTAACAAACAGAGCTTCATATTGTGTTTTAATCGAAGATCGACTCTGCAAAGGCTGACCCCACAATTAATTCTTCAACTTAACTTTGGAATAAAACACGACCTCATTCAATTCATGTAAAAAAGTAAATAAATTAATAAAAAAAAACACCTCAACCTTTCCCCAGAACTGCAGCCAACACAATGCAGACTCACCCACATGACCCCGCAGCCGGTTCTCTAATGACATCACTGGTGACGTGGGTCTTTTATCTGGGGGACGTTTGTGTGAGGGTTTAGTTTCCCCGTAGCATTGTAACCGGGAGCCTGTGTTTACCTCCTTTCACGTGGGTCTCGTCTCCTGGAGATCGGCTTTATAAACGAACCCGAAATATCAAAACACAGCTCCATAGTAACTAAACTCAGGGGCAGAAAACACAGATGATGTTACCGATCTGTCATTGTCGAGGCCTGCAAGATTATCCCTGTGCTGAAATCGGCCAGCGTCTGCGTCTGAATAAAAGAATTTCTCAAAGACTTGGTTTCTTTCTTGCTCTTTAAAGAGCTGCAAAATGGAGGAGGTTTTTAACAAGTCCCGAAATTGTGAAGTGTTGAAACATAGCGCTGAAACTGTGACTGCAATGGGGAAGGTAAAATGGGACGCTTTCTTTTCCGTTCCAGTGAAAAAGCTTTTGCAGGATCAGTTCGGAAACGGATACGGTCTTTTCCAGGTCTGTGCGTAAACAAAAGTGAAATTTATTTATTTATTTATTTATTTTAAATCCCATCACAATTAAGAAGAGGTAAATATTTTTCCTTGCATAAAGACGATTACTTAACTGTTGTATTAAACCTGGTCCCTCTGACTTAAAACACTTAGGCCTCAAGCAACACAGCAAAGGTCAATGATGATTTATAAAAATATATGTGCTTACAGTATATAGAAGCCTTGCCAGCGTGTGTTAACAGGTAGGCCTTAGACAGCAAACTGTGTATTTGGGTTTTTATATATGTCAGGTATAAGAAAATTATAATTAATGTTAGTTTTAGGAAGAATAATTTTACCTACCAGAATATGCCAATGAAATTACAAAATGTAGAAAATTTGCATAATATAATAATATTAATAATAATAATTATTATTATTACTATTATTACAGTAAGTCCCCAAGTTACGAACGAGTACCATTTCAGGAGCATGTTTATAAGTCAGATTGGTTCATAAGGTCAACAAAGTGAATCTTCGTCTTTGACACAAATTTACAACGTAAAGCATAAAAAACGCATTATACTCTTACAAGACTGCCTCCAAATTGCGAGTGTCCCAGTGATGCAGCGGTGTCAGCTGACCTCGTTTAAACAGAGCCCGTGAAGACATCGGGGGGTGTTTACTGCTCGCTACATGGTGTTTACATTTACATTTGTCTCAGAGCGTATCTACGAATGTTCCGTCCGTTCGCATTGGCAGAAATTCGTAACTCGAATGTCCGTAAGTCTGGAACTTACTGTATTTGGTCATAAAAACTACCGAAAACAACCAAATTATATTACTATTATTTGGACACAATTGCTTTTCCTGCAACTTACTAAGAGCATCAAAGGCGGCTGCAGATTCAGTTGATCTTATTACCTTTTTTTTTTGCTTAAAAAATTATAAATCACTCTATAATGCACAATCCTGAGCATTATACATATATTTATATATCGAAAAATACATTAATAAACAGCAAAAAAAAAAACTATGGTTTATTAGAGTAGCTTAAAGGGCTACAATTAGGCCACATTGTTTAAGCCCACCTTGACCGTAAGGCCTCGTAAGATCCTAATTAAAACCCTTTTCTAACCTATTAATCATAGTTCAATGAAAAGTCCAGGTTTATAATTAGCACAGAGCTTGCAGAGATCCATAACCCTGGCAGAACTCACAGAATAAATCACTGGTACAGTATGTTTAGCAATTGTGTGTGTGTGTGTGTGTGTGTGTGTGTGTGTGTGTGGTGAGATTGGATTGGTTTGTTTCTCTGTAACCATGGCATCTCTACTTGTGAGTGGATACTTTTATGTTAAAAGCACCTTCAAGGGTTAATCCTGGTGTTCAATTGGCTTCGACGCTGTTTAGTGTCATAAAAACCCTTTATACAGATAGACAACAAATTCAGCTATAAAAATAACAAAACTTTAAGATAAATGCAGAAGGAAAGGAATCTTACATCTCTCTCTACAATAATAATAATAATAATAATAATAATAAAGAACTTCTGTATGATGATGATGATGATGATGATGAGCCTACTTTTATTATTCTTAGCTACAGGTTTCCATCGCTCAATTTTCTGATTTTACACTGGCATACTTCCTCGAATGATTCATAGATTAGGCACTGTTTTTTTCTGGATTTGACCGGACCTGAAATCCTGTTCAATGTATGAACAAAGTTTTTAAAACCTAACTTAAAATAGGAAACATTGCACTTTGAGAGCATGTGGTCTTGAAATCAAGGCTGGGTGTTTGGAGACTTTCACATGTCAGCACCATTATATCGTCAAACTGGGAGTGAGGGGAAAAAAAGAAACTCTCACTTGAATTAACAGCTGACCCATTTGGAGCTGATGCAATCACACCAGCTGCTGGGCTGCTGAAAAGTCAATTGGGCCCTGAAGCTTCTTATGTGATAGAGAAATAAAAAAAAGAGAGCTGGCAATTTCTGGAAGGCACCAGAAGTGTCCATTAATTGAAAGCTCATCACTTCATTCCAGAGGGAGGGATGGAAAGACGGAGGGAGTGCAGGGGAAATAAATAGCCTTGCTATAAGTAATAGGGTCTTAACAATAGCCGCTCTGAGCTC
Source organism: Clarias gariepinus (assembly GCF_024256425.1). Classification (NCBI taxonomy): domain Eukaryota; kingdom Metazoa; phylum Chordata; class Actinopteri; order Siluriformes; family Clariidae; genus Clarias; species Clarias gariepinus. Next base: position 11,278,292 of record NC_071105.1, on the reverse strand, counting down.
TCTGTGGTTTTATGGCTCGGCGTGCAGAGGCGGCGAGAAAGACCCTAGTTAATTCACCTTACATTGAGCTTAAGCTTGAGTTACAGAGCACAAAGCTATAGGAAAGAGAATAAAGTAACATCTGGATGAAGCAGACGAAAAACTGATGACTATGCTTGATGGTCTTCTTTTGTCTCCCCCAATTAAGGGGTTGCCACATATGACTCGGCACAGGTTTTCCTCCAGATGCCCTTTTCCCGAAAAAAACCCTCCAATTTAATTTAGGGTTGCCCTGCATCCAGTGGCTGGGTATCGACCCTGGGCTTCCACATGGTAGGTAAGAATCCTCCCTCTAAGCCAGGGCTCAGGGCTTTTCAAGTCCTAGTCAGTATTTTTCTATTTCTATTTTTCTATTTGGGTTAAAATGTCATATTTGTGATGCAATAATATGCTTGGGATTGTGCTCTGGAGGATGGCAAGCAGTAGGTCGTCGGTACAGTATTTGTTAAAGTCAATAAGGAAGACGGAAGCCAGGTAAACCGCTGTAGCTATTTTAGCAGCTGTTGCTAGCACCGGTATGAAATCCCTATGCTGCTGGTGCTGAGTTGAACACGTCAGCGGGCTGTCTATGCATGTACAGCAGCAAACAATGGCATGAATTTCGATTCCGAAGTTGCATGCCCAATTATCATACTTTGTACGTACAGATTTGTGCAGTCAGACAGCTCTAAAGATCTGCATCACATTAGGGTAAAAAAAAATGCGAATGTGTCCTCAGGCATACTGAAGTCAACAGGTCTTAAGTCTCAAATCAGGAGTGTCCAAGTCCAGGTCGAGTGTCAATTTAGTGATTTAAGTCTGCAAATCAGGTCTCCCATCAGATCTTATCGAGGCCATGATAAATCTAAGTCATGTCACTGTCACATCAAAAGACAAGCCTTTAGTAAGGAGATCTTACATCCATTCAAGGATCAATTGGGTTCTCAATTCCTAGTTGGAGTGCAGTTCTCATGCTCATGGTAAATTTCAGATCATCTCACCCTCACGTACAAGACAAATCCAAAGTTCAGTTTTACGCCTGAGAATAACTGATTAAGACTAACAACTAACGTTTTACTTACTTACATGTATGACTTATTTCTCACAGATTTACCCTAACCGATTTTGCTACTTTTTCATCCCACTTCATGCATAGGTGGTCAACAGACATGTGTGTTGCATGTGTTGTTTTTCTCACTACCAAATGCTCCCTCTTTTCCTCTCGCTCTGTCTCTCTGATCAGGAACACTGAGAATGTGAAGGGACAGATGGCAGAAATTGGCAAGCCTAAAGCCATGTGTGGCGTGGGCATAACCACTCTCCACAGAGGCCCCGGGACACCAGGGGAAAGGTGGTTTGGAATGGCATGCCCCACATAGCAGCATGGGGCAAAACATGACTGCAACCTGCTCTAGTCTTTTTTCGTGAGCTGAGACAAAATGCCACAGCGCCCTTCTGCTATGTGGCAGGTGCTATAAAGCCCTCGCTGACATCTCGTTACACCCGTAAACATCCTCTAACTCATGTCAACAATCCAGCAAGCTCAGTAAAACCTAACAGCTGTTTTCTTATAAAATTGCACAAATCTCGGCTTTCGAGTGGCGCAGTGGTAAAGTGCTCGCTCACCCTATCATCCGGAGATCGCTGGTTCGAACCCCGGGTGATGCTGTTTTCCTCTCATAGCCAGGGAGGAGGGATGAGAGGTACTCGCGCTCCCACATCAATCACGGCTCTACAGCCAATCAGGGGCGTCTGTGAGCTCGCGCACGCGGAAGGAGTGGCTAGCGCTTTCCTCCAAGTGTGATCGAAAAGATGCGGTCGGCTGACGTCACGCTGTTCGGAGGAAACAAGTGATAGTCTTCGGCCCTCCGAGATAGGCTGAGTGATAGTAGTAGCCTTAATGTGGGAGCCCCCTAGTGACGGGGAGGAACTGGCTACGACTAAATAAAAAAATAAATAAATAAATAATTGCACAAATATTTGTCTAAAACTCCTGATTTTAAGCAATGAGTTCTCACCCCAAATATTGACTGTTTATTTAATTACTCTTTATTGCTCTTTATAGAAGTATCTTTCATGCAAAAATGTTTTCTAAAGCATCTGTTGCTTATGCCATAATGTTGTATGTGGCCAGGGCTTTTTCACAGTACTATAGGTAAAACCGCTGTTAGGTTTTACTGAGCTTGCTGGAGAATATGAGTTCTTCTGGTATCTTTGTCACACTCGCTCCTTTCTATATTAATACAAATTCCAGGAGTGTACATTAAGTTTATTCATTTTTAAGTTATATATGAAAATACTGAATGATTTTGTACATAATCATGCAGACATGATAAACATATAGTATATAACAAAATTGCTACAGCATATAATATGGTGCCTAAGACTGTATACTGTATACACACACACATACATACATCTTTTTTAAAATATATTTTAATCAGCTAAGACAAATCTGCAAGGTGTAATGAGAGAGCAAAGCTTGGTCTAAAGGGGGTGTTAAAGAGCTGGATTATGCGTCGACATTGTGGATTCAAACACAACAAGAAGGGAAATCAGACACCAGCCAGACACCAGCTAATCAAGATCACCAGTTGTCCAATTATGTTTAAATTTACAGCCTAGTCCTAATACTGACAACGCATAACCTTAGAATGTCTTTATTTTAAGGGCCTTCTTTGATTTTTCAGCAATGTGTCATTTTGTTTTTATGAACCCCACCCCTGTAACAGTCACACCACTGCCCTGACGCACTGGTCCAGCCTGTCGCCATGGTAATGGGTTACGTACGTGCGTGCGTGCGTGTATGTGTGTGTGCATGTGTGTGTGCATGTGTGTGCATGTGTGCGCGTGTGTGTGTGTGTGTGTGAGGAGAATAAATCTCATAGTGTCAGTGCCATATCTCTAACTGATGCATCCCTGAGGACAGAGAGACTACTGACAGGTGTGAGACACGCTCCGTGCACCCTCATGGAGGAAACTGCTAGTCACAACACTGCTAATAGCCAGAATATCTAGAATCTAATGAAAACACACATACGTAAATAAAAATAGAAATCTGTGATATTATTTATTATATATTACGTACAATTAAATTAGCAATGATAAACACATGTTGCTAGGCATGTGCCTTTTATACATAAATCCTAGGTTTTTAACTGTCACTGAGTCCATCCTCTGCGTAAAATATATACATTTTATCACCTAATGAATATGTCTTTCGCCTCGTGACGTCTCCTGGTGTTAGCAAGGGTTACAGTTAATTATCTCGCACATAGTAAGATAGGACTATAGTGCGACGTCCACAATCCATGCCTTTTTTCTTCACGGCTGAGCGCCCGCTCCTACTGACACAGCAGGCTTCCTCTGCAGCCGTGTGTAATTGAATCTGACAGACCAATTAAAACGGAACCGAAGTGATGATTTATCATCTCGAACGCACAGTCTGGGGCAGTGCAGCTTCCACAGGTCTCGCTGGTGTTGGGTGTTTAGACCCTTCTTACACGTTCTTCCTGTCAAGTAGAAACAAGCTTAAACACTGGTTTGCATAATTTGACAATTTGTAAGGTGTGAGCTAATCTCAGTCTCTCCCTCTCTCTCCTGCAGAACACTTGGAGCAAATGTGTATACCTGGATTTGTGATTTTTCCTGTTTCCTGAATAGAAATAGTCTCTCCCTTTTACATGTCATAGCATATTTTAATGCTATGGTCAAAAGGGTGAAAACTGCATTTAAACATTTCATTCTGACGGCATGAGATTACAAACTGACCGTATTAATTTTACGATCGTTTTTTGTAAACGCAAAACGTTAAGCAAAATGGCTTCGGTTATCTTTAGCATGACAGAGTGTTTCATTAAACTGGCTCTGAACTTATTATGGTGGTTAAACGGAGATGGCTAACTCAGGGTTATGAGGGAAAGAAAAATATATTTATTTTATTCTAGAGCAAAAAAATGCATCAAGGAGTTAAAGTATCCACTATGATAAATAATAATTCATCGCTTTATTCTGTGTACAGGGTCACGGGGCCTGGAGCATGACCGGAGACTTGGAATGAGGCGAGGTACACCCTGGACAGGGTTTCAATCCATCGCACATGCTGTGGGTAATTTGAGAGCAATTTGACCAATTGACCTAACCTGCATCAACTGTGGGAGGAAACCGGAGTACCCAGAGGAAGCACCAAGCATACAAACAGACCCGGGGTGGGAATCGAACCCTCGACCCTACAGTTTCAAGGCCACAGTGTTACCCCGCTACGCCAACCTTACCGCTACTATAATAAATATGTACACACAATTTTAAGGTTAAGGTGTTGTACTAAATATCGGAAGGTCCCAGGTTCAATCCCTAGCAACACCAGGTTGCCGCTGCTGGGCCCCTGATCAACTCCCTGCCAAATGCCATACATGTAATTGGAAAGTGCTTCCCCAAACATCCACACATATACTATATATTATCAAAGGTTTGCGATAAAATTTTTCTGACTACTCTATGACCCCTTCATTCTCAATACTGCTTATCCTGTATTCCTTTCCCATAAGACTCGGGGTAAACCCTGGGCAGGCTGCCAGTTTATTGCCAGACAGGTACAGGGAATTTGGAAACGCCAATAAGCCTACTCTGGACGTCATTGGACTGTGGGAGGAAACCAGAGTACACTGAGGAACCCCACCAAGCACGGGACCAAGACCATGCAAATGCCACCCACACACATATAAGGAGTTCTTGACCCTGGAGGCATTCAGCATCACCGGTATACAGTACTGATAATCTGTCGTCATCTCCACCTGTTGAATGATTCATAGGTCACTGTGTTGCTAAACAAAAAACAAACAAACAAAAATATATATATATATTTCTCTGAGACTGGTCAGGTACAGGATCTGGACTGAAAATGAGAGACAAAATCTTGCCAAAAATGAGAGCCATTTTTTTTTTCCCAGAAGCCTGGAGAACTGTTCCTCAAGATGAAATTAAAAATGCATGAAATTCTATCCCACTCCCGCTCACTCATCTTCTCTACTGCTTTATCCTGTATTCAGGGTCACAAGGGCCTAGAGCCTATCCCAGGAGACTTAGGGCACAAGGCAGTGTACACCAATCCATCACTGGGCACACACATACACACACTCCGAGCAATTTGAGAACACCAATTAGCCTAACCTGCATATGCAGAAACCCACCAAGCACGGGAAGAACATGCAAACTCCATGCACACGGAGACGGGAATCTAGCCTGTTCTGGAATCGAACTTGGAACCTGGAGGTGCAAGGCGACAGTGCTAACCACTACACCTCCATGCTGCCATGAAATACTGTCTCTTTGGAAGCAAAATATGAAGAAATAAGGGGACTTATAATGTTTATACAGTATAAAGTACATTCAAAGCAGAATAAATCATAAATTCTTGGTGTGATTGTTGAACACAGCACCCTCATCTAGCTGCTGTTTAACAATGTTTTGCGTTTACTTACGCTGCGACAGGCTCGATAAGTCACACCAGGGCATGATCACGTTGCCACACGTGAGCAATATGCACGCACACAAAAACGCGAGCAGTTTGCAGCTGTGAGCCCGAGATGTTAAAAGTTCTTGCAGCGTTTTAATGAGGATTTAAATAGGCCTTGATGAGGCGCTATTGTACATTTTCTGAACACTGCGGCATCTCAGCGAGAGACCAAAAAAACACATAATCAGGCTACAGACTAATATAGACACACACACACACACACACATATAGTACCACAACATGGAGTGCTAGCTTGAGATTATCAGTCATCTCAGGTGTCATGGAGACGAGCCCACTTCCATCCTGTGCTGTATGTGAGCATGTGTGTGTAGGCATGTGTGTGTGGTGTCGGTTATGTTATCATATGCTGCAGGTCATGTGATAACATCACATCTCTGTAATCTTTCATTGGAAAACCTACTTACTCGTTTATGTCAAAGAGTCAAATTGCATAAAAAGCCTTTTGGAAAAGAATTGAAAGGATAAAAACAGACACATGATTGCTATAAAAAGATCTTCAGAGACAGCCAAAGAAGCGGAAGAACATTGACATTTCATTGAAAGTCAAAAAGGCAAGCGGGACAATGTGAGCCGGGGAGAAAATCGTCCAATCTAATAAGATCAGAATATATCTGCATGCTTCAACCAACCCCAACCCCTGATGTCTTTCTAGAGGATAAAGCCCATAAAATAAAGACGCTTGTATACTCTATCACTCTCAGGATGCAGGGCAATAAATAAAACTGTATGACATTCGGAAGATGTTTTGCACGGGTTAGGTCTTTGGGGGAAAAGAATCGTTTTACTTGGAAAAATGGGGAAAGGAAAGTGTTTTAAGGTGGGAGGAAAGAAGAAGGGGGAGGAAAGTCATGAAAATGTGAACGTGCAGGTCAGAAGACAGTGTAAGGGTGAGAAGGCTGGCGAGTGGGCAGACCGGGCCTACGTGGACACTGCATGCTCCTTAAAGCGGCTCCTCTAGCTGTCTTGTCCAACCGGCACCTTCCAGCTCTCCTTCGGTGCAGCCGCAGATGGGAGTCCGGCGAGAAATTTGGCGACTGCGCGGCTTTGGCTGACCAGGAACGTAAATTAATTTTTTCCCTTTCGGTGGCAGGATCACGAGAGCTGGCTCTAGGTGAAAGTGAAAGTGCCATGAGAGCTTGTGCAGTCCTTTCGCGGCTGTCCTTGACATCACCCTGCTTGCATGAACTCTTCGCATTTTAAGCTTCTGCCACACAACTCGAGGCTTTAAACTTCTAGACCTCAGCTAAGCTCCGCACCTCATTTTTCTAGCGCCGAGAAAAGCTTGAGATCCATTAACGAAGATGGTTCATCAGCCATGTCCGATCTAGCGGCCCCGGCCCTTTGCACACCTGCAGGCCGCCTACCTAGTGAGCCTATGGAGTGAGCGAGGAGCAAGAAAAGATTTAGGTGCACGCCAAAACTAAGGCATTGTCCCTGTGTCAAATTTTGGAAATCAACATTGTAGCCTGTTTTTAGCTGAGCGTACGTTCTAATCAGTAGCTGTTTTTTGCAGGATAAAGAGAGATTCTATACTAAATAAGGTGTTTAATAAGGGTACACCAGAATCAGATGGCTGCATGTAACATGGCTAAATTAGTTCACTAAGTATGCTGTAGAGATGTGAGTGTAGATGAACGACTGGGGACCGGGCTCTCCCCGGATGCCATTAAAAAGCAGCAGGGTCTTAGCTTCACGCAGAGTCGAGCGGGTGTGTGTAGAACTGCGAGATGCATTTACAGCTGGTTTAGTGCGTGGGTGGTCAAGGCTGTACTGATTCAAATGATGCTTGTGGTTTGTTCAGATTTGAAAAAGAAATATGTCGAATATCTCGAGCAGGTACAGATCAGAACTTGAGTGATGTCGAGGAACTGTCAGAGCCTGAATTCACAGAGCATGCTGGCATTAGTTCCTCAAACTGGTTTCCGTTGTTTTGTAGCGTTTGCTGGCACATGGCATATTAGAATGAGTTCTATTGAACTAAAAACTTGTGCACTGTATCCTCGCACCTTCAGGGTAGAGGGTGCAATTCCCTCCTTGGATCTTTGTGCATGTTTCCCTGTGCTCGGTTGGTTTCCTCCGGGTTCTCCGGTTTCCTCCCACAGTCAAAAAACATGCAGGTTAGGCTAATTATCGTTCCCAAATTGCCTGTAGTGTATGTGGTTCGTTTGTGTTCCCTGCGATGGATTGGCACCCTGTCTAGGGTGTACCCTGCCTTTTTCCCAAATATTTGAGAACATGGCTACTTCAGACTGAAATGCAAACAGCATTAAACAAATACCGATCGCGGTATCCCGGCAGGTATTTCTGGTTGTCAAAACGTTGAAATGATGTTAATATGGCAAAGCTATGGATGTTGGGACACTGTTGGTATACGGTCATGAGAGCCTGCATCTCTTACACCTCCTTTTCCATCTGGGCTTTGTTAGGGCCTGGGAATCAATAACATCTGAGACAAAATAAACAGAACAAAAACAAAAGAAAGTTGAAATTAATTTAATAAAACGCTAAAAGAATAACAAATAACTTCTATTACAACAGTAAAAAAAAAAAAAACCTGAAGGCCGGAGCGTGACTTGCTCTCAGATTGCGGTAGTAAAAAACCCCTCATGCTAACCACTGGACCACTAGGGAACATGCTGTCAGTGCTTTTAATTGCTCATACATAACTACATCTTAGAGCACAGTAATTTGCAAGCTAAGATGCACCAAGTGATAATCTTACCAAAAAAAATATAAGCAGAGGGGTAACACTACAACACTAAGAGATACGTGATATGACATGTTGTCTTAATGTTGAACACCATTGCCACGCCGTTACAACCAAATTACATCTAACGTTACAGTTACCCCAGGATTATGTTACAGTACATGCTGCAACGTTAACTAGGAAATAGTACATTCCTACAATATCAGCTGCTCACACTACTTTAACTCACACTAGGCTGGTTAAATCAGAGTAAATGTCCATGACCTACAAGCTAGAGTTAAAATGTTATTCCGAAATACATGCGTCAAGTTGGCTAGCCTACATTCAAAGACAATGCTGTATTTATCTTCAGAGACCAAATCAGGAACACAAACATTATTCTAATAATGCAACAATTCTAATTATAACAGATATTTGCATCATTGAAGCATGTGTGAATAATGTTTTTTATTCCTGTTTTTCATCTCAGGACGCTTTGATGATGAAGGGATGAAGGGGGTCCTTTTGCACCAATATCAAAAACATTTACATTAGCCGCCTTTTGTTAGGGAAATCCCACTATACACATGCAGAACTGCGAACTTCAGGTGATGTGTGTGCATAGGTGGGTGTTCGGGTGGGTGGATGGGTTGTTTTGTAAAATATCAAGGCTTTAAAACACAGTGAAAGGAATTCACTTAATCTAAATATGTAATATGCACATGCATGAAATACTTCATGCACACACAAGCATTAAGCTTAATATGCATCACTAATTTGCAAGACGAATACCCAAAACTTGAATGCTATGGACTTTTATATCCCCGTCATCACTATCACTTCAAAGACAAAATCTATAGCCATAAAAGAAAAGCAGACTCTTAACCACCGCACCCATCGAGGTGCTATCTAACACAATCATGGTCACATGATCTCTGACCTCGCTGCAGTTCATCTGTATCCCACGCTGTATCTGCATCAATGTAAATAACACACTAAGCAAACAAGCCAACCTTCCTGTGCCAGCTAATGGTATGCTAAGTGGAAGATCTGCAAGCAATCAAGCACCACCAAGCACACCACTTTAAATCAAGCAGCTGACTTGTTCACTAAGCTTTGTAAGGCCTGATTTAACACATGTTGGGTGCTTGAAATAAAATAAAGCAGTGCAGTGCATCAACACTTGACTATATCATGTACCACCACATACTGTAGCCAGGTTCGTTTTTTTCCAACGCAGGTTTCCAAAGGTTTGTACTTAATAAGGATTTATTTCTCTTTGCAAAGTTGTGCTCTCTTTGCTCCCTTAAACCTCTCTAGTCTGTTTGGATAAATAGGGTTTAGCGTGTGACTTCTCTGTGTGCTGCCCTTCAGTATCTGGATTCTGGATCACCTCTGAAATCAGATGGCCTCTGCCATGACTAGCTGTTTCTTGCAGAAGACTGAACAGACCTGATGTGGTGTCCTCGAACCCTGAAGCAATATGATAGTCTGTCATGATAAGCTGCTTGCAAAGTACAGAAACACAAGCATCCATAATAGTGCTGACCCAGATTTCTACACATTTCTGGAGCGCAATCAAATCCCAAACCCAAGCAACCTGAGTGAGTGAACCAGATTGGTGTCGGAAAAAAGAGAGAAACAAGTTCTCAAGAAGACCAGTACTGTATATACGCCATTTACTGCGCCTGCTTCATATCCATAACTCAGTTTTGACAACAATAGTGCAAACTGAAAACTCAGTTTAGGAATTTACAAAACTATACGGGTAGAAAAAAGTAAGTTTAAAATATGACCAACATTTTCACAAATTAAGTGTAGCTGCTTTGTATGATTTCTCCATATTTCTCTATATTGGAAACGTGTAAAATGAGAAATTATGTAAATACAAATATATGATAATTACAGTATATGAATGAAACATCTGGCTTTTTTTAGGGATAAAACCTGCTAGTAACATTATTATTAGTAGTAGTAATACAAGTCAAACCAGGATTTTCTCCCTAATATAGTCGTGTCCAATTCCTCCCCGTCACTAGGGGGCTCCCACATTAAGGCTACTACTACCCCTTTTTTGAAATGCTAGCTCATGCACCGTTGGGGGCACGCGCACGCGGCATAACACACTCGGAGGACAGCGCTCTCGTGAGCTCACAGATGCCCCTGATTGGCTGTAGAGCCGTAATTAATGTGGGAGCACAAAGTACCTCTCGGAGAGAGCTCGGCCAATCAGCTCTCTCTAGACTTCCGGCTGCGAGAGGTTACAGCATCACCACTGCATTGTACCATTCAAATGTTTTACTGTGGCTAACAGTCGCATCTCATCTTTTGTTATAAGCCCTCATTCATGAGAAATTTCATTGCAAAGTCCCGGTTTGACTTGAACCCCCCTCCTCGTGATTCAAGGTTATTTGGGTGCAAGAGTTTTATTACAGAGAAGATAGATATAGACAAATATATATACAGTAGCTTTCGTGCTTTAAAATTAACAGTGTTGTTCCGCTCTAAGGACGATTTCCACCCTGGTCATTTTGACCTGGACAGAACATGATGTCCTCTCTACAGGGTTTCAGCTTTGAGTGACTGAAGTCTCATAGAGTTCTCAATTCTGTAGAAACATCTATAACTCTTTACAGGTATATGTAAGGGTGGGTCATTACTTTTTATAGGATAGTGATTTTTTCAGAAGACATAATTATAGAATACTTTTTTTGGGCTATTTTATTAAACTGGCAATTTAATTTAGGCACAAAATTGTCATCATTATGGTTCCACTCATATATTACTGTCTGGCAAATCTTCCAGAATAGTAGCTGCAGAACAGATTTCTGGGAAAACCTTCCTATAAAAAAAATTCCTATATTTATAGTGGTGACTGTGCGCTCCTGTCAGGAAAATCGGATTAGAGCACAAGACGTGCCGTCATGAGAAAGGCATGCGAGGTGTGTCATCAGCTCTTGGCTCTAATAAGTGGCACCGAGCTCCCTGACTCAAACGCACATAACCGTATACAGAAATGCCTTTAAAAATGTCATTTTAACCCTCAGACGAATGACTCTTAGAATGGTGAGGACTGAGAAATCCTTTAGCGTGTGAGACGGGAGGAAGTGACTAGTGGCTCTCCTCCAGGCTAAATAGGCATTTCAGAGTGCCGAGTGGCGCTTAAACGAGTGGGTGGCCTCTATGAGAACCACAATGAGATCCTCTTGGTTTTGATGAGGCTACAAAAAAGCAGCGTTGGAGTGGGTCACTACAGTAGTGACAACATTGAACATCAAAGAATCAAATCCTGAATAAATCGAGGGTGGAAATCTGCGGAAAGCGCGAGCTACAGTATAATGAGATGCCGACTGGCTTCAATTCATCTGCCGTTCTGTGAGGCGGTGATTCAGTGTCCACCTGTTACAGCGCTCGCATGTGCAGGATGGCATGTGCCGAACGCACACACGCGCACACGAGATCTGGAAAACATTCTGAAGAAAATTCGAACCTTGACACAAAGCAAAAACAACAAACCCAAAAGAGACGGTCATGAGAGCCTGCATCTCTCACGCCTCCTTTTCCATCTGGGCTTTGTTAGGGCCTGGGAATCATTAATATTTGACACAAAATAAACAGAACAAAAACAAAAGAAAGGGTGAATGAGTCGAATGCCTAACAGCTGGAAAGCTGAGCGATGAGACAATTGCTTTAGATAAATAGATGTAAGAATGAAAACCTTTTCTTTTATTCAGTTTTTCTCAGTAGATTTAAGCTTTTTCATGGTCAGGATCGTGTCTGACCTGTGAACACTGTGTGAGGCAGGAATAAACCTATGGTGGGCAGCTAGTCCATCACCGGGCATTGTGCACACACACACACACACACACAAACACTCGCATACTCTTCACACCTACGGGTAATAAAAACACAGCCTAGCAGCATGTATTCAAAAGGTGGGAGGAAACATACGTTCCCATTCTTATTGTTTTTCTTTTCCTTTTTTGTGTGTAAATTATAGGAGGGATCTATATTTGGAATTTTGTATGTTTAAGTTGCTACTGGAATGCTTCAATAAAAAATAAAACTTCTATTAAGCAATAATTTAATTATGCCCAATTGAAAAATGACACAATGCTTACTTAACTGACTCATTATACTGGGTCACAGGAGGCCTGGAGCCTGTCCCAGGGGGACTCAGGGGACGAGGCGGAGTCTTATACAGGGCACACAAGCACCAAAGACAATTTTTGGAAACTGCCAATCAGCTTTCTCTCAATGTTTTTGGACTGTGGGAGGAAACCAGAGTGCTTAAGCAGACCTGAGGCAGAACTTGAACCCTCGACCCTGAAGGAGTGAGGGTGCAGTGCTAACCACTACGCCACTGTGCCACCTGTTACATTTTTTGATTATATACAGTATATATATATTTTTGTTTGTTCATTACAAAAACTAAAATTAAAAAAAAAAAATAGTCATCCTTTGTAAAAAAAAAAAATAAAAAAATTGTAGAGGTTCTGTTACAAATGCTTTGAATTTTTACGCTTCAAAATGCATATTAAAATAGTATTTAAATAGCCTTTTTTGCCATATAATAAAAAAAGAGGAAGCAATGTCAGTGAAGAAAACCCATCCTTCACATCCATTCCTTACATCCAACAAATACAACATTTTAAGTGCTATTTCAGGGATGCTATTCAGAACTGGATTTGCTCCAACAACACAAAAGCATTTTACGTTACACAGATAGCTTCTGGATTATTCATGATTCGAACAGCCCTCTGGCATACCACTCTCATCCCACAATGCAGTGTGTAGGCAATGTTCAGTGGACCTATTCTAATGGCACAACAGTTTTGATCACATATAAAGGTGTTTGACGTGCATGAGCCAACTCGATTCAATAGAAAAGTCAACGATACATCTGTTTTTATTTTTGTTTTATTTTATTTATATATTTTTCCCAATCTTTACAGGGTAGGCTTGCCAGTGTAGAGCCTCAGGCTTAACAGGATCATGATCATGACATTTCAAGGACAGTAAACGTCCAACTTAGGGATTGTCTGTCAGAATTATGAAAGATCATAATGTCTCATTAGTACAGTAGTATAATACAGGGTTTAATGTTGTTGTTGTTGTGAAAAAAATTGAATCTTGAGCATTTTTTACTTTAAAACACATGTCATTTCTATCATACATTATTTTAATTGCTACATACTAATTACAGTAGATGCAGTCTATACCACATTCAGTACTGTGCAAAACCTTGACATTCTGTCCTAATTAAAATAAACACTTACAGTAACTGCTTTTTAAATAATCTAACACAGTAACCAATGTTTATCCGATTTATAAAATAAATTAATACACACTGATTTGTCTGGTGCTAAGTGAACTTTTTACTGGTCTTAGTGGGCGGGGCTTCACATTTACCCTCTGTCTCTCTCCATCAGTCTCCATCAGAGTCTCGTGCAGCTGCGTGGCTGATTTGACAAAAAGCAAAGATACAAACCGCTCTTCACCTCAAGTGCAGTAAAATGTACTTCTGTCTATAATAACAGTAAAAATAATGGCAGTTCTGTGTGCTAAATTTTTCTATTACCCTCGGGGGGGTTTAATGGGTGTAAAAGAGCTGTTAAGGGGAATTTAACAGTCACTTCCGTTCATTAGCTAACATCTGGAAAGCCGCTACTCTACATTAAGGCCCTGAGTGATGAAATCAGACTTCCTTTTACTAATTTTTTTAAAAGAATATAAATACAACACATAAGTTAAATGATAATATAATATAATATAATATAATAAAATATAACAGGATTTCCATGTTATTTTTCTTAAAGATAGTTTATTCTGTGAAGTAATTGTTTGCTTCGACAGTTATTTTTGTGCAATAAATACATTTTATAAATTCTGTCCTGTTTTTCTTGACCTTTACATGGAAATTACAGAGCAAAATTCTTCTATTGTGTGAATTGTATGTATATATTTCACTAGATGTGCCTGCGACTTCGTTCACATGAAATTTAATTGCTCACTCACAAGCACATTTAAAAAAATGTACAGCGCCATCTTTTGAGTTTTGGAATGAACCAAAAAGTTTATATTACCGTAAAGTGCCGGGAATTAAGGTGTAAGATTGTGATTATTAAGTAGATTTCAAGTGCACACACACAAGAGTATTAAACAACGTCTAGCACCATCTGTTGAATTTTAAGATGCATGAATCAGGGTCGATTTTTTTATGATAAGAGCGTTTTCAATTTAAATTTAAAGTAGCACATCTTATCTTGCCGTTGGCCAGTTGCGATGAAACACAGCCTATATGTTACCTAAATCCCAGACAAATACACCTGTGAAAACCACATTAAAATTGAATCGGTAGTTTTTACGTGATGCGTGCACAAACAACCAGACAAAAAGACAAAAGTTCTAAAAAACCCTAGTATGTGTCCTATTACTCATCTTATACTCCCTCAAATAATTTTTTCGCAAATATCTTTAATGTACAGACAAGCCAACTCTACAGTTTTATTATACAGTATATATATATATATATATATATATATATATATACCACTTCTCTCTCTCTCTCTCTCTTTCTCTCTCTATATATATATATATATATATATATATTACACTTCTATTAGATACTGTTCGTTTCTAAGTACCTGTAATGTAAGTTGTCTGTCTGACTGTCTATCTATCTATCTATCTATCTAAACTAAAAAACACGGTTGATTACCATGGTTGATTACCATGGTTATGATTTTTGACAAGTTTTAATTTTATTTTTATTAATTTACTTTTAGTTACAGGCTGAGTACAAATTAGTGTGAATGTATTTCATTACCAGTTAAATAAAGACTAACTAATTAATGTGTAACACTGTAACTTCCTCTACATTACTAACATCTTGTTAATGCTAAGTTCAACATGTGTTTATGTTAATTAGTGCAGTAAATACTTTTTTTCAGGTTGATAGAACTTTAATGTAAATCGTTACCCTCCATTTATGCACCATCAGCCATTTCCTCCTCTTTAATCATCGTTTCTGCTTTCTGCTCATTAGCATATCCAGCAGTCCTCTGCTGCTGCCAATTCTACTGCATTCGTCTCAGTACCATAATCACAGCTGTCTGCTTTATGATGGCTTGTCTGAACGCCTGAACAAATCGCTTTCAGGTCTCCAGGTGAAACTTGGAGACTGGATTTGCACCAGAGACTAGCTTCAGCACATATCAGAGAAACCAGGCAGCCAGTTGTGACACTGTCTTCATAGTCTCTCTGACATTCAGATCTGTGTAGAAACTGGAAACTAGAAAATGTAGAAATGATGCTGCATGATCGCAGTCGCATAATTACACCACTGCAGGACTGCTACATTAAGGCAGCGTGGAAATACTTGAGCATGTAATTAACATCTGCCTATCAACCCGCTCACTTTCTGTGGTTTCTGTGGAATTTGTTTCGAATGAGAAAGAAAAGATCTGTTGGGAAATCAGAGGTGAATTTTTCTCTCATTTCCTTCCATGATGCACCTGTTCCCCTTTGACATCATGCCAGAGGTATATCTTTTTAGTTAAAACTATGGTTGATAATAAAGTGTTTTCAGTGAGTTAATTATACAACAGCTGCTGGGGCCGCCGTGCATGTGTGTGTGTGTGTGTGTGTGTCCACGATCTGAGAGATACAAGCCCTAGCATAAGACCACCTGTGTGCCAGATAAATCAGAGTAGATGAATGAGCCCTACGTTCACAGCTACACTTGCAGCCTCAGTGTCTTAAAGTAAAGAACCAAAAGCAGGCAAGGTCACTGAGCTACTTTTACTCTTCTACAGTTCCGCTCGCTAAAAAAAGGCATAATAAGATTTTGAAAAAAAAGACTGCATAAGGTTCATTAAAAGCCATGCAATAGTACTATATTAATACTCTATATTAAACAAACCATATTTTTTAACTTGTATTGTTTATTTGCAGTACTGCAAATGCAAACAGTTTACTTACATCTACTTCGCATCATTTTATATTGTTCATATTTCAGCTCATACTTCAGTACTTGGTGTCCTCACTTAAAGTACCAGGAGTGTCTTAACAGTTTTCTGACATGTTACACTGAGAGTTAGGATGCTTTAGTGTGAACAGCTGAGTGACATAAAGTGGCATTTCTTTCACCAGGTGTAAGGGAAGCTATTAGACCGTGATACAGGAGTCGTCACCTTAGATCACGTGGTTTTGACCTGTCGAACCAATTCGTGTCAGGACAAAATCTCCTTAAATGAGCAGTTCCTAGTAGTGATGGCAATCCAAAAAAACAGATATGCAATCTGGCTATATACATTACTGTGATTTAACATTATTAGATTAGACAGATGCATTAGAGTGATGCATTTTCACTCTTTATATGCCACACTATTGCTATGAAAAAGATCAACTTAAAGTGGTTTCGCACTGGTATGTCACATAACCACTTCTGACTGATGAAAACAAATGTGTTTTAAATAAATGCATACTTCTCATGCTACCATTCCATTTTGTCACTGACTTCCCCAACCACAAGAGTGGGGGTACACATATAAAACACTTCCTGTAAATTTTACACTGATTTCTCGGCAACAAGGTAAAGAACTGTAAATTGGAACAACAAACATTACATACTGTAAAATATTTACATACTGTAACGTAAAGCATTACATACAGTACACTCCAAATTTCTTTTCAGGCCTTGTGTAGCTCTTACATACTAAAATATTATGTATATTTTACTAAAATAAAATAAGTTTGTAATGTACCTAACTCTATTTAATTAGTTAACCATTATTTACTATTTTATTATTTACACTCAGATCTATACCTGCTTTATCCTGTGTTCAGGATCACGGGGACCTGGAGCCTATACCAGGAGGCTAAGGGCAGGAGGCAGGGTATGCCCTGGACAGGGTGCCAATCCATCGCAGGGCACACATACTCATTTACTCATTCACACACTACTGGCAATTTGGGAACGCCAATTAGCCAAACCTGAATATCTTTGGACTGTGGGAGAAAACCGGAGTACGGAAACCCAACAAACACGTGAACCATTTTTACTATTATTTGTTTTTAAATTTAGATGTAAATGTTAATTAATAAGTATATTGTTCATACAGGTAGTCCCCCACTTACGAATGAATTCCATTCCGGGAGCAAATTCGTAAGTCAAATTTGTTCGTAAGTCTAACATAGTGAGTCTTTTGCGCCTTTTACATAAATATACAATGTAAAGCATACCAATCCACGCGACATGTGGCCAAAAACCATAACCGCGCCTATGAAAATAAATCTCACAGTGAAATGTAACTGTTGTCCCTGCACCTTTAAATCACTGGGGGAATCCTGGCAAACGGCATCTTGTCTCAAAGCTGTACTTTATCATCGTGCTCCCGGACCGATTCATTGAAACCGGTGAGGCTGACTCATTTCTCCCGCACCCCCGCACGTAAATACAACCATATAATGAACATTTCATGCAATTATTTACACACTGAAAATATTGCATATAATTGTAAATATTCATATCTGATGCACTGTGGTGTTTTCTTAAAACAATACACACGAGCTACTTTCGTGATTTGTGATTTGCATCTGTGAACAGCGGTCCGTTCTTATCTCTGGTCATTCATAACTTGAATGTATGTAAGTCAGGGACTACCTGTATTCGGTGCATTAACCAATTAGCCATCAAAACTAACAACTAGTTTAGCTAGCTAACATAGATTAAACAGCCCTTCGTAAATGCAGACCGTCAGTGCACCCTGAACTCCAGTACTAAATTATTATACCAAACTCAGAAACATAATACATTTCCCTTTACTATAATAAAACTTTGTGGCATTATTACCCTGTCTAGGGGCCTACAGTAAGTCGGATAGGAAAGGCTGTAGGCCCTGTACAAGATAAACATTATAAAAAAAATGAGTGAGGGAGTAAAATGCTTTGCTGTGTATATCAGTTGATGAATTGCTTTACATACTCTGACTCATGTGGTAAGGCTATTTGGTTGGCCATACTGAGTATCTCTCAGTAGTGGCTTTCTTTTTTTTGCATGTCAACAGAGTTGGATTTGGATTTAGTAGTTACGAACTTTTGACTCACAATTAACTGTCAAACTGTCAGTCCACCCTGAATGAGAAATCTGAGGTAAACAGGAGTTGCCTAAATAACTTTAATACACTAAACTTTATTTTGAGTCTCCATGCATGCTTGCGTATATTAATTCTGCATAATGCCTCCCACACAGCCAGAGAACAGCTCTGAATATTATACCCTGAGGGATGGTTAAATAAAATAAAGATCTCATTAGTGAACAAAGGAAAAAGATGAGTAGCTGGTTGATACGTTTTTCTTTCCCTTTGTATAAGGCACAAAGCAGAAACGTTCTTGTTATATATAGTACTCAGTCATGCCGATGTGGGACACACACTGAGCCATATACATAGGACACGCCTGAGCTACTGTATGAGGTCACACACAGACTGCTGCTTAATCTGCATGTGTTGACTTTTTAACTAAGCTTTCACGGTGTGTTTAAAGTCAATTGTCCCTTCAATGTCCTTTTCTCAACAGGACTCGAAAAGAAATGGCATGCTACAGTATCTAATACATACACAACATTTACCATGTTATTACCAATCAGCACGAATGACCCATACCATTTAACCATATTTCCACACACTGTATTATGAGGAGAAAAACAGGCTGCTGCTTTATGAATAGGCAGGGAAAGGTGGGAGTAATTGATGGGTTTTAGTGCAAAAGACAATAAATAGCATTTTTCCTTTTTCACTCAAACTGAAAAATTATCTTCTCCAGGCACATAAAGTTGTCCATAGCAAAACTTTCTTTTCTTTCACATGATCAGTAAAGCAAAACTACTGTACCTGTTGGAAAAAATTGGACTGCTGTGAATAAACTATATGCATTTTTTGGACTTTTGGGGAATGTTAAAGCCAGGAAAAGCGACCTGTTACTGTAATTCTATAGCAATTACCCCAGCGGTCATGGACTTCTATCTTAAGGTTCTGTCGTCAACTACTAAAATTAAACTGAAGCGGATAAAGGAGGAGACTGATGATACTGTAAACAGACTTTTTTTTTTTTTTTTTACTTTTTCAATATTCCTCATGATCTTTAATGTTCTTTGTAATTAAAAAGGTTTTGCTCACAACAAAATTCAGGCGCCTTTTTGTTGTGAGCATATTTGTTGCCAATATGACTTCCAAAAAAACATAAAAAGCAGTTTGCTCTTTTTTATTCAAACTTTACCAACATATTATTGTTATTAAATTCCATACTTGTAATTACAAACACAACTACAGACTAATTTATCCATTTTGACAAAAACATTTTGAGATGGATTTATAGCATTTTGCAAAAACACTACAAAAATTCAACTCACATGACACCAACAGCAATGACTAATGAATAATATTTCGGAATTAGTGGTTTTAAAAAAACAAAACAAAATATTTTTTCAGTTTTAAATACTCTTTGCATCTTTTATAAAAATATACTTTTTTATACGATGGATCTTTCCATTAAATGCAGTGCCCTATAGATTCATTGGTACCTTTAACATAAATAAAACAAAAATACACACACACACACACACACATATATATATATATATATATATATATATATATATATATATATATATATAAATATATAAATAAATAAAAGGTGCCCGAGGCAGGACTTGAACCCAGACCCTGAAGGTACAGTACAAGCCCACAGTGCTAACCATTACACCACCATGCCACCTACAAGACATCTTTTTTTCAACAAATGACTCTGCAAAACTGTCTATACTGTAAATTATTCCACTTCAAGTCAGAATACAGGTAGGTAGGCTTAAAAATTCCAAGACAGAAATTAAGTATCTGCTTCTATAAACATTTATGTTAATTTGAACAAACATTTTATTCTTTACCTTCTTGAAAGACCGACTGTATCTTTGGCCAGGACTGAACCCCCTGGGAGAGGCAAGCAGATTTCAAGGTGAAACACCCGGGTAATTACTAGAAGTCATAATGCCAACAATCTTTTCAAGAGTCCCTGAACCACAAAAGAGACCTGATGCATCTCTTATCCAAATCCAGTATATTTCATAATGAGGTCTCGGGTGCTTTTCATTGTATGAATTTCTCGTTTGTCACAATTTGGTCTGATTTGACCACAGCACTCAATGCTAACTGTAGATTTTAGGATGCAAACGAAGCATTTTTTACAGTGATCTTAGGCAGAGAGTCGGTTGCAACTGTTGCAAAGAGCTTGTTGCTGGGAATGCAGTGGTTAACAGCTGTTTTTGCAAACTAAAAAAATATGAAAAAACCTCACAAGTTAGAAAAACTGTACAATTTTAAATATGCAATATTTTGCATTCCTTTAAAATCCTTATTCAAAAATGTTTAACATTTTGCTATGGCCTTCCTTTTCTGTAGTTTTATATCCATTACTTGATTTGTAAAGAAGGACAAAGAGATCTGACATGTGTGCAAACTCCTATTTATACTTCAAGGAAACAGGATACGGTAAAAGTCAATACCAGGTTTTCTTGGGACTGCAAGCAAATAAAAAAACAAGTGTTTTAAAGGATGACATTTTATCCAGTAACCGTTTGAAGGCCATGAGCAAGCTGGCTTTTATACCTTTATTAGCTCTGGGACTCTGGTCAGTAGTGCAGTAGAGTAAAGATGATAAAGTTGAGAGAATTGCTGGAGGTTAGGTGAGGGGGAAGGGGAGACGCAGGAGGAGTGGGGCCGGTGGCTGCTGATTAACCAGAGATACTGGAGTGGAGAAGAAAGCCTTCAGGCACCTGATGCTTTTGGTCAAAATCTATTTAATGTGTTTGCCAGATGTAAAAGGTTCCATATTCACTATATTGGATTTACAGAGATTTATAGAGATAGATATCTGAAGGTCCACACCTTCTGACTAAACTTAATAACCTGCAGCTATTTGCTCATGGAGTTCAGTGGGGAAACTTATAATAATAACAGAATGGATGCCCTGTGAAACTTACCACGAGATGATGGGAAGTCATTTCGTAGTTTATAGATCAAACACATAATGCGTTATGAATAAAACATGTTAGAGATGCTGTGTTAGTGACGATTACAATGACATGGCCTGAAGCAAAGCATAGTGGCTTAAGGTGGTTTATTTCATTTACACTAATTTTCACAATTTTACAGTGGCACGGTGAATAGGTGGCTAAAACTGTCGCCTTGCACCTCCAGGGTCCGGGTTCAATTCCCACCTCAGAGTCTATGTGCATGGAGTGTGCATGTTGGGTTTCCTCCAAGTACTCCGGTTTCCTCCCACTGTCCAAAAGCGTGCAGCTTAGGCTAATTCCCGAATTGCCGGGAGAATGTGTGCCATGACATGGATTGGCACCCCATCCAAGGTTTCCCCCGCATTGTACCCCAAGTGTCCTGGAGACTCTGTATGCAGAATGAAGTTGTATAGACTATGAGTGAGTAAGTGAGTAATTGGAAATCTTTAGTTTAATTGTCTTCTTTTACTTAAAGTTTCCTTTAATTGTAGATACCTCTTTTTATTCTATTCTATCTTTCCATTATTAGGTCACAGATAATTGTATACGCATTTCACTGCACATCATACTGTGTATAATTGTGTATGTGACGAAAAATGTGAAATTTTGATTTGAAAATAAAACTGTCAGCTCTTTAAAATCTGAAGTTGCCGTTGTCATCGCTGGTTTGCAGAACGCATTGTTGAGGGGGTTGTTTATGGAATTTAACAACCATTTCTGCAAGTTCAGTGGTGTAGCTTTTCAGCGTTTCACTCCACCGCCACGTTGCCAAATGTTACATTTCCCTTCTGCACTTACTTTTATCCTACCTAATGATTACATTTACACTTTTTTTCTTTGCTTGAAGCTTTTATCTAAAGTGGCTTACAAGTGAGGAAGAGTACAATCAGATTAGAGAATCTGGTTTAACAGGAGCTGACAGAGATACATTTCCACTAAATGAACAGAAATATGTTGGAAGAGTATT
This sequence comes from Clarias gariepinus, assembly GCF_024256425.1. NCBI lineage: Eukaryota > Metazoa > Chordata > Actinopteri > Siluriformes > Clariidae > Clarias > Clarias gariepinus. The sequence continues at coordinate 11,256,013 of NC_071105.1, read as the reverse complement.
AAGGCCGTTACTTAAGTTGATGCTTACATGCTTTCCTGTATATACTATAAGTGCTGAATCTTCACGCACTTTTAGAGTTTGGTAGGAAATGTGTAGAGCATGAAAAGTCTGATTTGTAATGATTTCAAACAATTGTTTTATGGCTGTGTTCACACTACCAGCTTGACGTGACTCAAATCAGATTTTTTTTTTTTTTTACCATATGTCACAGATCTGATCTTTTTTGGGCTGTCTAAGCGCACAAAGCTGATGTTTTTCAGATTTGGTCTGAGTCATTTTTGTATGTGGTGCAAGATCAGATATATATCTGATATGTGGTCATGCAACTTGATCAGAATTAATGCAACTTTTTGCCTCGCGCACTGCCAGTAATAGCTGCTAAAACAGATAAGCAAGGCGTCTGTCTTTCTTTCATCTCCTGGACCTCAACAAATACAACCGAAGAACTGCTTGCTGTCTTTCAGAGCAAAATCCCAGGCATAGTCTTTACAAAAATAGCATCAATTGTTTGACATAAATGAGTGGGCGCATAAACTGGTGATGCGTTTTAACCCAGACGGCGAGGGCACAGACGTTTCGATGTGCGCATGCGTGTTCTTTCCAGACAGACGCTACCACATTAAAGTCAGATAAAGGTCACTTAGAATTATGCATGTGAACCGTCACGACATGCAAATCCAGTTTAGCATCTTCTTTCAGCACTGCGTGATGGTTTGATGGCCCTGGCAGAAAGAGGACAGTCCTTTTTGTAGACTCTTGATCCAATTTGCTTTTTCTTGCCTCTTGGCTGAACCTAAGTGCGATGTCAAAGCTTTATTATTGACTGTCAATGCTGATCCGCTTCCCTAGTTGATCAAAGGGTTCTTGAACCCTTGGCTAATTAAACTATCTTAAAATACGTAGTTTAAAAGCGAAACAAGCCTTAAGAGTAAATCATTTAATCTGTGTTAAAGGACGACATTGTTTTTCCAAGCTTACTGAGATTTACCTGCAAAGTCCTCAACTTAAAAAGGTTAACTGCTTATGAGAGCAAGATTATAGAAAAATGTTTATAAGGATTATTTGAATTTCTTTTTCAAAGCATCCTAAAAAGGTGTTGTACTACGGCAAAGGAATGGGATATACCAAAAAATGAATACTTAAAAGATATATTATAATGAGCTAAATCAAATAAGAATACAAATTTGATCCTGAACCAGTGTGATCATGAAACTGCAGAACATCATGGAGAAATCATCAGACTGGTATTCTGAGTCCCACGATGTGGGAGACATTCTAGGTGACTTTTTTTTTAAAGTTGCCTCAAAAAAAAAAAAAAAAGAAAGCAAAAAAGAGAATCATGATTTCAAGAGTTCGCTTGTGCGTCATGGCTCTTCTTAACTGATTAGAAATGACCAAAAATATGTCAGATTTCCTGTTCATTTTTATGTGTTATTTATGGAGCATTGAAAAAAAAAAAAAAAAAAAAACCTCTTTTACCAGGGATTAAGCAAATCCAATAAAATGACGCAATCCAAACCTAGAGACGGTAATCACCAAGGAACAAACAATGCTATATTATCACGATACCTAGTTGCCGATTGGATTTGCACTGCGATTCTGTTAGTATTACAATATCAAATAAATTAAAAACCAAATTTCTTTGTTCGGGTCAATTTTAGGAAATAAGTCCCTCCTAATACAGAGGACATTGCATTGCCTGCAAATATGTGAATAGTTTAAAGTGCCATACCTGTAGGATAATAGGGGCAGTGTTTGATACACATATCGCCTCCTTAAAGAATTTTAAAACATAACCTACATGACCCCCTCCTTTGATCTTTACCAAACATTATGCTGTAATGGATATTATCCTGGGTATGGTGATGTTTATGATGAAAGTCCAGGTTTACAGCTGCTGCATTCACATGTATCTAAAATACAGATAATAAAGCAGTTCTTCACAAGCCCTGACAACTTGTACCAAATCGTGAGATGAATCATGAGATTGAAGATTGATACACTTCGTGGGTAAAAAACCTAAAATAGGTAGTGAAAGTTCAGCAAAGGTTTGGCTTCGCAGGAAAGTCATACAGTAGGTGATCATATAATTATAAGTATATTGTGACATTTTATAGATAAAGCATAGCCAAGTCGCATGTGATTTCTGGCATGTGAGGTCACAGAGTCAAGCATGCAAGAATTTCAGCTTGGGACAGTTCTAGCAAAAAGTTCAGGAATGACATTAACTTGTAAGTGAACTGATGCAGTCGCTTTACTCCCTCCGATGTCACTAGAAAAATGGGAAGTAGGCTCCTATGGGATCCTCTTTGACAGCAAAACAACATTTATATTTCAAAAGTGTGTCTGCACTGCTGTTCTATATAATGCATCAGTAGGAATACGTCTTACATCCCCAAAACCTATGTGTAGTATTATAAATCGTCCGTGCTTGTTGGGACATTCTTCAATAAAGCCCCCTTTTTGGCATTTGCTTGGATCTCGATGTACCACCGAATTGCACAGTGTGTCCCCTTAATGTCATTATAACAACCAATTTCCACTAGAAGTAGAGCCTTCATTAACTGGGTGCTGTGTTCTAACTTTGCAGGATTTACGGTCTGTGATAAGGATAATAACTGGTGTGTTTTTCATGGGTGTTTTCTGGCAGAATCCCTAGGAGAGCAGAACAGTTTGATGTTTATCAGGCAGCCAAAATTTTTCTGGTTATCGGAACTGCGGTAAAATAAACATCATTAAAACACCTTGTCGTACTGCCAAGGTTTGCATTTTTACGACCTTACATAAGCTTTTATCAAAGATGACCAATCGGAGATAGGAATCTTTGAGTCTATCAATCAAGAGGATTTGCATGTCTATATTTGAATGATATTTATGAGATGAGAAAGCTTCTCCTTACTTTAACCTTTTCAGTGTGTGTACAATATGCCTGGGGGTGTGGTTTTAAAGGCTACATTAAAAGTAGGGCATTTGTTTTAAATTTGACTTTCAAACCGACTAGCGTCATCTACCGCACCTCGCACCAAAATCACTGAACTTACCTTCATCATCAAATTTATGAAAGACACTTCTACTTCTACAAAAGGAAGAAGAACCCAAAGACTGTACTGTAACCTAGGCTGGACTATGAATTTTCAATCCTAGTCTCTGGTTTCTAATTAACGTAATTCAAACCTTCAGTGTCCATTAGAGAAAAAGGAAACCGAGACCCGGAATTTATAGTAATATTATAATAAGTGTTTTATTACTACACTGCACTCACTATTTCAATCCGACCTCCCAGACGTTTTTCATTTTTATTACTGCCATTATAACGGATATGACATGGGCTATGAATGTATATGTGTTTAAATAAAAGCGAAGGTTTTTGCACAAAAAAAGCAAGTATATTTGTGGGGACCAGCCAAATGTCCCCATATTGTCAAAGCTGACTGATATCCTCATCCTTGTACGGCTATTTAACTCCCTAAACACCCTTTCACACAAAGCCACACACACACATACAGTATAGTATACTCCTCAATAACCAAGGGACACACAACTGAATATTTCGGATTCTTAGTTTAAAAAGGAAGCCAACGAAAAGGTTTTTCTCATTTGAACCACCTGAATGTTCCCATAAAGGCTTAATGGAGCACAGAGGAACCATTCAGAGGGTATATTTTGTCTTTAAATATCCACAGGCTTTATAACCAGAGGCTCACTATCTCTGTTTGTTCTGTCTTTGTTTGCAATGATGAGTTAAGTAGCGTCAGCTGCTTGTGCAGATTTGCCATGATAAGTTGGTTGTGTGTCTGTGTGTGTGTGTGTGTGTTCTTTTTGGTTATGTGGTTCTGTGGGTGTGTGGGCATGTTTTTATATGTTGGGACAAAATGTCTGTACAATGATTGGCATGTCAGACAGTTTGACATTGTGAGGACATTTTGTGTGGTCTTCACTAGACAAAGTGCTTTAACATAAATAAAAAAAATAAATACAAATAAATACAAATTTCAGCATACTTTTGATTAATCATTGTGTGTGTGTGTGTGTGTGTGTGTGTGCATGATTTTAAGCACTATACCGGACACATTAAACATTAACAGTACCTGTCTGGCTGAGTGAGCTGAGAGACAAGCACTCGGCTCTTCTCGGACACAATGGCTGACTGTAGCACTGCAGCATTAGTGACCCCCCCCCCCCCCCCCCCCCCCCAAAAAAAAAAACAAAAAAAAACCAACACACAACACCCCACCCCACACCAATACACACCTCCTCGTTCACCTTTACCTCCCCGAATCAGACCCACACAAACAATGGTGTGTAACATGACGAGATGATGTTTGCACATATACATCATAAGCTAGCTCAAAAGTCTTGAAGATGCATGGGTAAAATAATTATCCCTTTAATTAATCCAACGCAGCCATAGCCCGAGTCTAGACAGGACGCTAATTATGTTTTATTTACACGAGTTATGTTTGCCGAACCCTCAAAATAGCCTTCGGTTGCAATTTCTCCTCTAGCCCACACACTCCCATGAAGATCTCTCTTTCTCTCTCTCACTATATCTGAGGAGAACCTGAGTGCCGAATATAAACCAGCAGACTGAAATAGATTGACTGTGTATTCTTCCTAAATCCTAGGTGTCATTCAGGGTCATATATCGTAAATGTCCCTAAAAAAGGCTTCTGGGCTTCCCCAAATTACCACATTTTTATGTACAATATGTGTTCGTTAAGGAAACTGCCCATACCAGGTAAACAATGAGAAGTGGTACAATACCAGGAAATAAAAAACAAAAACATGGGTTTTGAACTATTGTGAGAACGCAAAGCTGCTGGCTGCTCTGCTGGAGCCAAGTCACAAGCCGAGTCTCACGACTAAAGGGTCGTTAATCAGGGCTGGTGAATTCATTTGTATTTATAAAGAAATATATATATATTTTTAAAATGACTCATTGAGCCAAGACCGTGACCGTGATGACCTTGGGGGGAAAAAAAAGTTCTCCATCCTATTCTGAGCAGTTTTTAACGAGCTACGGGTCACAGCCCTGGTGTAATATCAAAACACAACATATTCATTCCTTTCGCACCGCAAGACAAATGTAGTGAATGATTAAGTCTAGAGCTTATTACAATCATGCTCTCCCTGCTTTGCACTCTACAGAAATACACAGACAGATAGAGAGAGAGAAAGAGAAAGAGAGGGAGATCGAGAGCGCTCAGCGTACTGCCTGGCACTTACACTGCAGTTACACTGTGGTTAAAACCACAAGCCTGTTCAGCAGTTCACCAACGTTAAAATGCGATGCACAAGACTTTTTTTAAACCAAGTAGATTAGACACGCATGTTCTCAAATTATAGACAGCTTTAACGTGAAGACTGTCCAGTGGCATCCCAGACATGCCTGTTACAGGTCCCAAACTCCTCTCCTCATCCCACGACTTACCAGGTGTGTGCGACGGTGAAGCGTCTTCGGTGACGGCCACCCCTGTTGACCATGAGTCTGCGGAAGAGCCGCGGGGAGCTGCGCGGGGACACTTTCGGAGACGTGGCGAGTCTCGGAGGCTCCAGTTCCAGGCGCATGTGCTCCTTGAAGGTACGGATGCAGGGCTCCGGGTCTGGCGCGCTCAGCTCGTTTGATGACATGCTGATGAATATGACAATTTCTTTCCTGAATCTCTGTGTCGTCCTTGATGTTTTGTTTTTTTTTTGCTTAAAATGCTGCAGGCTGATTTTCAGTCGGATGAACCAGCTTCCTGCTTCCAGCAGCGCTCTGTCTCTCTCAGAGGTTTCTGGCGCGGGAGCAATCCTTCGCCTGTGTGCACTGAGTGCTACTGACACACTAAGAGGAGGCTTTCGTCAGCGCAGTCACACCTGCTTCCTGAGAGAAAAAGAAACACACTTCTCTCTCTGTGTACTCTGTATACACAACCTTCCCTTTTCCAACCCCTTATTACATCCTTCTCTGTCTAATAAAAGTCATCTGACTTTTGTTAGATGTTGCTATTTTAACTCCTCTACACTTTCCTCTTTCTTTGCAGATCCGCCTGCTTCCCTCACTTTCCCCAAAGAACACATACACACGCACACACGCTTCTGTCTTCTGTCTCCGTTCAGCTCCAGGAACCTCCACGATAAATCACATCGAAGGGAGCTGAGAGCATCGCTTCAGCCGTCATCACCCGCTCCGGTTCTTGCATGCACGCATTTCGCAACACGTTTTGCACTCCCTTTCAGCACAGAATTGCTCAGCACACGGAGAGCAGAGACAGGAGAAAAACACCAGAGACAGCACTCCAAGGAGGCACACCTAAGTCCGTTGCCTTAGGCAGTGTCTTCATTGAGAATAAACAGCATAACTGGACAGATGAAAAAAAGACAGATAGTGACGGTTGAAGCTCCGCCCCCCCAGAGCTAGCTGATTGGTCCGCTCGGACGGGTGTCTCGGTGTAGAAGCAAAGCGAGGCGGCTTTATTCTGATGATGGCTTTTGGCCTTTCACAGCTCAGCGCTTCTCAGGATGGCAACAAGGAGTGGGGGAGAAAAAAAAATCGGAACAATTCAAGCCCCGGATTAGCTGTGAGGGAAAGATAAGCACCCAACCTAGGCTGGAAATTGTTCCCAGGTGATTTACGGCTTTAGGAGTTTTTGAACGTGCTGCTGGCTTGATTCTATAATTATGAATGAAGGAAAAGCAGTGCAGAATGAGAAAAAAGAAGCCTCCTGCAGGATTCGAGCGAGCTTAGAGCACAGGACACTGCGAGATGAGTCATTTCATTTTAAATTAGAAAATGAAGCTCGATTAATAAAAAAATTAACCTTTTTAGCATGAAAACAGGAAAAAACAAGACAAATCCAATAACTATTAATTGCATTTCCGTGCAAGCAGCTTGTCAGATCACAGAGGCATGGGCATAAATATCCGAGGAATCGATCCCAGTGTAAACGTCACCATGGGGTTTAAAAACACCCTAAGTGATCCAGCGCAGTCTCCTGGGTCCGGTGCGACTTTCTCTGGCGTTACAGCAGTATTCTGGAGAAACAATGCACACCGTTCTGCCTTCAGCAAGAAATCAACCTGTCAGCGTCATCACCCTAATCCTCACCATGGAGACCAGGAAGGAGAAGAAAAGGGGAGGGGGATTGAAAGATGACAACAATGAAGAACAAAGTGTACAAGAGAGATGTACAAGAATGTATAACTGAAATGTAAAACTTGCAAGTTAATCATGAGTCTTAATGGTATATTTTGTGACGCAACATTCAGTGAGTCAGCATTTAGCCTTCGTTACACAACCGGAACTTTGCGATATGAACATCTGGATTTTGCGTAACATGCAAGACCATTAATCTTGCTCTTGCGCATCATGTGCAGATTAATTATGTCTTCTGGCAAATTACGAATCTCCATGATTAGCTATCCAAAACACTGCAGGTGTTGTTTTTTAATTTAATTTAATTTATAATTTTTTTTTTTTTTACATGTAAACTAGACTGTGCAGCTCAGCGGTTAAGGGATTCCGCTACTGATTGAAAGGTCCCAGGTTCAAACCCCAGCACTTGGGCCCTTGAGCAAGGCCCCTACCACTCAACTGCTCAGTTGCATGAAAAAAAAAAAAAAAAAAAAAAATCTAAGTCGCTACCGATAAGGGTGTCTGACAATTATGTAAATGTTAAAAATATAACTGGACTCAAAATTTTACTGAAAGAATCAACGAAAGGAAACGGTTTATTTTTTAAAGAAATATTGTTCAATTTAGGGATCATTTGGCCTTAAATCTGGGTTAAATCCCAAATAGCATTAAATGGAAAGCTAGTGTCCTATGTAGGATGTACACACACCATGTGTTTCCATTGACCAGAGGTTGGAGAGCGATTCGGAATTCAGCCGTGTGTTAGGAGCTAGTTAGCATCGTAGTCGGAAATAAAAGAACATGTATGCAATTATTAAGAATTCAACATGTTTTTTTTTTTAAATGACAACATTATCAGGTGTCTTTTTTTGGTGCCTGGCAACCGACATTTAGTGTAATCAACGATTAATAATAATAATAATAATAATAATAATAATATTACATTAATGCATAATAATTATTATTAAATGATTTTTTTTTTTAAATGTACCTTACAGCACAGTGAAATTATTTTTTTCACATATCCCAGTTAGGAACCTGGGGTCAAAGCGCAGGGTCAGCCAGAATACAGGGCACCTGCAGCATGGGCAAATTGCCAAACTTGGCGGTGCTGGGGCTTAAACCACCAACCTTCCGATCAGTAACCCACAAACCAAGGTCTCAATCGTTTGAGCCACCACTGCCCCAAAACAAAAAAAAATAAGTGAGAGATATTTTTTTACCTTACCTATGACATAAAGATAGATTTATTCAAGATATTGCTGTGATATTGCTACTGAAAATTTTGTGTTGCGAGCTCGAATCTGGTGTGGAGACTGTTCTGTGGTCGGTACTGTAGGTAATTTTGCAGTCTAGGATGCCATCCCTGGCAAGGTGGGCCTTCACATTCAGAATTTATGCCTTCGTGACTATGCACAGGAGCTAGCTTGGGGCCTGAGTGGGAGAGCTTTAGAGAGGACCTTACATAATTGAAAGGGTGACATAAACCTTGCTTGCTTGCAGCTAAGGTAAAAAAAAAGAGCTACTCAAAAGAGTCTACCTACTGGTCCGTTTATAAACAAGAGAAAAGCAGGGAAATGGCGATATTGGTTACACAAGACATGGGAAGTAACAAACAAAGATAAAAGCCAGGGTGAGAGTCTGAAACACGTCATCACAGCGAGAAGGACGTTTTACAGAGCACTTCGGTATTTTCTTTTCAGCCTTATATCTAACTACCGCATCATGGCCTTACCACCAGAGTAAGCATTTCCTGTACAAAAGTAAATGATGCAAAACCTCTATTCGCTTCATGTAGGGTCTAAGTCAGTTTGAATAAATTCAGTAAAATTATTTATCTTTTTAAGCATGGCACTACATTCAGTCAGAGTTTATGTCTACATTTTATAGAAAAACTTAACGATGGCAGTAGTAGTGGTGCTAATATCATCTTTCACTTTTTTCTCAAATGATCAAACAATCACCTACTACACATCAATCAATCTATCCATCCATCATCCATCCTTTTATACACTACCCACTCTTCCATTTATCCAACAATATAATATCCATTCACTTCCTGTCATTCTATAAACTATTAACCATTATCTGTGTATATCTTACATACTTTCCATCCTTCCAGTTAGACATTTACTAATTTACTATCCATTTGTCCATCCACTATTCATCCATCCATTTATATACTATGCATTTATTTAACCACCTATTCAGTATACATTCATCCTACATCTGATCTTCTATGAAATGCCCCACTATGTGTACACAATCTATGTTAACAACTATTTGCCAATACTTATCCCTCCATCCGTCCATCCATCCATCCATCCATATATTGTACACCAATCAGCTACAGTATAACATAAAACCAATAAGGTTTTGGGGTTCCTTGCATCACCTTTCGATGCTATGAGTTGTGGAGTGAGGCCTCCATAAATCGTCCGGCAGTTCCCATGGTTTTTGATCGGATTGGGATATGGGGAGTTTGGAAGCAGAGTTGTTCTGAGTGTTCTGTGCCTTTCTATCATGGCCAGCCTTGCCTTTTTTTCACCAACTTGTGCTGCTTTGGCTTTTCTACAGGATCAGATTGAACATAAGAGCTTTTGGTAACTGTGGGCATGGGTGAGCCTTGGGTGCACATGAATTAAATCATTAATTAATGTGATAATATTGTGTGGTGTTAATGTTATGGCTGATTGGTGCATACACTATCAATCCACTACTCCTACACGGCTTTAACACATTATCCATCCACCCATTATCCAGCCCTTCATCGACTATCTATTTTTTTTAAGCCATCCATACATTAATCCATCCTTACATCACCTTTACGTACATTTGCTACCTGTCCAGTCTTCCATCCATCTATCCATCCATCCTTCCATGACCCATCATTCATACATCAATCCCTCCATTCATCCACTTCCTATCATCCATTCACTCATTCATCACCTTTACAAACATTTCCTACATACCCATCACCACATAGCTGCATCACTATATCTACTCACTGACTCCTACCTCTATAGTACATTGTGTAGCCATTTATCCATTAATTTATCTATCAATCCCCCACTTATCATCCACTTATTCCCCATCCGTCAATCCGTCCATCCACTACCGATCATCCATCCATCTATTTATCCACTACCCATCATCCATCCATTCATCCACTACCCATCATCCATCCATCCATTCATCCATCTATCCACTACCCATCATTCATCCATCTATCCACTACCCATCATCCATCCATCCATCCACTACCCATCATCCATCCATCCATCCACTACCCATCATCCATCCATCCATCCACTACCCATCATCCATCCATCCATCCACTACCCATCATCCATCTATCCACTACCCATCATCCATCCATCTATCCACTACCCATCATCCATCCACTACCCATCATCCATCCATCTATCCACTACCCATCATCCATCCATCCATCCACTACCCATCATCCATCCATCCATCCACTACCCATCATCCATCCATCCATCCACTACCCATCATCCATCCATCCATCCACTACCCATCATCCATCCATCCATCCACTACCCATCATCCATCCATCCATCCACTACCCATCATCCATCTATCCACTACCCATCATCCATCCATCTATCCACTACCCATCATCCATCCACTACCCATCATCCATCCATCCATCCACTACCCATCATCCATCCATCTATCCACTACCCATCATCCATCCATCCATCCACTACCCATCATCCATCCATCCATCCACTACCCATCATCCATCCATCCATCCACTACCCATCATCCATCTATCCACTACCCATCATCCATCCATCTATCCACTACCCATCATCCATCCACTACCCATCATCCATCCATCCATCCACTACCCATCATCCATCCATCTATCCACTACCCATCATCCATCCATCCATCCACTACCCATCATCCATCCATCCATCCACTACCCATCATCCATCCATCTATCCACTACCCATCATCCATCCATCCATCCAGTACCCATCATCCATCCATCCACTACCCATCATCCATCCATCCAGTACCCATCATCCATCCATCCAGTACCCATCATCCATCCATCCCCTACCCATCATCCATCCATCCATCCATCCACTACCAATCATCCATCCATCCCTCCGTCCATCCACTATCCATCCATTCAGCTATTAATCCATGACCCATCATCCACACATCAATCCCTCCATTCCTCCACTTCCTATCATCCATTCACCTATTCATCACCTTTACAAACATTTCTTACCTACCCATCACTACATAGCTGCATCACTATATCTACTCACTGACTTCTACCTCTATAGGACTTCTACCTCATTATGTATCCATCCATCCATCAATTTATCTATCTACCCATCTATCCAACACTTATTATCCACTCATAATCCATTCATCCATCCACTACCCATCATCTATCCATCTATCCACTACCCATCATCCATCCATCCATCCATCCATCCACTACCCATCATCCATCCATCCATCCATCCATCCATCCATCCATCCACCCCTCTGTCCATCCACTACCAATCATTAAACCATCCATCCACTACCCATTATTCATCTATCCATCCATCCACTACATGTCATTCAGTTATTAATCCATTACCCATCATCTATCCATCCATACATACATACATCCATCCACTACCCATCATTCATCCATCCATCCATCTATCCATCCATCCATCCATCCATCCATCCACTACCCATCATCCATCCATCCATCCATCCATCCATCCATCCACTACCCATCATTCATCCATCCATCCATCTATCCATCCATCCATCCATCCATCCACTACCCATCATTCAAAAAATTTAAATTTTCCAAAACAGTAGATTGAATATGGCTCCCACATTGTTTCCTCAAAATTGTTATTCATGTAAAAAAAAATGTATTTTTTAAAAAGCGGCAAAACAACAACAGTTACATCAATTCAATTACATTAAGTGTCACCGGTTGGGTCCTAAATATTTAAGACCCATACTAAAACCTGTACTTTATTCAGAAAATCCAGATTTTGGTTTAAAATTGCAGCACAGCCACCCGAAAAAATAGCAGTCTCATTGCTTATGGATGCTCTATAAACGTCCTACACAGCCCACAGGAGACAAACACCGCAGGCAATCCCAGCTGCAAGCCAGCACTAAAATAACTGTGCTCCAAAAACCACTTTTTCCAGAACAGCCTTTGTTCCTGAAGCGAACTGCATTAAACACAGCTCTAACAAGGAGAACCATGGCAGAGTGTAAGTGAGCAGGGCAGAGGGCAAATGTGTATGTGTGTGTGTGTGATTGTGTCGGGAGGGAGTGTCATCTACCTCTCAAGCCATTAACATTTAAATTACAATGCATTTACAATAGATAGCAAATCGTTAACACACATGAATTACGCTAATGCAAAATAAATGTCCCGTGTCGCATTTGCATTAGGTGATCCTTCTATGACCACTGCATTCATTGTCACGCAACTGTAAAATCTCTTTTCCATCAAGGTGTACAAGGCTTTTAACTCCGTGATAATGTGTACAAAGTGAGCACTGCCTCTTGATCTTATTGTCTTACAGCATGTGTACTCAGTCAATACGTAATACCTGTTCTGAGGAAAATATATCACTAAATAAATATAAAAAGACATCATGACTTTACAGGGTAGCTCAGTGCTGCCCTCTTAAGACAAAAAGCAAGAATGTCTTAACCATGGACACTATGGAAAAGCATTTTAACTGGGGACGTTCCCTTTCAGTCGAGTCACAACACATATCGTACAGGAAATCACGCCATCTGGTGTCCAGGCTGAAGAGAGTTTTATTCACACTATAAAGGCAGACAAACAGTCAGTTGTTAATTATAAAGCTTTAAAAAAACTTTTTTTTTAAGCTAAAATATTTTTTTTATAAATTCTACTTCAAATTCAAATGTCAAATTCTTTATGATGTTACTTACTAAATAGTTTCTATATGATGTATTAATTAGTTTTATTACCTAGGTGATGTAATATGATTTGTGTATTGATGCATCAACAGCCTGATTCACATTCTTTATCAAAAACTTCTGACACTGGAGACTCCTTCCATAAATGTCCAACAAACAGCTCCTTACAGAAAGCTTCAGCATATTAAAACGTTTTTCTATTAGAATAAAATAAATTAACCTTGTATATTAATACCTATCTATTTATGCATCTAACCATTTCTATACCAAGGGGGCTGGAAACCCATCATGGGGCACAAACACACACTCACAGACATAATTATACACTACCAGGATCTTGGATCTCGCATGAGAAAACATGCAAACTTTAAACTGTGAAAAAAAAAAATTGTGACATTGTCTTCCTGCATCATACGTTTCACAAGCCCAAACTAAAACAAACCGCCTTAAAAGACTTAAGAACTGCGCACGCCTGTAGGGTTACAGCTTGTACACGCAGCGCTCAGTGTGCGATAACCAGAGCCTCACCATTCTGAGTCCACAGGAGTGATGTCGATGCGGGGCGGCCTGATGAAGGGCAACGTGGTCGGCCGACAGATTATCTCCTCATCAGGTGTCCGTGACCTCTCTGTCTGTCGCCATGACAGCGGGGGCAGCTGCAGGTTTCCTGAGAAACGACGTCGCCCACGGCGAAGGTCCACTCCAAGAGTACAAGCCGGGGATGTGAAGGACTCACTGAGAGCACAATCTGGAGGGTCTTTACTGTCCTGCAAGGACGTAACAAAAAAGCAGAAACACAGATACAGGGATTAGGCTAACACAACACCATGTGCGTTTATCTTAGAATAGTTCTGTAACTGCAGGATTTATTTTTTGTAGCATGTAAGTACAAGGAAATACAGTATATAATACATAATAACACATAGGAGAAAGGATTCTCATTAATTCATTTCTACACTGCTTATCCTGTTACAGGGTCACTGGGGCCAGCAGCCAACAGAGACACAAAAGACTTTGGGCACGAGGCAGGCTCTACCCTGAAAAGGGTGCTAATCCATGCCACACACACATATTACAGGCAATTTGGGAATGGCAATTAGCCTAATCTACATGGCTTTGGACTGTTGGAGGAAACTGGAGCACCTACAGTGGAGGAACCCCATCAAGCACGAGAAGAACATGCAATCTACTGTACATGCACACAGAACCATAGCGGGAACAGGCCCCTTAACCCTAAAGGTACGAGGCCGCAGGTTTTAAGTTTTTTTTTCCTTTTCTCCCAGATTTTCTCCTTTTTTTGGATTTTTTTCCCATTTTCGCCCTAATTTAGTCATGTCCAATTCCTCCCCGTCACTAGGGGGCTCCGAGTGTGTCACTCACAGGACAGCGCTATCCGCTCCCTCCGCTTACGTCGACCCTGATTGGCTGTAGAGTCGTGATTAATGTGGGAGCACTAAGTACCTCTCATTCCTCCCCTATGATACCCCTTTTCCACTGCTCTGGTTCCCGTGCCGGTTCCCAAATTTTGGAACCAGTGCCGCGCTTTTCCACAGAAAAAAATTGGTGCCGGTGCCCAAAAATAAGCACTGAACCGGCCCCTAAACTCTGCTGGTCTAGTTGCGAGAACCCGTGATGTCACAAGCGGTGGGCGGAGTTATAGGGAGTGTTAAAAAAAATGGCGGAGACCCAAAGTCAGTTAATGTGGAGCGCGGACGAAACAAAAGTGTTTTTCAGGCATTTTGGACATTCGCCGAGATTCAGCAGAAATTGGAAAGTGCTTTAAGAAAAAAAAAAGTGTATGAGGAAATAAGAGAAGAACTAATAGTCGCAGGCTTCACACGAACAACCGACCAAATAGTGTATAAGCTAAAAAAACTGAAGAAAGACTTGGAGAGTTTGGAGAATAACCAGTAAACTGACTTCGGCCATGGTCGTTTCTGTTTAGCGGGCGTGGCCTGTGATGTATTATCATGCAGCTCCCGCTAAGCTCCTGTCTAGTGTAAATGCGGGCCGGTTCTCGGTGGTTCCCAGTCCAGCACCGGCCGAGCACCAGTGGAGTGGAAATGAGGTATGAGAGAGCTCGGCCAATCAGCTCTCTCTAGGCCTCCGGCTGCGAGAGGTTACAGCATCACCTACGAATCGAACTCGCAATCTCCGGATGATAGGGCACGCACTTTACCACTGCGTCACTCGGAGGTGCAAAGCCACAGTTTTAACCACTATGCCAACGTGCTGAGTAAAGACTTCCACTTTTTCACTCTAATAATCACAAAACCAGTGCATTTGGTGAGCTGAGCTTCAACTAAATGCCATCATCCAACAAAAAAAAGAAAACCTGGCTCCATCCTCTTTGTATTGTATAACATCACCTTAACCACGCATGAAGCAGATTATGTAGAATAAGAAACAGAAACTAAAGTTTGTTCAACCTTAAATAAGGTCTTGAAGGAAGAAGATCTGAAAAAAAAAACTGTTACCCTTTTGCGGCTTATTACACACAGTACACATGATTCTATGATGTGTCATGCAAAAGTAAAGATGTGTTTAGAGATGCAGTTGTATTTTGTATTTGTCACCTGTAGCGATCTCCTTGTTGAGAATCAACAAAATAATAAAATAAGGTGATAAAGATCACAACACAGTTCTCTACAGTAAGAAAAAATAAACACCTTAACATTTTGGTTTTCATTCATTTGTAATAGCCATATCATCTGGTCAAGGTCAGACTGGATCTGGAGCCAGTCCCAAAAACACAGGGCGCAAGCCAGGAATGACCTCCTGATGACCCTTATCTACTGCAGTACACTATACACACTCGATATAACTAGGAGCAACTTAGAGCTGCAAATCTGCTGGGAGTTTTTTCAAAGTGTAAAGAAACCAGAATGAATCCCACATAGTGTAGACATGAAGAAAATGTATGGAACTCCAGAGAGACAGGAACCTGAGCTCGAGTTTGAACCGAAGACCCTGGAGCTGTGAGCTCCAAATTCTAAATAGGTTAAAATGAGGATGAGTCAAAAAGTATCTGCACTCTGGCTGTAAAATTTTGTTTTAATTAACTTTTTTAAAAGTTACAAAAATACATCTTTTTTTTTCGGTATAACATGTTTGCTTTCATATTCCCTCATAAAAAAAAAAAAATTTCACCTGAAATGCACCACTGATTTCCCTTCTTGTGAACTGAATTATCGTCTTCGTAGGACCAAACAGAATGCCTTAACACCTCAAAACAAAGTTTTTGCCGAGCGTCGACAGTGTGGGTTAAAGTGTGCAGATGTGCAACGTCATGCAAGATCAAAGCAGCCTTGGACAGCAGTCCTCTGCATTTAATCCAAAGTTTAGGCTTCAGCTCTTCAATCAGCATCTCACTGTAACAAGCCCTGCTGATTGTTGAACCTTTTTCCTGGTAATGTTGCAATATTGGCTCTTGAGAATCCCAGAAAACTCACTTACACACTCATCTTCTATACCGCTTTATTCTGTATTCAGGATCGCGGGGGCCTGGAGCCTATCCCATTGGACAGAGTGCCAATACATCGCAGGGCACATACATACGCTCATTCACACACTATGGGCAATTTGGGAACGCCAATCAGCCTAACCTACACGTCTTTTTGGACTGTGGGAGAAAACCGGAGTACCCGGAGGAAACCCACCAAGCACGGGGAGAACATGCAAACTCCATGCACACAGAGACGGGAATAGAGCCTGGCCGGGAATCGAACCCGGACCCTGGAGGTGCAAGGCGACAGTGCTAACCACTGTTCCCATAACCACATTATAATAAGTTCGGCTGAGAAGTAAATGAAGATTGTAAACTGTACATGTTGATAGAGTAACTTGTTTGAAAATTCATCTATGCAAAGAATTAAACGATTAAATCTATTTGCAGTGGATGGTCTCCTCTCTGAGCTACAGTATTTTATGGAGCTGACATTACTGACAAGAACAATGTGCACAGATAGATGAAGAAGTTTAAATAAGGGGGAAAAACAAACCACACAGAGGGAGGCCATCAACTGTGACAAAGGTACTCTACCCACATGTGCAGTTTGAACCACCTATGACAGTCAATAAAAAGGTTATGCACACTTCTGCATTACAGTACTTTCGATACAGTCCTTGTGCTGTATATCTCAAACATGAACAGCAGAGCTGATGAATTGAATTACTTTAATGTACTTTTGGATAAAAGATACGACAAAATGTCCCACTGACCAGATTTGAACTTCATTTAATCCTACAGGAATTTTAATCAGTCATTGAGAACATTGCCTTTACTCACATCATTTTGATATCTTGCACGGCTACCTCACAGAATGCACTTTAGGGGAACTTATTCCCTCCAGGATTGATGGTGCATGGAGTTTCCATATTCTCCCTGTGCTTGTTGGGTGTCCTCTGTGTCCCTCTTTTCCTCCAACAGTCCAAAGACATGCAGATGAGGATATCTGCCAACTTTTCCAACTTGCCTGTAGCGTATGTGTGTGTGAGTGTGTGCTTGTGCTCTGCAATGCACTGGAATCCTATCCAGGGTATACCCGCCTTGTGCCCCGAGTCCCCTGGGACAGGCTCAAGGCCTGCCACAACATGGAACAAGATAACTAGTATAGAGAATAAGATAAGGGAGAAAGAAAGAAAGAGAGAAAGAAAGAAAGAAAGAAAGAAAGGGATTCTGCAGTATTTCTAGATTTAGATTAGATTATTATTTGAGACACTGACTATGTGTTCTGCTTTGTATTATGGTTTATCTCATGTCTGCAAATGACACTATGGATTTGATCTAAAATGGATTATTATATAATAATAAGTTTTGCACAAACCTGAGAAGTCATCGCCAGCTCAAATACACATGGTCATTAAAGTAAAAAAGCAGTTATCCTAAGAAGCTTTTGTATCACATTAGGAAATTATACATTACGCTTTTTGACATGAATAGTACAAAAAAAGAAAAAAAACTGCACCACCAAGTGTTACCACTAGATGGAGACACAAGCACTCTAATTTCACATAATAAAGCTCTGGAAATCTTTGTTTACAAAACTCAAGCATATAATTGGAAAACTCTGCACTTTTCACTATTTCTGATTAGTGAAAAATAATACTTTAAGTCCTTAATTTTTAAATCATTAATTTGGTAATACTTTTACTCTTAAAAGATAAGCATGTTTTTAATGAAAAATAGAAATCATACAGCTATGATGATTTCTATTAAAAACAAAAGTTAATTTTATTTATTAATTATTTATGACGAAAAGGTAAATATTACGGTAAATACTTTAATAACTAGTACATTTTATTTTAGAGGCACACCAAAGAACAGCAAGGCATTTTTTATCCAATATTATATACTATAATAATATACTATCCTTTAAGACAGGTTTAAAAAAAAAGAAAGAAATCGTTTTCCATTCTTATGCGTCACAAGAAACCCACAGTGCTAAATGGATCTGCACTGACAGCATCCACAGGTTCGATAAATAAATAAATAAAACATGTCTGCATCACTGTGTCACGTGATAGATTAAAGTCTAATAGAAAAAAAGTTGTAAAAAACTGACTAATATTTTGGGTCAGAGTTGCTCATTCGAACTAAGACCCGAACAAGAACATTTAACAGATAAAACTAGCATTTGAATTATTCATCATTACATATCGTAGTGACTGTATGGATATTCATCAAACTGCCACAGGTAATGAATGTGTTCTTCATCTTAACACTTATGTTTAATAGGGATTGGAATCACCAGGGGCCAGACGATATGATATTATCATGATACACAGGTGTATCACAACTTATCACAATTTTTTAAATTTACTGATTCAATATGATTTAAAAAATTGTTACAATTCAGAACAAACAGAATTGTAAGCGGTCTGCCTGCCTATGTATGAATGGTTTAGAGTACACCATCATAGGATTATAGAGGAACAGAAACATTTTACATATTGCTCTCACTCATTATCTATACCGCTACAAAGTTATACAGGTTATACCCTGAACAGGGTGCCAGTCCATCACACGACACACACATTCATACACCACAGGCAATTATTATTACCAATTAGACACATCTTCGGACTGGAACCCATTAAGCATGGTGAGAACGTGCATGCTCCATGCACACAGTCCCGAGGCGATAATCGCACCCGGACCCTGGAGGTGCAAGGCGACAGATCTAACCACTAAGCTACCATGCAAATGCAAACGTATATAAATGCCAAAAACATTTTCCTTTTTTTAGAAATCTATAAATTTCAAAATCTGTGTGGCAATACATAAATTACCACGCAAATGAATAGTGATACGTGACCGAATCGATTTTCCCCCACCTCCAACGTTTAACGTCCACTAAGTGGTCAAGCTTCAGCATTTATTAGCTCCTATTGATTCAGTATATGGATTTATAATTGATCCCTGTCTTAGACGTACAGGAAACAATTTTTCTGTCAAATAATACAACTCCAACATCTGCCAACTTAATAACAGCCCACAAACATAATAAACAAGCCACTGCTACAGTATTACGCCTGAGGGAAATTACATTTGTTGGATTATTACTTTAAAAGCTGCGGATATGTTTGTGGTTTGTTTATTATTAGGTTTGTGGGACGTTCACTTTAATTTGTGGGATTATTACATTAGAAGCTTTAAATATGTATTACGTTTGTGGTTTATTATAATTGTGGGCTGATATTACATTACCAGGTGTTACAAAAACCATCATAAATACTGGCATCTGATTGTACCGATTACAAAATTGTTTAGCCACTGAACAGACATTGTGCTTATAAAGAATTGAAAAGAAAGGCTGAATTAATAATAATAATAATAATAATAATAATAATAATAATAATAATAATGCTGTCTATTTCCAGGCAGCTGCTGTCTGAACGCTGCCCAGGGGTAAAGGGTATTAGCGTCTACAGTCCGTCTTCACACCACAGAGTCATGTGGTATTTCTGAAATGTGTTGTTAGCTTTGCTGTTGTTAGCATAAACATTCACAAATAACTGTTAAAAATCATCTTAGGAATCCTGTCAGATTAGCTCAATGTGGCTAGCTAAAGCATATAACTACACTATATGAACAAAAGTATTTGGCCAAACCTGTTAATTTATGAATTCAGGTATTTCAATCAGGCCCCTTATCTCCAGTGAAGTTAGATCTTAATGCTTCAGCATCATCTTGGACAATGTCATGCTTCCAACTTTATTTTAAAGCTTACTGTACCACATATCGAGCACCTTTTGGAATGAACTGGAACAGAGATTGCGAGCTTTCCCTCTAACTCCATATTAAAGTGTATGTATTTGAATACACCGGTTAGCACTGTCGCCTTGCACCTCCAGGGTCCGGGTTCGATTTCCGTCTCTGTGTGCATGAAGTTTGCATGTTCTCCCCGTGCTTGGTGGGTTTCCTTCGGGTACTCCGGGTTTCCTCCCACAATCCAAAGATATGGCGTTTCCAAATTGCCTGTAGTGTGTGAGTGTGCGAGTGTGTGTGTGTGTTTGCTTTGCAATGGATTGGCACCCTGTCCAGTGCCTCGTGCCCTAAGCCTCCTGGGATAGGCTCCAGAACCCCACGACCCTGAATACAAAATAAAGCAGTAGAGAAGATGGATGAGTGAGTGAGTGAGTGAGTGTTGCAGGTTTGGCCAAATACACATGAACATAGCTTAAAATCCACACTGGAATGCTGTCGGGTTTCCTCATATCAGGTTAACTTGCTAGTTTTAGAAGTGATTATTATAAACATTTACATCCAAGTCTTAAAATCCCATCAGCAATACTCAATCATTAAAAGTACTTTGCTTGGTAGCCTGTAAAGTAACCTAGAGAAATATTTTTTCAATAACATGCCTTGTGTAGAATTCTGTTGGGTTGGATGAATAAGAGCGAGATTTAGCAGTGAACATTATTAGCATTTTAAAGGTGTGGTACTATTTGATAATTCTGCGAGTTCAATTTTATAGTGTGTATTTTTTGTTGCTGATGTTTTTGAGCTTTGCGTCTCCTTTTGCGACAATCCTTATATTGTTCATGTTATATGATAAGAAATAACAATGATAAACAAAACAAATGTGAGACCACAAGTAACAAACTCAAGAGCTTAAATAATGCAACTAATTATGACATGAAACATCGACACCCGTGAATCAGAGCAGGAAGGACAAGTCGGTGAGACACAAAATCAATTAAAAAAAAACATATATATATTACAGTATAATCCTGACATAATGAACTCCGATATAATGGAATCTGTGCTATAACCGGCTGTACACCCACATAAATGTGCAAAAAAAAAGCTTTGGATATAACAAACTCACATATGGGAAATTTACTTATACCAGACTGGGAGTGAGTTCCCTGTGGCTGCTGACAGGCGTAATTTTATTTGGTTATAATGGAACACTAGCAGCATCATTATGTACATTTGAACCAATCAGACGGACTGATTAACAGATGAGGTCTGCTGCCGTGTTGCCAATGACGTAGGCGGACTGTTGGGTTTAGACTAGTTTACATGGTCACATATACTCCTTGTACACTATTCTTGGAGAACAAGTGGATCTTTATTAGTCCTGAGCGAAACTGCAGTTGTGCAGCAGTAACATTAAAGAACACAGTAACCTGACATTAGACAGGAAACAAAAGTAAAACAGACACAATAACTTAAATAAAGAGGCAAAAGTTGACAAAAAAAAAATAATAATAATAATTTCGTCAAGCTGGCAACTTCCCTCTATAAAAACTCTCTAGGAAAAAACAGATCGTTTATATCTCCAGCATTCATTGTCCCATTTGGCTGATATCATGTAGATGGACCCTGGCACCAGAACAACTTTTGGATGCTGTCAGGTGCGGGGTGGGATCTCCATGGATTTGACTTGCATCCCAAGGGGGCTCATTTGGATAGGGATCTGGGGAATTTGGAGGGTAATGTGGCGAGTTTTAAGGTGGCGAGGTTAGGCAGTTTTACACAATCAAAAGAACTATTTACGTTTGTACGGAATGTGCATGTGTATAAATCAAAATGGTCAGATAGTCCCTGATGAGCAAGCTGAGGGCGACAGTGGCAAGGAAAAACTCCCTGAGATAGCAATAGGAAGAAACCTTGAGGGGAACCAGACTCAACAGGGAACCCATCCTCATTTGGGTGAAACGAAAAGCAGGACTTGATCTGCATTCATACTGTGTGTTAGTTGGCAGGCAGTTCAGTCCAACAGTTGATGGTAATTGATGTTAATATGGAGTCCAGGTCGTTATTGGAGACTCAGGTAGACTCGTAGGAAATTCCAGTCCTAAACTATCGAGCGACTGCTGCCAAGTCAAGTCCTCAGAGATACAGCTGTCAACATCAGTCGAGGCCAGAACCGTCTTCATGGACGAGTGAAACTGTCCTCAGACACCGGACGCATCCCAAAGAGACACACGGGGCATCCATGCGACGAGATCTCCAATCTGTTCTGGTGCCTTTCTATCATAACTGGCATTCTTTTAGTTTTTGTTGTTGAGTTGTGCTGCATCGGCTTTTATGTGGGATCGAGCCGTAGGCGCTGGCCTTGGGTCCCCATGAGCATGGGGAGCAGCCTTAGGTGAGCATGTACTGTACAGTATGCAATGTTTAACCAACGTTAAAGTGTTTTGGCTGAAAAAACACTACATACTACATTCTTTAAAAGAATATACCTGTATTGTGTACACTGACAGCTCACTTTTCATCAGAAACAAGGTCGACAATACCCCAGTCGTCCAGAGACTCATTACAGGGCCTAATGCCTGCAGGTCTAAACAACCTCCCATAATGGTCATTAGAGCTGCAACTCTGTCTCAGTCTAAATGTGCTCTTTTTTTGATACAGTAATACCACTGATCTCAATCTTTCTAACTGAAGCCTTCCTTATACTGGACTCCAACAAATGTTTCCAATCCGCACTTCTCTAGTTTTTATATCAGGATTTAATGATGTCCGCTATTGTACGTGACCGAGGAGACATTTACTGCAGTATTTTATTTAATATTCCACATTGAAGATACTTTAAATTTAAAATACAATTCGTCATTACTTATGATGACTTTTCTCAACCTAAATCCAAAGGTCATGGGTCCTATTTTCTGTTTCGCTGACAAAATGTAAGAGCACGCACAATGCTAAACACTTCTTCCACATTTATTTTTGCTGCAAAAAAAAAAGGGCAATGTGAACTTTTCACCCACACAAAACACAAAGAAAGGAGTAGCAGTTTGCATGTAACAATGCATAAAAAGGTGCTGAGAGTGATGAATGCTTATGTACATCAAAACGCCTGACACACAGCACACACACACACACACACACACACTCCTGCAGCACAGCCAGAGCTGGAGAGACGCTACGAGTCATGATGCCACCCACCTACACATTTCCACATTGCACATCATCAGCGGAGTCAAGAGCAACACCATCATCCACATGAAGTCCAGCTCACGGTCAACACAATATCCTTGAAAAATATCAGATATATTAAAAGGCATTAGAATAATTGTAAGCGTAATGCACTGCTAAAGCAGATCAAATGACGTCGCCTTGCATTAGGAGCGTCTAAAGAAGTGAAAGAAGTGTACAAAAGAGTTTTAATAGAGATGTTGACTGACACCGACCACAAGATATGATTGAATGACTCATGCGGATGAGCTCGGCTCATAAGAGCGTTCAGTGTTTTACATTTTGTACAGTTCAGTACAACATAAATCACAAGTTTAACCCACATGAGTATACTCAGCCTGGACTGTGAGTGAGTGATGACACATGCTTGAGTTACTGTACTCAATCATGTGTGTGTGTGGCACTCAGAATATTAAATATTGCTTTATAGACTTACAATATACTTATGCTGAGTATGCTTTCAACCTAAATATTAAATACCTACAGTCTGGCATCACCCACAACCAAATAGGTTCACTTGTTTTGTTTAATTACTCACTAAGGCAGACGTATTTAATCTTTTTTCCACTTTCCACCTGTCTAAAAAAAAAAAATAGGGATTTAGATTACCCATTACATGAGATCCTTTAATTGGATAATCACTCCAGTAATTAATATGTTTAAACTAGCAACAATTTTAACTGTAACAATCTAATTTCTTGGACAACCATATCAGAAGATGCATCTCATGGTAATGTTGTTGTGTTTCAGAAAGGACAAACTATTCACCTGTACCAAGCAAGGAAAACAACTAAGAAGATTGCTAAAATTACTAGTATTTATACTGGTAAGAGTGTTTCCATACAACAATGATAACTCATAGAATTGGATATAAACAGTTGATAAGAAAACTACTTGCAAAATAAGGCTAATCAGAAAAATGGCATGTCTGGGTAAAAAGCGATGCACCACCGTACACCGCGATGCATCACGACAGCCGTACAGGTCCCTGGAGGCAATGCTATGATCTGGGGTTGCTTCAATTTGTAAGGTCTAGGCTCAGTGTTCGAGATGTGCTGGAAAAGATTTTACACAGTGGCTTGACTCCCCAGTCATCAACAAAAGACCTGGACAGAAACAGATGTCATAATAGCACATAAGGTCGGTGATCAGTGGCAGCGAGAATGTGTACTATAATTTAAGCTACAAGCAGTCCAACAAAATATTAGATGTAAGACATTGTTTCTGGCTTTTAAGTATATGATGGCCATTAAAATTATTTAAAAAAATAATTTTTATAGTTTCCTTTGTTGTTAGTTAAGCCTTTTCTTGAGTCCCAAGAGAGTTAAAAAGCACATATAGCAAAATATTTTGTCAACATTTTTTGGATTACGTATGTGTCTGATTTTTCAAGAAAGCTATAAATTCACCTTCTTCAGTTTTGGCACAATTGATGAATCAGCCATCAGTTGTGAATGTGGTCATTAATGTATGCAATTTAGTATCAATAATATGTTGGTTGAGCTTTTGTAAAAAATATGGCAAACTCATGCTTTAATTGTGATTCTAAAAAAACATTGCGCGTTGATTTTTTTTGCATGCAACAACTTATTAATTACAAAAAAAATTTGAAGATCATGAACATTATATGCAATACAAACGCTGGAGTTAACAGCATCATCAGCCTCCTACTTTACCAATTGCATTTTCACTTGACAAAGCTCCCTATGATATTACAGGTGTGTGCTATATGCCGCCTGTGCATCAATCGACCATGTGTTCGTTATTTGCCGCCAAAGATTTATAGCAATACAGTAAAAGCACACAGAAAACAGAAAGGGAATGCAACAGCTTTCCACGTACAATGCGTGTATCGATGTTTAACACACAGCGCATGCATCTCACTCACAAATCATGTGCATTGGCAAAATGAGAAATAAATTGTTTATTGCGTTTTACATTAAGTAAAACATTTAGCACACCAGTTCAACAATGAAATATGCAAAAAATTCAACCACTTTCGTCACATGCAGTACAGTATTTAGCAACTGTTTGAACTGTGAGAAACCCTGCAAGGTGGATTAACACGGTTAGACACGTCAAAGTAACAGAGCTTATTTAGGAACAACACTGCACTACACCTACACTAGGAAAAGCTTTTAAATCATCCGCACCATGTATTGGTTGTGAACTCACACCGCATGAGGTGCGAGTTCTTTTTCAGGGCATTCCCTTCTGTTCTCAACATGAGGTACACCCACTCTCATCAGGCTGTGTCGCAATTACAGCGCTGTGTCCCCAGATGAACCGGCAGAGAACGAGCGATGCAGACGGAGAGGGAAACGGCTGAGTAATCCATTAGACATGACCAGGTCTCAACCTGCCTACGAGCACAGAGGTGACTTTTTTTTTTTTTTTTTTTTAAGAAATCTGGTCCCTGGAGAAGCCTGCGGTCAGATCAGCTCACTGCCAGACGACACGCTCACCTAAAGCCACGACCTTACTTCAGTGGGTCACGAACCACAGAGTTGTCTCCTTGAAGCTAAAAAAATATATTAGTCACATCTAATCAGCATAAAAAACTTTGAGCATTTGCATGCTAATCAATAAAAAGAGCAAAAAAAAATATGCTTTATTGCTGAACGCATTTTTTTGAGAGCGTAAAGAAAGATGAACCCACAACATGAAGTAATGTCTTCTATACACATTAGACCACAGTACGTTGTACATATTTACCAGTAAATGTCTTTCGGCACCACATAAGCACATATGAATAATACATGGGCTGGCGTATCTGCTGCTAAACTGGCATTAAAATACAATTACAGAACATTAGAGCACATTACAGTGTCCTAAACTACTGCTGCACTTGGGGACTCGCTGTTTCTGTAGACCCTTGCTCGTTTCTAAAGGTCTAATGTATAATTTGTGCATCACATACGCGAATACAACAGAATCAAAATCACACGCTTTAGTTTTGACCTCGGTTCAGATCGTGCAGCTATTCAGGTTTGCTTGAAAAGACTTTGTTAAATATCAACGTGCGATACAGAACATCAACCAAGATGAAAAGGAAGAGATGCTAGACAAGAGTCAGGGACGTGGAATGAAAGCATCTCTGCATAACGGAGCAGAGGTTGAAGCAGGCTCTCTAAAAAGAAACACGCAGATCTAGATCTAGAAATAAAATTTTGAAAAAACAATGTTCATTCCGTGCAGTTTTTACTCACACCTACACACGCTTCGGTATCGAACGGTGGATAACAGAAACAGTTGACTTCATTGACTATGTGGCCACAGCTGTGGGGTGTGGCGAGGAACGAATTCACAATGTGATCCACATGATGGAGGGCTTTAATAAAACAGGCACACAGCTGATGGAATGCGGGAAGCGATTTAAAGAAGTGAATCAGGCAAGTAGACAGGGTAGATTATTCAATGAGGAACTGAAGGACCTGAAGAGTGTTGATGATCCGACCACAACATTCACTCTGTGGGGACTAAAACACTGCCTGTGTGCTTCACATTTTGCATAAATCAGGTTGACTGGTGAGATCATTACTTTTACAATAAGTGCTAGGCCGGTTATCTCAGGTTATAGTGAAAATTCTAATCACTGATTTTGGAAAAGCATTTGGACTTTTTTAATTGTGTTTCTCACATTGGATTTTCTTGAATTTTACTGAACAAAAGTCAACTGTAAAACAAACAAATAAAAAAAAAAAATCTAATATAAACAATGAGAAATGTCATAGCCTGGCTGAGCATGTGTTTGGGCAAATGGATTTATAATACAAAATGTAAACACACTTGCAAAATAGAATACAAATTTTGTTTTCTTTTTCTTTTGAAGTGTATTCTGCTGCAGGGGAAATGTTGTGCAATTATTTCTATAGCGTATATTGCAAATTTATTTGGGAATGTTCACATCAGTGATGAAAATCGGTGACCAATCCATACTTAATCATCAGTTTAAGTAAATCAGTTGATTATTAACAATCTGTTTAACGGCGTTAATGATAAATTATATTTTGACAAGTCTGTCAACCAAAAACAAATTAAAATTAAGGTGCAGATACAGTAAGCATGTTACCATGGATCCTAGTTGTTTTAAATTTTTCTGCTCTACAAACTGACTATGAAGTTCACCTGGAATGCAAGTACGATGTAAAGTAATCTGAGCCAAACTCCGCAGCACTTGTTTCATACACGAATGAAGTTCAGCTGAGACTCATATAAAGCTTCTGCAGTCCCACTGAGCCAAAAGTTGGTATCTTTTAAAATTACAGTGTATTAAGTACAAATTAAATGCTTTTCTTTCACGGTTAGCCATACGATTATACAGCTGATTCTGAATTAGCCATACGGCTAGTCCCGGTTAGCTGTATAAGACCATGTTGTGAGCATGTACAGTTATCGGTATCCTATCATTAGTTGCTATGCTGATTTGGTCTCTACTACCACTACCACTACTAATCCGCGGTGGTATTAAAAAGCTTAGAAATTAGTTTTGTAACACGGCAACAAATGGCAGCACAAGGCTGCACGCAGTCACAGGGAGGACCGACTGAGAAGTCAGTGTGCCAGACCGTTAATAGCAAATTCTACTGCTAGGTTTAAAGGTGTCTTTTGACGCCAGTCAAAAGCAACGAGATCTGTTATGTGTTAGTCTCTAATCTTTTTTGATGACCCTACAAAATAATAATAAAATAATAATAACAGCACAAAAATACTGTGTGCCATGGGACTTTTAAAAGCGTGTTCATGTTAGTCTTACACAAAATCCTTTTAACAAACTAAAATGGTAATGTACTTTCAATGATTAAAGCACAATTCCGTTTAAGCAATGTTGTTTTTAAATAAAAGGCTATGGTTTATTTATTTTTTTTAGAATCCAGCCCTCCACTTCACTTTAGACAATTGCATGAATCATTTGGCTGAAGCCTTTATCCACAGAGACTTTCAAATAAGCCCTGCAGTTGATGGCTAACTTCTTTGTGAAATGTCCTATTAGTATTACAACCTTCTGTTCAGTTTACAAAATTACTAACAAAAATACATTTATATACGGCAGTATCTACTGTATATAGAATAGTCTGCTTGATTTTAATTGGACTTAAAACCTCAGCTTTGCACATGACCTTTTATTATCACAAAATTACCAATACCAAAGATTCAAAAATATGTAGTAATATTAACACTTTGAAACATGTTTTTATAGGAATATGATTAAGAACGGAGCGGTGTAATCTGGCAGAACATCCAACCTACATATCTTGTATCACAACAACATGCCAAAACATTTAATTCATTAAAAGATAACACAATGTTATGTAGCCCATTAGTCTCTTTCATTTCTTTTGAAGTTATTAATTTAGTCATGTAAGTGGAATAACTACAATGTACAATGATCGGTTGACTCTTCTCTTTCTCAGAACATTTAACATTAACAGTATATACATCCACAATTCTCTGTGTGGGTTTCTATAAAAATGATAAGGAGAACCCTAAAGAACTACGATCAGAGCTGATCAACTAATCAACATCTGACCGGTGAAAATGGAGAAATCAATAGCACTGCTGTAAAAGCTTGTATAAACACTCATTGTGTTTCATTCGCAAAACACAAGACCGTAGGCACACAGAAAGGAGGTATGGGAAAAACCTAACTGAACATCTTAATAATTTATCACTCTAAACCATACCTCTTTCCATAAGCACGCTGCTTTTTTAAAAATAGGTTTACGGCCATAACGCTAGTCACAAAAAAACATCCTACTGTACATTCAAGATCTGACCAAAAGCAAGTAAGAGTGAAAAATAAGACAACTGCTGCTAGAGAATCAATGTGTAACAGAGCAGCACACAGGAGTTGTTTTTTTGATAAAAGTGTGTATGTGCTCTCTAGCTGAAAACTGTAGAAAAGGATGGGGGCGTTACTATGGTAACCTGCCACTGACGGGCCTTAAGCAGCAAACCATTCAGAAAAGTGTAAGCAGAGTAACCTTTGGAGAATGGAAACTCGTAATGTAACACGTGTACTGTGAGCTCTTCAGCTCCTTAGCCTTTATCCTGTAGTGTGAGATTGGGATACAGAGAGCAGAGTGGGGAAGTACAAGTCACTGCAACACTGCGCAAATGTCAAGTACATACCAGAATATGTTCCTCGAATTCAGACACGGGTAACTTGCGTTTGTCTTCTGATGCACATTAGTTCGCTTTGAGTAGGTGTGTCTGAGACGGGTTTTTACCAGCGTCCAGACCAGTGTGTTTAAACACAATCACTTGACCTTTAATCCTGAGCTTTAATTAACAAAAATAAATAAATACTGGAGTGTTTTATATATATATATATATATATATATATATATATATATATATATATATATATATATAAATATATATATGTTAAATACTGGAGTTTCTGACTGGCAGACCACAGGCAGTAAGGATGGGCGGACATGTCTCAGGCTCCCTCACTCTCAGCACTGGAGCCCCCCAGGGTTGTGTTCTGAGCCCCCTGCTGTACTCTCTGTACACCTATGACTGCGTGGCCACTACCAACTCCACCACCGTCATCAAGTTTGCTGATGACACTGTTGTGGTGGGCCTGATCACGAACAATGATGAGACGGCCTACTTGGAGGAGGTTGGAAATCTGGAGAACTGGTGCCAGAGAGAACAGTCCATTGTTGTACATTCTGGACCATTGCACAAAGACACTTTAATAACCATTGCACAAAGACACTTTTTTTCTATGCATATTTGCACACCATCTTTCTCCCAAAAATATAAAAATTTCACAATTTCTTAAATGTTCTTGTACAGTATATTTCTATTTGTACAGTATATTTCTATTTTCGTACAGCATATTTCTATTACAGCGTATTTCTTTTATTCATTTTTATTACTTATTATAAGCTTTAATTCTCTTTTTAAGGTCACTGGCGGTTGTGTAAGCATTTCACTACATTTCGTACTGTGTATGACTGTGTATGTGACGAATAAAATTTGAATTTGATTTATATGTTAACAATATACTGCTCTGTCAAAATTCTTTTTAAAGGTAAAGTGCAGGTAATTTGTTTTATTTTTACTTTACAGCAGTGATTCTGTTAGTGTGTCACTCACATGTGTGTCATTAGCGGTGTTCCTTGTTAATTTTCCCGATAAAACAGTCTTTTTGTTAATGTGTGTGTGCGTGTGTGTGAAACTCAAATAAGAGAGGATTCCTCCTTTTATTTTAGATTCACACACATACAAAAACACACACACACAGCGCTTGCGTGCATAATTGTAAAAACTTATCTGTCAGGATTTATTTTTACTTTTTTTAAAGGTAAAGTGCAAGTGTAAAGTTAATTTTTTTTTTTTACTTTATATTTTGTTATAAAATTATAAAAAATGAAATTATTTTTATGTATTTATTTTTTGGGGGCTGTGGAACGAATAATTTGAGTTTTTATTATTTCTTATGGGGAAATTTACTTTGATTTACAAGTGTTTTGAAATACAATCCCGCTTATTATTATGTTTATAATCCAAGGTTTTACTGTATATTATACACAGCTCTTTAATAATAATAATGGTTGCAATTATCACATTAACCTCTGCAAATCTAAATCTAGCACCTCCTATAACGTGCACCAACTACTCATTTGGCTAAATGAATAAATCCATGAAATACAAAAATGGAGGTAGTAATGTGTGTGTGAGAGGGATGTACGCATTATGCATGTGTGTTAAAATGTGAGAGAAAAGTGTGGTTTTTGTGTGTTATGTGTGAGAGCCCAGTGCAAGGTACAGTAATAATAAAGGGGAACTAATGTGCAGGGGAATAATTCTTCTCGTTCCAAAAATACTTGTCGTGACGAGAACAATAATAATAAAAGTTTTCTTTTCAACACAAATGTTTTTTTTTTCTCTTTTCTTTTCAACACACACTTTCTTTTCTCCTTTTCTGTTTCTGTTGTACTAACAATGTACATGAATGTTATCTTATGACTGACTTTAACCAGAGAGACATACAATCGCTAAGTGCATCTCCTCTAATTATTTCTATGGCAATTTTGCCTTCCGACTGAACGTGAGGTTGACCACGAATCTGCCTGTCTGGAAACCCGTGATGTCGCTGCCTGCAGATCTGTCTGCTAGGAGATCCTGGGCGTTACAGTACATTAATTTATTCTGCTTTTAATTTAGCTATTTTGGGTTGTTGAATTAATAAAACATGTCAAATGTTTTTGTCAACTTGATACACACTGCTGTAAAAAAAAAAGAAGCTCCTATGGTTCGTAGGAAAAGCTGAGTAAGCATTCATGCAAGCTTTGCTACACTGAACATAATTGCTGTCTATAAACTACTTTCTCCTCAAGATAGACAGCATCTCTGATTGATCGCCTGTCTCCTCCGATGTCCTTCATTAAAAAATGACTTTTTGTACATTTTATCCATCTAATAAATTAATTAAGAGCACCATATTTTTACACAGGACCAATTGAATACTGGCCTTAAACGGCGTTCCACAGTTTCTAATATATTTACAGCCCAAAAACATGAATTTCATCATGATATATTGTGTGTTGCATCAAACTGTCAGACAGTGCTGCAGGATTTAATACCGCTCCTCGCTCGAGCTGATAATGCACAAGAAAAACGGTCAGGAATTTCATGAGGTACGACATGTTTTCAATAAAGTCAGCTGCTCCCTAGCAAATCTTCAAGCAGTGATCAAGTCCATGTCCAAGTCTGTAATTACGTCCATGGTCTCAATAATGTTCTGCATAATATCAACATGAACTCACTATGGGCGCTTAATTTGTCCATGTATAGTTTATAATTACAAAAAAATCTCACTGATGTCATATAAATTACCAGAATCTCGAACCGTATATTATTTCAGCACGAGCATAGAGTCCACTGGCTGAGTAGAAGTGTGATACAGACATGGCAGAGATAAAGGAAGTGAATAGGGATCGTTTCAATCTTGGATGGGTTTTCTTTATCTGTCTTGTCTTGTCTTGTGAGGAAGATATCAATCTGGGAACAAGTTCTTTCAGTCATGATTTTCTTTCTTCCACACATCTTAAAGATTACTCTGTTCTTTTGATAAAGCCTGCGTTACTCACCTCGCAAGGCGACACACTCAGAACACTCCTGCTCTTCCTCATCTTTTGTAGAGTCTTCTTCCACCGGCTACACTGACACACCTGGGGAAAAAAACACAGAGTTTGGAGTTAACAAGCTGTCCGAGGGCGAGGGATCTTGTTGGTTGCTGTCAGGCAGTTCCGGCAGTCATTCCCCTCACACAGCAGTTACAATCATTAGAATCTATCCGATCTGAGCTGAGCCGCTCTGTGGTGTAAAATTAACAGGAAATTGCATAACTGAGATTGTAACACTAATGACGCTTTGAATAGGCTTGATTTGTTCTGCAAGTGATGCTCATAATAACCATGATGTGCACCTCTCTCACAAATCGTGCTCTTTGACAAACTGCATCCTTTCATTCAGGAAGTGTTGCAGTGTGTGTTATAAAACAATGGAGGAAAAAGGGTTGAATTTGCAAGTGGTCATACTACAGCTTATTCGACAACAACTTTCCTATTTCTGTGCTCTGGGTCTGAGTGAAGCAATCGATAAGAACAAAGACGGTGATGGTTCTACCCTGCTACGCGCTGCTCTCATCTGCTAAATTATAAATGCCGCACAAAGAAAACACCATCTGTGTAGTTCAATCTAATGCTGAAAGTTACCGTAAATAAACTTCCCCATTAAAAGTTTGGCAGAGGAAGAAATAGAAAAATTGCTAGTAATTGTCCGGGTAGCACCATGAAGACCCTTAGTTACAGTACCCATCATTATCACATTCGCCTGTGTAGTCTTATTTTATGCTTATTTTATTTTGTTTCTAGTTTAAAAAAAAACAATTTTTGTGTCAATTTTTGCTTGTGCTTTTAGTAAGTCCCCTGTGTTACTAAGTCGTGTTAATGGCCTGTGTTCTTGCCTCATACCAAGGTTTAACACCCTTGTTCTCTTCTTGTTTTGTGTTTAATGGCAACTTACAAACCAAGTTGCTATTTACTGCCACCTGTTATAGTGGAAGTTATAAATAAAAGCGCACCCGAGTACGGAGAGCAAAAAACATTATGAATGAGAAGGGGAAGCAATCGTTCCTGGCCAACCTTACAAATCAATTGTGGTTAATATGGAAACACCCTTAGTTAATGTTCACACCAGAATGGTGGGAAAATATGATGCCAGTAACACCGACCACATCATTGTTGTTGTTCTTAGACAAGCTGGTTTAAGTATTTCAGAAACTGCTGCTCTAATTTCCTTAATATTTTCATACACAACCTTCTTTTCAGAATTGACATGGAATAAGAGAAAAAGCAAGCAAACAAACACTATAATAAAAAATACTTCCACTGGGTGTTTTTGTGAATAAATGCTTAGTTGAAAAAAAAAAGAGATCATAAATACATGAATAAACTGGCTATAAGGGCTATGGTACTGTTACTCAAATAAACACTCTTTACAACTATAAATTGCAAAACATTTCAAAACGAAAAGATGTCACATCTTTATTAAAGTGAACTGCCACTTACTGAATGGTTTTGTTTTTGGCATAGTTCTGTGTAAACATTCAAGACTATTTTACAGAAATAGCAGCAGACTTTGTAAAATGCTTAAAGCAGCCAATTTGGCACTAAAACACCAACGTGAATATTAACTGAAGAGCTTGGCTCGTTTCCGTGTGATGTAATGCACGAAGCCGCTGCAATTTAAAACTAAATTAACCATATTTAATTAAAGAGCTTTCCATTTCCGGTTTCCACATACCCACATTTCTGCCAGGAATGGTGAAGGGCATGTGTCCTGAAAACAACAGCACTTGCCTGGATCCATTTTAAGTTAGTAGATTTGAGTGATAAACAGCCCCTGCTGGGACATAAGCCTTGGCAGCACTCTATATAATTTAACCTCAGTCATAAATTCTCAACGGCAGAATTCCAAATGCCCATCTGAAAGCTAACAGGTCTTTGGTGATGTTTTGAAAGCATCATACTACTATGTGCAGTCTTTTCCCCTGAAACCTTTATCTACACAATATAAAGCATTTTATAATTACTCTGCAAGCATTTTTGGCTTATTTTTAATTGTCATATTGGAGTATGACATATAATTCTTATGTGACATCATTTATACACAGCCCGGCAAAAAATAACGTGGCAAAGTCAAATATTTCTTTGGAAGACGTTCACCATGTAATTGGTTTAGAAATCTTAGGCATCCTGCGGCAAACATTTATTTCCATCCAGAGTTTTTGGCTACAATCTTGTATTGATGAGCACATCCCAAGACTTTTAATAGGGTTACATTCAGGACTATGTGGTGGCCAATTCATGTGTGAAAATGACTGCTAGTGGTCCCAGAACCACTGTTTCACAGTTTAAATCCTGGAAGATGCCTGTGCCATCAGGGAAGAAAAACTCCATTGATGTGATTACCTGGTTATTCAATACATTCAGTCATCAGCTGACTTTAATGAGCCTAGATCTGACCAACAGAAGCAACCCCAGATCCATAACACTACCTCCAAAGACTTGTACAGTGGGTATTATGATGCAATTTCAGCGAGCGTTTAAGTGATCTCTATTCACAGTCATTCATAATTTTATCCTGACCACATTTCCTCTGTGTAGCTGACAGTTCAACAACATCCTTTCAGGTTTTAATAATGCATTGGGCAGTTCTTATTCCAATTTCAGCAATCACCTTAGTTTTTTTCCTTGCTTGATGCAGGCCAATAATTTGAGCCTTCTGAAAAACTGTACCATCTTTTCCGTATGTATAGTGGGCACTAGGATAGGCTATTTCTACTGCATCATTATACTGTAGTTAAAAGATTTGTTGCCACCAAAAACATAATAATCACTGCACTTATCATCCAATGAAAGTCTCTTACACCAATCAGTTATAAAATCAACGCCACCGCCAGGTGAAGTGAACGACACTAATCACCAACTATATACCATTTTATAAGGAGTCTCCAATGATTGTATTCTCCAATCCCACAGAAAAGCCAATAGGGCACAAATCATCGAAAGATGTCAATTCTGGCCACGATAGAAAGGCACCAAAACACAGTGCAAGAGCCCAAGGCTGCCAACCCAACCTCCAAGGAAGACAGACCCCAAACTGATTGAGCACCCATAGGATGTGCCGTTCAAACAAGTTAAACGAAGGCCCCACCCCACAACTCACAGCACCCAAAGGAGCCACCACCAATATCGTGACGTCAGACACCACAGCACACCACCAGCACCACCGCCTTGCGAAAGCATGCCTCGAGAGGTCAGAATCGCCCAGGTGGCACAAGGGAAACCCCAAAACCTGGGTGGCTTTTATGTCAATAAATCTATGGATGAATGGGGTAAGTATTTGCTTATTTAAACCCAAACTAGGCCATTTTTTGCCAGGCAGTATATTACATCTTATACCTAATGTGCACTACAATAAATATAAAATTCAATATGAGCACAGTTCTCTTTCATTCAAAGCATTAATTAAAAGGAGGTGACTAGATTAAATAAAGCTCCACAGGTCTGATTATTAATTCGACATTACAACAGCCCCCTGAAGCTGCCCCTGCTGCTTTTTTTTTATTAGGACCCAGGTCAAAAGTATTAGTAATGATGGAGTTACTCTGTAGTTGGCTCTAAGCTGGGTTTTAATTAGCAACAGCTCCACATCATTTTTTTATCATAATCATTTTTCAGTGTAGATGAGGGTTTGGATATTTTATGCTGTTTTATGTTGTTTTTTCTCAATTTAACCTCATTCATGATGATGACCTATGGTTATTCCCCATATGTAAGCTGTATTTGACTAAAGACAGGAAAAAGAAAAAAACTCTTATTTCATGCCTCTTCTATTCTGTTAGGCATTTTAAATTTATAAACTAGCAAACCCCTTTGCAAAATTTATTTCACTTCCCGCTATTTACAGTATCTAACTGAATGTGCACTAATTGAGTTTTTTTTTTTTTTTCACCTTCTTGTCAAGAAATAAAGGGCTTCACTTGCTTCATTCAATAAATCAATTTATACAACATAAATGTTAAAATTATGTTTTGTTTTTAAACCATACTTATTTACTGTTGTGATTTCAAATGACATGCATAGAATTATTCCAACATAACAGTCTTTTTTATTTATTTATTTTTGAAATAAGCACTTAATCAGATGTCACTGCAGGACCATTTAGGTGTAATTTGAAAATACTGTATATTAATCAGAGAAAAAAAACAACAACGAGGCATGCTTATCAGGAACATTTAAATAACTCAGTGTAGTTTTCTGATTAAAGTCAAGCTAATTATTTGTTAGATAATTAGGTCATTAGATAAGGTTAATTACGCAGCTATCCCCAGGGAACCGAACCTTTTATCCTGTCGCAAGGGAGCATGGAAAAACTCTGGGTGGGGTGCCAACCCAACACAGCACAAACAAACACACACACACACACTTACACACAATCATACACAACGGGAAATTTGGAAACGCATGTCTTTGTGACATGGAGAAAAGCCACCAAACACGGAAAGAGCATGGCACACAGTCAAGAGACAAGATTCAAACCACCAACCCTCAAGGTGCAAGACAAAATCACTGCCATAGCTATAATGAGTTATTGGCTAATTCTTTTCTAATTATATGAAGCACAGTAGACTACTAAAGATGCTTTTTAGGCAGATCATGCCCAATCTGAACTCTTTAAATCCAGTTACTGTTGTCCAATAAAAGATAATGAAGATAATATAGCGCTTTCTATTGCACAGAGCTGTGTCGATAAGCTTGGCAGTGATTTTTTTTTTATGCTTCTCCACTTATAATGAACGCTCCCTTGGGCTGCTTACTGCCATTATAAAGCCATGCTAATACATTTACAATTTTATTCGGTGGCGATGCCAATAACTGTACCAGCAAAATGGATCTTCGGTGTTTAATCTGAGAGGGCCTAATCACATGAATTACACAAAACCGACTTCACAGACACTAAGCAGCTTCCCCTAGAGAGGCAATTTAGATTTCCATTAATAACCTTTTTTCCATGGTACAGGAAGTTCTTCTCTGCTAGCACAATAAACCCCACTAACAGAGCACTGGATTATGTTGAGTCTTGATAGAAATACCACACTAATCTAACATTTCCGTGGGTTCTGTAAGGCATGGGATCTTCCGTAGCCGAATGTCGCATTGAAAGAGAGGTGAGGAGGGATTTCATTGGTTGCATCCTTAGACATCTGTAAGATCTTCCATGTGTTTATTTTACTATTGATAGCAACTAGAATCTATTACAATAGATTTACAACAAGCATGTTAATCCAAGCGTATCTTTTAGAGCTGGTGGTATAGAAAAATAAATTATTTATTTATTTTCATCATCACGTGCAAACTCAACAGTACTGACCTCTTACATAAACTAGTGCACATTTACGCTTTCTGAAAAAGGTACTGTGCAAGTATGGTGAAATTCTCATTAAGGGGTTAGGAGGAGTTGCAATAACAGATCTTTTGTCAATTGTTCAGGGGGAAAAATGGTAGTAGTTAAGTAGAAAAAGTCAGTTAGAGCAGTGGTAAAGTGCTCGCCCCATCATCCGGAGATCGCGAGTTCGATCCCCGGGTGATGCTGTAGCCTCTCACAGCCGGAGGTCTAGAAAGAGCTGATTGGCTGAGCTCTCTTACAGGGGAGGAATGAGACGTACTTCGGGCTCCCATATTAATGACGGCTCTACAGCCAATCAGAGGGTGTCTGTGAGCTCACGCAAGCAGAAGGAGCAGATAACGCTGTCCTCCAAGTGTGTTACGCTGCCCCCAATGGTGCGTGAGCAAGCAGTTCGAAAAGATGCGGTCGGTGACGTAACGTGGGTCGGAGGAAACACGTGATAGTCTGCGGCCCACCTGACTAAGTGGTAGTAGAAGCTTAATGTGGGAGCCCTCTAGTGACGGGGAGAAATTGAATACGACTAAAATCAGGGAGAAAATCGGGGAAAAATCCAAAAATAAAAAATGGCTAACGTACATATATGCTTCCTAATAAAGGTTCTGTGAAGATTTGTGTAAATTCCCATGAATGATTTCAGAGGAGTTGCCGATAAAAGAAAAGTGTGTCGAGGACAGACAATAAAGACACAAGACCCGAGACAACAGATAGTGATCCCTATGTGTCTCCTTCGCTTCACAATTTATATTATAAGAGTCTTGAGTAAAAATTTGTAATTTAAACTTTTATAGTGTTTTTTGGAAGTCAGAGCTTCATCAATATTCTCCATTAAATTAAATGTTAATGCATATTAAATGACTGAACTAAAAACATAGTGTTAATTTATCAATGGTTATTTTACTGTTACACTTACATAGAAAGAAAGAAAAAAAGCTTCATTAAAGAGCGCTGAATCTTAACCTTCGTACAGTATATCAGAGGCAGGCTTAATGGTAGTGTTTAATATGATCCTTAATTCTCCACATAATAGGGTTTAGTTTAAAGAAGCATAATTGTCTGAGCAGTTAATTAATTTCGAATTAGTTTATTGTGGCTCAGAGTACTCTGCCCAAGTCTGACCATGTGAAACAGGTTTAATTGTACAAGCAAAGGTAAAAATTTAAATATCTGCTACAAAACAGTTAAATCTACATAATTTTACTATTATTTTATTATATCCTTGTCTCGGCTGATTGGATTTTTCACCGATAGCCAATTGTAAAAGTGGGCCACTTTTTTTCTCTTTTTGGAAAACGAGCAGCCTTAAATTTTTAAACTCCCAGGAGCCTGGGGCAAGTCCAGATTGGCTTTTTTACTCTTATAATTATATACTAGGCACTGCTTTTTCTCATCTTTTTTAAGCTGGAGCTCTTTCGTTAAAAAAAGTGACAAAAAATATTACACGATGTGCAAAGCAAAGGACAAACTCCTTATATTTATTTAAATAAATCAAGTAAATCTGATCAGCTTTATTGCAATCAGGGATATTATTATTATTTCAGGTTCAAGCCCACGCACATGTCTGGTTATCTTTCTGTACAGCAGAACTCTCTGTCTAAAGTTATTAATACAAAGAAATAACCTTTATAAGGTTGAGTATGTTATGCCTTGTTTATGCTAAGTTGTACTTTTTCATTGTCAGCCAAATACACTCCCGGTTTATATTAGAATATTACATCCGGCACATGACTGTTTAAAACATCACTTTAATTTAACATTTTGATTTGACTCCCACTTCAGGTATTATACACACCCTCACCTCGGACTTTTGGAGAACACGATGCTGTGTTGCACATTTGTTTGTGCCTGGATGACAGGAGCATTACAGTCATCTCTGTGTTTTCTGCACACTCGGCCATTTTACGGTCAACTTTCCCATTGATTCACTCTGTTGAGTGACGTGTATAGCTACGCCCACTTCGAGGGCAAAAGCACTGTATTTTGTTCCAAGAAGGTAATCTGATATAAAACTGATCATAATGTCTATCTACTTACATTTTTATGTATTTTATAGCATAGATTTAACTCTAAGCAAAAACCAGAGTACTGGCATTTCATGACATTCTGTCGAGCCAGTTTTGTGTGATGCTGTGACAAAATCGGCTGGACAGAAATACAGACAGAAATATTTCTGAGACTGCTTTCATGTCCTCCAATGTTTGAAATGTAAAGATAGCATTTAAAGAGCGAGTTCTGACAAATGTACAGGCAAAACCTTTGTTTTTGTTTGTTTATATAGATGGATCAGTATAAAGTTCTGTAGTTGCAGTACTCTGAGTCCCAGCTGATTTCCTACTCACTGCTGCCAGCACAGTTAATAACGGCACTATGCACACTATACTATAAAACACCAGATATTTACAAAACTCGTGGTTTGGATCATAGCACAGATTTTGGTTACAGATCTGATAAAATAAATAAATGTATTTATTCATTTATTAAATCATTATTTCATAATGTGGACACAAGCTAGTTTTTATTCACTTTTGTTCAAAGGAAGAGGGTTAAGGAGAGTTTAAGGGAGCAAAAATACAATATATTAGCACCCAAGAGAGAGTGTTTGATTTGCAGTAAAATTTTATTTCACACATTAATGCCTTAATTTTGTAATTAATCCATGGTTCACATGCGTGGCAACCCTATGGAGCTTTTCATATGTATCATAGATCATTTCAATCCACTACAGTACCTTTTTGTCTTTACATAGTCTATTCACGGCTGGAGTCAGGACCACCACTGTCATGTCCAATGCGAATTCAAGATCAAGATTAGCCAAGAGAGCAAGACCAAATCAATATCAAGACCAAAGAAGCATCAAACCTTTTTCAAGGGCAAGTCTTTATTTCAGCCAGGAGGGACGGTATTTGTAGGCCATTAAAAGCCTACTATAGTGGCCAAGGGCATAACTTTGTTATAATTTGTTAAGCATTGGAGAGGTGAGAGCTCAATGGTCATATATATCGAAAAGCCAACCACTTTATCATGCTTTATAACATTTAGTCATTTTAATTCATCATTATGACACATTAAATGTTTTTTGGTAACAGGGTTGAACTGGCCTGTTTTGGCCATTATTTTGGGGGTTAAAAAAATCTTATCCTCTTGTAAAAAGTGCCTCTTTTACTGGATCCATAGCCTTTTTAAGGTCACTTAGCCATTGGAGTTGTCCCTACCTGTATCTACCCCTCTTAGGGCAGATTCTGATTCTGCTATATATATCATAATTTGGGCATTGCACCAAGAATTGGGCTAAAAAATAAAAAGCGCCTGCTTTTCAGTGTAGCAAGTATGCCTTTAAAACAGTATTTTGTAATTCCACTTGCCATGACCATATTTGGATTTCCTGTGTCCTCATGCTGTATTGGGAAGTGTTAACCTTTAACCTCTTCCCAGTCTGCATGTGAATTTACAGCGGTAGGTCACAAAAGTTTGGTAGTGATTTAGTTTATTTCAAATAACAGATGATTTCACACTACATACCTATATAATTGTAATTATAAGTCCCTCAGTGATGTACTGTATACGTGTTTTATTGGTCATTTTGCTTTTGTTTAATGAATATTATTTCATATGATTTCACAGTGTGTGCGTGCACGTCACGCATTGCTGCCACGCGCTGTTTTAATTGCTGCACAAGTCGTCAGGTTGCCTGTTTGTGTTGTCCAGATTCAATAAACGAGGACATGATGGCAAGAATGTCGGTGTATTGAGGTTTTTCGCATGACACAACGCAGATTACACATTGCTACATCAGAATTTGTTAACAACTGAGACAAATCTACATCCGTATAAAAAAACTTCAAACCTCAGTCCTACTGTATAGCATTTGGTTTTTAGTTTTTTTAGTTTATGTAACACTCCATCAAAGCCTGTTTTCAGGCCACTGAGATGGTCATCCTGTTTAAACTTGAAGCAGGGGAGCTTATTCTTTCCAGTACCAATTCCTCTTTATTTCCTCTTAATTCTCACTGCCTGTCTTTAAACTAAGAGTCACTCCAATTCCCAAGCGATGTAAGTGACGCAATGCTTTCCAACCTTTAAGCTGCTCGGTTATTACTGCCCTTCACAATATGTTTATCACAGTGAAGTCTTGTTATAAATTTACCTGCTCATTTCGCAATACTTCATAGCATTTATTGAATAATATTCTGAAAGATGGATAAATAAGTCATCAGTCCGACCCATTTAGAATATAAATCATAAGATCCATCATTAGAACTGCGATACTCCATCTCTTGAATGTCCTAGTTTCATCCAAGTGGTAGAATTTGTCTCAATAGCTCTCAGGAAGCCTTGATCAAAGATGGAAGAGCTGTATCAGCCACATGCTGAACAGGAGAGGATGACCCTTGGGAGAACTGAAATTGTTGGAGCCTGCTGGCAGCTTGAGCAGTGTCCTAGTAACAGACCGTGGAAACTGCACATCAATCACTGAGCATATTTATGTGGAGCTCGCCAGTGGTCTCTGCTCGCCCTATAACTATCCTAAACTCCTCTTGGATCAAATGGTGGAAACCCGGCTCTGCGTTCGTTCACCGTCACCGGCTTTATAAGCAAGAGGTTTGTATCAGATCTGGCTTTGTGGGTTGTTATGACAGGGTAAAAGCCTCTGCCAAATAAAAACACGAATGGTAATATACAATGACTTTTATTCTCAGAGAAGTATTGGCAGGCATGCGGAGAGAAAGCAAAATGGAATAAAGGAATACAATATTGACAAGTGCCAGATTTTTCCCTGACAAAATATCTTCATTTATTCTTCAGTGAGCGTGTACCGACTTGCATTTCTCACTCTTGTAACTTCAGCCCTTTTCTGTTAGTTTTACTCTAATTACTAATAATTCATTGTAGTTATTAAAGAAAAGTCTTTATGCTGAACAAATAAAGATGTAAAAAAAAAATGGTTAGTTGAGAAATAAAACAGAATAAATAGTTT
Source organism: Clarias gariepinus (assembly GCF_024256425.1). Lineage (NCBI taxonomy): Eukaryota > Metazoa > Chordata > Actinopteri > Siluriformes > Clariidae > Clarias > Clarias gariepinus. Next base: position 11,213,038 of record NC_071105.1, on the reverse strand, counting down.
GTTGTGAAGTATTTCCCTTTTTACTGCACTTATACCACACTGACCTGAAAAATCCTTGTATTCATGTTAAACATTATTCTTCTGAGTCATATTTGGAGGCTCAGTCTCTGTATCTTTCCTGTAGTACACTTCTGCACAGCCACAAACCGCAGGCAGTTCTAACAGTAGTCTTAGTTACAGACATAAACTAATCAAACTATTAAACCATACACTGAGGCCACTGTGGAAACCCCTGCCTGGTAAAATCCCGGCTGGCCTGCTCTGCATGTGCAGCAAGTCGTCAATCTTTATCACGCACGACTGAGAGATCGAGGGCAAAATCGATGCCTGGACACAGAGGGAGGCACGGCGTAATTATAAAGCTCAGGGTGAAACATGTGCTGTTGAGATCACGATACAAACAGGAGCTCCAGGACTCCACAGCAAGACACTGCCTGAACCAAATGAACAGACAGACAGAGGTCATTAAAATCATTCCCAGTGTCGTTGCTGCTCAACTTTAAAACTGTAATGATACGAGGGCACTTATAACTTTAATAAGAGGCTGTATTGGACCCTGTAGCTCTAGTCTCTGAGGCTCCACATCAAACCAACAGGGAGGAGAAGAGTTTCCAAAAGAAGAGAACGAATCAACAGAAGTGCGTAACAGGGACAGTGGGGAGTTCCTGCTTGTTAAACAGGTATATATGTGATTACCCAGCTGGAGTAATGCTTGGCACCTGATACCAAACTTCCACTCATCTCACTCTCATGTGGGGGTAAATGTACGTAAACATCTAATTTCCCAGCCAGACAACAACAACTGTTATTTTATGAAATGACAGTCAGCCCTTCTGGAAGAGTTCTTACAAGAACCCATCAAGCACCATGATGAAACTGGCTTTTAAGAAGACCTTCTCAGAAAAGCAAGACCAAAGCTTACCTGCTGCAGATGAGAAGTTTATTACCAGCTTCAGAAATCACCAACTAACAACCAGCACCTCAGATTAGAGCCGTTATGTAGGCTTTACAGGGCATAAACAGCAGACACATCTCAATATCAACTGATTAAATGGGGATTATTGCATATTTTAAATGGCTTCATTTTACAATGTAGAAAGAAATAAAAATCAGGAAAGACGGTACGTTAAAAGACTGTACAGTATGTTAAAAGAATGTACGATGAAACCAAACATACAGTTAACTGTATAGCGTTTATTTTTCTTTTTACTCGTGGTAAAGCATATCATTAAAAAGCTGCTGTTAATTACTCAGTACATTGAATCGAACTTGTTCATACTGTAAGTATAAGGAATATAGGTCTAGCTGACATCCTGGGAGCTTAACAGGTTAAATAAGAACTGTCACATTATCAGTGTTAATAATTTGAAGAATAAGCAAACGGCGGTGGTCTTACAATGTAATTAATACAGCTCGCTTTTTGAATCCTATTACATTATGTATTGTAGCAGCAGGTCTGCAAGCCTGTCTAGTCTGGATCTAAATCTAATCACTAACAACCCACATCATCCACACAACCCCAGACATTCAGTAGCACTCTGTAAAGCATGAAACAACGGAAAATACAAAGTGTTTTCTACCACAGTATAAGATTCTGACAATCACAATATACTGACACTGGAGACCATTCACCATATCAATCAGTAGATGTTTTTTCTTTGTTAGAAAAAAGTAACATTTTTAGTAGCTGACTATACAAGTCCTTGCGGATTATAAATGATAAAAAGATTAAGATAAGCACATTTACATAAATCTGTCATTTGTGTGATCGGAGCTACCGTCAAAGCAGCTGCTATTAAAAAATTTATTGAAACCTTTTGACTGATCAGATCTGAGAATTTAGCAATGTTGTGGTACAAGTCCATATGTTCCTTGCTCTTTCATTTACTCCTAAAATTCAGTTCACAAATCACAAGCTTATACAAGCTTTCTGAACACATTCAGGATTATTAAACCCCCTGCGGCCCATGGCACGCAGCTATTGTGAAGCATTGATTAGCAAATTTATGTCACAGTATGGGAGTTCTCTAGAATTTCATATTGTGAATGTGTGGTCCTGATGAATCAAGATGAATAATTAATTCTATGACTGAGTTATTCTGGTGCATCCTTTTGCAGTATTATTGACCAAAAGGGTTCAGACTTGGTTCAGACGATTCTTGGTCTTGTGTTTGAGTTGTACAATCACCCCGGATTAAAATCTGCCAAATAAATAAATGAATAAATGTTTTATTTATTTTACTGTATTAGTCAGGCCTCTCGGTCCAAGCAGCAAATACAAAAGATCTGCTACACTACTAAGCAAAACAAAAACAAAAAAACATCACCAGTGTCTTGAAAATGTGCATTAAGATCGACAGAATGGATTAGAATCACCAGTCACCTCCCAATACAATACAATCACAATACATCAGTGCTAATTCGATTAAAATTGTGATTCTATGTATCATGATTTTATAAATATCCAGATTCAATATGAAATTTTTCCCTGATTGTTAAAATTTTAAAACCTTTGTAATCTTTAAAGCCTTTTTAAAAAAGTAATTAAAATGTAGCCAATTTTTTATTACAGTTGCTTTCCTATTTAAAAACCAAGCGCTGGCCTCCGAGTGGCGCAGTGATAAAGCGCTCGCCCTATCATGCGGAGATCGCTGGTTCGAATCCCGGGTGATGCTGTTTTCCTCTCACAGCCGGAGGCACAGAGAAAGCTGATTGGCCGAGCTCTCTCAGGGGGGAGGGATGAGAGGTACTTGCTCTCCCACATTAATCACGGCTCTACAGCCAATCAGGGGCGTCTGTGAGCTAGCGCACGCAGAAGGAGCGGCTAGCGCTTTCTTCCGAGTGCGTTACTCCACCCCTAATGGGGCGTAAGAGAGCATTTCGAAAAAAATGCGGCCGGCTGACGTCACGCGGTTTGGAGGAAACACGTGATAGTCTTCGCCCTCCCGGCTGAATGGTAGTAGCAGCCTTAATGTGGGAGCCCCCTAGTGACGGAGAGGAATTGGCTACGACTAATATTGGGGAGAAAATTGGAAAAAACCCAAAACAATATTTAAAAAACCAAGTGCAGCCTTTAAACAATACAAACTAACTTCAAATACAAGATTTTACCTGAGCAGCCTGTATCCCTGTAATCTGCCATAATTATTATTTCTAAACAAACGTAGCACATAATTCACTTCCACCACACGGGATGAGAATGTGTAAATAGTTTAGAGTGTACCACCTGTAGCAATGTTTTACCACAAATGCCTCTGAATTCTCAGAACTCAACTTTACAGTGAGGTTGAGTGGCTGTAAGCACATGGGCACGTGCAGCTTCTAAAGCAGGCACGCAGGGAATTAGAACGTGGGCATGTGGGACTTCTAATGCATGCGGTTTCAAACTAATTAGCGCTCACGGTATTTTAAGTCTTGTGGGTTTTTGGCCAAGTTTGGAGAAAAAGGCATATCGGAGGCTTTTAACACACACAATTTCTGATAGTGTAACACCATAAAAACAAGTTTCTGTTGCGCCACTTGGGAGCTTCTGCTCTCTGTAAATAATCAGTTATATCTGAGGCTGATCACCAATCCCGAGGAATCAAACCGAAAACCAGCCAGTACAGATTGATCATCTCTGCGTTATAAATGTAAAAATTGTTTCTAAAAATAGTTTTTTGAGTCAGTGTGGCGATGTGAATTTCCAAACAAAAGAATGGTGATTCATACCGTAATCGTCCCCCCCATCATCCATAGATAGATAGATAGATAGCAATAAGGAAGGTAACACAAAAGCAGAATAAATCCTAAACCCTTAAAACTCACAGGATATTTACATTCACATTGTTCATCATGTATATATATATATATATAGAGAGAGAGAGAGAGCGAGAGAGAGGTGGTTAGAAAAATCCAGTGACTCTTGTTCTCCTTTCCAAAGCTTAGCTTTCTTTAAAGGTGTTTCAGTAGTAAAGTAGCCTTGGCATTTGTCAACATTTATTTAACAGCTCTAACTCAAATATTGATTGCGTAATTCGAGCATGCTGCCAGAGACTGAACTGTTTGATTTTTACAATCCTTATGCAATCAGCCTCACTGCTTTCACAGGTGTGTGAGCTTTACACAAACTATTTGCCAGAATGACCAGAAGGACCATTTGCCCTGCTCCTTTTGGTCCATTGCCTACAGACGCATGATTCCTTTACCTGAAGATGTCTTTAATCAGCAGAATGAAAACTGTTGCAAAATTGTTGAAAATTTTGTCTCTATACACCCAACCTTCACACAGTTCACTCTAGAAGTATTAGAACGAAAAGGCCAGTTCTTTTGTTTTGTTTTGGTTGCACATTAAACACTTGGGTTTAAAATCAAAAGACGAATATCAAATTGCAGATCAGAATTTTAGCTTCTGTTTACTGACATTTACACCTAGATGTGTTAAAAAACAGAAAAAATGGCACCTTTAGTGGGAGACAATCCAACTGTAAATGAACAAAAATACTGGTTTCTTGCTTTCACATCCGTTTCCAAATTCTCCTATTCGGCATTTAACAATAAGTGCATTCGTCACCGATGAAACCCTTCACATCAGACTTCACATTCATAGTTATTAAGTGTTGAAATATTTAATCTTACAGGGCACACCTGTGGTCAACAAGAAACACACTGCAGTACCAGTCACGGGTTGCTTTTTTGATTAATGAAAATTACTCTTGTGACTGAATGTAAAAGTGCCTAAAGCCACAGCCTTTCGAGAAGACTGGTGACTATTGTAACAGCAAAAGAAGAACCAATGTCTTATTTGCAATCATGTGACTATCATGACACACAATATCCCACCAGATGGCAGGAAGTGAAAAACAGAACGAACGAGATGGGGGGAAAGAACATATTGAGCTGTTTTAAAACAATATTCCAAGAGAACAGAAGATCACCAAATATTTTGGATGTGGTCCTCATGTGGTTAAGCAAAGTGGTTTTACAAAAGAACTGAAGGAGGGTACATCAGAGTCCTGGGCTTATTTCGAGAGCACTTTATCCCAAAGTCTGGTTCATTTTAATCAGTAAAAACACCATCGCTCTAAGCGCGGGACATGTACAGTATAGCACAAACTACACAGGCACGGAAGCTGATCGTACCTTTACACGGACGTAGATCACTGTTCAGACACATAACCATCAGTGCCGTCTGTCTCTTATGAAATCTCTGTGCGTGATCTTAGTCTCATCCTCTAACCTACATAGCCATAGCTAATAAAGTAGGAAAGCATGCGAGAGCGTCGACATTTCTTTCATAATATCAATAATATAAGGCATAGAACAAACAGTAACTTCCTACTTCTCTTCGGCTCACAGACCAAGTCGCCGCACACTGCCACCTGCTGTATCGGGGAATGTAAATACGCAAGAACGGAGAACAAAAAAATATATATATTTAAATGCTGGCCCGTGGAGTGGAGAGGGCGGCGGGGGAAGCAATCATTCCTTGGGCACAGTACAGTACAAATCAATCAGGCCTAATGGGAAAACACCCTAAGTGTCAGTAGCGTTATTTAAGCCGGTGTTTTATATCCATCACACAAACACACACGTATTAGATTTAGCAAAGTGGTCACTTTACAGACATGTGCCTCATCCTTCTCCTGACCACACACGAAAGGTCTCCTATGTAGAAAATCACGTCTTGACCTCAAGTAACAGTTCACGCTATGCAACGCGGTGGAAGTGACATTATATGCAAAACAACCTATTCTGGAATGAGGTGTCCATATGTATGACTGATCGGTGTGATTGTCAGGTGTCCACATACTGTTGGATATATATTGTACTTTACATTTAAACTCAATGTTGCGAGATGTACTTGCTGTAACTACAGCACACACTACTCATCTATTATCTAGTGTTTAACGGCATTAATCTGTAATAATTAATGCACTAACTACCTCTTCATATGTTAATAACCTGCATTACCACTTTTTAACTAGGTATAACATAACAGACACCCAGTACCTAAGATAAATCTATGATTAGTCCATATAGATATTTCCCTTCATTTTGCTAAAGCTTAAGCTAAAAGAACACATTTTATACTTTTTATCTGCTGTACTTTTCCAGAAGAAATAGACACGATAACCAATCTCTGCATTTCTGTTTTATTCGACAACAACAAAATCGTGACTCACAATCTCATACTCGATCTTAAATTGAACCCCAAAGGCATGATGAACATTTCTGCATAAAAGATGCATTATTCCCCAGAAAAATTGTCCACATGCACATCACAGCATGAGTCACACATCTGATCCCGGTCTAAATTGGGATTTAAAGATATTGCGCATCATATTTTTAGTGCAAGTTGGTCACAATTTTAATATGTTTTGCTTAAATTATGCATTTATTATGACATACTGATGTTGTAAAGATTCAGACGAAATACTACAGGGAAAACTCAAATATGTAGGGCAGGACCAGATTTACAGTAAAAGACACTGTTATATGATATCTGTAGTTTGTCAGAGATCATATCATCATACTTAAAGAAAATAATAATAACTGTAAAGTTATAAATTATAAGTAGTCGACTAAGGTGGAAATTTTCTGCAACAGGTTTTTGTGTTGTCATGCCAACACATGCATACCAACCGTCAATGCAACCCTTACACCGAATGTGAAAGTCTATTATAATTTACAAAATGTATTAGTTCATTTATATTTAGTTATCATAGTATTATAGTAGTAGTACTTTAATGCTATGTATAGTGGTACACAGTATATATCTATCTATCAGACAGTGGAACCTTGGATTATGTGCATAATTCATTCTGGAAGTATTTCAAAGCAAATCTTCCCATAAGAAATAATAGAAACTCAAATTATTCGTTCCACAGCAAAAAAAAACAAAAAAAAAACATTAAAAATAAATAATACAAAATATAAAGGAAAAATAAAACAAATCAACCTGCACTTTATCTTTAAGAAAAAGTGAAAATAAATCCAGACGTAAGTGTTTCCGTTTCTGCGCCCAGGCGTTGTGTGTGTGTGTGTGTGTGTGCGGATTTGTGTATGTGTGTGGAGCTAAAGTAAGCGGAGAGGAGGAATCAGACCCTCCTGTCTCCCCCTTCTCATCTCACACAGTAAATGGGTGTAAAGGCAAGAGTGTGTGTGTGAGGATGCACGGTATCAAATTATGCGCGCGCACACACATAACGACAGGCTGAAACAGAGAGGAAGAAAATGGATTTTTAACCTCTCTAATAAGACTTTCTTTTGCTTTACACGAGCGCACACGTGTGTTATAAGAAACAATACATGCTATCTGTACACGCGCTTTAAAACACAAAATAGAATATGTTTTACGCGCACACACGTGATCACAGTGTTATAGTAAACAGTACACACATGCACGGATGTTGATTATACCAGTGAGAGTCGCGCACTAAGACCCAGCAAGGGAGACGATTACCCACAATTACGCAACGCAAGAAAGAGAAAAACCATTGGCTCAGTTGTGATCACGAGACGCTCGGCATCAAAACAAGAAGCGCATGCGTGATACATGATACTCGGTACTCGTAAACAAAGACTTGCTCGTTTTTCCAGTCAAAATTTATTAAAAATCTTTGCTCGTCTTGCGGAACATTTGCAAACCGTGGTACTGGCATTTCGAGGTTCCACTGTATCTATCATTTTATCTGACAGTCATGATGCATAGTCAGGCTATTCCAGAAACTCTGGAGTAAAGGAGGAAATACATCCCAAATAGAATGCCAGTTCATTTAGGTCACATAATGCAATTTTATCCCACATTTAAGTCCTATGTAATGGATTTTAAGTGAAATTTATTTAAAATGAAGTTTGATATGTAACTTTCCCCACAAGTCTAACAACGAATAAAACGAATGCCATCAACAGGCATATCAACACCTACTGTACAGTAATTACAGCTTATTTGTGTTCGTAGGAAAAACAACATGACAGCCTGAATAATGACCATTAATTAAGTTTTCTTGAACATCAGCATGTCAGCAAATACTTAAAAATTCTTAAAAATTGGCTAAAAAGCAGCTTTGTGTTTTGTTGGATTTATTCGTTTTTAAATTGAAAATGGTTTACATGGCGTTTAGAACGTATTTCAAAGGATGAGAGGCTAGTTATCTACTTCACAGTGAAGCAAAACTCAACATACTTGCTGGGTTGTGCGGAGAAAAGTGTGGCTGCAGGCACCTGCAACATCATTTACACAAAAACCCACGTTTTTTTTTTTTCTTTTAATTCAAACTGCCAAGCAAAGTTAATTATGCACAGAAGCCCTTGTCAAGGACGTGTTTCAGTGAAAGAAAACAGGATAATCGGAAAGCAGTAAATACGAGCTGAAAGCTGAACATTCTGATTCACTTGGAAGATTTACAATAGGCTGAAACTAAAATCCATAGTGTTTCAATAGTGTTCAATCCATAGCATCCAGCATGGACGAAAAAAAAAAACCTCAAGATGGAACTAATTTACGACTTTATGAGCTTTTATAGAAGTAGTTTTTGTGCTTTCAAGCATTTCATAGACATTCTGTCTGTACAAACTTGTGAAAAAATTAGCAAGAATGGATCTATGGGGTTCCTAAATATAGGTTCATAGGGTCAGACATAAAGCTGTATATTATTCATAAAAAAAAAAACTTTCATAAAAAGTTGTTATTGTTGGTCAGTTGCTATGGTACGTTTAAAAAAAATTGTTGCTTATCCAATCATACCACATATCTGTTGCTGATTACTTTCCTAAAACAGTAAGTCACCGAAGTGTTTTATTCCTTGCATAATCATAAATGATTTGGAAGAATAGAAATATTCAAAAAATCTATTAAAGATCATCTTAAACAATACACAACAACAAAATTAAAATGTGACGTTGTATCAGGGTAAGAAGGAAAGCACATGAAGTGATGCCCCCATTATGCATAGTGTCCACTGTACAAGCCTCTGAAGACAGTGTTATGTTGTTTCATCTGGGGTTGCTTCAGTTGGTCAGGTCTAGGTTTTCAGCAACATTATGTGGAAATAAAATGAAACCAGCTGACGACCCGAATGTATTACTGAATGACCAGGTTATCGCATCAGTGCATGTTCTCCCTCCCTGATGGTGCAGGCATATTCCAGGACTGAAATTGAGAAAGAATGGTTCTGGATTATAAGAAATCATTTTAACACATGAACTGACCGCCACATTGCACGCTGTAATCAAAGCTAAAGGCAATCAAATGTACAACTTAAAATGTATTTTACAGGCCATACGCTTTCATTTATTTTAATCAATCAATTATTCAGCTGGCCATAGTAAATGACTCATTTACAACTATCACTCCAAATCAAAGTTAATGCCAGAGATCCCAAACGTCTTGAGTTTCAGTCATTTCCAATAATCACACTGTCATCAATGTCTAGAATGCCAAGAAGTGCAACTGGCAGTACTATTACTATGCAGAATGCTAGATAAGTCCCTCTGTCCCAGATCCAGGAGATGGGAGACTTGGCTTGCAGGTGGAATTGGCAATTCAGTTAGTAATCACTGTCTGACTTCTGTCTCGTTTCCCGTTCACAAAGACAGCAGATGGTGTGCGCCATCAGTTTGACCAAATCATACCACCACATAGTGAAACAAACAAACAAAAAATCCTATCAAGTGAATATGGAGCTCAAATACACCCACAGTTCTCTGAAACATTTGTTGTTATAAAAAAACAAAACAGATGATATGATGAAGCATTCTATAAGGGGGGATTTAGCATTTATGAAAGTAGTGTCCAATGAAATCACTTCGTAGTGAGCAGAGACAACGTTAATAAAAAGGATGAAACGTTCTTTGATAAATTAAACTCCGTAATCATTAATAATTGATGATCTGCTGTGGTATAAAATAAAACAATTGTCGTTAAGAATTTACTCTCTCTCACTCACTCATTCATTCTCTATACCGCGAGAGTCAGCCCATCCCAGGAGACTCTGGACAATGGCCAAGCTACACTCTGAAGAGGGTGCCAGTCCATTACAGGACAGAAGCACGTGCGCACTCACTCACTCCAGGCAACTTGGAAATGCCAACTAGCCTACTCTGCATGTCTTTGGATTGCGGAGGAAACGTGATCATCGGGAGGAAACCCACCAAGCACATGCAGAACTTTTGAACTGCAAACACGAAGGTCAGAGGCGGGACTCGAAACTTTGACCCTGGAGGTGTGTGGCCAGAGTGCCAACCACTATGCCGTAATGCCGCCTGTTAATTTTATGAACAGAACTTATCTGTCTCAGAAATAATCTAAAATGTGGGAGCAACTAGATTTAAAGTCAGATTTAAAGAGTTAACATTAATCTTATCCACTTGCTCGTGCAGCAGTGATGTAAGCAGGATGCTGACCTCAACAATCCAGCTGTAATGTAACATTAACTCAGCTCTCCTTACTAGTTATGTTTCATGTATGCTTGGTAATAACTTATCTAAAGAGTAGTGTCTCTGCAGTTCCTTTAGTCAACACCAGATTGAGCCAGGCTACTTAAAATCCATACTTCCGACATCTTTATTTTCTTAGGGTCTCAGTGCTCCAACAGGTTGCGAAATCTGACTTTTCCCCCTCCAGATAGTCGAGGGTCAACGAGTGTAATGAAGTTGAGCAGCTTCTCTTTAATCCCTTTAGCCCTTGGGATGTCTGCTGGAAATTTATCTCGTTCCTGGAAAGCTTCAGCGAGCGTCTGCTGCCTGCTGGTGTCTTTTTGTCTGTTACATGAACTTGTGGTACTCTCACGTGAAACCTCTGCAGGTGCTTTATTAAAGTGGTTGTATTGTGTCACACACAACCGTACCACACACTGCTTTTATACACATTACAAGTAGCAGTCATGCTTTTTGGGGTTTCCAGACTTATATATCTCCAAACAAATGACATTAGCTTTTTTACATTTGCAAATTTACATTATAGTCAAACCAACAGGTAATGTTACTTGCTCAATCACATACGGACTGAATTTGGCACATTTATGTTATGGCGAGTTCATACTGTATGCATGTCCAGTGCAGACTGGAATGTAGGTCGGTAAAGACTGGAGGCAACTGGAAAGTGTTTCTGCCCAGTCCGTCTGATATCCGATGAGTGAATGATGTCAATATTGGCCCCATCTCTAATTAGGAAAAAAAGGGAAGAGTCCATCCAGCACATCGCACAGATACACCCCACCCTGGAGGCTTTCTGTGGCAGTTACTTATGGGTCAGGTTGACAGCTCAATGGCCAATTGTATCTAAGAACTTGGGGGTAAAATTTGCAACCCTAGTTATTATTTATCATATTGTACTATGGTCTTATTCTACATGGTGTCCCAAAAGTCTTAAAACTTTTTACAAAAAATCATTTTTTTAAATAATTTTCTTTTTTCAGATAGAACATACTGAAATCTCATGGCTGGATCAGGAAGCTGTCGCAAGGAGGTGATGAACTTTAACAAAAACATGGCAGAACATTACACACAACTCAGTTGCCTTTAACTTGTGAACAAATTTAAAAGGCTGGATAAAAGTTGCAGTCTAACCGAGAAGTGGACGTCCTTGAGCATCCACTGACAACAACATTCCCTACGTAGTGCTGGCTCCCCTATGTATGGGGTGTTGGTACAGAAATGTTACACTCTGTACTTCTAATCTGCTAACCTTTAAAGGGCCAATATCAACGTTGGCAGTCAAGCAAGCAGCATGTGGTCATCCAAACGTCATCCAAACATCTCAACGTGCCAATCTTTTAGAGATTATCTCTACTGGAACATATGGCTCCAGGTGAAACAGTCAATCAAGTCTCCTAATTAGCAAAAACTTCTTTCCTCATAACACTGAATGAAAAATTAACCTGTGTCCACATTATCAAAAAAGATAAACGAAAAAGCAATTTAATTCCACATTAATTCAATGAATATTTCACTTTATTTTAAGACTTTATTTAAACACTGGATATCCTGAACGTTGTTCTCAAGTAAAAAAAGGCGAGGGTATTTCTTTAAGTGTTCTTTATGTTGAAAGGCAAAATTCTATTTGTCTCCCTTTTTTTGCTAAGCCAAAAATGATCTGATCCGTCACTTAAACCTCACATTTGAACCTTGTGTTTTGAGATCCATTGCTCCCCTAATAGCAGATGGACAGGAGATGCCCTGGGTGTAGTGTAGTTAGTGTGTGTGTGTGTGTGTGTGTGTGTGCGTGTGCAAGTGTGTGCACGTGCACTTGGTGTCTAGACAGGTTCCCACCCTGAGTTCCCATCTCACATCCATTGCTTTTGATTAGCATAAAACGGTTACTTGAGATTAAGAAGAACAAGAACATAAAAGGAGAATAAAAATTTCTAGAATAAAAAGGAAAAAAAACTGTCAAGCTGGAACCTCTTACAACTACTAAAGTGAACTGCTTATGCAATCTCCTGGAACATACAGTATTATACTGAAATATAAAGGCGAGACATCGTCAGCAGCTGAAAAAAGCTGAATGTGTTTGAATGTGCTTTGTAGTACGTCTTTATAACATCTTCCTCAGGTCTCAGGTTCAAGCTAACTTAACTTTTACATTTAGCACAGAAAAGTAAAAAAGTGAGAACTTATCGCAAACTGACAGGTTTTAACTAGACTTATTCCGTTAAGTAACCTTTCAAATTGACTACAATAATAGTAATAATACAAATATTTTTTTTATAATATGTGATTTATATTTACATGTTTGAAACTAGTATTCTTTTCTGAATATTTTTATGTACATCAGAATAACCAATGCATATCCAATGCATTGTTAAAGAGAGAGGACTTTAAACTTGTAGGATGTCACGTTCATGTGTATTTTAAAAATTGGGGCGGAAAATGGAGGGTTTTTTTCTTTGTTTGTTTGTTTTTTTAGTGTGTGTCCACTCTACAAACCCATCATGGTGTATGGGGTGATTTTTGATGGAGTGGATTCGGGGGAATTTTTAAAGGCAAAAACAAACAAAAAAAAAATCAAGCTAGGAGTCATCAAAGTAATTTTGAACCGGTACTGTACAGATGCGTTTTTTTTCCCCCGAAAGTATTTTCATTCCATTAAGCTCAGGAGACCTGGCTGATGGTGGAAATCCCTACTAATGAACAGAAAACCTGCCTTACCAGTATATAATAATCCTTCCCCTTAACTCTAAATACATCAGAAAAATGAAAGAGCTTTCTCTAACAACAATATAGATATGTTTTAACCCAAAAAAGAGACCAGTCAATTCATTCTACTCTTCACCAACACATTCATTTAAACAGTTTAGTGGTTTGGGGTTTTAAAAGCTTGGCCATCCAAATGCAAAATACCTTAAATAAATATGTGCTTTGGATTTTCTTTTTGTCAGTCAAACTGCACCAAAACAAATTTTCACTAATTGAGTCACAACTTCACAACATTAAATCTTCTGCATTGTGATGAACTGATTAAATAATTGCAAAACGGATTCAAAGCCTGTGACACTTGAATGACTAGCGCTCATCTGATTGCTACTCCAAAGCAAAGCAGTGGCATGAAAAGAGGTTTCAGCATAGAAGAGGCAAGATAAGCTCATTCTCGTCTCAATGTCCTCTGTGTCACTTTCTCTAATAAGTCCTCACAAAGCCGCCAAACAGTAGGCCTTCAATTTCCAATATCTCATAAGCGCCAAGGCAATGTAGTCAGGTTTACCCACGCACGGCAGCATCTACCCATCTACATTTTAGTACCATTTTAATTATAACCTTCGAGTCTGTTTGGTACAAATATTTTATAAAAATAATACTACTAGCACCACATTAATGTGCTCGTTATTACACATTATGGTATCATTATTGATACTTGGGACTCCAAATACACCACATATTTATTTCCTTTTAACAAAACAGATAAAAATATTTTATTTAACACGTAAAACACACCACCAGAAAAAAGTTGGCCACAACATCTAATCTAAACAAAAAAAAAAGCTAAACCTCAGACCCTACAGTCCTCACTTAGCAGGTTAATTGTTAACATGTCAATTGAAATGCTGTGGTGAGACCTTAAGAGAGCTATGCATAAGCAAATGTCCAAAAACCTGAATTTACTAAAGTGGGTGTTGTAAAGAAGGATGGACCAAGGCGAATCCAACACTTACTTGGATCTACAAGATATTGAGTTAAGGGGGGTACTCAGTATTGCCGACATGTTTTTAGCTTCGTTTTTGTTAAATAAATCATGTACGGTGAAAAAAGTTATACATTGTTTATCTGAGGTTGTATTTGCCCAATACTAAGACCTGCTACAATCTGATGATTTTTATGTCTTCTGATGTCTTTACCAAAAGGCATATGGTTAAACAAGTGATCACTTTTTAACATCTTCACAAGACTGTATGTACATCGTGGTATGGAAAAAATAATCACCATCTCAGTCCCAGCAAAGTATGTTAAAGATATGGCAAATGTTTCCTTTACATCGCATATCTAATGGAAAAATTACATCAGCCAGCAAAACACCATAACATAAAAGTCAGTGAAGCTGTGCAAAAGCTAATCAATATTATCCACTTCAGGGCATAAAAGCTTCTGCAGGTAATAAGAGCAACATATGGATCAGCACAACCAGGACAGAAAGTCACACGGAGATGACCTCATCACTAAGAAAGGAACACAATGAGACATGAAGCAAAATGGCCTGCTGAGCCGAGGACGTTTCTCAAAAGCGTACAGGGTACAGAGTGACAGTTCACAAGACGAAGGAATAAATCAGCATCAACATGTTGCACTTTTCAGACTTCCCTCTCTATTTGTTAGCAAGACGGATCATAAAACTGCAGTGTAGTACTTTAATGCACAGTTTTACGTGTCACGCTTGGTTTTGATAACCTAACACAAGCAGGAACATGAACCATTACATGCATACAAAGGTAAGGAAAAAAATGTGAATTCTCCGTTAGTAGGTCAGAAAATCAACAAGCAAGTAAACAGTCAGGAAAATTGGGCACGGGAAGGATCTGGGGGATATTGTTAAAGAACAAATCGTGATGGCAAGACAACTGGGTCAGAACGTCTCCAAAACAAAAGTTCTTGCTGGGTGTTCCCATTATGTAGTGGTTAGTATCTACCACCATTTGTCCAAGAAAGATTAACTAATGAGCCTATGACAGGGTCATGATGTCTGGTCTGATCCCACAGAGCTACTGGAGCACAAATTGTTGAAAAAGTGAATGATGGCCATGACAGAAAGGTGTTAGAATGCTCAGTGTATTGCAGCTTGCTGTGTAACCGCGGAGCAGTCAGAGTGCCCATGCTGACCTCACATGTGCGTGTGATCATCAGTACTGGACCAGGGAGCAGTGGAAGAAGGTGGCCTGGTATGTTGAATCATCTTTCTTTTTACACCATGTAGACAGCTGTGGCGTGTGCACTGTAGCTTCCCTTGAGAAGAGATGGAAGCGAGGTGGACTATGGGCCCTAAATGCAGTGACCTCTCTCAGCAGGATAATGCTCCCTGCCACACTGCGAGGAAAGAAATGGTCAGGGATGGTTTGAGAAACATGACAAAGTGTTCAAGGTATTGATCTGGACTTTAGATTCCTCAGATCTCCCACTGATTGAGCATCTATAGGATGCCCTAGACAAACAAGTCTGATTCCACCTCACACCTTATAGAACTCAAAGGATCTGTGGCTAAAATCCTGCTGCCTGATACCACAGAACATCTTCAGTGGTCTTGTCAAATCCATGCCTTAGTGGGTTGGGCTGTTTTGGAACCATAAGTGGGAGCTACACAATTTTAGACAAATAGGTTCAATGTTATGGTTGAATAATATATTAATTATTACTTTTGGTAAATTCAACATTCTAGCGTATCAAAGTATAAACTTTTGTGCTTAAAAAAAAAACCTGCCTATAGAAATGATTAAGAGTGACATTACAATTTACAATCCTACGTACTGTATCAGCACCAGTCACCAGTAGGTTAATCCACAACAGCTTTACTATACAGTAGCTCATTATTAAACAGTTGTACTTGTTAAATAATAGGGACCCAATCACAATATCAAGGTGCCCATTCAATCTGTATTAAAACTCTGATTTTCTAAACATCCCAATCTTATATTTTACCCCAATATTATTATTATTTTTTAATAATGCGTTGCATTTCTAAACAAACTTAGTAAATAATTTGCCCGTACAGGATGCTGTGCTGCCTACCAATGTGTAGAAAATGGGGGTGGTTCAAAAATTATCTGCACTATTAAAACTTTTGTTCTTATCAGCACTTTACATTTAAGGCTACTGCCTCCCCAGGCACTGCTGTGCAGGTGTGAATGTGTTACATCAGTTCATTTGTAACTGCGGTGCGAGCAAAAATGGAAAAAAAATCACAATCCACACTTGTGATTTGCATGAAAGAAGAGCAGCGTGCAGTGATACCGTTTTTGCGGTCTGAAGATGTACCTGTTACTGAAACAACTTATGTAAGAGTAGTAACGGTAGCGTTTGGATATCTGCATAAAATTTGGACCGATGCTCTAAGGAATCAGTATGAGCCTAAAAGTGAACATCAGAGTATGAAACAGTAACATCCTCAATAGCTGATCAAGAACACTTCAAATGCAAATATATATAAATTAAAAATTAAATATTTAAAAAATGATTTGTCACAGAAAAGAATCGCGATACATACTGTAACTAAATTAGTTTTATCCCCATCTCTAATAAACAGTATCAATAAAATGCTAAGAATAAAGTTTAATTTGATTTTGCATTCATTTAAATTTATGATTGTTTGTTTGTTTATGGGTCTGGCAGCTACCTGTCACCAGCGTCTAGGTAGATCTGGAAAAGTCTTCTAATCATTTTGCTTATAAGGAGAGACAGAATTAGACAATGTTTTTAACAGATGACAGAAAAACAGAACACACACACAGACATGTCACTAACAGATGCTGGTGCTTCCCCTTTTTCATAAACTACAAGCTGCAACTCATTTGCATGTCAAAATCCCTAGTGGGCAAGATAGGGGTAGACACTGTACACATCATGCTGTGAATTCACACTGCTTTGTATCAG
The DNA here is from genome assembly GCF_024256425.1 of Clarias gariepinus. Classification (NCBI taxonomy): domain Eukaryota; kingdom Metazoa; phylum Chordata; class Actinopteri; order Siluriformes; family Clariidae; genus Clarias; species Clarias gariepinus. Next base: position 11,195,983 of record NC_071105.1, on the reverse strand, counting down.
TGCAGTATAGAGTCCTGTGTACTTTGCTACTATGTTTGCAACCATGTTTTTTACATAATACATCGAGAAATGCCAATAAAATCCACTTAAACCGACCGGACTTGACTTTCTGCATGGCAGACAATTGAGAAACTTTACAGTTTTACTTGCACAAGACCTCACTGTATCAGTGTAATCAGGAAGCATGTGAAGAAACCTCTCGCAGCAATCAGTTTCATGCGGTTTGGTCCCTTTAACCATTGTGTTGTGAATTCTCCTCTCATACTGTAGGTGAAAAATATATAAAGCCAACTTGGCCTTTTTGGGTCCTACACACACTACTGTATGTAAAAATATAAAATATATTAAATATTCCTCAGTGGTTGTTTAATGGTTCCTAACCTTATACAACAAGCCCTAGCTAATAATGAGGAGTAGGGGTAGCTCACTGGTTAAAGCACTGGACTACGGTTCAGAAGGTCCTAGGTTTGAAACTCCACTGCCAAGTTGGGCCATTGAGCAAGGCCCTTAACTGTCAAAATGAGATAAAAAATAAAAGTCTCTCTGGATAAGGGCGTCTGCTAAATGTAATGAAAAAGAACACTATTGTGTAGGGGCAACCTCTTGTAAGTCGTTCAGCTACTCCCGTTGAGAGGTCACAACAGCGGACCACCTAATCTTTAGCACAGGTTCACTTCCTGAAGCAAACCCTCTCATTTTATCTGGGCTTAGGACTGGCACTGCATCCATTAAATAGGGTTAGGCAATGGCTGGGAATCGAGCCCAGGTCCTATGCAACCAAATAACCTGTAAGGGTTCTACTGTATATTACAGCATTCAAGATGCCACATTGGTCCATGCAATCCATAATAAATAAATAAAGAAATATATACATTAAAAAAACAAAAATACAGAAGGATTGTTTCGATCCTTTTTAATATTTACATTGAAAAGCTTCGCATGCAAAATCACATCAAGAAGAACTTTACACACTTTCCTTTGCACAATGTTAAATCAGGATATACAGTATGTGTGCGTGTGTGGAAATCTCCAGCAGAGATCAATTCAAGCAGGGGTGTACACACTGTACACACGGGTTTTTGTTTTTTTTTTTCATTCCCAGCACGCGCGTGCACACACACACACACACACATACACACACACTCCAGCTGTACTGCATGTGCCAAAAACAAGTTGATCATTCACCTGCTCTTCAAAGCTCAGTGCTGGAGCACTGCACATGAATCACATGCGTCTTTCAGATCAACATCATTATTATTATTAATAATAGTTAGTTATTTACTCCTCTTAATCCAACATCCCATCACGCGCTCAGAGCGCGTGACGCTATTATTACCAATCGAACAAAAAGCGCGTGCGTGAGCGTCCCGGACAGATGCTTACCTCCGATCTGATCCGACACTCTGCGCCTGAGAGCACGACGCTATAACGCGCGCACACCGCGGGAACGGGAGAGTCTCCGGTGGGGCTCGCGGCGCTCACGGACAGCCCGGGCTCGGATGCGTCCTCTGTGTGTTTAAACAGGAACCCATGAGGACGCGACTCACACGCGACCCGACATAAGCGTGTTGAAGTGTCACCCTGCCTCCGGGCTGCCTGTCCGTAATAACACACACACACACACACACACCACCTCCCCCTTTCTCACATGCTCCCCTTATTCACACAGGACGCACCTCCTCCTTTTCTCTCAGTACTACTGCTTCCGCTTTACCAACCCGCACGCCAAATACACTCCGTTTCCACGTGAACGGGTCTACCAATACACACTAACCAGAAGGGCGGGGCATGCATTATATATGTAAATCAGATATGTAAACGAAGCCACGCCCCACGCTCGTGCTATTTTTCTCCTTCACTTTTTCCCACATATCAAAGAACACAAGCGTTCCAGTGTAAGTTCTTTTTAAAACAAACCATCCACTTCAATCATCCAATACATTTGATCATTAAACAATCTTCTATTATTAATGTACCTGTCACCTTCCACCTCCTGGTAGGGTGGGGTATCATTTGGGTGTTTTACGATACCTGTTCCAAATCGATACTTTTAAAATGGATATGAGTGGATACTTTAGGGAAAAAATGGTGGAACATTAAAGAAAGGCTTTTTTTAAATTATTTTTTTAAACAAACAATATATTAAAAGTCGAAAGTATACCTAAATAGAAGTAAACGCAAAACACAGCAAATTTTCATCCACCCATCTAGGTTAGTGATGCGCGGGTCGGGTATTTTTCCAATATTTTCCGCAGGTCCCGCTTTTATGAAATTATTTGGCTATTTAAATTTTTTTTTTTAAAACCCGCCCCTAGGCATTGTAATTCAAATGTAAACAGCCTTTATTTCAGCCTGAAAGTGGTAGCTGCTTGGCGCTTTCGTGACTTGTCACGTGACATTACCTTATCAAAGAACTTAATAAAATATGAAAATAAATATTCCTAAATATTTTATATAGGCTATAGGGAATTCCACGCAACATACTTAAAAAAATATATTATTTTGTTTTCAATGACACTCCCCAACCCGCCCCACAAATAAAGTGAGAATTTCTTGACCCAACCCAACCCGCGGGTTACCTGCGGGGTCCGCGGGTTACCAGACGACCCGCGCATCACTAATCTAGGTCCCTGTGTAAAACAACTAGGGAGCATGGAGGCCGTTGTACATTGGTTGTACTATTTATTTCCATCTTGTACAGTACAACCCTTTTGTCAGAACTTACATGCACGTTCATACAATTCGGGCAGGATGGGAACACCAATTAGTCTAACCTGCATGTTTTTGCACTGTGAGAGGAAGCCAGAGAACGCAGAAGAAACACGGGGAGAACATGTAAACTTCACGCACACAAACCTACAAAGCTTGCTACAAACCAACCTTAAATGTCAGCAATCTTTTTTAAAGAAATATGACCATGGTAGTTTTATCTTGCGAAACAAGACACATCTCCTGAATTATTGCATGTCCTGCATAAGAGAAAACCCTCTCAGGTGGTGTTAAGAAGGCTTGTACACACTGGTACTGTATGTGTTTGAAAGTGCAGAAATATAGGGAGGCTGTCTTGCTTCTTCCACCACCAGGCTACAGGGTTTTGTCCTGAACACTGCCAGCTGTTAAACACAGTTCATCACTCTGCTTTTAGCTTCATTCCGTGTGCCCTGAAATGGTTCACTAGGTTTCATGTGTTTTTTTCCCTTCACACGCAATTGGTAAAAGTCATTTGTTGCATGTCGCGATGTGGGAGTCTTTTGGTGTGAAATAAAGCCCATTTGATTTAACCTGATTAACCATACATCTTCACTTACCAACGTCATCCTGGGCAAGTTTACAAACTGTGCCTGGTAAACTGGGTGTGACAGGAAAACATCCAGAGTGGGAATTCAGTTTATCACACAACTGCACACACAAAAACCACACACTATACGCTACGCTCTCTTTCACACCAATGGGAGGTTTAGCTTAGTTGATACACCCACTGGCATTCATAAAAACATCACCCGGACAGATGTTTGAGCTTATTTTTCTAGTCTCACTCTGCTACCAAAATGTGGTTATTCTTTCAGTTGCTCCTTTTAGAGGACACCAAAGTGGATTATCAAATATGGATATTTAATTTGCACTATTTAGACCTATTTCATTTGGTTTAATATTATTTATACATACATTTTAACAATGGTCATTGTTACAAAGCACCTTTATAGGATCAGAAAAAAAGTGTTTAAATTAATTTATACATTTTTGAGAAAATAAAGAAACCGGACTCAACATGGAAATTTAATATGTAGTCCAGGTAGTTATTGGAGGCTTAGGTAGACTCCAGTCCTGAACTATAGAGCAACTGCAGCCAAGTCAAGTCCTCAGAGAAACAGCTGTTAACATCAGTAGAGGCCAAAACCGTTTTCATGGTAGAGTGAAACCATCCCCAGACACCATACACATCCCAAAGAGACACACGGGGCATCCATGTGACGAGATTTCCAACCAGAAACGGGGCACCAGGATGGGTCAGACAGGTCCAGAGGGCAGAGGGAGTCTGGATCACTGGCAGCTCAGGAACGACATGTGTAGCTTGACAGAGAGAGGAAAAGAGAGAGAACAGGAGAGGGGAGAGCAGAAGAGGAGAGATACCAGTCACATAATGTATAATGTAAATATATATTTAGTGTAGAGTGCAAGCAGAGAGCATCCGGCAGGACTAACTATAACAGCATAACTAAAAGGGAGAGCCAGATGGAAGCACAAACATGAGCTACAATATGACATAATATGGAATCCACTTTCATTATTGGAGGCTCAGGTAAAAAAAAAAAAAAAGTTTGTAGGTATTTCAGTTTTGAACTTTTGAGTGACTGCATTCACACGTCATCAAAGAACAGCTGTCTACATCAGCTGAGTCCAAAACCATCTGCATGGTTCCTAAGTCCAAGGTTCCACTGTATAAGGTAAATGTATATTTAGTGCAGAGTGCAAACAGGGACTCGCCCAGACTAACCATAACAGCATAAATAAAAGAAAGAACCAGAGGGAAACACAGACATGAGAGCTCCCTGTAAATTAAAGCAACCAGCCACTCCTGTCGACAAACCAGAGTGATCAATTATCAATTATCAATTAATTATGTAGGATGGCCTTCCTGGTGCACCCTTTACCATACTGGATCTAGTGGCTCGAATCTTTGTTTGGGGTTGGTTTCCTACAGGTACTCGGGATTCCTGCCATAGTCCAAAGACATCTGGTGTAGACGGTTACAAATTGCCAGTAGCGTAGTGTGTGTGTTGGCACCCCATTCAGGGTAAACCCTGTCTTGCATCCGGAGAAACCTCCAAATCAATCCCAGTGTCTGTACACAGGATTAGTGGTATAGATACTTCAAAAAAGGCAAAACAGAATATAACTAGGCATTAGTCACTGGTTAGTTCAAAACTACAAGTTAATAAGACATTAACAACTTAAGTACACATTAACAACAGTATTATAGCATGTTAGTTTGGAAACTAACTGTTAGGTCTAACGCAGCATGGTGTATTGTAGCCTCGTGTGAAACCCTCAGCCTGTGGGTACAAATTAGTTTATTGATGAGCTACAGTATATACAGTAAAGTTGTCATGGCTACAGTTTGCACATTGAGTTACTGTAGCTTTTTTCATATCAGCACAAAAGAAGCTTCAGGCCACCTCCCACCTACCCTACCCGCAACCCTTACCTCTTAGACACCTTTTGGTAAAGCAGGCTTACTTTAATTGAAATGATAACTCTACAGTATAATAACCATGCATATTTTTAATGGTGAGTTACATATGAATACCTCATAAACTTTATATGACGTTGCAGAATAAATGCAAGGTAATTCTTTAATTTCTTAGAATACATATGTCAAGAGGTAGCTATTTGTTTATAAGCATGTATAAATAAGCATGTATAAATGTAATAAAATTATCTTTGGTCTTATTAAATACAAGAAACTTGTGTATTATGTTAAAATACCTTGCATAATATCACCAGAAATAAACCTTTGAAACATCCAAATCAATTATAAATTATAGTAAGTCTATCTATCTAAGTCTATAGTAAGTCTAAGTCTATCATCTATTTATTAAGCAGTAAAACATTAATAGCAAATAAAGTTTATTTATTTATTTTTTTACTTCATTCTTTTTCATTCCTTTTTCTGGTTTTCTGTCTTATCAGACGCAATGGAAATTTCGAGAAAATTTGTTTTGACTCGACATGCCTGTTTCTCATCAGGTCCGCATCCCGAACCAGCATGTTGCATTGCACGATATCGAGCCAATTCAGATCATGTTGACCCATCTACCTGACCCAGCAGATGCGCTGTAAAAAATAACCCAGAATTTTTTAAAAGTGTAAGAAACCACCAAAGAAAGAAGAAAAGCAGAAGCAGTCACATTAAGATGCACACATTCAAAAGGATAGGAAGCATAAAATCAGGTCTTAAATTAATTATACATAACCACGATAAACAAACTCTAACCCTTCTACAATAAATAATTAAATAACTAAATAAATAGACCCTACAAATGAACTTAGACAACGTCTAGATAAGGGTTGAGGACAGTTGGTTTTGCAAGAGAGTTTGGAACCCCAAGACCTTTTATACACATAATTTACAGTAGTGTCCAAAAATATCAAGACAGCATGCACAATGTATTATAGTTCCCACTGTGCACAAAACAGGTGATGTCATCTGGCAAAAAAGTTGCGCTAATTACAATTAATTGGGTGAGGTAATGGATAAAAATAAAAATTGTGCCAGGGAAGCTGGGGTGTCACAAAAATGGCTAAACTGTTGTAATTTTCTTAGATAGATAGACTTTTGCATGGCACCGTTAATAATAATGTTGTTGGTCTTTCGGCTGCTCCCAGCAAGGGGTCGGAATATCCAGTCTGCACAACAACTTGGCACAGGTTTTACGCCGGATGCCCTTCCTGACGCAACCCTCCTATTTTATCCGGGCTTGAGACCGGCACTGCATCCAGTGGCTGGGGGGTTTGGGCACTGGTTGGGAATCGAACCAGGGCCCTCCGCATGGCAGGCGAAACACCTACTGTACCACTGAGCCACTAGTGCTCCATACCAAGATAGCAAAAAAAGCTACAGTATTATTAGCGAAAGACCGCAGTCAATGTTTGAACATCTGAATACAGCTGACAAAAAGATAATATATTATAAAGAAAGTTATTTTGTTGTTGTTGAAGAGAAAAACGAAAATGGGTGACAACAGCATTGCATCAAAGTACACATTAAACCTATGCCAGATAAACCGAGGGCATAAGTACATGTGTACAGATGACAAAACGAAGTCAAGGATCCACTTTTTTTTTATCAAATTGGATTTTTGGATATGTGCCATTGTTCTAGGAGCAGCTATAACAAATAAATAGTTAATTAATGAAGAACCAGACATATAACTGTGCCTGTTTTAAAGTCCGCACACGTACAGTCTGATGTTTGCTTGCAATTACAAAAATTAAAAGTGCCTCTGTAAGAATAATCTAAGACCCACAGACTATGAGGGAGGAAGGAAGCTTAAAATTGAATAAAGCTGAGCAGCTCATTATGTTATTGTAGGGGGGAAACAAAGGTTCATCTGCTTTTCCAGACATGTCAGTGTGTTTTGGATCATCTGTGGTTTAACAATAGGTAACTGACGTCAGCCAGTAAATAGCTGCAGTAGTTAAGCAATAAGATGAAAAGATCTTTCTGGTATGCAGAAGAAATTTGAAAGATGGAGAGAACACCGTAAATGTGGGCTGTACGTGTGAAACTGGTCATCATTTGTACCTCCAAGGATACTGGTGGGCCCTGGGGTGTGTTGAATCAAAAGAATTACAATAGGTCGGTGTGCAGTAGGGTGCCAGTTAGTGCAGGATGGGATTTGAATTTAATGACAAATTTATTCGGAAATACTCATCCTCACAGAGGAACACAGCAAAACAGTAAACTCATGCTCTGTAAACCCATGCTGCTGTGTCAGTTTAGATCCTTCCATCAGAATAGAAAGGAAAATGAATTTCCTGCTTCCCCCCCAAAAAATCTATGTGTTAGTGGGTGTATTATTGATGATAGACAGTATAAACAACAATTATGTAATCACACCACAAATACGGGGAGGAACAATAATTAAATACGGCTTTTAAAGATCATAAATGTTTTCAATAGACATGATGTTTAGATCTTAATGAGACTCTACAAAAGCGTATAAATGTATGCATAATTATACTTCAAGTAATACTGCTGATTAAAGGTTCTGTTTATCTGGTATACATGAATATAAACCTTGTTACAGGCTCATAGGAAGCAGCACATATCTAAGTTAAGCGAAACCTTTATTTGTCACATATACATTACAGCACAGACGAAGTTCCTTCTTTGCACATCCCAGCATAACTGGGGTCAGAGCGCAGGGTCAGCCATGATACAGCGCCCCTGGAGCAGACAGGGTTAAGGGCCTTGTGGTGCTGGGGATCGAACTGCCGATCATCCGATCTGTAACTCAGTGCCTAAGCCCTCTGAGCCACCACTGCTACTGTGAAACCAATTTTATTGGGTAATTCAGTCTTATTACAGTCGACTTTACTAGTCATGATTTTGAGAAATTTGCCTCATCAATTAGAGATACTGCTACATAATATAGAAAAAGGAACTTAAAGCTTTTATTTAATTTATCTTTAAATAGTGTAGTAACTGTAAGTTTAACCCATTGCTTGGGTTAAACTTGCCCAATTTTAAAAGTGACAGATTCAAACCATCATACATCCTTTTAGTAACTTGAAAATTGCTATTTATTTATTTATTGATTGATTGATTGATTGATTGATTGATTGATTGATTAATTGATTTGTCGTAGTGATTATCACTGTTGCCTCACATGTCCAGGGTTTGATTCCTGCTTCAGGTCTTTTATTATTAGGTTATTTTCCCAAATTTCCCGGTATTTTATGTGAGTTTGAGTGTGTTTGGGTGTGTATGTGTACTGTATGTGTTTGCCCTATAATAAATTGGCATCCTGTCCAGGGTGTACCCAGGCTTGTGCCCTGGAATAAGCTCCAGGCCCCCGCTACTCTGTACACAGGATAAGTGCTATACAGTAGATAAATAAATGAATGTAGGTGTTCTTAAATTTGACCTTTTTTTTTATTATTAAATTGTTTCTAAATCCTAAGTCTAATAAGTGTGGTAATTCTAAAATGAAATTTTGCACATCAGTGCGGAATTTGATTGCGGATGTCTGGCACTGGCCAGTCTGTTTGATTACAATTCCTAACCTTGTGCTTTAACCCTAGTCCTTTGGATTAGAGATTTTTGATGAACCATTAAAACAGGTATACTGTACATTAAAATGAAAGAGACATGCTGATTATCTTTGGGGTCTGCAGGGGTAACTCAGTGGTTAAGATGTTGGCCTACTGATAGGGAGGTCCCAGGTTTAAATCCCACCACCACCAAGTTGCTATTGATGTGCCCTTGAGCAAGGCCCTTAACCCTCTGGCCCTTACATCTGACCCTCTTAACTGCTCATGAGCAGTTTTATGAGATAAAAGCAAAGTCATTCTGCATATGCGAGTCTGCCAAATGCTATTTTTTTTAGCACCAAATAGCAACAGCTATTCCAGATAAGCACATGCGTAGTTGCTGTCAGGCTGAGTGTGAAAATTTATGTGCATTGGAAAGAATCCAGAGCGTTCTCACATACAGCTGGTGTTAAAAAGCAGTGCTTATAGTACAGATGTTTTTCAACTGGTTTTTTAATGACCTAAGCAGCAGTGATTATGACTATAAATTCGTATGAAGAGACATTACACCCCGTATAGGTGTATCCCTTTTTCAACCCTGAGCGTTCACATAAACAGAGAGAATTTGAACAGAACCGATGATTACATAGAACCCCCCAACCCCAAGCCCTATCGTCCCAGTGTGGATTTGGTGCTTAAGCAGCATGGCTGTGATTAGAAATCTGAACCATCTGGTAGTTTTTGAGAAAAGAGAATAGAGAAAACCAACCAACACACACACACACACACGCACACACACACACAACACAGAACAGTTCTCTGATTTGAGATGATGGTTACAGTGGCCCTGCACTGCTCTATGCTAAAGCTTCACACAGATCAGAGGTTAATATGACAAGGCAGCCTATCAAACACATCACACGTTCTTTGTCCTACATCATTATGTGATGTTAGCAACCAGTGTGAGGTTGTACATATTAAATGCATCAGACCACTACATAACATCTGGACTCTCACACGCTCCACATCTCCACTTAAACACTCTGTAGCATATAATGTCGTTTTACAAAAGTAGACTTGGGAATACAAGCCGTGTTAAAGGGGTGTTGCCTAGCAACCCACTTCGACTTTAAAATGCATGTCCAGATATGTTTCAGATCCGAAGTCGCTGACAGAATTTACAAACATCGCACTACATCACGAAGCACTTTGTTCCTGAAGGAAAGAGGAAGAGTCTCGCTGCTCTCCGACACACGGTAATCACTCACGTATTTTTCTCTTAGCTAGCCTGCTTTCAAACGTTTATTTGTAATATATAAGCTGATTATAGAGTCACCTATTTGTATATTCCTCTTGATATTGCATCTTTCCATACCTTCCGGTTAGCTTCCTGTTTCCTGCTCCAACTTCACAATTGCATCCACTTGATAACTTAGTTCTACTGAGTGGTTGATAAAGTAAGGGGAAAATGAACCTATAAGTTGCCACCACAACCTAAAAGAATAGATTTAAAGTGCCTTGGCATAGGTTTCACAAGTTTCTGGAACTCCACTTAAGGCATGAACAATATATTTCCACTGAATAACCATGCATTTTGTACTTCGATGATGGTGGCTGTGAAGAGCACTGTCTAAGACAACGTTCCAGAAACCTACCTAAGTATTCAGTTGGAATTAGATGAAGTGACTGCGAAGGCTATAGCATATAGACCGCTAACATAAATGGTGCTGGGTCATCCTGGAAGACACCACTATCATTAGAACAAATGTAATGAATTAGAATATGCAGTAGTGAAACGCTTCTACTGAACTAGAAAGAAGTCCAGTTCGACTGGATGATCGAATCAGAATAATTTTGCATTGATTGTGCATGATACTGTTTTTCTAAGCAGAGAAGAGAGTGGAACCTATTCCAGAAGGGATTCCTAATTACCTTAAATCATAACGGATTTCCAGTTTTTTCTTTTTCCCTTTTATCCTGTAACAAACGTAAATTATTATGATTTTGGTTTTAAAATATGATGAAATAAATATTGTAAGGATACGGTTTTATTCATGTCATGCACCCAATATAAATCAGAAAACTAATTTCTAGTGTTTTAAATTTTTTAATACATCAGTATGGAACAGTGCTTATAGTCGAACCCTCAGAAACATTCAGTCCTGAAGGTGATAGAAACTAACTGTAACTAACTAACTAACTAGAATTAAAATGAATGCAAATTGAATTCCTGGTCGTGGCCCAGTGCATATGCATACAATGTTTAATGTCATCTGCTACTCATGATCTTTTTTTAGTTTGACCTGCTGAACATTAGAAGGAAATAAGCTTATGCTTTCGAGAAACAAGTCACCCGAAGACAAAATATCTGATTCCCTGTGTACTTGCCTAGGCATCTTTTAAAAAGCTTTATTATACAGTATGTGACCCATCACATCAAATCAGTTATTAAGTGTTCCTGATTCAATAAGGGCACTTTTTATACCAGGTTCATGTATCATGAACATTTAAATGAGGATTCTGTGATCTAATAAGAAAGAGAAAGCCCTTAGTCTCACTTTGATACTAGGATTTCCCTGCTGCTCATAAATATAATATAACCAGCAGAGTGGATTTATAGCTATATACAGTGTGGATATCTATCACCACTGAAGTGACCCGCTTGGATAATCATCCATTTATCCTCTATACTTTTAATCCTGTACTGGGTCGTGCAGGCCTGGAGCCATGGGGCAATTTGGTATCACGAATTCTGCACATCTTGTGGGAGGAAACCCGACAAGCATGGGGAGAACATGCAAACTTCATGCACACAGATCAGACGTGGGTATTGAACCGTTGACTCTGGAGGTGCGAGGCCACAGTGCTAACCACTAAGGCGCTGTGCCGCCTCCAGCTTGGATAGTGTTCATTAAAGTGCTTTAAAACAATATTTAGGATTATTCACTCACTCACTTATCGTCTATATCACTTTATCCTGTATTTAGGGTGTTGCGGGGGGGCCTACCCCAAGAGACTTAGGGCACAAGGCGGGGTACACACTGAATAGGGTCCCAATCCACTGAGGGCACACACATACACACACACTCATTTACACACTACGGGCAATTTGGAGGCGCCAATTAGCCTAACCTGCATGTCTTTGGATTGTGGGAGGAAACCTGGATTACCTGGAAGAAACCCACCAAACACGGGGAGAACAAGGCACACAGAGACGGGAATCGAGTCTGGCCAGGAATCGAACCCGGACCCTGGAAACCTTAACCAGTCGGCTCTACAATCATTGGATTTTTCCTTGATTTAGATAAAGGCATCTGTCAGGTGATGGATGTAAACTTTCTGAAATGTGATTTCCTCAGTTTCTTGGCCTTGGTTGGACCTTAAATAGGGATATCTGTGTTATCTGCCAGACACCTCATCTGCTCTGTGTGTACATCCTAGAGATTCATGTCCAGTGAGCACAAAAGTTGGAAGTATTTCAGAAAGACTTGTCATAAATGCACCCTAGTTCCATCTTCAATTTGAAAAGACATTTCCATTTTGGCCCATAATGGTTGGGACAAAGCCCATGAATCACAGGGTGCTTGAAGGTTTTAGATGAAGCGGTGTATCCTATCTGCAGGAGTGCTCTTGGTCATCAGCAATAGGATTCATCCGGAGTCTGGGCTATTACTCATCTAACTCGTGAGGTGCTGGATTCCACCCACCTGAACCAGAGACTATCACTTACACAGACCTCATCTATGATTCATCACGTGTAGGCCACTGAATTCAGCTTTCATTTACATATCTGTGTGTATGAGAGTGACTAAAAAATACAATTAAAAAAGAAATAATTATGCCGTTTTTATCTGTGTTTTCACACATACTGTATACGATATTATATATTAGCGAGGCCTGTGTTCATGTTCTTGTCACTCAAAGAAGTTTTTCGAAGCTAAGAATGCTAAAAGTCCACCATAGCTAGAAAAATAAACACCACCTGTCATGAAAAGAGCAGTAGCCATCTGTGAGGCGTGAGCCAAAGCATGACTGGTGAACATATTGCATAAGCTGCTTTATGAGCTTTACACACACCCCTGCATGCATCACCATAAATGATTTCCATACTGCTAAATATAAGTCCAAAATGAATATTAATGCACATGGACACCTGCCAAACATAAAGACGCTCATTGTCTTTAGATGCAGCTGTGTGTGTGTGTGTGGGAGAAATCAAACCAGCAGCAGAGAAAAAAGGCACATCCTCTGTTAATTGTGACTGATTTGAGCTAATTAAATATATTCCTTTTTTTTATTATCTTTATATCCATGTTTTCATCCACAAAGATCACTTTCATTCATCTTGATGTCACGCTGACATAAGACCTGAGTCACCTGACACATTTTTATTGACATAACGCTGTAATTCAGAACATTCTGGGCTGACACGTATTTAAATGTCTTAATAGCTGACTTTAATCATCTGGCTTTTCCTTTAAATTAGTAACAGAAAATAATGCATGCATACGTTTTAATATAACTCATACACCAAACATTTTATGCTGCTTTTCTGCCTGGCAATAGCAGTTACTTTATTATATTAAAAAGCAATTAATCTGTGGCATACTGGTTAGTATGGTCTCACACCTCCAGGGTGGAGGGTTCAAGTGCACAGTGTCGAGGATAGAGTGACACGCCACCTAGAGTCCTGAGCTCCCAAGGAATATGGTGCCCACTGCTTTTTTTTTTATCTTCAGCTATTTTTACACACTTCTCTCATTTTCTCAGATTTCATTTTATCCTATAACAGTAGCAATTATCTCCTGGATCTTATCATGTAACGTATACCATTTATCCTTCCCATAGACTATCTTTAAAATATCACTGTGATTTAACATACGCAAAAACAAATAAATCTATTGAGGGGATCTACTGGGGGTTACGGACAGATTGAAACTCTGAAAAGTGTCAGGTCTCAACTGAGTACTTCATTTAATTAATGTCAAAAGCAGAGAGCAGATCTTTTAATTAATGCGGCTTGATGAACAGAATTCCAAATATAGAAAAAAACGAGCAAAAATTTTTTTGACCTCTCAGATATTGTTTTAGGAGGCCTCTGATGTAGGAATTAAAGATTTTTCACATTTTTTATTTTCTAGTAAGTTTTTAGGGAAATGTTGTAATATTGCAACGTTGGGCCTAGTTGTGAGCAGAATGTCTGTATTTGTACTCACTTTGCCTGAACTGGTATACAGAACATTTAAGCATTTATTTGCAGGGTTGTTCACTTATTTAGCCCCATAGCAGTATATATCATAAGTAATAATCACACAACAATCATATTTTTTATGAATAAGCATTTATTAATAACATTTTTGGAAATAATTATTTGGTCACATTCAGTGTGGTTTGAATAAATGTGTTTATTTGCAGTGATAATCCCTAAGACAGTTCTTTTCATCTGAGAAGCACAGACGAACATTGCACTTGCTACACAGTGTGTTTGTGTATCCATTGTTGCAGTGTCTGCAGCGATGTCACAGTTAAATTGTCTGATGTCACAGTCTGCATGTCACAGTTAAATTGTTTATAAAGTGTAATGAAGTCAACAGAGATTGGAATCTGTTCCGGGACATCACATCAGAAACAGGGGTGTACCGTGTGTCTGTCTCCCAATACATACGGACTCCAGACATTTGCATTAGGCCCATCTTCAGGTACATGCCAAGCATCATCTCAATTTCCTTATTATTGGTGTTTACAGATGTTCCATTTTTTTGCAAGCTGTACTCATTTGTGTTTCTTGTCAGAGTCTCAATCATATCTTCCGTCACAAACTTTTGGAAGTACTCCAGTGGGGTCAGAAGGGAGGTGGCATCATTGGTGATTTCTGAACCAGAAAAATCTGTATTAGGACTGATAAACTCCTTTTTCAACCAACGAAACCTGTCACGGGGCACTGTGTGTTTTTTTGGTTGGGGCGTGATGTCCACATCATCATTAGCTGGGCAGTCAATGGGTTGGTGGTTTTCTTTGTCCATTTCACCTACATCCTCATTCTCTAAATCACTTGCATCAGTGTCATCCAAGTCCATTTCAAAATCACTCTCTCCATTTTGGACTGCAGCAATCACATCCTGCACACTGAATAGATGACCTTTCTGTATTGGTGGCATTCTGAAACTGAAAAGGTTTGGAAAAATGTAATTAAATATGTGAATAACACATATAGGTCTTTTATTGTAGCAGATAAACAAAGAATAGACAGGGTGGTAGACCATGTATCAAGGGTAGAGAGCTAAGTATTATCCATCAAAGTATAACCATTTCAATGCAAATGCTGATCAAAATTCCACTACATTCAAACAATGCTGTCTAATTGGCCTATTATAGTCTACTTATCATACTAAAAGGGACACATGCATCCCCCCAGAGCACTAACAGGTTCACATTCAAATCCCTAAACAATGCAACAGGCTACCACTCTGACCCAACGTTGTAGAATTACAGCATAGACATAATAACCTCTAAATCAAATTTTATCAATGTTTTCTAAAATAACTAAATATGTATATGTTCTAGACATTGTAATAAACATAGAAAAAAATATTTTAGAGATTTTACTTACTTAAATCTTGACAAATCCAGGCGTGCAAAAACAGGAGATCAGCTCAATGCGAAGTTTGCAAGTAGAGTAAGTTCACGGCAAGATGACCAGACCTATAAACACTTTTTCCATCCAATAGCATCATGAGTACAAACAATAGGACCCATTAAATATGTAAATGTGGTTTTGAGGAAAAAAAAACATTTGCTGGCCTTTTTTTAGAATTGTTAAAAGTGATGTTGTAATTCTGCAACAGTGGGCTTTACAGGGTTAATGTGTATGACACCTCGGCACTGGTGCTCCACTATGAAGGACGAAAGCTCTATTAGCTACCTCTGTGTGTGTGTGTGTACCCCTACGGGCCAGGGGTAGCTCAGTGGTTAAGGCATTGGACTACGGTTCGGAAGATCACAGGTTCAAACCCCACAACCACCAAGTTGCCACTGTTGGGCCCTTGAGCAAGGCCCTTAACCCTCAACTGCTCAGATGTGTAATGAGATAAAAAATGTAAGTCGCTCTGGATAAGAGCGTCTGCCAAATGCCTAAATGTAAATGTGTGTGTGTGTGTGTGTGTGTTTTTTTCCATACTACAGTACATTAGTTTTTCCAAAGACAGAATTTTTGGATATGCGGATCATTTGCAGTGAGCTTTTTACTGCTTCTGGGTTCAGCTACAAAAGCTCTTCGGCTTTCTCTACAAAAGTACATAAGCCAATTTAATAAAATGAAATCAAGGCTTTTCTTCGATTTCCGGATCTTTCAACTCCATCACGGTCACATTTAGTACCAAATGCATCCTGGCTTTGTACTCCTAACTGATATCGAACCTTTATTTTTATTCCATTCCCGTTTCTCTCTGCTTGCTCCTTGATGTTCCCTGCACGCTGCTTATTGATTTATTTGTTTCCAGTAATGACTTATTTACCTTTTACAGTAGGATTTTTACTCAAAAGGATCACTAGCTAGACGGAAATGGATCATACGTCAACGTGTTTGCCGTATTGTTCAGGGACACAATGTGCTGTTAACAAATTCAAGTAAGCAAGGTATAAAAACATGATATCATTTACATTTTTAAAATGATTTCAATGAGCCGTTGTATTATTCAAAGGTTTATCAGATACATGAAGTACAAATAAGTACAAAGTTTTGTGTGCAGTTCCAGAACCTCCTTAATTAAGCTATAATTGGTGCTAGACACTCAAGAGAAGGTGTGTATCAGCCTAAACTAAACTGCTTCTGTGGTGAAAACATGGATTTAGCTACTTTTGCAGGGTTACCACTTCTGGAAACATGCATATATAACATATAACGAATGTTATATATGCACGTTTAAAAAAAAAATCCTTAAATGCTCTTCTTCTATCGACATATACGGTACATTTTAGTAGAGTTTTTACAACTTTAGTACAGTTTGAGTTTCCTGTACTGAAGATCAGGAGACAGTATAGTGCCGTGAAAAAGTATTTGCCCCTTTATGATTCTTTTCCACCTGAAAATGATTGAGATTATCAAACAAATCAGAATCTTACACAAAAATAACCCAAATAAAACCAAAATAGTTTCAAACAATATAAAACAATAAAACACTTTTTCAATAATAGTTTCATTTATTAATATAATACAATATAAAATACTGTTTAATGAAGGTTCAGGGTTTTTAATTTGAGACACAGCTCTTACTAGATAAATTGTTTCTTTAAAACATCATTTAGAAACAAATGTATTCAGGCAAATGCTAATTTCCTTTTTCCCCCCTAAATACTGTCTATTCCTCAGGTTAATATTCGCTTTATATTTGAAGAAGTGATTCATTTTCCCCAGCAGGATGGCGAACTCTTCAGGAATCTCGGTGGACATGACAGGGCGGTCATTATTGTGTGCAGACAATTTGGCCACCGCTGTAGAGCAAACCCTGCTGAACAGATTGTGTTCCATTTCAGTCCTCAGAGACTCTCAACACTGTTCCTGTAGACCCTCACTGTACATTTTACACATTTCTCCTGCTCTAACACACTCTTAAACCTCAGTGAGAGTTTGTTAATGAACTGATGAGGTCAAAAAGCATTGGTCGCTTTTTGTATAATTAGGATTTTTCTTGTTTGCAAAGGATGTATTACTTTGTGTGTATTGTCTATTTTATACTAAGATGTTCAGTGTGTGTTTTGTGTCCCTTTTGTTGCAAGAAATGATCATTCTTGTTTAGATTATTGTTTAGCTGGACCCTGGAGGTGCAAGGTGACAGTGCTAACCACTACACCACCCCA
The DNA here is from genome assembly GCF_024256425.1 of Clarias gariepinus. Lineage (NCBI taxonomy): Eukaryota > Metazoa > Chordata > Actinopteri > Siluriformes > Clariidae > Clarias > Clarias gariepinus. Next base: position 11,178,370 of record NC_071105.1, on the reverse strand, counting down.
GCATTATCCATATGACCGATAACCCTAAAACATCCTTGACATACTGTATGGTACACAGCAATATAATAATGAAAGAGGGTCCACATCCTGTGGAAAGAAGAAAAGTACCTTCATTTAGCCACAGTTGCTCCATATTAAATGGGAAAAGGTCTCTCATGTCTGTTTAGGAGAAACCTGTCTTTGTGTCGTGAGCTCCTGAAAGAAACAGTGAAAGGACTTAGAGCTTCTGAGTGTCAGGCAAATTGGACAGGGTTTACAGTGACCCAGCACAGCTGGGTGAGGAGGAAAGTTTCCACATTACACAATACATAATCCTCTAACAAGCTTGCTCTATTTCCTTCTCACTCTCTCTACAGCCTCTTAGCCCTGGTACGCTGAGGATAAATTTACTTCCATATCATAAACTTATATAATATAATATAATATAATATAATATAATATAATATAATATAATATAATATAATATAATAAATATTTCTCAAAAAACACATTTGTAGATTTTCCTATATATTTTCTTTCATCGTCTTATACTTTTAAATATTCTTGTCTTTTAACTTTTAATTGTCTTTTTTTTAAATGTGCCAATTTTAAAATCATTGCATACAAAATTACAGCATGCTCTCCTTATATCTTTCATTTCATCTTTCTGATTAATCACTGTGTATTTACCTTTTTTTCTTCATTTTGCCATCAAACTACTTCTTAGGAAAATACCTGAGCTAAAGTTTAGCTGAAGTTCACATTATCGTGAAAATACAACATTCCAGAAGAAATACATTAAACCAGATGTATTATGTGGCCAAATGTATCTGGACACCTGGAAAGAAAAATGAGGCTCAAGTCATAATATAAATAATAACAGAGACTTCTTAGTGGCCATTCCATACCATTCACTGTGACTACAATTGGATAAAAAGTATGAACTCATTCTTTAAAGAATTTTTTTTTAAATACTGCATTGGAGTAGTAATAATTACAGGCAGTCCTAAACTTACAAACAAGTTTCATTCCAGGAGCATGTTTTCTAAGTCGGATTTGTTCTTAAGTCAAAGTAAGTCTTATACTCCTTAGACACAAATATACAATATAAAGCATAATAATCCACTTGGCTAAATCTCTGTCTCCCGTCCCTACATTGTCATTATGTAGCCAAAAACTGTAACCATGCCTAAGGAGGACTTAATCTCACTCATGTCTAAAGCAACAGTGTTGTCTCTGAGCCTTTAAATTGCGAGGGAAATCCGGGACACCATTGTGTCTCAGAGCTGTTTTCCACTGTTTTAGAATGTGAATTCTGTTTGGTTGAGGTTTTTTTTCTTCTTCAAAATTAGGATTATTTACCACTGGGACAGTTTTACAGGACATCCACACACACATCCACAAAAACCAGACTTTAGACATTTTATACTGTACATTTACAGACTAAAAATATTGTATATAATTGTAAATATTGGTTTTAGGTGCGCTGCTTTTGTACAATACACATGAGCAATTTGTTCATGATTTGTTTGCATCTACAAATGTTTTTAGATCTGCAGTCTGTTTGTATCTGTGGAAATGTATTGCTTGAATGTTCGTAAGTCGGAGCAAAGAGGTATTTTTTTTACAACAGCATGCCCCATGTTTTATTCCATATAAAGCATAATAGTGAATACAGATGCTTAGAATTAATTTTGACTAAACTTACCAATAAATGTTACTGTTTTATTTATATTTTTCTCAAAAACCTTAAGGAAATTGTTCCTTAAACAGAATAGACAGTTTTCTAAAGAACAAATTAATGATGATTTAAAAAATTGCCAAATATACAGAGCAGGTGCCTGAAAGAAGCAGCATGGTGGCTTAGTGATTAGCACTGCCACCTCACATCTCCAGCGCTTGGGGATTGAGTCTCAAATGTGATCCTGTGTGTGTGTGGAGTTTGCATGTGCTTCCCATGCTTGGTGGGTTTCCATAAGATGGGTTTCTGGTCCCCAATTTCCTACAAAGGATAAGTGGTACAGTATGAATGAATGAATGAATGAATGAATAGATGGATGGGATGATGGATGGGATAAAAGTGCATGAAAAAAAAGACATAATTGTGGTTGAGGAAAATATCTGAAATCCAAAGTATTAAAACACATGTATGAGAACTGCTTATGTATTAAACTGGAAAGGCCATAACGTATTTATGGTGTCTCTGAGCAAGTTAATTTTGTATAGCGCATTCGAAAAAAAAAATGCAAATATTACAAAACCAAAAAATAAATAAATAATAATAATAATAAGTATTATTATTATAATAATTATTATTATTATTTATATACACCCAACAAAAATATAAACGCAACACCTTTGTTTCTGCTCCGATTTTTCATGAGATGGACTTAAAGATCTAAAATTCATTCCGGTGTCACGTATTGCTAGATGTTGGACTGTGGGCATGGTGTGGCAGGCATAGACGCAGAGAGGAATGATGTTGAACAAAAGTCTTTAATAATAAACAAACCAATCAAACAAAACAGGAACAAAGGAAGTTGGCTTTACTTGGGAGCATATGAACAAAACCAATAATCAACTAATACACGGACAAGGGAATACACACACACTACACGGACAAGGTAATACACACACACACTAATATACAGTACAGACATACAAACCAGACAAGACAAGACGGACTAAACAGACTAGAGGACTAAACAAAAGGGACAATACATGCTAGGGGCTAAACACACACAAGACAAACTTGGCTAGGTCTACTAGCTGTTATGCACATTAGGAGCTAAGCTAGCTAGTAGCTAAACAGACTAACTGCTAAACAGGCTAGTGGCCAGAGACCCAAGGGATGAACAGACTAGGTACACAGCAGACTAGGGATGCAACAGACTAAGAACTCCAAAGGTTAGTAGCTAAACAGGTTAGTTCCTAAACAGACTATAATTTAAACGGACGAGGAGACTAGACAGACTCGAAGACTAGACAGACTATGATCTAAGCAGGTTAGTAGTGCACTGATTAGTATTCATACAGACTAAGAGCTAAACATGCCCTTTTATTGTGGGCAGTATAAGGTACACCTGTGCACTACTCATGATGTCAGATCAGCATCTTGATGTGGCACACCTGTGAGGTGGGTTGGATTATCTCAGCAAAGCAGAAGTCTTTACTATCACACATTTAGACTGATTTGTGAACAATGTTTGAGAGAAATGGTAATATTGTGTATCTGGTGTTGCGTTTATATTTTTGTTGAGTGTAATATTATATAATAACAATATTAATTATAATATAATATAATAATTATTATTATATACATAATAATAATAATAATAATAATAATAATAATAATGTGAACACCAAGCAATGACTGAATATTTCAGTTTTGTCAAATTAGACATTTTAAAGTGTTCATGAGCTGTATACGGGATAAAAAATATATATATATCAGCCTTTAAATTTTGGTACAGAATATAGTGATATGAAGTTACGGTTCATTACTTTGTCGAGCAGACTAAACTTGTGTGAGTAAGCAGTACCTCTATATCAGATGCAGCGTGAAATGGTACACATTTCATAACGCCTTGAAATAGAATATGAAAGCAGCCAAGATTAAACTAGAACAAAATCAACCTACAGAAGAGTACTGCTGGAAATTTATAAACACTGATAACTGCTCTTTGTTACATTATGCATGAACACACTTGTCCACAGACTTTTTCCCCCCACACACCAGTTTTAGATTTACACATGGAAGTTCGCAATATTCTAAACAGGACGATAATAGGACACATCATACTAGCACTAAAAATATACAGCTCATCTGCTTAACACCTTCCCCCACAGTTCTAGGCACAGATCCAACCCGCTGAATCACTGTTAGAATTCAAAACAGTCCTACTTTATGTTCTGCATGCACACTAGTCAGTTTGCTCGGCTATATCAGACTGGAAATGGTTTACTAAATTTATAAGCGTTGGTACAAAAGTGGTGTCAGATCAGCCAGTTGAGGGGGTTTAGTTTGATTTTAATTGTATTGTTCCATTAACGGCGTCTTTACAAAAACGAGGACTCATCTGCATACCCATGATCCCCTGTGTCTGTTAATTTTTATTTTTTTTTAAATAATAAGTAATACCCTCTTTGGGTTTCCAGAGCGACTTACATTTATCTCATTATATCTCTGAGAGGTTAAGGGTTACGGGCCTTGTTCAAACTCCCAGCATTGGTAGCCTGGTGGGATTGGAACCCATGATCTTCTGAGCCATAGACCAAAAGCTTTAAACAGTGATCTACCACTGTCCCATTCATGGAGCGCCTCATAAAGTCTTTTCGTCTAGGCTACGTTCTTGGCACATGTCCATCGTCCCTGGAATAAACTCCACTCACAGCATAAAAAAGACAGAAAGGTCATTTTTGAAGCTGTAAACTCCTACAGTATAATTTTTAACCTGCAGCCTACCTTCAAGCTCATTCCCTTACTAATTTATCTGATTACTAATGACGCTTACCTGGTTGCAGTCTACACTACTGTCTGTCACTACAAGACATCATGCTGCAGCATTGGGTCCGTGACAGATTTAAGTGTAATCTGCATAGCTTGTTTCACTTTTTTTTCACTAGTGATGAAAAAATAAAGCTTTCTGAAGCAAAGAAAATTTCCTCCCAGCTGTTTTAAAAAATATCTCATCGCTCTAAGCTTTTCATCATAGCACAAAATAATCTTTAGTAATCTACAATGTGCTAGATTACTGTGGATAACTGCAGCTTTTGGGTTTGGGGATTTTTCAGATAAAAACATTGTATTGTAGTTATTGCACAATTTAAAAAAAAAAAAGCAATTGCACATACTACAGATATTGCACATTTAATATTTTCAGTTATTGCATGTATTGTAGTTATGGCACATATTATAGTTATTTCAGACAACCTTAGTTATTGCATACATTCTATGCATAAGCATACTGTATATAGGTACTGCACAGACCATGTGTTGCACATATAGTTACTGCCTATTGTACTGCACAATATATGTTATTGCATTGGTTGTAGTTGTTAAAAAGCCCTGTTGGTAAAGAACCAAGTTGATAATGCGAAAGCGTGACCTTTGTTATTTTAACACATTAAGGTACTATTGCCTAGTGTCCTGGTCATGAGAATGACTGCTTTGGGGAAGAAACCATTCCTGATCCTATAGGCAACTATTAATCCAGTCTCCATACCTGATGGGAGAAGATGGGAGAAAAAAATGGAAGCCGAGGTGATAATCAGAGTATATGGAGTAATAAACATCTCAGCGGTACGAGCTCCAGTTTAGCCAGGTTGCTGCTCTTGGATCCCTTGAACAAGGCCCTAAAACCTGTCTGCTCCAGGGGTGTTGCATCATGGCTGACCCTGCGCTCTGACCCTAGTTATGCTGGGATATGCGAAGAAAGAATTTTACTGTGCTGTAATGTATATGTGACAAATAAATTCTTAAGAGCCATCCTGAATGCTCTTCTTAACTGTTAGAGAGTACTTTTGAAATGTACATGCTTTCAGTATCAGGTAATGGGTATCAATGATACCATGAGTGTTTCTGATCATCTGCCACTTGTTAGTTTTTGACTCAGACTTGTTGCGGATGCGACTGTCCAGCATTGATGGTGACCAACCATGACAGTAAACTTAACACAGCGTCTCCATTCATTATCAATGGTGTGTGTGTGTGTGTGTGTGTGCCAGACTCCTGGATTTCCTAAATCCTATAATGACCTTCTTGGTTGTCTTGATATTGATGATCGAATTATTGTTGCCTCACCCGGGGACAAGGTTTTGGACTGCAGGCACATTTGTTATTGTGAGAGATTATTCCAAACACTGTTGTTTTGTCTGCTAAATTGATAATGGTGGTGGAGGAGCAGCTGGGGACACAATAATGTGCAAGGGTTTAAAGCAGGAGGCTATGGGCACAAACCCTTTATGGGGATATTGTGTTTGGAGTCAGGAAGGATTATGGACTGTATGTTAAACCAAGCTTAAAAGCATATGAGTTTTGATACACTAAGTGATCCAGCAGGATGTGAAAGAAGATGCTGAGAATGTTGCTAGTTGTTGACCCACTAGTGAGGGCACGGCTAATATATCTAGGACAGCCATTCCCAACAATGATCAACACATGAGACATGAAATATTTCCCATGGCTTTGATTATGTTTTTAAATGTAAATGTTTAATATTTGGTCATCCATCGTAATATTCAAACCTGATTACAAAATAAAAAAAATAAATATATATATTTTTTTATTGTAAGGTAGCGTACGTTGCACTAAAAAATTAACTAATCCCAATTTAAAAAATACTTAGTTTAATTATTTTCGAATAAATATTTGTTGCTGCTGGTGTTTGTTTACATTGAGCAAGTAGCAACATTTTAATTTCACTTACTGTACAGTGCAGGGTAAACTTTAGGCCGATATCTACTGTAAGTACTGCAAAAGTTTCACCTAAATTCTGTTCAGGACGCAGGTCGATTAAGCACGCATCTCCAGTTTGACGCAGTACGCTTTCAAAACTTGCGGTTTATAATTTGGCACATAACTTCACCATTACTCACCTTTTTGATTTCATCTATGGTCCAGTTAAACTTCAGGCAGATATTAAAGTACTGACAAAACTTTATTTAATTCTGTCCAGCCAGTTTTGTGTGATCCTGGAACTAAATCTGGATGGACAGACATATATAGATACATACAGACAGACAGACAGACAGACAGAAAAAATTCTGAGAGTGATTTCAGGTCTTTCAATGTATAAAACTTAAAGATATAATTAAAGGAACAAATTCTGTGAATGTACAGACAAAACCTTTCTCTTCTTTTATAAAGAAGATGAGCACATGCAGCCCACACTTTGGGAAACACTGAACTAGGACATACTGTAAATAGAAATGACTGTTTTAAGCTCCAATGATCTGTACCCAGTTTCTTGCCCTAATAAAAATTTTTAATATTTTAACCAAGTAACCCATACTTCAACTTACTGTAAGTACAGATGAGTAAAAGATCTTAAATGGTATCATCAGGAGGAGAAAAACTCCTGAAATCAGATAACTAACTCTACACATTTTCTGTTGATGAAAACAGTTGTCCTATAATTATCCACGTACCATCTGTTAGTGAAGACTTATATGTGTAAATAGAAAAAAAAAGAATGTTATTTTGTCTAATTGACAACACAGTAACGTTAGCTAATAAAACAGGGACTGTGTTTGCTAGTTGGCATCATGACCTTAAATAAAGTGACCATTACGCGGCTGTATTGTACACCGGGGCCCTCTTTATTGCAGTGATTCATTTCTTTCAAAGGTAAAATAAAAGGTTAAGGTCTTGCATCTTTTAAAAAGATTGGAACAAAAACATAGGATATTAAAGTAATGTTCTTAGCACAGTCAGTCTCTTATTTCATCCTCAGTATGGCAGTGGTTATACAACGTGATGTCACATGGAATAAGCTACTTCTGTGTAGAATTGGGTACATTGTAGTTTATACAAATGAACTTTTTCAGATTTATGTTTAATTTATGTCTCACTGAAAAAAAAATCAAATACAAAAAATTTCAATATGATAAATTCTATTTAATATATTTTAATTTCTCCCAGTAAGACTTTATAGGATTCACTGACTTTTTGATTATATGATATCTATGAGTAACATCGTCATGCTCTGTAATACAGACATAATTATCAACTCATGGAGAATAAAGATTTAAATCAGCGTAAAGTCTAGGTGATGTTGATGTAGTTTCTCTACAGTAGTCTTCCCTCCGATCCTCCAGCACATATATATATATATATATATATATATATATATATATATATATATATATATATAACTCTTCCCAGTTGTGTTGGACTAATGGCACTTAGTTATTAACCTAGTTAACCCAGTGTAAGTATGTATCCAATGATGTAAACTTAAAAGCACTGTTAGTAAGTCGCTCTGGATAAGAGCGTCTGCCAAATGCCTAAATGTAAATGTCTTGTTAAAGAGTGCCATCTGTAGGTGACAGTAATACAGCACATAACTCACTCAGCATGGCACTTTATATATTTTAATAACTAATATTACTAATATAGGACTAATTATTTATATTACTTTATTGTTTTTTTGTTTGTAGATGGCAATAAAAAAATAGAATAAAAATTTTCATATATATATATATATATATATATATATATATATATATATATATATATATATATATATATATATATGTATATACAGAATATATAATTGCCATTTATAGACATTTAAATGGGTCTTCAGCATGCATGTAAAAAAAAAAAAACAGTAAAAATTAAAATGACCCTTTGAAGTCATACAGTCCAGCATGATCTTTCATATATATTTATATATATATATATATATATATATATATATATACATACATAATTTTATGTAATCAGTGATATTATTATTATTATTTTAGGTTAAGGCCCACGTTCGTGTCTGCCTGTCTTACTGTACGGCAGAATCCTCTGCCTAATTTATTAATACAAAGAATTACAATTTTCTAAGGTTGAGTATCCTATGCCTTTTTTATGCTACAGTAGGTTGTACTTCTTTTATTATCAGCCAAATAAACTTCCTGTTCGGTAATTAGAGAGTGAATCACAGGTGAGAAATTAAAGTTTTGTCTTACGATAACTCCAGTGTGTTCAAGTTCACTTATACCACTTCAGCGCTGTTATTTCAGCTGTGAAAATATTAATTAATCCCAGTAAAAAGATTCAGTTCAGCTTTTCTTATTAATCGGGGCAGGTGTTTGTTAACATTGAGAAAGTAGCTTATTAGTAGTGTATTTTTAAGCAGATTATTAAATCCAACACCTAATTTTACGCATAACACTGTGTTTACCAGTTCAGATATTTTACATGACTTTACCCCAGACTGTTGCGGATATAATTATTCTAACGAGCCGGGTTTTATCTCATAGTGACATTTCACGTTACTGCTTTTTATTAGTGCTACAGTTTCGGCACATAATGATGTGGCCATTAAGAATGCGCGTTTTTCCCGCAAAATGCCGCAATTCGTAAGGTAAGAGTAGTATGCTTTATATATATATATATATATATATATATATATATATATATATATATAGTAAATAATGTAGTTCTGCAGAGTAGAATAACATTATTCTAGAATATCCACAACCCATTCTCACTTACCAGGTCACCATGACATACATAGCCTGAATAAATAGCTCCATCCACACATACAATCGAGGCATTTCAAAATGATTAAGATCAGTAAGCTTAATTCTCAAGACATCAGTACAATGAAGTCTGCTGAAAGTTCCAGTCGCGAAATACACCGCCATCTGAAATCTGTTGGTGTAGACGTACAGTAACATTGAGCACCATCAGAAGACATTATAAAGAACGGACATCACGCAAACGCAATCCTCGCTAAATCAATCGGTAAGTAGCTCTCCCTTATACTGTACTATCACAAATTATACACTGTCATGTGTTTGTTAGGCGGTAAATGTCAAATATTTCATTACTGTTATTTTACTTATTGTAACTTATTTTACAGAGCTGTTGTTGCAGCCATAGAAACCATCACTAGGCAAAACGACGAAATGGTTGCAAGCTCTGTGAAGAAACAACTGTGGCGTGACAATGGAGTGGACATCGGTGAGAGATCAATTCAGAGAATCAGACAAAAACTTGGTTGGAGGTATAGGAAAACTTTACACTGTCCCATCACCCGTGACAAAAATACAGAGATACGTCTCCAACAAGCTCAAACCTGGTTTAATGAAGAGGAAATATTTCACAACGTCATTTTCACTGATGAAACTATGGTGGTTTTGGATCACCTTGCCACAATGTCATTTCATAGAACAGGAAGAAAAGTGTTCAAACCCAAGCAGAAACATCCTGTGAAAGTTCATGTTTGGGGAGCCATTTCTAGACTTGGACCAGGACCTATTGCCATCTTTGAAGCAATAATGGACAGAATTTTTTTTTTCGAAGAGGTGATTATAAAAGGAACTGCTGCCCCATACATTAAGGAAAACTTCGGTATTCATCACCGTTTTTTCCAGGACAATGACTCGAAGCACACTGCTGCAAGAAAAGTGATCGCTAAAGAGGGAATTAACTGGGTGAGGACACCCGCCGAATCTCCTGACATGAATCCCATTAAAATGGCGTGGCATGCTCTGATATTATTACTATATTCGAAAAGAAGCAAAACCGACTACAAAATCAGATTTAATTTATCACCTCTTGACCAAAACATTGTCTTTTTTAAAGTGTGAGTCAGGGGTTTACGCATGCCGATTTTGGATGAATTCAAGATGAATCTTAAAGCATGATTTAGGGCATCTCATTTTATTATTATAAGCATAATTTATGAATTACACTAGAGCGGTTGGTAGAGCTCTGATTAGACTACATAGAAAATAGGCTTAACATCCTGGAGCCCAAACCTCATTTAAATTAAAATTTTAAATTAACAAATATTGTATCAAAAATAATTCGGCATCTATTTTGGAAGGGCGGGTACATGAACTCAGAGTTTGGGGGATTGTCTGGAGATCTAATTTGCCAAAACGTTGTGATTTAAAACCAGCGAAAATTGCAGCGCTTCTAGATAAAATACACTACATCTGTCCATAAATAAAAATGATTATTTAGGCCTATACGCGAAATATATTTCACTTAAAGATTACAGATTAAAACAAGGAAAAAAAGACGTGATGAGCTTCAGTTTATTGTGTTGCAGACAAAAAGTATAGAGAGGAAACAGAGACATTTCTTTTCCTGTTTTTTGCATTGAGTTTAATCATGTAGCACTTTTAGTATTCATAACAAAAGCAACCCAACAGTGTGATTAAAGTACCTGAAAGAACACAGAATTTTGACTCAGCATAAACAACCCAACGATGTGTCTACATAAACCCAGCATTTTTTGCGTACTAACGAACGGAGAAAGCGCAGTCAAAGGCTTAGCGCGGGGATTCTGTGTGCTGTCGCGTTGTATTCAGCGAGTAGCATATTTTTTTGTGTTTGTTGCATTCACAACACGACTGCCCTCTACAGGTAATGAACAGCATTTTCACAGCTTCCCGCGCGCTGCCGCGGTAGCTCGCAAGGTTCCTTTTCTCGAAACATGCGTTCTTATTGTCCCAGGTCTGTATGAGACAAACTGGTCTCTTAGGGAGAAGAAACACACAGTGATCTGTGACTTAATCTGGCACGTAACTGTTCATAACGTCCCTCCAACTCATAATAATTTAGATTTTGGTGCAGATTTAATTTTAGGCAAATACCGAAGGACTCACAAAGTTTCATTAAATTCTGTCCAACTGTCTGTGCCGTAATCAGGCTGGACAGACAGACAGACAGACAGTCAGAAATTGTACTGAGACTGGTGTCGGGTCCTCAAATGTATAAAACAAAAAGATATATTTGAAAGATTGAATTCTGACCAAAGTACAGACAAAACTTTTTTTATATTTATAGATTTATGGTGTTGTTGTTTTATTTGGTTATCTAACACAATAAGGGTTTCTTATTGTTGTTTATTGTTTTATTTAGACTTTTTTATTTTATTATTGTCTGCTTTGTAGTCTGTTACTACAGTGTGTCTGCAACTGTTTTAGGATCGTACAGCACTTTGGTGCTGACCAGTACATTTAGAGATTTTATTGGGGCCAGTGGTTAAGGCATTGGACTACAGTTCGGAAGATCCCAGGTTCAAACCCCACAACCACCAATTTGCTGCACTGTTGAGCAAGGCCCTTAACCCTCAAGTGCTCAGATGTGTAATGAGAAAAAAAATGTAAGTCGCTCTGGATAAGAGCGTCTGTACATGTAAATGTAGAAAAAGCATAAACAGAAGCAAGTATGAAAAATGCAATATCTGAGGTGGATTTTGGCTGGAACATTAACAGACAGGGGGGGCTCTGAGACAACTTGTACAAGAAAAAGTAAGATACAGGAATTGGTAACGTACATAGCACTTATGTGGATTTAACAATACAGTAATAAAAAAAAGACATTTTAGAAAAACAAAAATGGCCCACATTCATTCATCCATCCATTCATTTTTTTTTTCTTTTTTTTTGTTGTTGCATTTTTTCATGCAATTTTTGCTCTAAGTACAGTACCTGTTTTATCCTGATCAGGGATGCAGCCATTATGGGGCCTAATCCAAAACATTAGGTGAAGGAAGACTACACCCTGTACTGAAAATCTTTTTTTGCACAAATATTTAAATCAATCAGCTTTTATTTGCACAAGGACTCTTTCTCGTCTTTTTTTTTTTTATCTATCATGGTATTAACTTGCACTACCTCAACCCTCTATCTCAGTATACTGTATCACAGTTTATTGCATTGTGTCATTTTGTCGTGTTGCTGCTCCTGCTTGCACATGTGCACTTTATGTTGTCTTGTGTTGTCTTTTGTATAGTACTTTGGAATAGTTTTATGGTAATAATTTATGGTGTAAATTTGGGTTGTCTTAGATAGGCAGCTAATTAAGTAGCTAGTAATCCTAGTTAGCTAGTTAGTTTCTGTTAATGTATGTTGTATGTATGTAGCCCCTTGGTCCTGGAGGAACGCTGTTTAGTTTTACTGTGTACTGAACTGTACATGGCTAAAATGACTATAAAAGCCTACTTGACTTGACTTAAAAGGGACACGAGTCCATCACAAGGCTTTCTGCACATCACACAGCTCATTCACACATGCATCTACACCCAGTGGTAATCTAGCACAGCAGATCCACCTACTGGCATGTTTTTGAGAAGGTGGAGGGACCCGGAGATCTTCTGCATGAACATGTGGAGAACATGCACAGAAACTTCACACAGATAATACTGTAACTAAAGCTTAGGATCACCTCCAGTAGATGTATGTGGTTGCTGAAAATGAAATCAAACTAACACTATAAAGCGACTGACCTCCCTGGTGATATTTGTATTAGTCTGTGCACATTATTGATTGCATGGTGGCTTAGTGGTTAGTACTAGGAAGTTTAAATCATTTTAGTGACTCGCTTCTTTGAATCTCGTTCATCAAAACGAACAAATCTTTTTTGAGTCATTTAGTTCTTTTTGTTCTTTTGTTCAGAAATAAAATAAAATGTTACATTTTCAATAAACAGACACCCAACATGTTTACATACACAAATTTTGGCTATAGTTTCAGTAATTAAAATATTACAATGCAGCTAAGGACATATTATGTTGAACAGAATGATTAGCTCATCTCTCATATCTTCTGGTCCGAGTCATTCGTTCTTTTGAATCTGTTGCCCTGCATAGTGTATATGGGAGTCACATGACAAAAGAACGGACAATTTGGAGCTAAAGACTTAAAGGTAACTACACATTTCTGTTTCCTGTACATAACCCATGGATGTTTTGCGATGCTTTGTGCATGGGCGCCCAGTAGAAAATGAACGAATCTCTCATCTCCTCCACACATCACTTACTCACCTGGACACTAGGAAAGGGAATTATGTTAAAATGCTCTTCATCGATTACAGCTCTGCATTTAATACCATAATTCCCTCCACACTCACCACCAAGCTGGAACACCTGGGACTCAGCTCATCCATGTGTCAGTGGATCTCCAATTTTCTGACTGGCAGACCACAGGCAGTAAGGATGGGCGGACATGTCTCAGCCTCACTCACTCTCAGCACTGGAGCCCCCCAGGGTTGTGTTCTGAGCCCCCTGCTGTACTCTTTGTACACCCACGACTGCGTGGCCACTACCAACTCCACCGCCATCATCAAGTTTGCTGATGACACTGTCGTGGTGGGCCTGATCTCTAACAATGATGAGTCGGCCTACCTAGAGGAGATTGTAAATCTGGAGAACTGGTGCCAGAGGAATAATCTCCTCCTGAACGTCAGCAATACAAGGGGGCTGATAGTGGACTTTAGTACAAAGCCGGAGAGGAACTACCAGACCCCATCATCAACAGAAGCCCAGTGGAGAGAGTGGACAGCTCCTGATACCTCAGTGTTCACATCACGCAGGACCTGTCATGGTCCTGTCACATCAACACCGTGGTAAAAAAGGCCCGACAGCGTCTCTACCACCTCAGACGCTTGAGAGACTTCAGACTGTCCTCCAACGTGTTCACGAATTTCTACTCCTGCACCATAGAGAGCATCCTGATGAGAAACATCACGACCTGGTTTGGAAACAGCACCATGCAGGACAGACGAGCTCTACAGAGGGTGGTGCGATCAGCTGAGCGAATCATCTGCACCAAGCTCCCTGACCTGCACTCGATCTACAGCAAGCGGTGCTGGACCAAGGCCAGGAGGATCGTGAAGGACCTCAGCCATCCCAACAATGGACTGTTCTCTCTGTTGCGGTCTGGGAAGCCATTCTGCTTCCTGAAGGCCAACACAGAGAGACTGAGGAGGAGCTTCTTCCCGCAGGCGATAAGGTCTCTCACAGGAGTAATATCTTTTAAACATTGACACTGACTGAACAATCATGGACACATTCATGCTATACATATTTACATATCTGAAGCCTTTACTTTATACAATACATGTTTATCTGCCATTGCACATGACACTTTGCCACTTTGCCACTTTAAAACATTTTAATGCCACTTTAAAACATTATTTTTTTTTACATATATATACTTCCCCCCATTTTCCTATATTCTATATTTTTATATTTTTACATGCCCTTATTTGTACAGTTTGTTTATTTTACTAGTTACATTTATTTTCCTTTGTATTTTATTTCTTTTTATTAATATTTATTCCTTATATATAGTTTTTTATTTTCACCGGCGGTCGTATAAGCATTTCACTGCATATCGTACTGTGTATGACTGCGTATGTGTCAAATAAAATTTGAATTTTTAAATTTTGAATCACTTTCCGAGACTACTCGTTGTTTTGTGTCACATTAAATACTCGGTCAAAAAGATCGAATTGTTTATGAAAGACTTATCACTAGTCAACTAGAAAGCCAGTATAGACATTGAGTGATTAAGTGGAGGTGATATAAATGGTAAAAAGGTCATTGTTCATTAAGATATGTTGTGGATACTCACTTATCGTCTATTCCACTTTATCCTATATTAAGGGGCGCGGGGGTCTTGGAGTCTATCCCAGGAGACTTGGGGCACGAGGTGCAGTACAACCTGGACAGGGTGCCAATCTATTGCAAAGCACACACACACACACACACAGACACACACACACACTACAGGCAATTTGGGAATGCCAATTAGCCAAATCTGCATGTCTTTCGACTGTGAGAGGAAACCCACAAAGCATGAGGAGAATTTGCAAATGTTTGCACACAGGCAGGAACCTTACCCTACACATTTGAGATGCAAGACAACAGTGCTAACCACTAAGCCATTATGCCAGGGTGACCAAGCCCTCTTTTGCCCGGACATGTCCACTTTTTACATCCTGTCCGGAGCGTCCTGGCAGGTTTTTCATAGGACCATTACGCGACCGTTACACAGACAGGGAGCAGTGCAGACAGGGATCAGAGCAGAGAGCGGAGCAGTATAGCAGGGAAATGCTGAAGTGTAAGTGCAGCTTCACCGATGAACTGCAAGGAAAATTTCCTACATACCGTCCCAGTCGGGACAAGTGGGAAGCGGAGTGCACCGTGTGCAAAGTCGGTACATATGTCTCGGTATCCAATAAAGGTGCTGGGAATCTGAAAGCCCACATGGACACAGAGAAATATAAAAAAGCTGTGCGAGGTGAGAGGTCATCTGCAAAGTTGAGAGTGTTTTTTGTCAGACCAAATAAAAAATCAGAGGATGATGTACAGTAAATGCAGCAGAAGGTGCAATGGCTTTTCATACAGTGAACCATCACAACAGGTACAGGTCCATGGATTGCACCAGTACTTTGCTTAAAAAGGCATTTCCTGACTTATTTCTTGCATTGCATATTTAGAACGATAATTAATTATTTCTAATTTATGAGTCTAAAAGAGCTATTATTTTGTTATAAGTTTTAACAGATTTCATTTTATTTTATTACAGAGGTTAATTCTGCACCATTGAAGTATAATAAATAATGTTCATCAACCACCAAGAAGCTGAAATCTGAATTCGTCTGGAGGCCGTGCCGATCGTCCTCTTTTTTGGAAATCGAAATATGGTGACCCTCCATTATGCCGCCTATGTTTTGCTTTTTACGGTTCTTTAAAAGCCAGAAGTTTGAAGGTTGTAAAGGTGAAATTGAGATGCTGGTGGTATCTTTTTCAGTGTCTCTCTCTTTTGTATTCCCAAGGATTAGCACATCACTGCAGCACTGAGTCACTCTTTACCGGTTAATGACAAACCTTTCATCAAACAAAACATGTCTGCACAGATGGGCCGCACTATTTATCATAGACAGACAAACATATAATACAAAACTGCAAAGAAGGTCTTCACATAATTAAAA
This sequence comes from Clarias gariepinus, assembly GCF_024256425.1. Taxonomy (NCBI): domain Eukaryota; kingdom Metazoa; phylum Chordata; class Actinopteri; order Siluriformes; family Clariidae; genus Clarias; species Clarias gariepinus. The sequence continues at coordinate 11,161,935 of NC_071105.1, read as the reverse complement.
GACAGAAAAAACACTCTCTGGTCGGGTCCTTGAAGCCTTGAGCAGCAAGCACTGGAGTTCACTGAGATATCTCACCTGAATCAAGCTGCTCTACCGGGTTATGTTTACATCTCCAAACCAATTTAAAAATCAGATCTTGGACCTAGTTTGCTGTCCACTGATGCTTACAAAACCTCAGGAACAGTGGGTAATAACGGTGGGATATTTTTTTTTTATTATTTCGACCGATACGCTAAGGAAGGTGAAAATTTCTTAAAGACAATCATTACTGGTGAGGAGACATGGATTCATTACTATGAGCCTGAGGGTAAACAATCAACAGTGGTTGTTACAGTGAGATGTGTATTAATGAGCCGAAGTCCAAACTTTGGATTAAACGCAGAGGACTGCTATATAAGTGCATCGTGATTTAGCACTTCTGCCCACACTGTTCAAACACTCTTCAAAAACCTAATTTAGAGGTGTTAAAGCATCCTCCCTATAATCCTGACCGTTATTCATTAATACTTTCACCTGTGTGGTCCCCTTAAAAGCAGCCCCACAAGGATGAAGATTCACTTCTGATGAAGAACTGAAGACAGCGGTACATTCGTGACTCACAACCTTACAGCTCAGCCTAAAAATGTTTTTAATCCGGAGATCGCTGGTTCGATCTCCGGGTGATGCTGTAGGCTCTCACAGCCGAGAACCCAAAGAAAGGCTAAGCTTTGATGGAGGGCACTTAGTGTTCCCATGATAATTACGGCTCTACAGCCAATCAGGGGCATCTGTGAACTCGTAGTAGCCTAAATGTGGGAGCCCATAGTGACGGGGAGGAATTGTATACAACAAAATTAGGTAGAAAATCTGGGGAACCCCCCCCCCATGAAAACTTGTTAACGGATGGAAAAGATGTGTTGAAAAGAAAGATAATGTTAATATATTTTTTTTAAATAGTTTATTAAAAATTCATTTTGCAGAGTGTGGATAGTTTTGACTCTCCCTTGTGAATTATTATTTCTTTCTGATTATCAACTGGTACTATTATCGTACTAGTCCTAAAGAAAGTCCAACCTACCTGCATTGATGACTATCATGTCCCGACCTCATTGTGTGATCAAGTGCTTTGCTCTGGTGCTGCACATTTTGGTTTGCGCACTGCTCATTTGCATATAAGGAATAAGTTTAAATACTTCACGCGTAAATTGTGTTCTTCACTCACTCATTGTCTATACCACTTTATCCTGTATTCAGGGTTGCCGAAGGGGCCTGGAGCCTATCCCAGGAGACTTAGGGCACGAGGCTGGGTACACCCTGGACAGTGTGCCAATCCATCACAGGGCACAGACACACATACACATACTCACACATTCATTCACACACTATGGGCAATTTGGGAACCCCTATTAGCCTAATCTACAGGTCTTTGGACTATGGGAGGAAACTGGAGTATCCGGTGGAAACCCATCAAGCACAGGAAGAACATGCAAATGCCATGCAAACAGAGACGCGAATCGAACCCGGACCCTGGAGGTGCAAGGCGACAGTGCTAACCACTACTGTGCCACCTAAATTGTGTTCTTGTTTCATTCAATTTCTATTGATCTAAATAAATCTATTTCAGATCATCAACTTTTAGGTTATCCATTTTTATCACAGACACCTTTTACACACAGCAATAAGCCATCTCGTTACCAAGAGCTGAAATTCTGTTAAAATGCTGTCGTTTGCCGTTTATTGTTTCCTGACAACAGTTCAGTTTTTTACACTATTATTGCCCGTACATTTACCATCAAGCTGAAGAACCTGAGACACAGTCCATACTTCTGTCAGTGAACCTCCGATTTCCTAATTGACAGACCAACAAGCAGTACTTTTCTCACCCTCCCTCAGCCTCAGCACTTGTGTCCCCCAGGGTTGTGTCCTGAGCTCCGTACTGTACTCACTGAACACATACAGTATGTACACGGAGCACACGGCCTGCTTCCAACTCTTCTATCATCAAGTTTGCTGACGACCCTCGTCCCTCAGGCCTTGTGGTTGGCCTGATCTCTAGTAATGATAGTAAAGGAGGCCTAACTGGAGAACTGGTGCCAGGAAAAATAACATCCAGCAAGTCAAAAAAGTTGATGGGGGACCTTAGCATGAAGAAGGACAGGAGCTACCAGCCCCTTATTATGAAGGGTGGAGAGAGTGGACATTTTCCAGCAACTCAGTATGCACATCATGCAGAACCTACAGTACAATGGACTTGACCTGTAAGCATCGTTACCACCACAAACATCTGAAGGACTTTATGTAAAACCCCAAGTTGCTCAGGAACTTTTATATGTATGCATACAGTAGAGAGCACCTGATAAAAACAGGAACAGCACTCTCTACAGAGAGTTTTGCGCATTGTCCACGTCAAGCTCTGTGATCTGTACTTTACCTACAGCAAGCGGTGTTCAACAGGCCAGGAAGATAGCGAAGGACCTCAGCCATCCAAAGAATGGACTTCTTTCTCAGTTACAGTCATGAAAGTGCTTCCGCTCCCTAAAGGCCAACACAGAAGGGATGAGGAGGAGTTTTTTTTTTCCCAGCAGTCCATTCCAGCCCTCAAGAACAACACTAAGGACTAAATTAGCCAGCTTTCCTTTTCTCCAAACAGTACAATGCAGACACACATCCTGCATTCCCGCTAACACACCAGAACCATGTTGTAGCGCATTTCCTGCATGCTGCACATTTTTGTTTGCGCACTGCTCATTTGCATATAAGAAGAAGACTATCATCCATTTCATACCATGGACAATTACACTACTGCTAACACACCTTTTATTATTTCATACTTTCTGTTTCAATCATACAGCTGCTCTCATATACTATTTAGAATTTTATAATTTAATATTTAAACACTTCATGCTTTCATTTTGTAAATTGTGTTCGTTACTCACTCATCGTCTATACCACTTTATCCTGTATTCAGGGTTGCCGAAGGGGGCCTGGAGCCTATCCCAGGAGACTTGGGACATGAGGCGGGGTACACCCTGGACAGGGTGCCAATCCATCACAGGGCACACACTCATTCACACACTTTGGCCAATTTGGGAAACCAGTTAGCCTAATCTGCAGATCTTTGGACTATAGGGGAAAACTGGAGTACCCAGCAGAAACCCATCAAGCACAGGAAGAACATGCCCATTCCATGCAAACAGAGACAGGAATGAAACCCAGATCCTGGAGGTGCAAGGCGACAGTGCTAATCACTACCATGCCACCTAAAATGTGTTCTTGTGTCGTTTAATTTTTATTTTTAATTTGTCTATTTTTTTGCAAATTGCAAATCTTTAGCTTATTCTTGTATGTCATTAAGTCAAATTTCAAATGTTCATATTTTCTATGCGAGTTCATGAACATCTGTATAAGCGTTTCACTGCATGTCATACTCTGTCCTAGCATTTGTATTTGAGCTGAGATCTGATTTTAACCACTAAGGACATCACCAACACCAACTGACGGCGCTTGCAATAAATAGTTTATTCAGACCAAAAAAAATAGACATCAAATATTTATATACTGTACACACATTCTTTAGAAACATTAACAATTTAATAAACTCCATCACTGTCAGTCACATTTAGTGGTCATCATACACTGGTTTTGATACAAAAATAACAGACACTGGAAACAGAACATTTCACATTTGAAGTTTGAGATCTCAAAGAACGTAAACACATGACAAAACAACAGACATTCCTGATCAAATGTCAATAAACCAGAACGATATTTGTCACGTTGGTACAGTTTCAAGGAACTCAACCATGCAGCTTAAATGTTGAACAGTTTTAAACGGCAATGATTGCATTTGCTTTTTTTTTTTTTTTAAAAAAAAAGCACCTTAAATACAGTCTTCCACAAAAACACAGTGTCTGGTGTTCTTGAAGCCTGAGGAACCAACATCCTTTTTTCTGCTACTGTATGTGTGTGGCGGGCTCGGAAAAATAGTTATATTATAAAGAACTCTCTACTTTACAGTAACAAACCATAAACATGTTTTTTTGTTGCTCTTATAAGGGGTGTCCAACTCACATCAGGCCTTTTTTTGTGCAGAATGACAGAGCAGAGTTGTCAGATTAAAAACTCCCTTTATTTCTCAACATAATCCCCTGCTACACTAATGCACTTATCCCAGCGTTTCACTAGTGCTTGGATATCTTTAAGATAGAAAGTTTTCTCAGTATGCTGGAGCCATGACCGGACTTCCCACTTCACATCTGAAACACTGGCCTTCCAGGAACTCCTTTAATAGTACAAACAGGTGGAAATGGGTTGGAGCGAGGTAAGGACTGTATTTGGGGTTGTTGCAATAACTCAACTGAGTTCCTGTAATGTGCAAGGAGCATCAACGACTGTGTGTATGGATCCCTCCGCAATTTGGTGACAAGTTATCTATTGATTTTTAACTCACTGAATGTTCACAGGGTTGTGAGCCACCTCGACTGGGATCGTCATTAACATGCTACGTAGTGCCTTCTTTAAACCATTTGCACTATTCAAATGTTTTTTTATACTGCGACATTTTATAATCTTGCCTTGCTATCTGCCTGCAAAGATTATGTTGCATACAAAGCAATTAAAATAATTATATTTAAATTCAGTCTAAAAATTTCCAAAACTCTGATAAATAAATATGCTGTTCTCAGGTCTGTTTATGGACAACAGTGTGCCATGGCATAACAGACATAACACTAATCAAGTCAGTCTGTAATTAGATACTGGCTCTTAGAATAACTGATGCTCTGGTGCTGTCACCATCACCATCGAAACTGAGAAGTGCGTACACTTTGTACAAACCATAGCAGACAGCACTCGGAGAGAGACTAAAGGATAATCTTAAAAAAACCAATTACTTCTAATGCAATCAATTTTCTAATGCACATTACACAATTTGTTGTTATGTTGTAGTTTTTTCTTCCCATATAGAGGTAGGTATGGCATTTCCACTGGACTTTTTGGAATGGAGTTTTTCTCCCTTTTCACTTTCGGGAGTCATAAATTAAAAAAATTGTTTAAATTACAATGAAAAACACTATTGAAGGGAAACCTGTAGTTTTCAGATTTATAATGTGTGTGTGTATACTGTATAAGTAAAAAAAAAAAAAAGTCAACATTTTTGTTAAAGTTAAAGGTTTTCCCATGCAGCCACAGATACTGTATATAGTACATTTTACAGCATTTCATATTAGTCATTACAAAATTTCTTTTCCACCCTCAAACATACTGTACAAGGCACCTGCCATGTGATGAGGATGTAAAGCAGCACACTGTAGTAATAACAGGATGACATTTAACCCATCGGCTGACATTCACAGTCACACTGTGCTCTAATAACAGGAAATGTTTCATCTAGGCACGGAGCCAAAGAAACTTTGACTTGTTTCTTTCATAGTTTCTCGCATTTTTAAGGTAAGCGAGAAATACGAGATGATCAGAGAGATATCAGAAACCAATCTTTCCGCGTAAAATCCTGTATTAGTCCAACACATTGTGCCATGAGATCAGATATCCTTTGTCAGGAATGAGATCATGGAAGAAGCAGGGAATTATACATGATTTAAAACATACAATGCCGCCTGTTTCCAGATGGTAGAGTAAATATCTCAGATCACAGCTGGATGGTGCTGTTGCCCGCTGTCTCTCTCAGGGGCTTTAATGGCTGCAGTCCGGAATTGGGGTAGATAGAGAGGAAAGTTTAGAACACTGGCTTTCGAATCCGTGCATTCCAGCTCAGAACTGGAATCCTCCGTTTCATCTTCCTCCTTGAACTCATCTTCTTCTTCATTCATTCCCATGTAGTAGAGTTCTTTATACACTTGCGTGCTCTCTGAAACTTCGTCTTCGTGCTCTGATGTTTCAGAAAACTCCTCCACCGAGTTAAAGGAACAAGAGTTCCGGTTAATGGCACCATCAGAAG